>NC_138823.1:16842424-17542424 GCF_965183815.1 Platalea leucorodia
ATCACTGGGGAAGCTTGTCCAGCCCTAACGGAGCTGGTGGAAGTGTGCCTGCCCGGCAGCTAATCTCGCTGAGCTGGAATTCGGTTCCTGGCTCCACAGCGCAAGGACAGCATGTGTTAGTCGGGCTGCATAGGTGGCTGCAAGAAGTAGACTTCAGCAGCAGTTTACTACTTCACGGTCCCCTTTTTTTTTTTTAAACAACTGCTGGAAATACCCTTCTCAAACATGCCCACTCAGACACTTGAAACTGTGTGGTATGTGTACATAATGTACTAGTTTACCCTACTTGCACTGCATTCCTACATAACATTTCTGTTCACACATTAGCGTCCCTGCATTTCATTTTAATTTTTTGCTCTTCCAGTAGATGGTGTTTTCATCTTTTTTCACACTGACATCCCTGAAAGAAAAGGAAAAAAAAATGCATTTTGAAGCGTTATGTGTGAAGCTGAAAGTATTTCCTGTTATTTGGAAGCCCTTCTTTGACCCATTTCTTTCCCTCACAGGGTCTGACTTCAGCCTAGAGTTTAATTTCATATGGCTTTATTTGACTATTTGCATGAAGTAGTTATAGTTGTTGGTTACCGGCGTTCTTCAAGTACTGGGTGCCTGGATGTGTCAGCCTTACCTTCATTTGATGCTGTTTATCCCTCTGATAGATTGCTGTATATTCATCACCTAATAAATCCTGAAGAGAAGAAATTGAAATAGTGAAATCTTGGTAAGAAGCCAGCAGACATCGAGCTAGCTGTTAGCCTGGTAAAAAAGCAGCTTTCTACTGTCAGGATCAGCATTACCCCGACAGTTGCAGCAGCTCTTAAGCCTCTAGATTTGTTTGCAATGAGAGATTTGTTGTGGATTTTTAACAAGGCTCCTGTGTGTGTGCCATGCTTAGTAAATATTGGCCTTCAGGGTATTTTTCAGTCACGCTGAATGGACTGTTAGTTTCCCCAAACTGCAAAGTGCAGAAAATCCATTTCACTGATTTTTTTTTTTTTTTTCCTATAGAGATTGTATCACAACTTATGCTGTACAAAAGAAAAATAAAATCACAAGAAAGATTGTGTCTGAGGAGCTGTGGAGGCAAGAGACCTGTAACTGTGTAATGTCCAGTTCTTAAATAAGTGATATTGCGAGTGTTAAGTTTCTGTTAGGAAAATTATGAAACAGAATTTTCATTTTATTGGTGGTACTGTGAACATGAAAATACAATGAATCACTAAAAAACTGTAACTTTGAACAAGAGGTTATAATAGAAAAACATATCCAAATTGTTAGATGTTAGACAGAATGAAATTTATAGAGAAATAGAGAAAATGAAAACAAAGTACCATGTATCTGAACTCTATATATAATGTAATGTGTGACTAAAACAACAATGAAAAAGAAATGAACATTGTGAGGGGTTTCAATGGCTTCCCATTATACAGTTTAATGTTTTGATAGCCAGTGGAGTTTAATATTAAAGTATTTCTAGTGCCCCAGTGAACTATTCTGTGGATACGTTTTACGAGCTAATTTTAAATGAATATGAGCAATGGGATGAAGCTTTTTCATTTGAACACGGTTTGTAAAAACAAAAAGCTTCCTGAGATAGCGTGGGTATGCTGAAAGCAGTACTGCACTGACATATTCAAACTTTACAGTACTCAAGTGATTTTTTTTTTCAGCGACTGTGGCGAGGCTGTTCTAGAAGTCTGTATCAGTCACAGTGAAATACTGCATTGGTTTTGATCTCGTTGATATTCTGGAGAATGATAGTGTATGAATGAGAATTATTTTTTTATTTTTATTGTCCTCATTTTAAGTGATGGTGGAGCAATGAATAGAACAATAATTTATTGAGTATTCACACACTGTATGTATACTTTCATTATGCATTTATAGAAGAACTATTGTTTTGTGTTTTCTGCTGGAGGCTAGTCTTGTAAAAGAATAGTCTAGAATAGACTCACTCAGTGCATGTGTTGTCCATTTGCCTGTCAGCAATAGTTTTGACAGAAAAAACAGGGAATTTGAGTGACTGCTGGTCTGTCTTAAGGTATGGTAATGAGGCTAATTAGGAGAGATGAGAGCTGAACTGGATATGTGAAGGCAATTATCCGTGAAACTTTTGTCATGCTTTATCTTTATCAGATCTCTCTTTCTCTATTTTTGGCATTTGCCAGTGACACGCGGAATGGAAATATTTGAAGTGATACATATTTTAGAAAAGTGAAGTAAAGAAGGAAGGCAGAGAGAAATTCATATGAGAACATCTCATTATTAAACTGTACAACTTAACAAGGGTATTGTAGTTCAGCAAGAAAAACCTTGACTGTATTATTCTTGTCACATTTACATGAATTAAAATCAATTACTTTTTGTAATAATGAACTTACTAGACACCTACATCTCCCCTGTTAAGTGTACATTGTGTTGTTTGCTCCTTTTATGTTATGAGTAGCTGGAGCAAGCATGTTATTAAACATACTTGAAAGAAAAGCATGCAAAGAGCATGAAAAGAGAGTGAAAAGGCATTTAATTGTAAATTAACAAAAAAGCTGAAATTTTCTCATTTCTGTTTTCAGGAGGCTAGTGCGATTTACTTTCAGACTTTTTCTTACACCAATCCAGTACAAACGGATTAGAAAAGAAGCACTGAACAGAGCAAATGAAAACCAGGTGTCACAAGTCTTGATGAATCAATGCACATAATCCACAAAGAAAGAAGGTGACAAATGAAACTTGCACATTAATGAGACCATAACCAGGCTCAATTACTAGGCCGTTTTGAAGAGCCATAGTAACTTCACACATCTTTTTATGTTAGAGGAAAAAAATGACATCCTCTGAGCTCTCTGCACACTCCTGCTTCTTGCACTACGTCAAAAGACAGTATACCTCTAATCCACTTTTCAAAAGAATATAATGTTAAAGGAAAACCTGTCTATATAAGACATGCTCAATGACTTTTTAAAAGAAAAAATCTACTTCATAATTTAGATCATTTTAGTGAACTTGTACATTTCATATTAGCCTACCAAATGTGCTTATGAAGTCAGATTACATACTGCAAGTTGAATTTATCTTAGTAGCATGCAGTCCTCTGTTCTGAACTTGCTAGAAATATGGCAAGGAGTATAGTGAATAGATGTGTAATAATGATCAACACTTATTGTCCAGATGTTTTTCCATTAAGCACCAGTTCTTTTTCTCAGAAATTGTTTTGCAGTACATATGTTCAGAGCTTTGAATTGACTGCTAGCAACAACATTACACACGTCCAGAATGCCAGCACAAAATACCTGAGGTCTACAATAATAATCCTCAATCTTACATGAAGGACTGAATTGTATTTTGTGTCTTTAATCTCATTTGCTTTTAGTGATGATATGGAAAGTTGCTCCATCTCAGATAGACCCATTGCCCACTTGCTAGTCTAAGATCTTGTTCTGTAAAGCACAGCCAACTCGCTGCTATCAGTGCCCTCTTCCTCTTTCCCCTCCGTCCTTCACACGCACAGGTACACACACAAAAACACTCTCTTCTTTCTACACTACGAAGATGGGAAAAGTAGTTTATTGCAGATTATAGTCCGCAGCCATTAGCTTCTTAAATAGCTTCTACTGATCTTCAGTAAAAAGGCTGAAACCTTTAATTATTTCAACTAGAAACTCTCTCATGAGAGCATTTAGAGAACTCCTCTTTCCATGGGTTTTTGCATGATGGAGAAGATGAAAAACCTTAGCCCACAGTCCACAGGAATAATAATAATAAAAAACACAAAACCAAAACTGGCTTGGCAGCTTTCTATAGAATAAGGGAATGACCACAGAAATGCCACTTTCAGTCATGAGCAAAAGCAGTGCCAGGGACACAGGACCTCTTCCCATGCGTGATGATACCCTTTCTCACTATAGACTTCACGTTCAGTATTCACGATTATAAAGATCTGGAATATAGCTTTGTGCAAGAGGGGCAACTGAAAACAATCTTTAGATCATTTATCTGTTACCTACCAGCTTGACTAAACAGAAACTCCTCATATGCATTCCTACTCCCTTCAGCGCCTCTTCTCCTCTATTTACAGCCTGCTGTATTATGCACGACTGCTCGTTAGTATAAATTTACAAAGAGAACAAATGTGCCAGTCTCCAAGTGTCACTGGGAAGAGGACTCAAAATCTTCCAATCCAATACCACAACTAAATAACTTAAAGAAGTAATTTATCTAGTTGCAGAATCTAACCTATTTTTTAGTATGTCTGGATGTCTTTACCACAGTTTCCTAGCCAGTTGACATTGGTGGTGTATAAACACTTAAAACATTTTATTATAGTACCACACGGTTGCAACAGGTTACCTAATGAGTAGGTTACTAATGAAGTGTTATTTCCTTGCCTTATTCGGTTTGTGTTGCAACCTTAGTTACATTTCGATTTTAGAATAAACTCTCAAAGTAGCGTACAGGGATTTGGCCACACGACTTGCATTAACATTAATCAAAATCGCGTGTCTGAATTCCCACCACACCACAAATATACCTTGGGATTGTTAATGGGGATTGTGTACAGGGGGTGGGCATGCAAAGAAGCCTTCACCGACAGCTTCCTTTTGTTCCGAGTCTCGTTCATGCTCTTCATACCTGAAATAAAAGATGGCAGTGAATACTGAAGCCCTTTGTTCACAGGCTTTGTCAGTGAGGACAGTGACAATTCATGTTTCCTCACTTGAATCAGCATGAACCCAGCAAGTCCTTTTTGCTGATACACTGAGATGGTAACGGTAACCCAGGGGGAACAGTCACGTCTTTGGTGTAACCGCGAGATTTGGAACCTGAGGATGAAAGGCTGGTTCAGGTAAAATAAAGCTTTGTCTCCGTCATCATCCTCTGTGCCAACCAAGGCTTTGTGAAAACCCGTGACTTTTTATCAGCAATTTGCATGTTGTTAGAGTGAGTTTTGCATTCTTCCGTATTTTCTTGTTTCTGGTTGCAAGCAAAGTGTCAAATATTACTGTAACGGAGGGAAACTGTTTCAGCAGTTCTTGCGGTCCCAGTGGAGGCAGTGCCCAGAGTTTAGTGAGACAGCCTGCTCACAGGTCCTGCTGACTAATTATGTAGGCTCCAGGGGTTAGACTCATTTTGGTATGGTTGGCCATGGATTGAAACGTATTGGTGTTTTTTTCTCATGCGTGTGTTGACCCATTGGTGGCTGGTAGTCACCGATTCAGAGACATGACTGACTATATCATGGGTTTAATACCAGAATATCTCACAGAACCAAAATAAAATCATCTCTTCAGGCCCTCTTTAATACACAAATGAAGTTTCCTCATTAAAAATAAATTTTAAAAAAGCTGCACGTATTGCTCCAGTATGAAACTCAAGAGAGTTTCTGTCTGGGAATTGGAGTCAGTGAAGCTCAACTGTTTATAAATTGACCATGGTTATAAATTGTGTTTTTGCAGCTATGTCTTCTGCTGGCTTCTTTGGAGCACCTTTAAAGGAAAAAAAAAAAAAAAGTCTTAAAAGATAATATTCCATGTCTAAGCTAATACACACTTTGCATCAGAAGAAACCTCCAAAAAAAACCCTGAAGTTTCTTTCAATATCCTATCTTGGAATGATGGGTGCTGACTGACTGAAAAACAGGAAAAAGGAGTTTCATTTACTGGATTTCAAAGCAGTTACCTCATAAAATAAATAATAACTTTCCATAATGCTTTCCCATTAATCCATATATGTAATGCAAATAAATGAATAAGAAGTTTCATATCCTCCAAAGTTTACAATGATTCCACCACGTCAAGACAAACAGTTTCTATCTGTAGTGTTGACTCATGGATTTGGTGTAGCACCCCAAGACTCGTTTAAGAAAAATATAGTTATGTCCCTTTGGCTGACTGAGGCTCTAACGTTTAATAAAACCAGAACCTCAGGCATTTTCTTAATTTTTGTCTTAGGTCCAGTCTTGCAAAAGCTTATGGATGTGCTTAACTTTACACAGGTGAATAGGCTTATGAAAATAAATTAGATCTCTCCCATGCTTAAAATTCAGTACAACATTTTTTTTTTTTTTTGTATGAGCAAGGTTTTTCTGTGCTGCTATAAAATTCATTTTTATTTCTACTTTATCACATTCAGATGCTTTCTTTGCTGTTTTCTGTTTTAAACTAGCACTTTTAGAAATATAGTGTTCCCACTGTGGCATTGGCGAGAAAAAGAGAAAATATGTATTTGCAACTTGTATGGCTCCAATGAAAGTGCTAATAAAGATTGCCTTAATCCTAGAATCCAACCAAAAACCCATTAAAATTGCTAATGAACAAGCCAAGAGGTATTGTGTAATGAAACAGTTAAAGCACTTGTTTCCTGGCAATGACAGAAAGGATTTTTTCATTTTTCAAAATTGTTTCAAAAGCATCTTTCAATGTACAGTCCTTTTCAGTTTGCATCTGTCTGCATCGTGAGAGATCCTTTCACCCCCTTTTCAAAGCCATATGAAGCTTGCAATGCAGGATAATTAAAACAAATCTTGAGTAAACTGTTTTGTGGAGATAGAAGTTTGATGGTTGAATATATAAAAAATTGTAACCAGATGTTGTGCAGAAGCCATAGTAGTTTAAAGATCATGAGCTTTTTCTTTTTTCTTTTTTTTTGTATGAAGCAAAAATATTCTAATTGAAGTTGTCAGCAGGAGTGAGACTAATATGCCTGTATTTGATTAAATAATAGTTTATTTAACATTCAGTGTGGCCCAAAATTGGCTGAGACTAAAATACAGAAACTTCTTACTTTAAATTTTTGTATTTAAATAGAGTGAAAAGTAAACCTAGTTAATGTTAACATTTTTGCTTGATATTCACAACTATTCTATTATTTGTCCGCTTCTGTGTCTCATTGGAATGCTGTGCTATCCATTGCACACACATTTTCTTCCTATTTTCTTATTAACTTGTTGGTTGATGGAAGAAATGGAAAAAGAAAGATGGGCAGTAAAGTCTGGAATGCACTGGTTGATCAGAATTATTACTGAAATCTGGTAGAACTTAAGAGCATAACGCAAGCATCATCCAACATCCCTTCTTGCTGGTCCGTGCAAAGCACAGAAACTCCAGCAGACACATTAAGGGATATTTGTGCGTGAAAAGGGTTGTGTGTTTTAAAAATACCAGAATATTGAAGTATGTGCAGTAGATTTCCTGGCAGTTATTTACTCTATACGGGATAAACTCAGAAGAAGTGGTGGCTAAGATTCCTTCACTAGATGAATGCTAATTTTTTCTATTGCTTCACTAATGAACATAGTGATGTCTTCTAAAGTCAGATGCTGAGATTCTTCCTCTCTTCTTTTGTACGACCTTACTGCTTAAATAGCCCTGTAATCTTACGTGACGCTGTGCATAAACAAAGGGATCCCCATCTTGCCTTCTATGAGTAACCGTTGTTAAAACCATAGGAATTTCATTCTCGCTCTTCTCTCTGTAGCTGTTTGGCCTTTTGCGTAAGAAGGGACTGTGTGACTCATGATCCACAGGCTGCACTGGATTTAAAAACGAACCATAAAGGCGTGAGTTGCTTGGCTTATTGGCGGCATGTGTGTGCAGATACTTCCCACAGGAACACTTCAAAATCAGGACTGACATCAGGCATTTTTCAGGCAGATCTGTCTTTAAAAGAGTTCATTCCAGTTGTCAAGTGATGTTGCCTAAGGTGGAGTTTCCCACTGTTTTCCTTTGCCCCCTGCTATGGGAGCAGCACCCTTTAGGTGCCCTCGTAGTACCCTCTAGTGACTGTAGCTGACTGTTACAGCCCAGCCTGGCTGCACGCAGCGCTGCCCAGCTGCCTCGTGCGCCTTCGCCTCTGTACCTGGGACTGCACCCAGTGCTTTGAGCAGTGCTGATCTTTCAGTGCTCCTACAACCTGCCAGTAAATAGCAGACAAGGCCAAATTTGTATGGAGATTGCAACATTCTGTAGGAAACTTGTATTCCATTATGAGGCCATTAATCACTGAAATGTAGTAGAAATCACAGCCCTGGCTGTGCATGCAATATGTGCTATGGTGCTAGGACTATTGCTCGTGAAAGGCAAACTTATATAGGCCATCTTGAAGATAAGTGTACCATGTCTGCCCTGGTTGTGCCATGCACATGCCAGGGCTCCAAAGGCAGATGTCAAGACCATAATAAAATCAGCCAAGAATTACTCTTACCGTAGCGAAAGCCAAGCTCAGTGCAGTCAGTTTTTTATCTTCTGTATTTTTTCTTCTTCTATGTCTAAAACAGATGGGCATCAAATCAGTGCTAGCTTTGTAGGTTTTCTACCATCTTCTGCTCTCCTTGTGCTTGTCGTGGTTTAACCCCAGCCAGCAACTAAGCACCACACAGCTGCTCGCTCACTCCCTCTTTGTGGGATGGGGGAGAGAATCAGAAGGGTAAGAGTGAGAAAACATGTGGGTTGAGATAAAAACAGTTTAATAGGTAAAGCAAAAGCTGCGCATGCAAGCAAAGGAAAACAAGGAATTCATTCACTCCTTCCCATGGGCAGGCAGGTGTTCAGCCATGTCCAGGAAAGCAGGGCTCCATCATGTGTAACGGTTACTTGGGAAGACGAAATGCCATCACTCTGAAAGTTCCCTCCTTCCTTCTTCTTCCCCCAGCTTTATATGCTGAGCATGACGTCATATGGTATGGAATAGCCCTTTGGCCAGTTGGGGTCAGCTGTCCCAGCTGTGTCCCCTCCCAACTCCTTGTGCATCCCCAGCCTGCTCGCTGGTGGGGTGGTGTGAGAAGCAGAAAAGGCCTTGATTCTATGTAAGCACTGCTCAGCAATAAGGAAAATATTCCTGTATTATCAAAAATGTTTCCAGCACAAATCTAAAACATAGCCCCGTACCATCTACTATGAAGAAAATTAACTCTACCCCAGCTAAAACCAGCACGGTGCTTTATGCAATAGGTGGAGTTATCATAGAATCATAGAATCATTAAGGTTGGAAAAGACCCTTAAGATCATCGAGTCCAACCGTTAACCTATCACTGCCAAGTCCATCTATACCATGTCTTCAAGCACCGTATCTATCTGTTCTTTAAATACCTCCAGGGATGGAGACTCAACCACTTCCCTGGGCAGCCTGTTCCAATGCTTGATCACCCTCTCAGTGAAGAAGTTTTTCCTAATATCTAACCTAAACCTCCCCTGGTGCAGCTTGAGGCCGTTTCATTCTATCACTCGTTACTAGGGAGAAGAGACCGACCCCAACCTCACTACAACCTCCTTTCAGGTAGTTGTAGAGAGCAACTGGGTATGAAATAGGAAAGGATTTGTTCTTTGATTTGGCAAAGGAAGAGTTAGTTGCAAAACACCGATTTGTTGAATGTCGTAGCTAAGATGCTTAGTTTTGCACTGCTCTACAGGAACTTCTGCAAGTTGTTCCCTCATTAACTCAGACTGCTATTAATAAAGGAAACAGGGCCCAGCATTTATATTGTAGGAATTATTTCTGGGAGGTATAACTCATTGGTAATTGCAACCTGATTTTGGAAAGATCTTTCCTTATAAAAATCCCTACATGTCACATCCACTTACATATTTGGGTATTATTCAAAAGAGCAATACTCCCTCTGTATGATGCCCAGATTTAAAGCCTGCTTTAGAGGGTCCAGGATGCTGGTCATAGACAGGTAGCATTGGCAGCCATCCCAAAATCTCCTCAAAGGGTCCAGAGGCTGTTACCGCATGAATCATTCAGTGTTCCCCACACCTTCCTCATCTTCCTGCTGATTTTACTATCAGGGTTTCACAGCCATGAAGTTTCCACAGCCATGTCCATTTCCATACGACTAGCCACTAAGGTGTGAAATCCTAGTCCATGACACAGAACCAAAAAATGTTTCCTATAAAATATATGTAGGAAATAAAGGCCCTTCTCTTTTCAGTTCCTGAAAGAGGGCTTTTGGCAAAGATGCTGATGAAATGGAAGATTATTTTTTTTTCTCCTAGAGAAAAGGCATGTCATTATAAATGTGCTCCTTTCTGGTATATGTCTTTTTCCTTCTTACTCCTAAAGATTTTGAATATAGCCTGTGAGCAAGTAGCAGCTATGATTTTGTACAGCATGTCTAAATTTAAAGGTTTCTTTTTACTTCAGAGTTGTGTGTGTAGGACTTCTGGAGGCTTGTTTCAAAATCAGATGAATTGTGATACTAGCAGGTGAAAGGTAAAAGGGAAATGCTTTCCTGACATTTTTTGCCTAAATAGCAAAGTCTGATGTATTGATCAGTAGAACAGGACCAAACAGTTCCTCTTTGAGCCTGTGCCCTAGGTCTGCACAAATGTGTGAACACTTTCAGGCAACCCAGTGGCCTTTGCCTCTCCAGCTACAACATGGATGCAGCCACAGCTGCCTACGAGCAAGGCCGTGGAGCCGTTTTGCTGACACCACTTTAGAAAGGAAGCGGAGGGCTTGTTTTACAATGCATTCCTGCGCAGTCAGCTGCATTTAAGAAGCCTCCAAAGGATGTGAAAAATAAGTTAACTGTGGGCTTGCAGGAGGGTTTTCGCTGTGCCTCTCCTTACAGCCTGGTGCTTGATTTCTTGAATGCTGTTTTCCAGTCCTTTGCAGTGCTCTGAACTAAAGCCGAGTATGTGACAGGGTGGGTACATTTCTTCCTTGCCGTGCAGAACTCATGGTTGGAAAACCCCACTAAGTTATGTGTTTCTCTCATACTGCTCTTGTCAGGCTCGTACCGTTTAAGAGAATGACTGCCCCCAGCAATAAGCTCACCCAGCCACTTGCATTAGAAACAATTCCTTCAGTGAAATTCAATCTGTAGGAGTGATTCTGACAATGCAGATTTTGAAGCTGGTGTCTTAGGCAATTTAAGAACCACTTTCTTAAAGGTAAGAGAAAAATTAGACTAGGGACGCTGGAAGCACTGCTGTGCAGTTACAGTATTCTCTCTGCAGATATGAATGAGTATAGAAAGTACAGAGGGTATACCAGTTTCTAAGGCTGCAAAGGCAGAAAAGCCACAAATTGTGCATGAATGTTATTAAGATAAATATTGTTTATTATTTGGTTTTTTAAAAAAGAATTATTTCCCTACTGGCTGATTCTCCTAAAAAAAAAAAAAGAAGAGGTTAAGGCAGTTTAGTTAATGAGGTTAAGCTTGATTAATAAGGGATTCAGAGTATTCCTTTGTGCACACCAGTTTACCATGACTTTCCTTTTTCTTATGCTTTTACGTGCTCCTACTGCCTCTAATATCATATCAGGAAACACTTGTTATTCTTTTCTTCTTTTTTTTTTTTTTTTCCCCCAACCTTGTGTTATATCATCGATGTTAAGGTCTTCAGTCATTATGCTGTGACTCTGTCTTGAATTCCATGAAATGTTTCCTATCAAACTAGGAGACCATATGCCCATGTTGGCCTAAAATTCTCAGTGCATCATGTACCAGAAATAGAAGCTGGTAAAGATTCTTCAGAGATTGTGTTCACTTGTTCCAAAGACCTGGTTTGTTTATGGAAGGGATGCTTGCAGTACATAAACACTATTTAAGGAGAAATGTCTCCAAAATGTAGAACAGTTGTTCTCTTCTCCTTCTCATCTTAATGGTATTTTTAAGGAAAGCTATACAACACCCTATATGAGTCTCATTGACAAGTGGGCATTAGGACCTTGATAGGAAAGAGCAAGCAGAGAATAATTTTTGTAAACTCTACATTAGATACTTCACTCAGTTCCTCGTAAACATTCTGGAATTATTTACGGTGGAATTTTAAAGTAGGTTTCTCCATTTTTAGTAGCTGTACAGTTTTAGAGATGGCAATCTGTAACATTCAGTCTGGATGTTGGTCTATTTTAATTAATACTTTTACAGCCATGAAATTTAAAATATTTTATTTTTCAAGGCAAATGAATAGGAATTAAGGCTAAAATGAGTAGAAGTTAACAGAACCAAAAACGTTACAAGCAGTTGACAGCCTCTCACTGAAGAAAGCTTCACAGAATCATTGAGGCTGGAAGGCAGCTCTGGAGGTCATCTAGTCCAATCCCATTGCTCAGAGCAAGGTCAGCCAGAGCAGGGTGCTCAGGGCTGTGTCCCATCAGGTTTTGAATATCTCCAAGGACAGAGACTCCGCAGCCTCTCTGGGCAACCTGTTCCTGTGTTCAACCACCCTCACAGTAGAAAAGCTTTTCTCTTATGTTCACATGGAAATTCTTGTATTTCAATTTGTGTCCTTGCCTCCTGTCCTTTCACTGGGCACCACTGAGAAGAGCCTGGCTCCATCTTCTTTACATCCCCCATCAGATACATATTGATAAGGTCCCCCTGAGCCTTCTCTTCTCCAGGCTGCACAGTCCCAGCTCTCTCAGCCTCTCCTTGTATGACAGATGCCTGAGGCCCTTAATCATCTTTGTGGCCCTTCACTGGACTCTCTCCAGTACATCCATGTTTTTCTTGTACTGGGGAGCCCAGCACTGGACACAGCACTGCAGGTGTGGCCTCACCAGGGCTGAGCAGAGGGAAGGATCACCTCCCTGAACCTGCTGGCAATGCTCTGCCTACTGCAGCCCAGGAGGCTGTTGGCACTTTTAGATAGGTTAGCTTTAAAACGTACAAATATGGGGGGGGGGGTTCTTTCTTTTTTTCTTCTTTTTTTTCCCTTTTCTTTTTCAGGAGATGTCTCCCTAGATGACTGTAGGGGTTGATAACAGCTCTAGTCCATTCTTACTTTCTAAAGCTATCAAAAAGGAAGCCATCAAATATTTTTGCTGAAAGTGGGATCACAGGACAGAATGATTATGTTAGAATCAACCAACTTAAGACACAGACTCTGCTGTATTGTCTTGTTATCTGGAAGTGTTTGGAATGGATTGGATTAGATGAAAATGTCCATTATAAAAAGGCCGCTACTTTTCAATATTTACCACACCGTGGTATCTGGGATACCACAGTTTCTCCCTAAGCTCACAATAGGAAATAACTATGGTAATTGTGTGGTATGGGTTGGCAAATGTTGATTTTTCTGAATGGAAGCCATTCTAGCAACAACATGTAACAAGATCTGCAGTGAGACTGCAGTCCTAAGTGTATTGAAAATAATAGGTGGACATAGTCTGCTCTGGATCCCACCCTAGTAACAGCTTTTTCAAGGGGACTGTGTGAGACTCAAATTATACTTACTTCAGTTCCTGAACAAGAATACAAACTATAGCTGCCCATATGAAACATTTTCTCATTATATTTTTTCTTTAATTAAAATTAATGGTCCTAAGGGGAATTTTTTAAAGTACAAGTACCAGGTAAATGTTACCTCACTGGTTTTCACTGAGAAGTAGACACCTAATTGACATTTCCTCTCTGAGTCCTGAGGACTTCTATGAAAACTTTAGATCCTCATTTTGTAGCTTTGAATTAGAAATTATTCTTCCAGTGTAGTTTCCAGATTTGGGGTGCAAATTTGGGAGGATGTAGGTGATCAAAAGGCAGTGGGACTGAGGCTTCTAAGACACTTAATGGCTTTTGAAATTTTTACCCCTGAGGAGCCTTTCCCCTGCTGATTTTGGCAGCCCTCAGCCAAAATCTACAAATGAGAGTTCCTCCTCTCAGCTGCTGGCTTTCTGAGCCATTTTCTTTATAAATAGAGATCACGTGGACTTTAATAAGGTCAGGGAATGTTTTTTAAATGTCTGTGATTTTTTTTTTTCCCTCAAAACTTAATTTTGCCCATCTGATTTCTGTGGAAGTGGGAACAGATGCCAGAAGCTGAGAACTCCAGCAGCTTTGTGCTCACGCTTACAGCAGAGCGCTTGTGGGATTGGGACCCTCAATTACTATCACATGTAGAGTTACATATGGGCTCTTAGCTGAGATCTGCAAATGCACTCTGGTTCTTCTACCATGTCAAAGTTAGGGGTGTTTAAGGAAATATGGATGTATCTTTGCTCCATTTTTATCTGTTCATTTGATGAGTGAGATTACTTCATGAAAGAAGGGATACGTGGGGTGCCTTCTTGAACATAAATCCTCTGGTATTGATGCCTAAACTTAAGCACCTAATTCCATGTTTAGGCACCTTCATAACTGGCTCTTTATCTCAGAAAGTGAGTCTGTTTATAGCAAAGTCTAACTATTGATTTAGATTCCCCGTTTGAGACAGCAGGGCTTGGATATTTTTGCCTTATGCCAAGAAATGAAAGAGTCAGAAGCATTTCCAGTTTTCTCGATGTCTCTTTCAGTGTGCTTAGTTCTGAGGGTACTGCTTTTATCCAGTTACTAATCAAAAGAAGAGGAGTCTAATTTTGTACATTTTATACTGTTCATGTTGTGTTTCCAATTTGAAAAAATGCAAGAGACTCATAATGACTTAGATTTGTTCTCTAACAACAGCTGAGCTCGTTTGGAAGCACACGGCGTTCGGAAAGGAGCAGCGATCTCTGTGTACGAGCGCTGAGTTTTCAGGCAGCCGTTCAGCTCCGGAGCTGCTGTGTGACTGTTTCAGCAAAGTGCTAGTGGAGAAAGGTTTATATTATTAAGGGGCAAGGATCGCAGTTCCCAAACCAGGCTCCTTCTGTCCTGCTTATGCACACTAATGCATCTACCTAACCGTTTTTTGTAAGGAATAGTATTATTTCTGAATTGGACTTATTTTATTAATCTTATTTTTGATTGCTTTGTGTAAGTACTTTTTAAAAATTGCCTGAGTGGTCAAGCTGATTTAGAAAAGTGGGAAGAAGTTTAGCCAGAGATTTAGCTATTTTTATAGAAGTTACTAAAAAGGACTGATTAAACCCGTTGCATTACCAACATAATTCTGGTGAAGATGCTGAGAGACGCTGCTGGCAGCTTTTTACCGTGTTAGGTGATAAACTGCGAAAAGAGAACAAGACACAAATTTAGGCGGATTGTAGTTTTAATACTCACGGGCACGCCTCAGCAGAGATAACACGTTACCTTGAGTCAATGTACAGGAGGAAGGGAGAAAAATGGTGCTACATTGGGGGAAAACAAAGACAATCAGGGCTTTCTTCTTGAGCAGCTGCAGCCAGTTCCACTAATGGAAGTGCAAGAGCAGAAACTGGCAGCACAAGGTATGCGTTCGTTTTTACAGATGGCAATGCAGACAAGTTGGTAATTGAGAAGGAAGTCGTGTACGTGAGCTGTTTGACGGGGGACAGCCCATTACAGTACTTTCCTGTGTAATTGACTCAGTGAGTTATTGGAGACGGAATTTCTATTCCTTTTGAATAGGTTTCAGTTGCTGCAAAATGACATCATTATTGTGCGGGAAATGCAGGTTTCCAGGTTGTGGGTTTGGTTTTTTTTTTTGCTATTGGTGTTAATAAAACTTTTTAAATTAATTTTCGGGTTGCCTCCGTGGAGGTCTCTGTTGTACTGCTGGTAGTCAGTGGCAAAATACACCAGAAGGGAGATCATATCGTAGTGTGGTAGTTGCTGTTTAAGGTATTGGAAGAGATTTAAGGATGATCAGCTTGTGCGAGTTGAAGGATAAGACCTTAAAAATACATTATATCTAGTAAAAGACGGTTGAAGGAAACTGCTTTCTAAAAAATCTTCTATTTCTAAAAAATACTTTGTGTAGAATGATTAAGTAAATATTTAACTCTTTGCAAACCAGGCTCACATGTAGTTCCACCAGAAAATATTTCTCAGTGTTCATTACAAATGCCTCATACCATAAATATGCATGTGTGTATTTCTTTAGCATATATGTATTTGGCCCAACAGAAGATCACATATATTTTTAACACACAGTGTTTAAATATCAACCGCCACTAACTGTGGCAAGGAAGTCTAACCTGTGAAAAAGTTGTGTTTCATATTTGTGCCACTGCAGATCTTGAGGGGGAAACTGTGAAATTACCTTCCATCCCTGTTTGGATTAACAAGGAGATAGATACAGTGTGAACTACATAATTTTCACTGATAAATGCTCAAATGAATGAAAATTAATAAGTCATTGTAAAGTGTATTGTGATTATTTATGTGATCCCGTAGTTGCATGTGGCTCTTAACGGATGATTAAAGCGATGGTAAATTCCTGCCTGTGGAGCTCAGGCTCTGGCTGAAGGTGGATGTCTGAAGCCGGTTCCCGTCCTGCGCGGTGGCAAAGGTTGGGTCAGCTGTAGCTTGGGGGAGGAAATAAAGGTGAGGAGGTGACGGCGGTGAAGAGAGCCAACAGCAAGTGATTCAGTGGCTTCTTTGCATAGCTATGTTTTTCTTAATTTAATCATTTATTTTGATCAGCCATTGTTTTACTTTGGTAGCAATCATGACATCCTAAATTAATATCTTACTAAATTCTTCTTGCTTAGTAAGACACAGAGAGATTGTAGTTTGCTGCCTGTTTTTTGGGGTGGGTTTTTTTTTGAGTAGTGAATACCGTTGTCTCTAAGGTAGCTTTACAAAATGCAGGTAAATGCTACAAATGCTGGGACAAAATCTACTCATCTGCAGTTTGGCTGCTGATAAAAAAATAATTGCAGTTTACATGCACATTAAAATATTTACTCTCCCTAAGGGATCGGGGGTAGGATTCTGAAAGGCTGTGCTAGTAGTAATGTTTAATTTACTGTCTGGATTTTTTTCCCCTCTCTAAAACCCCCCTGATTCCTCTCATTAAAAGTTTGTAATACAGCGTATATCATAAAAAGATGCTGTCACAATAGAGCATTAAAAATGCCACTAAACTTTTTATATGAATTAGGTGTGTAATTTTAACTTTCCTCTTGGCATTTTTACTTTCTTCCTACCTTGCCTTTCCTAACCTCTTTCTTAAGCGTCTTTCAAATACAGCTCTTTAATATAATTGTTCTCGAAAATGTCTTAGATGAAGAGTTTAGATTTGGCACATTAAATTGACTTCAAGAAGCATCTGTTAACTCGTAGTTAAGGTTGAAAACAACTTCTACTTTAACACTCTGCTTTATGTGTTTCACTTTTTCTGACAACTTATGCTTTGGGGATGAAAATTTGCTGTGCCTGGTCTATTCCTGAAAGCTGTCCAAGTTATAAAGGGAAGAAAACCCAATTACTCTCTTTTTAATTTAGACATAGTTACAGCAAAAGCAACTAAAATTTTAAAATGTGAAACTTTACAGGGACATAGTTGTGGCTGTTTTCATAGTTGAGAGAGAAAGCAGTTTTGATTAAACACATTCAGAAAGGTCTGAGTGCCTCTGCAGCCAAAAGAAATGAGGGCTGAAAGATTTTTTTCCCATCCTAAACAGCAGAAAGTAACGCTTACTCCAACATCCAGATGCTGCCTTGCTGCCCAGGCTTTAAACTTCAATTAATCTGCGCCTCACCCAAACTTGGAGAACTAAATACCTCCTCATATAAGGAGAACAACACCTTGGTATTTCACACCTAGCAGGTGTGAAACAAGAAACTCCTAAATACTCACAGCAATGCAAACACAAGATATAGAGATGTCACCGTGAGTGCATTACACTATTTTTCTGAACCGTGTGGTAGCAGCCCGACGATTACAGGTATGAGGCCAGCGGCTTACAATTGATCCTCTCCACAGCGGGTCACCTGGCTCATACTGATCCGAGCACGTGCAGGTTTCCTGACACCTCCCTTTTGGACCGCCTGTGTTGCCAGAGAGCATCCAGAGCCAGCGTTTTGCCTTTTTTTTCAGTGAGGCATGTATGGTTGTAGTCCCTGACTTTGTTGTTGGAAATAGGTCAGGCATATGCTAATTCTTGGGTAACATTTATGATTTCTCTGCAACCTCGTGTTCTGGAGCTGCTATTACAATGTGCTCTGTTTCTTGAAGGCCAGAGATGGTAAAAAAATCCACTCAGGCTTCATTGTATCGTCATTTTGTGATGGGGAAGTGAAAGTAATCAGCAAAAAGACAAGTTTTATTGTATCCAAACCAAGAGGGTGATGTAAGAAAAATGCTTGGCTGACGCTTGTGGAGCTATTTGAGTTTCTAAAAGCATCTTCTGGCAGAAATTTTGAAAACAGGATGTATTTGGCACTAGCAGAGTGTCAGGCACCGTTGCTTAGTCTAGCTAGCTAAAAAGCCACCGTTCCTGAGCAGTTTTTTTGGCTATGCTTTTACAGTATAGATTTTGCTACATGAAGTTCCATTGAAATAATAACTGACTGTTCAGTACATTTTTAAATATTTTTTGTGTAGCTGTGTAGTGTGATGACACTTCTACATGGCTACAAAGTTTGAAATCATGTAAAATGTAGAATCATCATCTTTAAATCTAAAGTAATTTTTGTGAAAAACAAGGGCTTGATCCTGTCAAGATGCCCGAGTGAATTACTTGTTATGGTATTCTCTGCTGTTTCATTGCTTAGCAGAAAACACTACTAATAATTTCCTTGTTTCAATGAAATATTGGTAACTAGTGAAAATTGTTTAAGGAGTTAAAAAAAAATTAGGCATTTGGGCTTGACAATGTGTATACCAAGTTTCAGACTTGTTCAATTTGAAACGGTCAAGATATGAAACCATAAAAAATGTGAGTAAATACTCTGCATATCAAGGGTTGTTATGCAATTACATGCTTTCAGCATGGTTCTTACTGAGGGAAAACAGTTAGTAGGGAGATCTGCAATACATGTTCAGTGAATAATTACAAACTTTCATAGCTTAGCTACATAAAAATAATAATCCATTTGTTGCTTTGCTACTACTAAAATACTAAAATGTGTGCATACTTTTTTTCCCTAGAGAAAAGCCACTATGACTGTAGATTTGTTAGAAAGTTATCTGAAAAACTTGAAATCCCCTCTGCCCCCTAACCCCCCAGTTTGGGCCAATCTCCCAATTATAAACAGCTGAACTGATTTAAATAAAGTTTTCAGTACTGAAAAAGAAAAGAAGGAAAAAAAAAGTTACATCTGGGCTGACAAAAACATGCGCCAAGTTTCAGCCCAATGTGATTTGAGACAACCGTGATATTAAATGCCCAGACCTAGGAACTGGAATGGAAATAGAGACACTGGCCCCTTCAGGATTTGGGATTGTAATGTAGTGGTTATAAGGCTCCAGATGATTAAAGCTTGACTTAGTAGATACATATTTTAGTTATTTAGACGCTTTTGGCTTATTCTTCCAAGGATGTATAGAAACTTTTCATGGATAACTCCAGTTAGTGCTAGTGGCATTGATCGCAGACTGAAACCTTTTTATCTGTGGCTCAAACCCTCCCATGACTAGTTATGTTGACTTACCTTCTCTGGGCTGATCTTAAGAGATTATTTTACTATGATAAGTATGTGTTCACATTTGAAAAAGAGCAAAAGGTTCCATAACATATTTCTTGAAAATGCTGGCTAGGGTGGTGCTTAGCAGAGCACTTGAGCAGATGGCTGGGTTTTATGGAGGCTGTGGGCCACAGCAGTTGCGCAGACTTTGCTGAATCGGAGCTCAAGTGCCTGTTCCTTTGTGAGACTACCTGGAAAACCAGCAATATTGGCCATTATTATTGAGTAGTACAAACGCTGAGTATGCAAGGCCAAACAGATGCATGCAGAAGAAATATCATCACTGACAGTAGAATTATCATCACTAATTGAAATTTAGCACAAAAAAAAAAATTAGATAATTTCTGTTGTCCAGTAACTTTTATAAAACTTGGTATATGGGAAGTAAAGGCCTAGGCTTTTGTTCTTCTTTGTTTTTAAGAAACTGTTGGTTTAAGAGAAGAGGACTAAAGGCATTGTAGGCTTTTAAAAACAGCCTCCATTTTTTCTTGCAGACATCATCAAAATTTCTCAGGTGTATTTTGACAAGTACGTCTGTTCTGTGGTTAGTGGGATCTGGGAGTCAAGAATATTTAGTCCAATTTCGCTACAGTCCTGTGTCACCCCAGGAAATCCATTCTAAAGCTGTGTGTCCCCACTATAAAAAGCTGTTTCATACCCAAAAAGCTCAACAAAGTAACAGCATGTAAGTTTTTCCAGAGGTGGTTTAATTCTTAATTCATTAGTGTATGTAATCTATGTTGGAACACTTAGGTAGGGGAATGATCATTGTTGATTATCCTGTAAGGTCCTTAAATAATACAGAAATAAGAGAAGGTAAAGAAAGATAAGATGAAATGCTTAGAACAGCGTGTAAGATGAATTTACGCACTTCGCATTAAATTTAGGGAAGGATGTTTAGCTGGACTACTTCGAAATTTTAAACAGATAAAGTTTGTAAGTACTAAATAAGCACAAATACAGTTTTTTGATACATATGGCTACTACTAGGTATTTTGTAGGTTGTTGTCAGCTGTAGTCACTGTATTATTTCATTGCAACTAATGTCCAGTTTAAATCAGATCTTTCTTTAAAAAAGAGAGAAAAAATCAGTTACTTTTATCAATGTTTTAAAGATATACTAGTCCCATAGCATTCAATGAAGATTTCAGTGTTATTACACCTTCTGTCACCATTCAGGTGTGTACAAATGCAGCGTATAAACTAGACTGCTCTCTCTATATTTTAAAAGTCTTCCATGACTTTGTAGAGGGTATTTCCTAAACTCAAGGAACACAAACAGAAATGAAAGGGTGGAAAGACTGACTCAGATTAAGACTCCACTTGGTTAATACACCACACCAAGAAGCCATAGGCCGGCAGACAAAAAGTAGGAATGGAAAGGAACAGTTCTGCAGTTGTATCTGAATCCTGGCTATATACAGTCGTTTCCACTTGGAAACTTCTCGCCCTTCAAGTGGACCAAATTAGGGTTAGTTTAATGAAGCTTTATTGTACTCTTAAGGAAAATATTTCAGCAGCCAGGTGAAGTCGTGCAAGGATATGCAACCACAAAAAGAACTGGGAGCTTCAATTTACTTGTAGGCGAGCATGCCTTCACAGTGAGCTGTGTCTTGTACACTCAACTAGTTAGATGTTTGCTGAAGGACATCCATTACCATTTAGTTCTTCCCCAAGTCAAACTGAGAAAAACGTGGTATATTACTGCTTCTGATTTAAGAGACAAAGTAGGGGATGATGCAAGGGGGTGAGAGAGAGATTACCTTGACGACAATCTCGATTTTATTGTATCAACTTAAAGTAGCACAACCTGCTGGACTAATGAAATTGTGTTCTTGGTTTAAAAGGGCAATTGTTAGCCTGACTTTGTGCTCACTAAAAACATTTCCCCAATCTTGTTAAATTATTGCACTCATTTCAGATTTTTATGGCTGTGCAGCTTACCAGCCCTCGTTTCTTTACGTTTCATTCATTTTCCTTGTATTGATGATTAATGGAGGATGTCGAACGTTAGAGTGAGCAGGCATCAGCAAATGCAAGATCATAATTAGTTTAGCTGACGAGGGCCTCTGATAGCACTTGCATCTGGATGGAAAAATTACCCTATAGGGAACTGGCTGCTCACCAGGTCTTTTTAGTGATACATTGTGAAACACCCGATGAATCAAATGCCCTTTCAATGCCAAGAAAGTGTTCCAGTCTTGAAGCCAAAATTATGTCTGCAGAAAGCTTTCCATTTGAAATGTATCAGAGTACAATTATAACCATTGTATTTTTTTGGCATGAACACCAGTCTTCTACAGTATGGACTAAAGTTAAATAAATTACTTAAATTTTATGAAACCTTGAAATTTTGACTTATAGTGTTAGTAATTTTTAATTTATAATAAAATTAGTTTTCACCCAGGCTGTTTTTCCCTGTACTCACCCATTCTTATCTTAGATGCTGGAGGTTTCTTATAGATTTTTTTTTCCTTTGCAAAAAGGGAACGGAGTTGAAATTCAGATTTTCTTTCCAGCAAAAGAATTCCATTTCCTGCTTATTAGTATTTGTGCCCACAAACACAGCCTGACTTTTGTTTAAATGAGAAGTTTAATGAAATCATTACTCCGTAGAAAGAATTTAATGAGCAATACTCATAAACGTGTCTACTTTTAAATATTCCTGGGTCATTATGAAAGCTGATGAATGCACAGCTCAGTCTGGTTAAAAATCAATTTGCATTTAGGAAAGTTGTACTGTGCCTTTCTTTGCCTGACTAAAATAAAATAAATAAATGTATCCATCGATGAAACAGTGTTTTCTGGGGTTTCGGGTGAAGTTCAAAAGCGGTCTTATTAAGAATACTGTACTTTTATTTGTTTGGCAGAAGTTATTCCTTGTTCTTAGTGAGCTGTGGGAAATATATGGTAGCTTATACTGATTTCAGAAGCAAGTGGGAAAGACTGGAACTGAATATCATGTATTCAATTAATGAAGTATAATTTCTGTTAAAGGAATTAGTATGACACAGATACGAACTGTAATTAATAGAAGTGGTAGTGTTTCAGAATTCTTGTTACCGATCACACTTTAAAATCAAGCAAACTAAAAATAAATAATATCTGTTGTGAAATGCAATGAACAAACCAGGAGAAGTTTACAGAATGTTCTCTGTCAGCTTCCAGAGGGGTTTTTCAGAATTTGGTGTTTAGAAACCATCATTAAATGCACAAAACCTGAAGTTCAAAAAGTTAAAGCTGTTATTCTGAAAAGGCTTTGGTGTTTCACACACCTCATCCATCACTCTAGGGTTAATTATAATGAAAATCAGTGGTGCCTATTAAGCACAATTGAACCTGACCTCATTATGGGCAGTGTGGTTTTATACTGTCATTGTTGCCAGTCTAGAGACAAAACTCCTGTGTTGATTTGTCCTAACTCCGCAGCTCATGTGACTCACCTCTGACCTGTTTTTTTTTCTGTGTGGTTTTTTTTTTTTTTCTTTTTCTTCCCTATTTCAGAGACGTAGAGGCTCGGGTGTTTTTTGTGCCAATTGCCTGACCACAAAGACCTCTCTCTGGCGAAAGAATGCAAATGGTGGATATGTATGCAATGCGTGTGGCCTCTACCAGAAGCTTCACTCGGTAGGAAGAACTTACTGGTTTGTTCAGAAAAAAAGGGGTTATACAGCTAAGCTGGGCAGCTGTGGTCTTGTCTGGTTGTGTGATTAGTACCACTCGCTGGCCTGCAGTTAATTTCCTAACAGGGTTTTGCAGTATGGTCACTTTGGGATCAGATGTGATTCATTATGAAACAGGCTGGGATGCTGTGGGTAGACGTGTTTGAGATCACCAGTGATGCATTTAATTATTTTGATACAAAATAAGGGGAAAATTATTTCTTTTCTGGGAATTCCATTTAAAGGAATACAATATGTTGTGATGAAAGCTCTCTAAATTCAAGAGCCCGCATGTTCATAATAAAAAAAAAAAAGATTCTTAAAGTTAGACATCACATCTATATCAAAAATACCCCTTGCTGTGGTTTTTGTTTTCTTTCACTTCTCTTCCCGCCTTAATTCTTGACAGTAAATTTCCTGGAGGTATGGGGTGGTGGGTTTTTTTGTTCTTTTTTTTACAGTTCTTATAGCCTGCTGGAGGATTCTGAAAAAACTCAACAAGGAAGCTACTCACTTGATGGCACTCATCACTTGGTGAGGGGAAGATTCACCATCCCTCAGGATCAGGCAGGAAATAAGTAATAATCACGGACTGTCTATATTGCTTTTCATCTTATTGGCACTTGGCTTGATCCTGAAAGATGTTGAATGCTCTGGTCCAGGTCCAGGAAAGCCATGCTTAAGTGTTTCCTTGGATCAGTGCCAAAATGCTCAGAATCTTTTAGGTTAAGACCCACTAGTTAAATATTATCCCTGCTGTCTTTTATAGAAGCATATGGGAGAGTCAGGTGACCAAGATTTGATTCTAATTAATTAATTTTTACAACATGCCCATGAAGCTAAAAAGTGTTACTATTTTTCAGAAATAGAAACTGAGGCAGCCTTTGAGAATTTGCCAAGGCAACATAACAATTTAGGCTTAGAGCCCAAATCAGACATCTATGTTGTGACTGAGAGTGCGTATTTTTAAGAACTTTTTTCAGAAATTCCATTTAAAAAAAAAAAAAAAAAAAAAAAGCACCACTTAGGAAACTATATTTCAAATGCATTAAGGCTCCTAAACGCCTATGCCTATTTCTCTTTAAATTTGAGGCACAAGCATCTAAATCAATTAGTAGTTTCTGTGAATTTTGTTCTTGGTCTTGGGTACAGGCCATATAACAATCCTGTTTACTCAAGATCCTGTCCAGCCCACTTCATAAAAAAGAAAAAGATTCCAATTTTCGAAAGCAGCAAGACCATCACCAGTCTGAAAGTCTACTTTTAAGCTTCAGAACAACCCAGGCCGTCAGAGAGCATCTGAGCGGGAGACAATGGACTAATGCATGATCTCTGACCAGCAGCTTAGCCAGGTCTTGCTGAAAGTATCATCTTCCTGGAGATCTCTGAAAGTTCTAGATATAATATCTAATTTAAGGAAATTGATCAGCGGTGGGAATCCACAAAGATTTTAAGGAGGAAAGTTTGGCTTTTTACTGTTAATTTGACGTTTGAGTCCAGTTATTTGTAGAACTTCCATTCACAACCCCCATTTTCCCTTTTTTAAACATATTTTTCTAAACTATAGTGTTGGACTTTACCATGATTATTAGTATAACTTATTGAATAGATAAAAGCTACAAGAATCAGTTTTGAATTCAAACACATAGCACAGATAATTCTTATGAACCAGTAGGAACAAACTAGTGTGCTTTCAACAATAATAATTAACAATATAATGCCAAATTTTGTTTTATGCCTATAGAAAGCAAGAAGCTGACACTATCTTTTAGGTCCACTGTTCAAGCATGGCAATAAGCTGTCATTCAGTGGACATTTGACATTAGTATCTTCAATTGAACTTTGACCAAACAAACGCAAAGAATTTAATTAAGCCTCCACTCTGCTGTGGTACGATAGCAACTCCATTGTAAGTTGGAGTCTGAAATAATCAAATAAATCTCTCCTTTGGGACACCTTTTGAGACAGACTCATGCAAGGGCTGCTCTTTAGACTGATACCAGAAAGATGAAAGTTTCTTTTACCTGTCTGCCTGTCTGCTCTTCATGAAAAATTACAGTAAGTAATTGTCATGTATGTTTTTGAATTAAGGAGTCTAGGATGATGCAGTTATTAGGTAAATAAAAATTAATAAAAATTCATAGGGAATAGAACTGTTCCCTTCTGTGAGCCACCTTGTTAAACTAAATTATACTGCACAGCTGAGTAAAATTCACCTATAGTAGGTGAATTTGCACATTTCGTAACTCCCTTTTGATTGGATTATCACTGTCTAGAACTACTGTCCTCATTAACTCAAGGATGTGTATAATACACTTAGCTCTAAGGTCCCTTTTTAACTTGTATTTAATAAGAAGAAAAATCTATGGTCTGTCAGGTACTACTAGGTGGTAGTGACTGACAGACGTTAATATGGTAGTGATTTCTGCTGTAAGTCACATTTCTGTTTCTGTGATACCCTTGAACAATTTTTCAATGTGTTTTCAAAAATGTTCAATCTATCTAGAGGTCATTTACATTAAACTTGCCAGGTTTTTCACATTTCTCTCCTCTAATGCAGACAACTATGTTAAGAAATGTGTAATAATATTCCAACGGTCAATTTTTAAAATAGTTTTAGTGAAAAAAATGCAGTTCACTGCAAACATATACGCAATATTCACATTTGCTGACAGAGAAAGGTATATCCTTTGTCTCCCCAGAATCATGAATATGACCATTATTATTGTGGTGCTGTTCCTCATTTTTTAATAGCTCTAACTTGGTCATGGAAAACTAGATTTTGTTCCATAGTGATTCCTTGGCCACATCCTCGGACTGCTTCAGTGAGGAGTTACAGCAGATTATTCTAGGATTAGACATATGTGATCTAGTGGAGAGATCACTCCAATTTCCCATGGTATGTAGGAAGTCTAATCACAATAATTTAATGAACTAGTTGTTGAATTTTGTGCTTTTTTTTTAAAGTTACTCATATATTTGGGGTAGGGAGATTGCCAATTGATATAGAGATGGCAGAAAAATCTTTGTGATCATACTCAATATATTATGTATAACATATAATTAAGGATCTGACACAGGGCTTTTTAAAAGTAAAGTTCTGGTAATGTTTCCACTATTTTCTAAATTTACTGCCCCCCTGGAAATCAAGAAGAGAGCTTAAACTTTTCTGTCTGCCTTAGTTGCAACAGAATACAGAATATTTCTATCTGGACTTTACCACTATGAATAAGGAAAATGTGAGTAGCTTTACTCCACTGAGTAATCTGTTTTAATCAGCTAAAGACTAGTCAGATGAGTACAGTCATTTGCCTGCTGAAGAATTTTTAAGTTGGACGTACAGCCTTTAGCTCCTAATGGCATGTAACCTTGAAGAGCCAGAGCTGCAAACAAGTGTGTGAGGGTCCTTAATCGCAGGTACAAAGATGTTTCTTTTAACTACTTCCACAATCAGACTTCATACCTGTAGCATGAAGAGTAAAACTAAAAGTATTTCCAAACTATTGAAAGGTTATCCAGAAGCCATATGAAAATGGTCTGTAGTGTATAAATAAAAGTTTAATAAGAGCCACATCAACAATATTGTAAGATCTCACACAGCATGTCAGTATGACAGTGTTACAATTGTCATAAAAAAGGTGAGGAAATTGCACTGAGCTTGTAATAAAGAGTATATGCTTATGCATATTAATTGGCTATTGATTCTGCAAACTATAAACTTTATTTGCATAGAATTTACATAGAAAATATTCTAATTTTATCTAACATGATTTTGCCTCAAATTTGATCTGTTTGAGGAAGCTGGTTCAAGTGCTGTTTTTCTGCTAAGTTTAAATTTTGCTTATTAAAAATTAAATCAAAGTGTGTATTTATTCTGATTCAGAGTTTTAGTAGAAAGTAAAATCTTAACAAGTAGCTGCACTGCCTAAAATGTAGTTAACCATTAAGAATAAGCTGGCCTAAGGGAAATAAATAGGTGAAAGAGGAGAGGAAGATGGCAAGTCAAGAGAGAAACTAGATCTCTACAAATAATAGAGTGAGTGCTCTTCCAGCTCTGAATATTTTTATATTAATTCAACGTTACGAACATATATATAAATTATGTTACATTCAAGGTACAAATTGGTTTGGATATTGACTGTATGCCAAAATTTAATCTGTACTTCAAAACAATGTTAAAAAGAAAATTTCCAAATAAACATGTAAGTGGAATACTGTGTGGGGCACTTTTCTGGACTCCAACCAAAATAGGATTATGTGTGCATTTGGATGAGACAAATGGCAACTGCCAGCATGCCAAACTGAATGACTTTTGGGTAGTTTTTGTTGTTTTAACATCTGCCCAGTAGAGCAACACATACCGAGGTTACAGCACCATCTTTCATTCACATACCATTGCCTTCCTGTTGAGGGGCCTATCAAAGAGGCCTGGCTGCTATCCTTCCTTGTACTATATTTTTTTCTTCACACAAAAGTATTTTCAGTTCTCATCTAAGTAGGCCACCTACCCTGAGCTGGTGTGGGGAAGTAACAAATGGAAACAGAAGTCCTCACCTGGTTCTTGCCTCTGCCTCTTCCACAATGTTTTTTTCTTTACAGACCCTTTTTTCCCACCTTCAGGGGACGCCTTCTCTCACTCATGACTTAGTAGCACAACATCAGTAACATTTAGAAAGAAATACAGTAGGGACGAAGGAGGGGGAGTTGGTACCAAAGTCTCAGGTAGACCTTTTGGTGCATAGGAAAAGTTTTCCTGGGCTTTCTTCTCCATTTTTCTTAGTCCGTTTCCAGCCACCATCATCCCACTCACCACCACAGTGGACCTGCAGCCATTTTGCTAGGTGACAGCAGTGGTCAGCAAGCCCTGTATTTGCTTGCATTTTCTATCCCTGTCAAAGGGGTTGGGTATCAAGGTAAGTGTTGCTCAGTTCTTGTCCTAGTGTGATCTGTGCAAACCCCTGCCCGATACCAGCTCTGGTAACATGGTGCATAGAATAATGCTAGTGCATAGGGCTGTGCATCTCCCACCTCATCCCCAGCTCTCAGCACCCACTTTCAGCACGTCTGCCCCAGAATTTTTCAGGAGTAAGAAGTAATAAATGCTTTGACAGCTTGGATACTTCATGCCTTTTTAAGTAAACAGGTATAGTATGTCTAAGGCAGTTGACTTAGTCTGATAAAACAAACCAATTCGTAGTTTACTTTTAGCGTGAGGGACCAGGAACCAGCATTTGGGTTGAAATTGGGTCATTCCCATAAAACTCTTACAATGTAGCTCTTTGTGACAGAAAAGAGAAATTTGCGTGAGCGTGATCTCGCAGATTTGTTTAATGTGTCTTTCTTTTTTCCTTTTGTTCATTATGTGTGTGTTCCATGCAGACTCCCAGGCCTTTAAACATCATTAAGCAGAACAATGGCGAGCAGATCATTAGGAGACGAACAAGAAAGCGCCTTAACCCAGAGGCACTTCAGGCTGAGCAGCTAAACAAACAGCAGAGGGGTAGCAGTGAGGAACAAGTCAATGGAAGCCCCTTAGAGAGGAGGTCAGAGGATCATTTACCTGAAGGTCATCAGAGAGAAATTCAGCTTCCCAGCCTCAGTAAATATGAGGCCCCAGGTTCATTGACTAAAAGCCATTCTGCTCAGCAGCCAATATTGGTCAGCCAAACTCTGGATATTCACAAAAGGATGCAACCTTTGCACATTCAGATAAAAAGTCCTCAGGAAAGTACTGGAGACCCAGGAAACAGTTCATCGATATCAGAAGGGAAAGGAAGCTCAGAGAGAGGCAGCCCGATAGAAAAATACATGAGACCTGCGAAACACCCAAACTATTCACCACCTGGAAGCCCTATTGAAAAATACCAGTACCCGCTTTTTGGACTTCCATTTGTACACAATGACTTTCAGAGTGAAGCTGACTGGCTGAGATTCTGGAGTAAATATAAGCTGTCTGTTCCTGGGAATCCACACTACTTGAGTCATGTGCCTGGCCTACCAAATCCTTGCCAAAACTATGTGCCTTATCCCACCTTTAATCTGCCTCCTCATTTTTCAGCTGTCGGATCAGACAATGACATTCCTCTAGATTTGGCGATAAAGCATTCCAGACCTGGGCCAACTGCAAATGGTGCCTCCAAGGAAAAGAGTAAGGCACCACCAAATGTAAAAAATGAAGGTCCCTTGAATGTAGTAAAAACAGAGAAAGTTGATAGAAGTACTCAAGATGAACTTTCTACCAAGTGTGTGCACTGTGGCATTGTCTTTCTGGATGAAGTGATGTATGCTTTGCATATGAGTTGCCATGGTGACAGTGGACCTTTCCAGTGCAGCATATGCCAGCATCTTTGCACGGACAAGTATGACTTCACAACTCACATCCAGAGGGGCCTACACAGGAACAATGCACAAGCTGAAAAGAATGGAAAACCTAAAGAGTAAACCTTAGCACTTAGCACAATTAAACAGAAATAGGTTTCCTTGATGGGAATTCAATAGCTTGTAATGTCTTGTGAAGACCTATAAAGCACTTCATATAGAGAGCATGCCTTATCCAATATTAAATCCCTTGTTCTTCTCTTTTTTTTTTTTTCCTTTTTCTTCTTTATTTTTTTCCTTTTTTTTTCTTTTTTTTTTTTTTCCTTTTAAATGAGTGGGTTACCAAGAAAAAAAAAGAACAGTTGGATGGTGGCCAGAAGGGGGAGAAGATAATTATATGGGACATGGCCCACCAAAGCTAGCCAGAATGCAGTGAATCATGGCGAATAACCTTGAGAAAATTTTACCGGACAATTAATACCTTTGCTGTTGTGTAAGAGACATAACTGGCAAGAGTGCAAAGATGTGTATATGTATATACTGCTGCAGGGGTATAGTGGACATATGCACATTGTATATAAGAACTAGACTTGTTAAATATACAGACGTTAAAAGGTCATTTTCTTTTCTTTAATTTGGGCTAATTTCTGCCCTACAACATGCCTTAGGATCATTTTGTCCTCAAAGCTTTGGCAGCAATTTCATCTAGATGTTTCTCAGACTCAGCTGATTTTTAGCTACCATTTTATCACTACATTCTTTCTGGCACACTTTAGCCTAGGAAAACCATTTTGTGCAAGTGAAGTCTCTAATACAGAAGCCACACTCCGGGTTTAATTTGCATAGAACAAGGTAACCTGCTGTATTTTATTTTAATATATTTTTAATATATTACATTTCTAAACCTTAAAGTCTAAGGTTACTTCTCCACAGGCTTAACATTGCTATACATACCAGTCAATCCCTTCAGTAGACTTATACCAGCTTTTGCTAAGTAGCATTAAATGTCTTCATAGTACTTTTTAATACTTAAAGCTTTGTAAAAACTATCCATGAAGGGAAAGCTCCTCAGCATAACTGCTCAGGGAAATAGGGCTAAATAACTAAATATTAAATAATTGGTTAAAGGTGCTGTTAGACGAGCCTCCATGCTTGCTACAAGGGTGTACAAGAACTGACTTTAATCATTTTCATTATAGTGTCCCAACCAGTAGTTTATTATTTTGCCACAGGGATGTAGAAGATATTACAAGCTACTGGATGCACTGTCAGATTAACTTATTTCATTAAAGAAGTTGGGAGAACAAATAGAAAAAACCTTATTTTTCTAGTAAATATTAATGTATTACATTTCAAATAATGGTGCCTGACATATTGAATAATTATTTTCTACAGTGTACGTATGCAACAAAGATATTCCATCATGCATTAGAGTCAGTTCTGGCTCTGCCTCGCTGTTTACATTTGCAAATGTAGCAAACAAGGTAATGAAGCAACTATTTCTATTGCAGTAGGTATCTTTTTTTCTGTGTGTGTGCATTAAAGTTGTAAACGATAACATGAAATGAATGAAATTTGTTGATATTAATGGTATGGAAAAACAAGAAGGAAATGAAAATATTTTTATGCCTACTTAGGAAAAAAAGGGTAGCACTATTCATTCCAAGTACTTTTGTATTCTTAAGCTCTTAACTCACATTGTTATGCTTAAAATGATAAACATATATCCTCTTTTTATTGCTTTGTCTGTGTTTCAGAAGAAACATTTCAGAAATTATTTTGATAAGTGCTGTTTGACGATGCAGCACTGATGTTTTATTGCATTCTGTAGTAGCATTGCACTCCATTTTTACAATATTACGCAGTTGCTTTTTTGTTTTGTTTGGGTTTGTTTCTTTTTCGCAGTGCAGGGTCTTAGTTCCTTATGGTTGGATGGCAGGTGTAGCTCAACTGGTTCATGAATGTTGCAGCGAATGAAGTTTAAAATGTCTTTCTGATATTATGTTGTCTTTTATTTCTCCATTCATGCATTTTATTTTTTAAAATGTTCTATAAAAATATCTCTGGACTAAGTCCTCACTTGAGATTATATGTAAAGGGTCCTATTCTGATCTCACTTACATGCCGCCTTTCTCAGATTTTCATGTAATTGAAACTAAAGCATCATAAAAAAAAAAAAAGTTCTTGTATTTAACTTACCTGAATCTCACCACTCTCCCTTCTAGAATTTGGTGCACTTATAAGATACTTAACCAGATAGACAGGGAGGTGGAAGATAAAAGGAGAGGTGATAGGAAATGTCTTCTAGGGGTTGGCAAAAGGAAAACCAGGGAGGAACTGGCCTAAACGTTCAGCACTTTGATAGTCTTTTGAAAAATAATGTGCCTAAAGCAGCCGGCAACGAACATCACCATGCATGAGAAGCACTTACACAGCTGATCACCAAAGGTCTTGCGGACCTTGGCAGTATTTTAGGTGGTACATTTTCACGCAGATGAAACGTTATTGCACAGTTTGTCCGATTTGTTAGGCACAGACAGGCTATTGTTCAGCATTAGGCTTGCATTCCTTCCTGCTCCACCCATTGCTTCTATACTGGTGAGCAGCATATGGAAAGTCCCGCTCAATCTGTTCACGGTTGAGTTCTATAACCCTTCAATAGTGTTCTAGGTTAGCAAAGGATATTGGGCCACATTCTTCTTCTTCTATTTTTTAGATGAATCTCCTGCTTGATACCAGTGCCGGACAAAGTCTGGTTATGTTTTTACTATTGTTCTCCAATAATAAGTTCTGACTTGGTTTTTGTGGATTTATTTTTGTTGGGTATTTTTTTGTTTCTTTTTTTTCTGTGGGGACTGAAATAGATTGCCCTCGTTTTGTTACGTCAGGGTCCAGTGTATGTCCTTTTCAGCTTTTCCAAGAAACATGTTAGACTCACTAAGCAGTGATTTTTATCAGCTTCAGAGGTAGCTGCCTGCCGGTTATCAGTAGTTACTGGTTTGACTTACTTCTTCTAAGACCTACCAGTTCCTGTGGCTTCTTCACTGATGGAAGCTGCATCTTCATGGCAAAATATTTTATGGGGGACATGCGCATTATAAGACTTGAGCACCACCCTGTACTTCATAACACCTCTTGCTAAACTCAGAAGCAGAGGCCAATAACAGGAAATACACATATATCAGGGTTTGGGGATGAGGAGAAATGAAATCTTATGAGTGCAAAGAGCAAGACAGATTTTTGAATATTAATATCGCACACCTAGATGGTGCAAATAAAATTTGAAGAAAGTTCATTGTTCTTGCCATGACATATTGAGATGTTCTAAGGTTTCTGCTTTGTAAGAAATGGGATATTGCCATAGCCTGTTCTCTTTGATTGGGGGGGGGACACGACACATTTTTTTTTCTTAACAGATGACTCCATCCCTCTTCCAGACCCCCTCACAATGGATATGAATCAAAAGAAAAATAAATCCTGACATTGAAAAAGAATAATCTTATTTAAGAACTCTCAGGTAGAAACCGATGTTAGCACACACAAGTAATTACTGTACCCACTGCATTTCGATCAACTTACAGCACTTAAAAATTAAACTTTCAAAGAATCATTCTTTGTTCTCAACTTGCCAGTGACTTCAGGGTGTTGTACTTCTCTTACTAAGGAATGGTAGTTTGAGATCTCAAAATGTATCTCAAATCGGACCACAAAATAAGTAGATGGTTCAAAACCAGATGATTTGTGGTGCCTGTCATTAATTAGATTGCAGAACAGGAACAATGTTTTCATTAACACTCTGTATAGCGGGAACTGTCATGCAGCGTCTTCTGCAAACCGGACTGTCTCTAAGCTATCACTTCGTGGCTGCTGCCCTCTAGGTTAATGCAGCAGGAGACAAAGATTTTTCAGAGCACAGTTTATGTTCAGGTGCTAAACTCAGAGTGCTTTCCAGAAGTTTTGCACCTAATTGCCAGTGTGCTGATGAAACTCCCCCCTTAATTTTTTGTGGACCATCCAGAAAGGGGGGGGGAGACAGGGACGGGGACAGGACAGGGGGGTGACTGGATACTTGTATCTTGGTTTTGCCTAGAAAATGTACTGTTACACATTGTGACAGTTTTAAAGAGAGAGAACATCTCAAAAAGTTGAGGCGTGCTGTGGGCGAGAGATTATTTTTGCAGTTAGAGGGGCAGCAAGATAAAAGTGACTGATACTAATTGTATACACTGCTGAAATGTAGTGGTTGTGCAATGGGGAGACCTGATTTGGCAGCCGTGGATTAGGCCTCAGTTCAGGGACAGACTTTGAAGTCCATCTTCGGACTGGACATTGTTGCTTTGTAGTCATAACTACTTGCTTTATGTGCTAAGGATGTTGCCTACCATCTGCTTTTTGCCCAGGATGTTTAAATATATTCCCGTTCTTGCTCCTGTATTGATTTTTCTTGGCTGACTTAACATGCTAAGTCCTAATACTGGTCAGGAAAAGCCAAAGAGATTAGAAGTTCACTTCTGTTCAGCCAGAAGGGTAGATATATTTCCTTCTGCTTCTGTGGAGACAGTTATGCTTGGCAAAGAATAGCGAGCAATTTGTCAGCGTATCCCAAATGTGATAGATAAGTGAGAAATCCTTTCTAAACTTCTCTATAAAGTTAAGATGGGCCATGTAGAATGATTTACATAATTTCCTCACCCCAGAACAGGATTCCTCCCTACCCTCTTCCTCACAATGTCATGTCATTCAGCCAGCTCTGGCAAGCTGGCAGTTGGTGAGATGCTACCTATATAGTAATCATGTATACCCCAATTTACCTCTTTTTAAGAGGATAAAAGACAATGATTTAATGGCTGCCAGCCAGATAAATACCAGTTTCATTTGTTTTTTGAGTACACTTTGTAAAGTAAAATTCTTAGAATAAACATTGCAACAGCAACCACAGTTTTCCATTCCTATCAGTTTGGCCTCTGAGCTCTATGTAGAAGGAGAACAGGAGAAAAGGAAACATCTCAAAATGCCATTGTAAATTTAGCTTATAGAAAATTCACCAGCAGGAAAAGGAAAAAAAAAAAAGTTAAAAAAAAAGTACTTCATAAAGAATGACTTCATGTTGCTAAAAACCATCATTAAACTTGTAGCCCTGATTTGACTCTAGAATGTTGGCTCTTAATGTTTTGTCCTTACAACACATGGATGTGTTTTTTTTGTTTTGTTTTGTTTTGGGTTTTTTTGTTTTGTTTTGTTTTTTGGTTTTCATAGTGCATGTTCATTTCTACTCACAAACATGTTCTTGGTGTATTTCTTATGCAAACAATCTTCAGGCAGCAAAGATGTCTGTTACATCTAAACTTGAATAATAAAGTTTTACCACCAGTTATAAATCAGATTCATGTCATTGTTTCTGGGGAGAATGTAATGTCATAGTGTCACTACACCATAGCGGGGTTTGGGAGGAAAACAATCTGGAGTTGAGCTGTTACGAGGGCACGACAGGGCCTGACAGCATCTGTGAGTAACGGCTGGTGATTAAAGCTGAAAGGCAAAGACAGCATTGCCCAAACGGTAAATGCATGAAAAGGAGAGGAGCTCCTTCAAAAATAGATTAGCCCTGTTGCAGTCCTTGTACATTAAGGACTCTAGATGTGATCCGAAACTCATTCAGGTTAATGACAGGATTTAGGATGAAAGTCTGTTTCAGTGGGGTTTGAACTTTTTTTAATACTCCAGCAGCCTGGCATTACATTACTGATTTTATTCTGCTGCCCCAAGGAGGAGCAAATATTGGAATAATTTTGAGAAGGTACCTAAGAAAGGCTGAGACTGGAATGTGATCGGTACCCCAGGGTTAACAAGTCTACCTTTTCACACAAATTCCATGGTGGTCTTTAAATAATCCCTGATACTCAGAACCATGGTTTCACATCATGCCCACAACTCTTCCAGGAAATCCTGCTGGCTCCCATCGCACAGGTTGTTGACCCAATGGTGACTCAAGAACAGAGAGTACCACCTACAACGTTGCCACCACCACTTCCTCTGGCAACCTCGGAGGTTTCCTCAGAGATCCCAAATTGAAGCACTGACCAAATCAGCTCAGCTTGGCATTTCTGTTCAGATGAGCTCACAGCCCAGGGTGGTATGGCTCCCGGCCATCATTTCCATTATGCTGTAATTTCCTTTCTCCATAGGTTTTGTCTCATCTTCATGGTTGAGAGACTGTTCACTCTCATACAAAATACTGTTTTAAAGTAATACAAAATGGTAAAATCTGCTTATAACGTACAAATGTTCTAGAGCTTAATTTTAAAAGCACCATGCCAGAAATAACTTCCCCTTGCAATTCATTCTTCCAGTGAATTCAGATGCAGACCCTATGCATTTTCAGTCTCTTTTTAATTTCCTGAGATTAATAAAAATAATAACTGTAGTAAAGAAAAAAATGAAAAAAAAAAAGCTTTCAAAGGTGGGGGGACCGGTTTTGGAGACATCAACTTTATGCTTAATCTTTATCCATTTTGAAAAAAGATGCTATATGCAACAGCTAGTCGATATGCATTGTGTAAGACTATATATACACACACACACACACACGCACTCTGTATATAATGGAAGAACATATATAAACTCTCTATACATATACAGGTATATATATACACATATATACATATGCATATACATATACTTACACAGAGAGATTTTATATATATATATATATGTACAGAGAAAGAGAGAGAAAGAGAAGTATGATCAAATATTTTCACCTGTTTTAAGAATATCTTTTGAGGATAACAAGATTTAATCCCAATTTATGTTCTTGTTATAAAACCATCCCTGACCAGTGCAGTCTGTCTTTAATCAGAATTAAACACAGTGTTTAATACTGCACTTCTGTCTCCATATACTTATGTGAGCTCATAATTGTAAAAGACGATGACCTCAAATTTTCCTTTGTGGTTCTACTATTTGTATAGACTACTTCGGGTGTTAATGCCTTCCTCTTTTAACAGCAGCTCCACATGTAAGCAGCTCATATATGTGCACACTGACATTGTTATCAAGTCTTAATATGTGATTATAAGGTTTAAATTTGTGCGAAAAATCTGGGGACTTCTTGTTCTAGCAGCAGTGTCCTTGATTATTTCCTTTTTAGATTTTGCTACTGCCATGTTGACAAAGGTCAGAACTCTGTTGTCCCAGGTACAGCCAGGCCCTGAATATAAAGATAATCCATCTGCTGGTAGCAGGTCCTGACCCTCATCAAAGAAGATTTATAAATGCATAAAGTAAAGTTAAAAAAAAAAAAAAGTGTAGGAATCGGAATAGGTGTTGATGAAGAAGAAAATGGACAGAATGAATAAGCAGCGTGCTTCATTCTGTATGAAGGGGAAGCGGGGTGCTTCCAGTATTATACTCTTAGTGGAAGAAACAGGATAGTTATCTTACAACCTTATTTATTATAAATCACGGAAAAGTAACTTTCACTTTGACACTGTCTTTATAAAATTGTGTTGACAGTGGGTGGGGATATAAAATCAACAAAACAGCAGAATTTCAGTGGAAGTGTTCAGTTTATGTGTCCATACTAGAAGTTTAACGATGATGGGCAATTACACTAGACAGCTGGGACAGCTGAAACCTGATGGAGGTAGAGTTTGTACTGACACCTGCTTCCCTTGATTTCCCTGAAGAGTCTGACTAATCCTTGTGTGCAGTACAAGAGTATCAGTGGGTCCTTTCTGTAAATGAAAGTGTCTCCTGCACATCCAAAGGAACAGAAGTGTCTTTCACACGTTGCGGTTACAATGTCAGTGGAAGTGTCTGATTCACTTCCAAATGCTGCTGTGGAATTGACAGCTTAATGGTGAGATTGATACAGTGACAGTTCTGTCACTTACCTCCAAACAGCTCCATCAGCACTGATACAACGTCAGTAGAGTTGGCCAGAGAAGAAATATGACCATTTAAACAAACAGAAAAGAAACAGATTAAAAAAAAAAAAAAAAAACTCAAAAACTTCAGTTACAACATTGTGTGAAGACGGTGGCTTAAATCTGCCACAGAAAGACTTTAGGGTAACACTTTGTTTTGCAAGGTCAATACAGCTGCTGTGGCCTTATTTCTGAGTGGAATCATTTCTTTTATGATTTGTAGTACGAAAAGCAAAGCCCCAACATAAAGTTAGCTCTCTTCTCACTGTGGCATTCTTTTAAGAAAACAACACAAAAAAGGAGTATAAAAATGGATTAGCAAGGCTTTCTGAATTATCATTTCAAGAAAGGGAACTAGATATTTTCTTACCACTTATTTTGATAAAGAAAAATTCTTGCAAAGCAAAATGAGAATATTTTCTTTCCCATTTAATCAAAGTAGAGTATTTTCCTCCCTTATAGAAACTGATAAAACAGGAAATAGATTTCAGAGTATGAAAGTATGAGATGTGGAAGTCTTTCAGAAATGTAAGGTGATTTTTCAAAGTTAATGTTCCCTAAGGGTGGCATTCACATTGCATACTTTGGATACCCAACTGTAAATAGTCATTACGATCCTCATCTTCCTACAGTCAGTCGAACGTCCAGAGCAGGAGTTTATTAGATGTTCATAGCCACCCACTGGAGGGGTCCAGACTGGATGATCTCCAGAGATCCCTTTTAGCCTAGATAAGTCTGTGATTATAAACATTCACAAATTTAGTCAATTTATGTTTCTCCCATATGAGTGTGGTATATACAGCAGGGAGCAATTGGAGACAAAGGCCAACAAAAATTGAAGCACATCTGTAGATGCAAATAGCGGAGCATATCAAGAGCTCTCTAATACACAGGCCTTTGAGGCCGGAGCTGGATGCAAGTACAAAATACCACCTGTTAAACATATGGCTCTTAACCGGAGCACAAAGGCTCTTCCATCTATTTATGTTTCCATAATAACTCACTGCAATAAATCCCTGGTAATTATACATTAACCTCTACAATTAAGCATAACATGCTAGACTGCTGATGCACTGACATCACTATCATACTCATCAACACGACTCTTTGGCTAACTTCTATATTATCTATAAATCAAACTGGGAATATTCACAGGCATTGGATAATGACTATTTGCAAGGTTTAGTGGCTAGAGTAGTCCCTGGCACACTTTGTCTGGGGCCAGCTACACGCATCCGACCGGGCCCTGGGCACAGCTGGGGAGTTAGCGCAGAGGAGACCATTCCCAGTTCTTGGGGGAAAGGGTATGAATGTGTCTGTGTTACTTGTACCCATTCCCTTGGGGACAGTTTTCCAGCAGGAAGCACCAAGAGCCATGGGATACATCCTGAGCCACTTACCCTGCTGCTACAGTGTGTGGGCACATTTTGGGGGCCAGCAAGGTTGCAAGCAAAACTATGTGCCAGAGAATGGCCTTGACCATTTTTGATTTACTAACATCGTCATTGTCTCTGTTTAATCATTCCCTTTGTCTGATGAGGGTGGCTGGAGCAGCTTTACCTGATTTTCAATATCTGCGATCTGCTGTATTTGACTAGGTAAGCTTTAAAGACAGAAGCACTTTTAGATTCATCTTGTATGTAGACATCGACTTTAGGAAGGGGGAAATGTTTCCTGGTACTGGGTGGGGGCAGTATTATTATTATTTAGCTCAGCTGTAGACAGAGCTATACAATATTTACATAATAGATGTCTGCACTTGATCAAATAGACCATATTCCTATTTTCTCTTGTCTTACGTTATAAATTTTGTGGGCAAATCCTCAGCTTCTAGTAATACAAATAAAGAGACGACAATAATGAACATTCACATGCTTCCAGTTTCATAGAACTGAACATGACCATCCATTCCAAGCTCTTATAATTAACAACACTTAAGAAACAACCCAATTTTTCTTGCCCAGAAAAGGGCAAAGATTTTTTTTTTTAAATACAAAATGCTTCAGTGCTGCTGTGAGAACTTGTTTTCTGAAAAGGACTTGTTTCAACACATTTTTAGTGAGCTTTACTTAGAACTTAATAAGTTTTATTTCAATTCCCATTCTAGGAAGGTTTTGGTTTGGCAGTAGAAAATCCCAATCTGTGTCTATGTTCCACATTTAAATGAGTATTCTTCTAGCTCTTTCATGGAAGCTACTCTACAAACAAATCCTGAACTACCTTAACTATTTAGTAAAAAAAAAAATCTAATTTCAGCTTTTGAACAATTCCTATAATTCTTGTCTTTGAAGATGCACTCCATCATTTTCTGACATCACCTACACAACTAAAGCCATAGATTGCTGTAATGTTTTTCATCACGACATTGTACAATATCCTCTTCCCTGTGTGCTAGACAAACTATTCTACTAAAAAGCTTTTAACGGAAAGTACACAATTAACTGTTTCATATAACTTGTCTCAGATTAAGCAGAACAAAAAGTAATAGAGAAGATTAACTTACCTACACAGGCCACCAAGTTTTCACTTAAGCCAGCTTTCTCCATTTCCTGAAGAGAGACTGTACTGCTGGTGAGGACAGGGAATAACAGGAGAACTGCCTGAATTACTGGCACATATAGAAGGGCAGGCTTTACCCTGTGTACAGCCCAAGATGATAAAGACATTTCTGGCAGCAGAACAATGCCAGAAAGCCTAAATATACAAGAAAGATAGGAATTTCAGACTGGAACAGGAGGACTGGAAAAAATATTAATGGAGAAAGAATGAAATGTGTGCTTATATTAAAAAAAACCTCAACAAAATATAACAGTGCTCAAATATGTACTTAAAGGTTAATTGTAATGAGCACATAAGACTATTTAATGCACAAGGGTAGCAAAGTTCCAGGGACTTTGGGAAGTGTTGGATCTGACGGCTATTATACAAGATATTGCCTGATTGCTGGGAACAGGCCTTGGAAAAGACAGGGCCTTTTCTCATTCTCTATCAACTGTCTGAGGCCACAATTTCAGGAACATTTCAAGCTGGAGATGCTGCCAAAAGAAGCAGTCCCACTCCTATCTGCCCTGTGCTGCTCTCTTCCTTCTACTGGCACAAGTATTTTTGTTTCCATGAGCTGTACCAGATCAGGGAACAAATTGTCTCCCACTTGCCCCCAAAAAGGTGACTTTTAACCGCAATTAATTCCCCGATCCAGTTCCCAGCACAGTGACAAAAACACCTGTATCAGCGGTAAGTATGTGGTGGTAAAATGAGCAGTCGGTGATGTGGAAAAAGGCAGTATGGGGTTTTTCTTGGCAGCTAATGTCAGTCTAAAGTGTTTAGAAACCTAGAGTCTGGGGGGCTGTATTGGTCCTGGTTTAGAGCAAATTCTCAGCTGTGCATCAACACCGAATTTTGTTACTCAAGGTCTATGCAGGGTGGGGATGAGGGGCAAAACTTCAGCTGCAACACCCTGCAGACCCTCCTTTCCCTGTGCTGGCAGCTGCCAGACAGATGTCCCCTTGTCCCTCGGTGGCCATGGCTTAACTGGCCTTCAGTAGCACAACTACACTCAGTCTGCTTTTCCTTATGCAGGAAGAGTGGTTGAGTCCTGCCATTTTTTTATGCCCAACTATTGCTTTGTACAAGTGCCTACTTTGCCCATGCCAGTAGAAAACCCAGACAAACTGATTTTATGCATTTCTAATATGGGCAATAGCAAGTTTACCTGCTTCTTGCTCTTCACCCTAAATCCCATTTCTGTATTGCTATACTGCCCTTGTACTCCATAAAACTGAGCACTGCAGACTCCTCACCAAAACAAGCCACGACAGGTGAGATGACAAGGAGGTAAAGGGAACCAGATGGGGAAAATTTCAAGGATTCGTCCCTTCTTTCCTGTGGTTATTAGACAGACATTTTTTACTTTGTAGGTTTTTCCCGTGTTCCTTCTTTCTCCTTCCCAGTCTCTTCTTTGATTCCACTCTACCCCTTACAGCTTACCGATTGCTGCATTATTTGCTTGTACATAGCCTAAAAATGCTAATTTTTCTTTGACAGTGAAACACTCCCAAATATCCTCCCTGGCTTTTACTATGGAGCCACTGAAACATTTGATTTGGATCAAAGTTGCAGGCTCTTTTCAGTTCAGGGTATTTCTCTTCTCCTTGCTATTTCTGTAATAATTAACACTAATTTACTAAGACAAAGTCTTATGTTTGCTCATTAGACACCTAACTGTTGAGACTGGGACTCCTTGACTGTTTATGCACCAGGTGACACCAGGAGATTGCGCAGATAGAAGAGCTGCAGAGGGAGGGCAAGTGCTTTTGTTTTGTGCAACAGAATCAAAACTCAGCATCATTCTGCATTTTGGCCTTTTAAATAAGAACACAAAGAGTTTGATAATGGCAAGTGCCCAGCTTTATCAACCTTCCCAAAGTGATTTGCCTCTGAGGATACCAACTCCAAACACCCTAAACTATTTATTGCCACAGGGTAGAGGATGAATCTAGGACAAAGAAAGCAGTTACTGCCCCCAGCTGCATATTTTGCCCCCTCCCCCTGCAGAGGTAACCTTTGCTACAGCTGGAATAGCTGGTTTGGACATATTTTGACATCTTATCTGCCCCCGTTTATGACTTAACACAACTCTGTAGAGCTGTACAGGGCTGTGAAATGGGAAGGTTTGGGCGCAGGAGGCCACTATCAGCTCTCCCTGCTGAGGTGGACCTTTGAGAGTGGAACAGAGAGAGGACTGCAGGTGGGTGGGTGGGTCTGGGGTGTGCGTGGGGCACAACAGTGTAGCATTCACTCGGACAGATCTGAGGATGATGAATCTCCTTCATCCTCCTGCCAGGCACCTTCAGTTGCTGGTATTATCCACTCTCATCCCATAGACTCATCCACATCACATCTCTGTGCCTTGAGCAACTCCACCAACACCAATCTCTGGTTTGTGAACTGGTTTCGTTGACTACAGAGGACAGAAGGAAACTGGGGAACAGAGAGGAAGTATGAAAAACTAAGAACTGCAGATCCTGAATACCAAAAAACCCACCACTCTGCAGTAAATTTTAAAATTATAAGACTCCCTGAGGTCCCACTGAAAGCAGAGAAGCAGAAAGGAGAGAAGGAGCTACAGCCAAATATTATAGATCTGTAGCACTACACCATATACACCTTAAGCACATAGTCTTTAAAAATGAATATATTTTGAGACTCTAAAATAAATGACAGAACCTGCTTTTTCTACAGCTGAACAACTGGATTTCCTGAAAAATCAGACTTCTTTTTAAAGTATCTGAAGTCGTATGACTGAAACACATGGAAAATCTTGGCCTAGAATATTTTAAATAACTTCCATAATTAATATCATGAGGATTTGGGGACTGGATAAAGAGGACAAAGCAGAGATATAGCAAACATACAACATGTGTCTGTGTTGTTGTGTCTGTGGGTTCATAGCAATGAATCTCAAGGAGTAAGCAAGAAAGATTTGTCTGTCCACCTTCTTATAGTGAGAGAAATCACAAGGCCAACATACTGATTTCTGCTTCTCAATTTGGACTACAACAATTTTGTGTTTTATTTATAAAGCAAAAATTTCTGAAGGGATTACAGAGCTTTTTCACCAAGATGTCTTCAGAACCCCTTGAAATGTAGCTTTCCATAAAACATTCCGGGTGAGATATCTATCATTGTTTTTAGCAGAATTGAAAATGATCTTAGTCAATTAGAAAAGTACACGACATTTAGGCTTGAAAAATATCAATACTTTAGCCAACATCTGGCAAACCTATAATTCTTTCTTCTATACTTACAAAAAGTGAAGGAAGCTAACATGGTCTCATATTTATAGCATTACTGCCTCACCATATTGAGTTAAATGAACCAGTTAAATGAACCTACCTGCAGAACTTGAGGATGTGGGGACTATTGCCTAGATGCATAGAAGAGCATATGGAAATCTGAGAACATGTACACTATATTTACTGAGGTAAAAAATATCCCTCTTTCCCATTGCACTACTGATATAACAGAAATGGAATATTTAACACCTTGATTTTTTTAATCTCTCTCAAATTTCCTACTTCCATTGACAGCATACCTGTTAGAGTCACAATCTACACTTATTTTATTAACCCGAAGAACTGATGTCATTTAGTGGATCAAGATAATTTCCTGTAGATTATGGGTTTCCTTAGAGATTTCTTGTTTTAAATATTGATTATTCCCAATGCTCTTTAATTCATAAAGCCTGGCCAGACCACAGCACAAGGGAAGCAGGTCTACCAATAATGGACAAAGAGAAGTTTTCTGGGCCATGAGCCTTTGCCAAAAAGCACACAGAAATTAACACTCCTCCCTTTCTTTGTTTTACCTTGCAGTTCCCTCTGGAATTTGCAATTTTCTGACTGGTTTCTCCTTTATATGTGTACCTTCCCTCTTGTTAGTTTGTAGATGGAACTAGTAATTTCCTAGCCCTACTCATGTACTCCTACCTTCAAAAAGACAGGATCTGAACATTCATTGTGAGAATACTGCTTAAACCTATTATTAGTATATAGTTATAAAACCATCTTATTTTCTTGTAATGTAAATTAAATGGATTTTGTAACATGAAGATACAACAATATGTGAAATTACTTAGATCAGCAGAAAGAGTTTGCTTTTCATATGATGTTCCATTACTCTAGATTTCATCCAAGCAAGCTTTTTGAGCTAAACACTGAATTCAGAGGTAAGGGGCATATAAGTACCTACGTGTACATGCATTTTTTCATGTACAAGAATTCATTCAGGCATATTCACTTTAACATCTGCTAGAGGAACATTATCATTCTCGAAATCTGAGTAAGTGTTCTCAACTTCTTTATCCTGTGTCTTGTTTCTGTACTCTTCTACTGAAAAAGAAATTTTCCTTTTTATTATTTCTCTCCCCTCCCTGCAGGATGTTAACAATATTCTCCAAGTTTGGTGTCTCTAATATTTGAAGATTACCTAAGACTGAATAGAGTGATCTTCCAACCTAAATAACCTTGCTTTAGTTAAAATTTTTTTCCATCATAGCTTTGCTAGCTAACAGAATTAGATGTTAATAAAAACACTCAAAATTACCTATGCAAGCATTAATAATATATCACTTGTGACTAAGTTCTACAGTTCTCCAAAACTTTTAAGCACATTTTAGTTTAACCTGAAATTATGAAAAACAGTAACATGATTAAATTTATATGCAACTGTCTGGCTTTTTTGGTCAATGTTTTAAATTATTCAACTTGGCCTTCTTTACTGCCTGCATTTCACTACTGCCATTCTGGGCAGATCAGCCTGAGCAGTGAGCTCTGGTTTCATCTTCCAGTTCCATCAGCTGACTTTGATCTAGCCATGTCATACAAAGTATTTTCCAGATGGCAAATATGATTATCTGAGTCCAATGAATATTCAAGAAAAAAATACATATGATATACGCCCTAGTTCATCTTGAATGTCTGTCTCATATACAAAAGAGTGAAGCAGCAGGATCTGCAAATTTGAGTAAATGCAGATCTTCATTTGCTAGATCATGAAATAGTCTCACCTTTTTTGTTGCATCTTATTTTTTTCCAAGAGAATGGTGTAAAGAAAAATGTTTCTGTAAACACAGGCTGTGCCAGGCTTCTCACTGTACAGATTCTCAAGTCCTTGTATGCTGGTTCAGGAAATTCTTTTAATCTCATGTTTCCAGGGAAAAAGACATATGTCCTAACAATATAAAATTATATATTACTTAATGAGACTAAAACAGGAATAATGCTAGAATAGGAATGTATCTAGTTGATTAAAAAGATCGCTTTTCTAGATTAATAGAAGTTACATTTCCCAAAGATTCACAAGTCAAGGAGTCAAACTCCCCTAAAAGGTACAAAGTTAGTCTGAGAAACACCCTTTCTATTTAGCTTCATCAGAAAACATTTGGGTTTGGTTTTAATGAATGTAAATGCAAACCTGAGACTAGGAATAGAGATTTCTTAACCTTGTCTATAATATCCCAATCTACTGTAGGTAGATTTTGGTTATCCAGATATTTTATTGGTGATAATTGTTACTCTCTACTTAAATTTCATATAATTATTTAAATTTAGTATTGTCTATGGCACTGTCCATGCAATGAATTGATCTGAATTTTATGAAATTTCCAGTGGAATTAGCCATGTTAAGCACATCAATATATTTTAAAGGCTCAGAGCTTAAAGTCCATCAAGTGAGGCAAGCTGATACATCAATGGATTATCACCACTCAGACAATGTTTATTTAGATTATTTTTTTGGCTTATTGTCTTGCTAAAAAGAATGACAAATGGGAAAGTCTTCACCTATGTGAAAGACTGGGTCAAACAGGCTTCATAAGATGGATCTGCTTTTGTAGGACTTACCTCATCTTCTCCTGGGTAGTAAGGGATCTTAAGGCCCCAAATACTTAATCCACTTTAGAAACAATGTTCTACCATGACTGTTACAAGTGTAAACTGTAGTTAGAGTGTCTTTTTAATCTCTTGAACATCTTTCCATATAGCCTCAACTGATAAAAAAAAATCCTTCACTTTTTGAACTTAAAAAGACAACTGAGTTTTTGCTGTGTGTGGCCCTATGATTTCCGTGATTTGATTTCAGTCATAGGTAAGAGCTAAAAGATGTGTCTAAATGAATATGTAATCGATTAAGGTGTTTTGGGATGAAAGATGCAATAGAAATGTCAAATATTGCTACTATTCACTTCATTAGTGGATGAAACTAGTGAAGACTGTCTGCAGTCACCTTCTCATTTAAGACATTTGTTTTCTTAGTTATTTTGAAAAAAGATAAATTACATCACCCTGGCTTAACTGGAAGCTGTCTAACTCTTTGGTTTGAGTTGAAAAATCTCAGTCTTATGTTGTTCTGGGGACATTAAGTCTGTTGTCAGTACATGTGAAATTCCTGTGTGCATTAAAAAAAAAGAAAGAAGAAAAAAATGTAGCTAGCATTCACATAGCTCATTATATTTCCCTAGAACACCAATTATAAATGGCTAATAGTTTACTGACTGCATCACTCTAATTATGGTTAATTTTCCCTCTCTTTTCAAGATAGCTGTCATTGTTTTGTTTCTCAGAAATCTATTTTGTCTATTTATCAGCAATTTCAATATTTCTTAGAATTTTTGTGGCAAGTAATTCCAGCTAGCATCTCAGCATGCTTCATTACAAAATTGGCTATTTATTATTGCAGTTATTCTTTGTCTAATATTTGTTTAGTACTTACAACATATTCAGTTCTGACAAATAGAAGAATATAAAGATAATCAATTTTCTGAAGTACCTCAACTCTAAAAGCCAGGCACACAGAAGAGAGATGCACTGGGAACTCCAGAAGTAAAGATGGCTTCTGGACAAGAGGATTACTTGAGAAGGTAAGTGTGAGTGGCAGAAATGGGGTCTAGGATTCAGTTTTTTTTAAATTGCAATCAATCCTTTTTGTGAGCATTGTCAAAGAAACAGGGAAAAATCTTGTCCCTGTTGAAGTCAAAGGCAAAACTTCAATTGATTTCAGTATAGCTCTTTCCGCTGTAGAATTTAAGGGACTCAGAGGGAGAAAGAATAATATTGGAGTGACTGGAATGTGGTAGACTTCCCAGAAAATGGATCAGGGATAAGTTCATCTTCTGAAATATAAGATGCTGTTGACTAAGTCTGGATACAGAATACTAGTCTAGGCAGGCCCTTTGATCTGCACATGTATATAAAATACTTTCTGCCTCCACAGCAACTTCTAATCACATTTTCCAAGTCTTGTAATCTAGCCAAAACAATAACAGTAAATCATTGATATTCAGATATTAGGCTTGTATCACAATAGACAGGCAATTCTCTTGAAAGATCTAACTCATTATATAGGCTGACAAGGATTTGATCAGTGCTTTTATTATGCCTAATGTAGTTTCTGCATTTGAAAGAAATGGTTGTAGGAATCTTTGAAAGATTTGAAACCACTGAATAAAAGCTCAAAGACATTTTTTTCCCTCCCCTGCTTTCACTACTCTCTTAATCAATGATTTCCATTTGTCACTGCTAATGACATTATCCCTGACACCTTCTTCTGTGATTTTTTTTCCCCTGCTTAAAAGCTTTCACTTCTATTTCTATTATTTAGCCTTCATTTTCCTTGTTCTGCTGACAATTGACTTTCTTTCAGAGTCTTTTCCCTGGGTTTTGCTGGCTGTATAACTGTTTCAAAGCACTAAGTGTCAGCTCAGTAGTTCTGTAGTTCTGAGGTGGATCACGTTTTAGCACAACTGTCACTTTACTGATGGTTACAGTCCAGTCTTCGGCATTAGAGTAAATGCAACCAATATCAGCATTTTTTCAATGCTCAGAAAGACCCTGGCTTTCAAACAAGACCTTGGATTGTCTGCTGACCTTTCCATGTGCTCTGTCATGGCTTTCAAATAATTATCATCCCTTAAATTATTTTTTTTCTTCTCTGTTTCTATCATATTAAATGAAAAATAGGTTGAAAGGATGACATTTTTTTCTCCTTTGAATTTACCTTTACACTATTTGGGGCTCGTGTTTTAGAAATAAAATACACATTCCTACCTCTACTACAATGACATGAAAAAAAATGCAAAAAAATACTTATTATTTTCTAGACCAAAGCATCCCAACATAGCCTCATACTTCTTCCATGGTGAAGCTTTTCTCTCAACCAAAAGGTGTTTCTTTTAATTCCTGTCACTGTTCAATGTATAGGTGATGCAGCTCAATGCCAGTATTTATAGCCAAATTAAATAATATCTTATGCCATACGATGATTTCATTTGAAACCAATTTTGTTGGTATGGAGAAGAACAAAGGTTATCAGACTGCTCAAATCAGAACAGCTTTCTCCTTAGGGCCAGGAAGATTTATCAATGACTATCAGAATTCTAAGACTTCTCCTTCTCTTCTTCCATCCCCATCTACTTATCCTCTATCTGCAGACCATAAGGTTCAGGTCAAAGACAGCTGTTTTACCAAGGGCTACTGTGCTCTTAATGTACACTGGGGTCTATTGCCCTCTACTGGGTTGAATTTCACACCTGTTTTACTTCCCATTTACTTAAGTCCCTGGAGAGGTTTCTGTAAAACTTGATCAGTGAATTGCTGCACCTGTCCTGGAAGTGGCTTACCTCCTTGATCAGAGTAGAGGAGACCTCCTGTAACTGCTTGGCATTTGGTACAAGATGAATTAATTTCTCCAACCTTAAGTTGCAGATTATCTTGGAAACACTGGGGATCAAAGGCTTCAATGTGTGAGTGCAGTTGTGTTGAGATTGTGATGTTCAGTGGGAGTATTTCTACAGATGCATTCCTGAGAAATGGTGTCTATTTTGTCATATATGCAACTGCTAGAAAATCTCTCATTGCTTTCTCAGATTAATTTCCAGTCAGATGATAACTGATGTAGATTAGAAGCCTTTGAAGTGGTTTTAAAGCAAACCTGTAATTGATCTTCAGCTGCAAAATGTGCACGAGATGTTCTACTTAGGTTGCAGTTACAATCCTATTATATGAGGAGCTCAGGACTCTTTGCAAAGTCCATGCTAGATATCAAGTATAAGAATTTCTCAAATCAGCAGAAAGAATTGTGTAAGGCTTGTGTTTCTTCCCTACCGATATCATGGGTAATATTTAGAAGATTAAGTATTGCACCAGTTGCATAACTGTTCTGTATCCAGTTGCCTCTCTTCAAGATAATTCCAGGATAAACTCAAGAGGAGAGAGTGTCTAGCAGCTCCAACTGACTGCATTATGGGCTTAATGAAATATGAAGAAGGAGAGGGAGAGACTGGAAATCATTCATATAGTCCATGTCCTCAAAACCTACACGAGTTTTGGGCTCAAACCACACCTTTTTGTGAGATAGACCTAGCCAAACTTGACTGGAGAATTCAGAGGAGTGGCCAGGGGAGCAACCTTACAGAGTTTTCTCTCTGGGGCCTCTAGTTCATGGATCTTCCTGCACAGCAAAGATTATATTGACCTTCCATAGAAAAAACATGGTTATTCTCAATGCTTTTGTGGCGGGTTGACCTTGGCTGGTTGCCAGACACCCACCCAGCCATTCTCTCACTCCCCTGTGATGGGAGAAAATAAGATCAAAAAGCTTGTGGGTTGAGATAAAGACAGGGAGATCACTTACCATTTACCATCATGGGCAAAACAGACTCGACTCAGGGAAAATTAATTTATTGTCAATTAAAATAGATCAGGATGAGGGGGGAAAAACAAATTAAAACAACACCTTCCCCCTACCTCCCACCCCACTTCTTCCCAGGCTCAACTTCACTCCTTCATTCACGAGTCCTCTACCATCTCCCTCCCACTCTGAGTGGTGGAGGGGTGATGGGAAATGGGGGGGGTTCATTCAGTCCGTAACAGTCCTTCTCTTCGGCTCCTTCCTCCTCATACTTTTCCCCTGCTCCAATGTGGGGTCTCCATGGGTTGCAGTTCCTTCAGGGAATACCCTCCTGCTCCAGTGTGGGGTTCTCCATGGGCTGCAGGGGGACAGCCTGCCTCACCATGGTCTTCACCACGGGCTGCAGGGGAATCTCTGCTCCAGCGCCTGGAGCACCTCCTCCCCCTCCTTCTTCTCTGACCTCGGTGTCTGCAGAGTTGTTTCTCACACTTTTTTCCTTACTCACACTGCCATGAAGCTTTTTTGCCCTTTCTGAAATTCATTTTCCCAGTGGCACCACCATCTTGGCTGACGGGCTCAGCTGTGTTCTGCAGTGGGTCCATTGGAGCTGGTTAGAACCAGCTGCATCTGACTGTGTCTGGTACAAGGCAGCCCCTGGCCTCTTCCCACAGAGGCCACCCCTGCAGTCCCTCACCACCAACACCTTGCCATGGACACCCAATACAGCTGTACAAACATCAATTAACTAAGTCTTTCTCAGGAAAGCAGGCAAACTGAGCTATCAAAGCCCGTTACAGCAGGGATTACAACTCAACCTATTCTTTGTCTTATGTGCAAGCCCAGGCCATGTTTCATCCTCCCATCAGTTCCAAGTACCATCTTGAAAAGCTGCCCCGGGTGAAAGGTAGACTGGGTGTTCACAGCCTTGGCCGAAGAAAGTTTGCAGCAGGTAGCCATCTGAAACAAAACACATAGCCTGCTTTTTTACGCTGAAACATTTTAGAAAATTGCAGGCAACACTAATGGCATTACTCTAGTGATTTCCTCAGGAGTTACTTTAGATAATGATGCATCACACTGATCCACGTTTTCATTTAATTTAACAGCAGAAATTGACATTTGGAAATGAAAGTATTAGTCTGGAGTCCACAGTGAATGGCTGCAGGAGCTAATGATTGAATGCTTTTCAGAGTGCTCTAAGAGAAATAATCATTATGCCATTTCTGCTCTTATATTCTTGCTAACACAGTACCTATAGTATTAATAACTTGTTTAGTAAAGAACTTGGAGAACTAATCCTCGTTTTAGTTCATAGGACTTGCATTATTTACAAGTGAAGCACAGAGAATATGTTCTATATGTTTTATCTTTCCAAGATAAAATGCAGATGACCTTTCCATGAAGAAACTGTCATCTAAGAATGGTGGAGATATAGCAGGTAAAAGGCACTGGGATACTTAGTTAGAGAAAAACTATGGGAAGATTTTAATTTAATTTACACATATGTATGTGTTTAAAAATTATCATACTGAGTCACACAGAGAGAGGGGTTTTAGGAATGCTTTGAAAATATGGGTTGAGGATTAGCAGTCTGGAACCACTGTAGACTCACAGCTTGGAGGTCTGAGTGTGACATTCTAGTCTTCTTCGTAAGAGTGGTTATGTTCCCAGAGAATAAGAGACTTGAGAGCTTATAGAGATTTGTATTTATTTCAAGCATAAGGCTGTGTTTTTAAAGTAGAAGGTCATGTATTTTATGGCCATGGTTGAGTGTCAATGGAAGGTACAACATGGTCACAGCAACCATACAGGTGGCATCTGGTCATTACATGTGTCATTCTGTAAAACAGGTCCTTCAAATTAAATTTGGTATAAATAGAGGCTTAAGATGTAAAGGGAGGATGAACTATATTGATTACTGTGCGATTCTGATACTGCCCTTGTCGTTATTGAATTGCCATTTCATATGATTGTGTTGCCCTCTAGAGGTCGGTCCCCAAGTGAAGTCTGCACATGGGTCTTTTCCTTCAGTTTGCACAGCAGCCTCTGGAGAAAGAGGTTCTTCAGTTACATCCCAGTTAACACTTGTAACTCAATGAATCAGCGGCATTCACATCTATGTTCCCTTCTTAACTGCTAATATTTTCTTGCAGTCTAATTTATCAGGTTTTTTTTAATTAACATTGGGCATCTACTTTCAGGGGTTGCAAGCCACTGAACAAATGTACTTCAACACGGAAATCAAAGACAAGTAATGAAAGCAGGCCTAAAAACCTCTTCTACAAGTCAAGGAAGATGGTGTTTAACTTGGCACACCAAAGCATATTCTTAGAAGAACCAATTCTGCTGTGAAAACAATCAATAAAAAACACTAAATCTATATCTCAACTGGTAAATTAAACTATGCCAGAGAAGGCTTCTTGACTTTGGACCTCAGTCATCTCTACTTTTCAGTTATTAGATCAGTCCATGGAAAAACTATTGTCATTGCCAGCTTGCACTCTCCTGAACAATTCCTTGGAGTGTTTCAGGAATAATCATAGTCAGGTTTTCTCAATGTTATCTGTATGTGACCATCTTGTTTTGTAGCTGAAAGGATTTGATGGTATGGATATTCGCTTTAGCAGACCACTTTGTGCATAAAAGTGTTCCTGTGTAAGTTTAATGTCCTAGTATAGCCACAGATGTACCAATTTTGAACCGCTTTAGTGAAAATGTTCAGGCTAGAAACACACATTGTTTTATCCCAATAAATTAAAGGAAAAGCCTTGTTAATGATAATGATGTATACTTAAGCTCTAAAATTATTGAGCTATGGACATTCTTTGAGAATACCCCAATTACAAGACTTTTGAATAAATCATTCTCATTTGAATAAATCATTTGAATAAATAATTCTCACTATTGCAAAATGGTTCACCTATGTTGTTTATTGTTCTGGGTTTCTTTTTGATTTTTTAACAACTGGTACCAAACAGCTTCTTTGAGTCAAGAGTCAAACCACATTTTACATGCTAAAGGGAAAAGAAACAGGCCCTGACCTAAACCTGAATAATGTGGATGTTTGATGTTGACAACAGTGTTTACATAACCAATAGTGAGACACTTCTAAAAAAAGTTGTTAAAGGGCACCATTTTGTTTGTATTCTGAGAGTTATGATTGTCTTGCATTTTGTTTTTCATAGAAATTTTCTTTTGAATAAAAGGTGAAGCCAGCCTTGCTTAACTTATTAGAACGGAGTTCTCAGGCTTGTTACACTCTCCTTAACCCTGCTCTTGCAAGGAACGGGTGATGTCACTGATGTCTACAAATGAATGTGAGCTCAGAAGTAAAACAAAAAGCTGCATATGAAAGGTAGCAAATGGAAAGAATATAAGTTAGTACTGAAGCAGAGAAGTATTTTCCTGCTGTAGTCATCTCCAAGGCTGCTATTAATGGAATTATCATGAATGTCTGTTACAATTTATTTAAATCTAGTTTGGAGTTGAAAGAAATTGTCTCTCGCAGAGTAATGCAGAGGAATTGCCTTACATGCCATTATGAGTGGATTAATGAAAAAAAGAAAGCCAATGTATAACTTTTTTTCTGATGTTATTTTTTTTCTAACGTATTCAACCACATATACCTTTTAGAATAGAAATATTCCTTCCAGTATCAGTCCTACAAAATTATTTGTATTCTTTCATTGAATCATAGAATCAAATAATTGTTAAGGTTGGAAGGCATCTCTGGAGGTCTCTAGTTCAACCCTCCTGCTCAAAATGGGAATGATGACAGCAGGTCACTCAGGGTCTTGTCTAGTCATCTATTGGTAGAAAACAATTGTTGTTAGCAAAATAGAAATTTCCAAATTGAATCAAACTGAGGTCAATCTAGTCTAGTATTCTATTTCTCACAGTTACTGGCTGCTTTGAAGGACTTACTAAATGCAAAAAGTCTATTTATCATGCAACAGATCTGTAAATATTAGAGGCCATGAATTATGTTTGGTCGGTTGGTTTTGAAATTACGTTTATTATCAGTTAATACCAGAATTGATTATTATTTATGACTGTCTTACCAGTCATCAGTCTTGTTATTTACCTAAGTTATATCTAAGTTTTATACACACACACACACACACATGCATACATGGCAATATAATCACAGCTTAGTGAGTCGTAGCAGGAAAAAGTACTCTTTTCTAATTTTATGTAATAATCCTATGGAAGAAATAGAAGGACTAAAGAACAGAGGTTTATTGTTTCTCATACACGTTTCTCATTGCCATGCGTAATGTTATCAAATCCCTTTTAACTGTGCAGGCAATACTGCATCATTGTATTGACACAATCTTCTTCATATATTTCATTGTGCCACATACACAATGTAACCTAAAATATTTGTTTTTCTGATCACAACTGCACACAGACTGTGATTTTGCTTTGATGCTCATTTCTCACATATGGGTGACTTTGACCCGTGTCAGATGGATAGACAGTTCATTTGCTTGTTGCATCATTACTTTATTTTTATGGCCAGTGTGCATCACCTTGCATTTATCAGTATTGATTTCCATTTGCCTGTACACGTGGCTTCTTTGTCTCACTGGAGTTTTTCAGTGTCTTCCCCAGTGCCTTCTCCAGACTAGTCTACATAATTATGTGAATATCTTGTTACTCAAAGGTACTAAACTATCAGAAAAGACAACAGCCTGTTCTGCATTTGTGAGACGGATATCTTCTGAAGTCTATAGACCAAATATTTGACCATATTAACTGGCATAGCATCTCTGAAGTTAATGTAATTTGGCTAAAAAAATTTATGCCAGCTGAGTATCTTCCATGTCTCATTCAGTAAATAGCACTATTAGCACAATTTTAGTGCCTATATTCACATTTTCAGTGGTATAAACCTGTTTCCTTTTCAAACTTTTAAAGTAATATAACTAAAGACAGTTGTTGATGTTCACTGGAAAAAACTTGAAATGTTAATAGATTGCAAGTGACACATATCAGTTTGACATTTCAGACCAATTCCATCCTGAAATAATGCTATATTACTGAAGAATTAATGTGAAGTATGTGATTTTGGCACCAGAAAGATCAGTGTATAAGACCAATTAGAGATAAAAGAAGTCACTAAACTTGTTTACACAGCTGGACTTTCAGTCACAGGCTGATCTCCTCCTTTCATGTGCTTCTTTTTCTTTTTTCTTTTGCTTTCTTTTCAGGGTCTGAAATTTAAAGGCACAGAATAGAATATTTTGAAAGTCATTTGCCGTTACATTAACTTCATTTTCTCCCTGGAGTGCTCAGTGTCCTAATGCATCATTATAAAATTCTGCAAGTGCTTTTGGCTAATGGATATGGTAACTGCAGACAGATTACATAGCAAAGCAGTAGATTCCTAGGGGTTTCTAGGCAGAAGACTGACCTGAAGTATAAAATTCAGAGCAAAATTTTCATGCAAGTAATACTTAGCTGCCCTTGTTCTTTGGACTCTGTAGTGTGACTTGGGAAGGTTACATTTAGTCCCAGCTCCAATTACTACTTGAAGATGTTGTGCAAAATTCAACTCCTTCAGCAACAGCCACTGGGCAAAACACAATTTGACTGCCATGGGACCAGAGTCAAAGCACCTTTCAAAAGGGTAAAACACTTGATTTTATATTCTTGCTCTAAATAAATACAAATTTGTAGTAGCATGAAGCAAAATATTCAGGGGCATCATTAGCATCTCATCAGTCAGACACTCTAGCTGTCAGTAATACCACAAACAGATGCCTTTCCACTAATAATCTAGCTTTGAATTTGACTAAACTCTGGAGCAACCTGTGTTTTCTAAGGTTGAGCCTCAGGTTGGTTCACTGAAGGTAGTCTACCAGATTTCTTAGAAATAATCTGACTGAAGTGTGGATACATGTTTTTTATATCTCTGCAGTGTATTAACTGGGCAAGCATGCTTTTTTCTGTCCTTGCTCTTTTATCTCTGGGGAACTATTGGTACTGTCAGAGACAGGGCTCTGGGCTGGATCAGCCTTCAGTCTAAATCAACCCATTCCTGTATCAGCTCCTGACTTTTCACTTTGAGAGCAAAGAATCAAGTATTTATTTTTCTCCAGTGAATTTTTTTTTTTTTCCACGACCCAAGAGATGGTCCCAAAGATACCAGTGATATTTCATAGAACCATAGAATACCAGGTTGGAAGGGACCTCAAGGATCATCTGGTCCAACCTTTCTAGCACAATCTAGATGAGATGGCCCAGCACCCTGCCCAGCTGAGTCTTAAATGTGTTCAGCATAGCGGAGCCAACACTTCCCTGGGGAGATTATTCCGATGATTGACTGTTCTTATTGTGAAAAATTTACCTCTCGTGTCCAATCAGAATCTCCCTGGGAGTAACTTGTACCCGTTACCCCTTGTCCTCACCATGTGACTCCTTTTAAAAAGGGAGTCTCCATCTTCTTTGTAGCTCCCCTTTGACTACTGGTACATGGTGATGAGATCACCTCTAAGGCTCCTTTTCTTAAGGCTGAACAAATGCAGTTCTCTCAGCCTATCCTCATACGGCAGGCTTCCCAGACCCTTGATCATCTTGGTGGCCCTTCTCTGGACCCCTCCAGCCTGTCCACATCTTTTTTGTATAATGGGGACCAGAACTGTACACAGCATTCCAGGGGTGGCCTGACAAGTGCTGAGTAGAGTGGGATAATGACTTCTTTATCTCTGCTGGTGATGCCCTTTTTGATGCAACCCAACATCCTATTGGCCTTCTTGGCCACAGCAGCACACAGTTCACTCATGTTGAGCTTCCTGTCCACCAGGACCTCCAGGTCCCTTTCCATGGAGCTGCTCTCCAGCCAGGTGGATCCCAGTCTGAACTGCACTCCTGGATTATGTTTTCCCAGGTGCAAGACCTTACACTTGTCCTTGTTAAACTTCGTAAGGTTCTTGTTAGCCCACTCTTCCAGCCTATCCAGATCTTCCTGCAGGGTGGCTCTCCCTTCCAGAGTGTCTATGTCCCCACTCAATTTGGTATCATCCGCAAACTTTATAAGGCTACACTTGATCCCATTATCCAGATCACTTATGAAGATATTGAATAGCGTTGGGCCGAGTATTGATCCCTGGGGGACCCCACTTGTGACGGGTTGCCAGTTTGAAAAAGAACTATTTACCACCACCCTTTGGGTGCAGCCCATCAGCCAATTCCTCACCCACTGCACAGACCACTTGTTCAGGCCATAATGCATCAATTTCTCCAGGAGGAGGCCGTGGGGAACCGTATTGAAAGCCTTAGATAAGTCCAAGTAGACAACGTTGACCGCTTGCCCCATGTCAACTGGGCAGGTCACTTTATCATAGAAGGCCACCAGATTTGTCAGGCACAATCTGCCCTTGGTGAAGCCATGTTGGCTTTTCCCAATCACGTGCTTCATTTGAGTCGTGATGGCCCCCAGGAAGATCTGTTCCATGACTTTCCTGGGGATTGAAGTAAGACTGATGGGCCTATAATTACCTGGATCCTTCCTTGAGGCCTTCTTGTAGATAGGGGTAACATTTGCCTTCCTCCAGTCCTCTGGGACATCCCCCCAATCTCCACAACTTCTCAAAGATTAGAGAGAGTGGCCCTGCAATGGCATCAGCCAGATCTCTCAACACTCTCGGGTGGATGGCGTCAGGGCCCATCGATTTGTAGGGGTCAAGCTCCTGTAATAGTTCACATACTAACTCCTTCTTCACTGATGGTGGGTCTATGTTTGGATCCTCCTGGATTTTCATTCCCAGTGCCTGGGATCCAACAGTGTTGATAAAGACAGAGGTGAAGAAGGTGTTGAGAACCTCTGCCTTTTCAGCATTGTTGGTGACTGATTCGCCTCTACTGTTTAACAGTGGGCCTATGTTTTCCTTCTGATTCTGCTCACAACACACATACCAGAAGAACCCTTTCTTGTTATTTTTGACGTCTTTGGCCAGTTCCAATTCAGGTTGAGCTTTTGCCTTTCTAACTGCATCTCTGCACACTCTGGCAGTGCCCTTGTAGTTCTCAGTGGACAATCTTCCATTTCTCCATCTCTGGTACGCATCTCTCTTGGTTTTAAGCAGACCCAGGAGCTCGTGGTTGAGCCAAAGGGGCCTCTTGCTTCACTTACTTCCCTTTCTTTTATAGGGGATAAACTGGTTTTGTGTTTCCAAGAGAGCATTCTTGAAGAACTCCCAGCACTCACTGGCTCCTTTATCCTCCATGGAAGCTTCCCATGGAATCCCTCCCAACTGAGCTCTGAGTGAGCTGAAGTTTGCTCTTCTAAAATCTAGAATCCTTGTCTTCGTGCTAACCTTCAACATGCTCAGCTGGATCCCGAACTCCACAATATTGTGATCACTGCAGCCAAGGCTGTTACTGACCGAGATATTACAAAGCAGGTTTTCTTGGTTTGTGAATAGCAGGTCCAGCAGTGCCTCCTTCCTGGTTGGCACATCTAACATTTGCAAGAGGAAACAGTCCTCTATGCACTCCAGGAACCTGATGGATGATATGTGAGCTGCTGTATTGTTCTTCCAGCAAATGTCTGGGTAGTTGAAGTCACCCATGAGAACCAGGTTCTGTTGACCAGAAGCTTGCTTTAGTGTCCCAAATATTGCTTCATCAGCTTTATCGTCATGGTAAGACGTAAGAAAGTGTGAGTAGTCATAATTTCAGACAAGCACCCTCAGTTTATCAGAAGCTGGCCAGGCATCATGCAAGTCTTGGAATGGGATAAAAAAAAGACCAAGGTAAAGGGAAAACAGTATTCTGGAACTTTCTGTCACATAAAATAACTGCACAGTGAGTGATCCCTTGGTTCTTTCCTCTGGTAAAGGAAAATTTTTGTGAAAATAGACCTATATCCCATGCTTGCTAGTACATGCTCCAGGAAAAAATAATAGGATACACTTTGGGAAAACCCTTATTACCCAAGTCATGTAGACTTGCGATCAAGTCACGTAGACTGCATCATTCACAGAGTGACTGTTGGGCCATAGTTTCTGTGTGGCTGTACCTATAGAAGTAGAGGGGATGGAGTTCGCTCAGCAGGCCACATCTCCTTCATTATGTGACAATGGAGCATATGTGGATCTGAGGATGTGTGACATGACTGTGACAGCTCTGAAATGCTCTAGTAAATCCTCTAGCAGCTGTTTCCACCACTAGCACTCTTATGTCTCCAGATCAAGAAAAATTCATTGATGAATGAAGACTGCAGCATGTAATGTTTGTTCATTAGACTTAGGCTATGATACTTGAGCATGTTCTTGGAAGAGGTATTTTCACTCAGCTGCTCTTCTTTAAAAAACAAAAGTCCATACAGTATATACAGGTGTCAAATTACTGTCATGGCCCCAGGTGTATCAACAGGCTCTGCAGCCTCCATCCTCCCCTCCTAGGGGTTTGGCTGCCTGTGCTCAAGGCAAGATACCACATGGTGCAGCTGTAATGCGGGATCAGAGGTGCATGACAGAGGTGTGATATGCCTTTCTGGGGCCTTCCTACTTTGCTCAGGAACTGCATTTGCGCTCACACACTCACCCCTGGTCTTTGCTTGGGCTGTGCCACAGGGATGCCCATGCCTGGCCATGTCCCTCACTGGTCCTGACCCTGACTTGATGCCTTGGCTTGACCTGAACACGTGTGTGATCTGGACTGTGGCTGACCATCATTACCATCAATGGACTTGCTCTGCAGGAGAGGGCACTGCCTGGCCAACCTCACTGCCTGCTGTAGCTCCAGGCTACCAGCTCCCCCGCCCTTGCCGAGCAGCCTGCTCTTGCTGCTCCTGGCAGCTGACCTTTCTCTCTGTGCTATCTGGGCACCCACATGCTAATACATGATTTCACCAGTTCCCGTTTTACAGAAGATATAGAGTTGACATCTGAGCAACCTGATCTAGCTAAAGTTGTCCCTGCTCATTGCAGGAGGGGCTGGATGAGATGACCTTTAAAGGTCCCTTCCAGCCCAAACTATTCTATGGTTCTATGATTCTATGATCACTGATTCTTGTAGTCTGTAAAACAATGATGTTCATTACACCTGACAATCTTCCCCTCCCCACCCCCCCCATTGTCAGTCTGTTCTTCTTTGGCAATATTGTCTTTTGCTCTTAAGGAGAAACTCCTTTGCCTGTGTAGGACATATTCTATGGGCTCTTAAACATTTTGGAAGATCTATTTCATTTTCTGCATCTTTCTTCAGATGTCAAACATTATTTCTTGTTTACATGTGAATGTGTACATGTTTACATATATTGCTTCATGAGCTGTATTTTAGAGGCACCCAGCACTGAAATTCTCCTGCCTTTCCACCCTTGATTGCTTTATTTCCTGTATTTTGAATTTCCTATGATATTCATCGTGTCTGAATAACAGTCTGTGGGCTTTGGCTTGAACTGATTGGCTTCTTTTGCTATCCTAATTTGAATTGTTTTTTACACAGTTAATTTTGGATCTTTCAATAGCAGCTCTCTGAGTGTTTTGTTCCAGATCCCATTCAGTGTTTTGCCTGTTATCAAGGACTCCACCCCCTAAAATTGAGGCTTGGCTCAAGTCACTTCTCTATTTTTTCAAGTTCTTCTAATATCCTCTGTTTAAAATTATGTTACTCATATATTCTATTTTTATGTGGAGTGCAGTTCTCAAATGCCTGCATTACAGCTTCAGTGTTAGCTTTGCCTGGCTGAGTTGACTGAAACTATTAAAAACCTCAAGCCTCAAGTGCTTCAGAACAAACTGTCATCAGAGATAAAGCTTCCTCCTGACTTTTCCTTCTTTTTTTTTTCTTTTGGTGTCCATTTTGGTTTCCATTGCTTTCAGATACAAAGTGAAGCACTGGGTTTAAACTTCTCCAGTTGTCTTCCACATTTCTAAAGTGTTTCAGCTCTGGTTGGGTTTTTGTCTGCTCAATTCTGCTCAGGGTAGAGTTTGAACTGCTGTTCAAAATTTGCTCAAATAAAGGAGTCTGACACTCAGGGTCAAAGCTCTATCTGAACATTTCAGCTGGTCTCTGCTCAGAGCCAAACAGTTCTTTCAAGATTTTCTTAAAGGTAGTGCTCTCCAGAAGTGGCAGGAGACCGGGTCAGCAACATTTGCAATCCTGTAGTAGAGAGCAGTGTTTTGTAATGCAGCAACATATGTGTGAAGTGTAGCGAAACGCCCAAAATATCTGATGATCAGGACTGTGTGTTCGTGTGGGTAGGAGGGTGATGTGTGAAAAATCAATATAAGCCTCTTCTTTCTGTACGTATCTCAGGCAGAGGGAAGAGCAACTCTCAGATGTAATCCAGCTGGAGGGTGGGCCTGAGGGCAACCAAAAAGAATACCATAAAAGCATTACTGATCTTACAGCAAGCAGCTAGATGCCAGAGCCTGGAGGCAAAGCCCTGCCTGCAGAGATCTTCTTGGATGTTTACTTAGGGTTCTGGTTTCGTCCAACCAAAAGGCCATGATGGGTTAAAAAGGTATCTTCCTGGAGCAGAAGATGACCAGTGCTATAGCAAAACCCAAACCGTATTGCTCGATAGTCAGACTGAATGCCATCGCAGACCTCTCTGCAGTCTCTGAAAAACCTGCCTGAAGGGCTGTTCCATCCAAATGCGTCTTCACATTCAAACTCAGCTGACCGTCCATGTGCAAATTAATTGGAGTAAAGGACAGAAACCACAGTGCCCTGCCTTCCCAGAAGCTAGTGGGAAATGTTTTTCGCCTTATTGTTTTAAATTATTCCTTGTATTGATTTTTTTCCCCTTTTTGATCTATTTAATAGTTAAACATACTTTGTTTAAAGAAAAAAAATCTGGTCTCGTAACTCTAATGAGTTTTGGACTCTGCATTAAAAAGATAGCATAGTTCTAGAATTTCAGTCTGATTTACTCCTTTCTGCATAAACTGCTGCCCTAGATGACCTTTCCTCATCATGTGCCTTTGGGGATGTGTTCCAAGCATATTTTCTAACAACTTCAGCAGCAGTAATAGTAGCATCCGAGCATCAGTTAGCAGTTCTACAATGTAATGTTTTTCATCTTCAAAGCTCTTTACAGACATTAGTGAATTAATAATTGAGCATCAGAAACTGAGCAGACATAAATCTAAGGCATCTGCAGATCTCGATGGAATCATGTTGAAGATAAAATCATTTTGAAAAACACTGAAATCCTGGTCATTTGCATGCTCTTGAAAAGAAGAGGTAAATAGATCAACATAACAGATGTTCTGTGCTGGTAAAAATGTAGGAATTTCTCAAACCTGTGAGTGAATTTCAAACAGAAACCCAATAAAATCTGACCACACACTGGTACATCTCCCAGCAGAAATGTTATTTGGTTAGAGGATTAAACATCAGATATGAAATACTTAGACTCCCTGGAACGTGGGTTGAATCCCAGCAGGGTTGACTCAGCTCTTGATCCTGCAATGCAGAGAAACTGAATTCTAATCATTTTCCTCTATATGACCTGGATGAGACCTTGCAAATGAAGGTTCTCTCTGCTTGACATGGAGAGAAACCCCACCAGTAGGAACCATGCAGGTAGATAGATTAAGAGTCACATTTTCAGATTCACCTTATTCTAGCCTTTATTTTTGGCAGGAACAAATGTGCAAATGCAGATTAGCTGTGACTATTGCTTTGCACACAGACTCATAGAGCTGGAAAGAATCTGGAAGGATCATGTAGTCCATCTTCTTGTGCCAAAGCTGCATAAGCACTATGCATGTCATTACTGTCAGATGCTTGTCTAAATGGCTCTTGGAGCTTGCCAGAATATAGCTGTTTTCAAGTAATCCATTGTTGAGATTCACTGTCCTCACTGTGAAAAAGTTCTGCTGAGTATCTAACGGGAGTTGTCTTTGCTGCAGCTTAATCCTTTTTTTTTTTTTTTTTCTTTTTTTTCCTGTCCTAGCCTCCACCTCTGTGGAGACTGTTCCCTTCTTTGCATAGTTGAAGGTAATTGGTAACTGGTCTCCTTCATGTTCTCTTCCTTCAGATTTGGCTGTTTTGCCATGGAGAGTTCTTGAGACTGTGAGATATTGTATTAGAAAAAAAGCAGTGGGTGAGTAGGAGCTTACTCTAAACTCATAATGAAGAACCCTGCTGCTCCAGAAGCAGCCTACTAAGGAAGTGTGATTCATGGTGTCCCTGTCTCTTCTTGAGCTTCCAGCTGTTCTCCCCACACCCTCCTGTACTTGCAGTTTGCAGCTGAACTGAAAGGCTCTTCCTGCCTCCACGTGCTGCTGCCAGGCATCTTGCACCTTCTGCCTTGCACAAATATAAAGGAAAATGTATAATATTAATTGTATTCAGATATGTCCTAATTTGGGGATGGCTATGAGTTTTGCAACCTTGTTGCATTCCGCCTTATTAAAGGTTGGGGGATTTATTTGGTTTTATTTTTCTTCTTTTTTTTTTCTTTAAAAAAATACTGGATTTTGTTAACTGCAACATCCTCAATATAGACCTTGGTAGGGAGTCGATTTTGCAACATTAAAAAAGTGTTTCACACCCACAGCTAAGTAATTTCTTTAAAAATGAATGTTGAGAATCTATTTCTCCCCCTGCCTCCAATCCTACACAATGACCAAAATGTCCACAAGGCATTTGATGATATTTTTTACTGGAATTGCTATAGATTCATTCAGAATAATACCAAAACTTTGAGAAAAAAAAAAAAAAAATCTATGCTTTTGAAATCTGTGTCCAGGAATTAAAAAAAGAAATCAGAATTTATTTTTAATAAGGGAAAAAAGGAAAAAAAAAGGCTTTAACTAGAATTAGTATATACTGTTTTCATGTGATAATTTTAAAAATAAGAAAGAAGAAGCTAAACAGAGTAGCTGGCAAGTTTCTGGTGAACACTTAAGATGTTCACTAATTTCTTCTTTATTACCTTGCAAGTGTGGCATCAATCCCAAGCTAGATACCAAATTTCCCAGCAGCCCTTGGGCAGTGGACTCTACAGCAGCTCAGGTGGTACACCAAGGGGTAAATCCTGAATGCAGCTTCATGTGGCCAAAGCTGGGCAGGCAGGACAGCCTGGAATACTTCATAAAAAAAGCAGCTGCAAAGGCAGAGAGTCTTCATAGGCAGCTTGTGCTCAGCCTGCCTTGCCTGGTGAGAAAAAACAAGGAGAGAGTGTTGGATCCTAAGAAGGGCCCAGATTTAGAGACTGATGGGACCTGCTGGTCAAGCCACTGAGCACTTGATGCTTCTTACACAGTTGGACCAGAAGGCAGAGCAACAATGTTTTGGCAAGACAAATTTCCAGCTCCCATCTCCAGGGGTTTATTACCTTTGTTTAGGAATCAATTTCCCCAAATGCCCTGGAAACAGAGGATGACTTGGCATCCACTGCCAGCAGCAAGCTAGCAAAAGCCACAGTGAGAAGCAGTAGGAAAAGCCCATCTTGATAAGCTTGCTTCTGGTTTTGGGTTCAGGCAGACATCCACAAAACATGCTTGTTCACATCATTATTTTCCAAGTTGTTTTTCTTCTTTCTTATTTTTTCTTTCCTCATAACAGTTGGTGCTAAAAATAGAGTTCTTTTTTTTTTCTGGGCAAAAGGGAAGGGAAGGGAAGGGAAGGGAAGGGAAGGGAAGGGAAGGGAAGGGAAGGGAAGGGAAGGGAAGGGAAGGGAAGGGAAGGGAAGGGAAGGGAAGGGAAGGGAAGGGAAGGGAAGGGAAGGGAAGGGAAGGGAAGGGAAGGGAAGGGAAGGGAAGGGAAGGGAAGGGAAGGGAAGGGAAGGGAAGGGAAGGGAAGGGAAGGGAAGGGAAGGGAAGGGAAAGGAAGGGAAGGGAAGGGAAGGAGCTGATCACTGTAGAATGTGTACTGTAATCCAGAGCTGACTGCTCATTTTTCATAGTACTTAATTACCTTTAGTCACTACTAATTTAAACTGTAAATAATGTATGAAAATGAATTTACTAAACTTGTATTCTAGCAGTATATCCATCAGATTTTTTTATATGTCATTTAGTACTTTTGAGAAAACCTAGCCTATCAGAGGAATCATGCAGTGCACAAGGAAAAATACCTAAAAATACATAAACTATGTAAAACTGAAGATTCTCTCCCTCAATGATTAAGCAACTTTGTGTCAAGCAAAATAAAAATCTGCAAACTTATATTACTGCACATTTTGGGGAGAAATTCAACATCCACATGTGACCTGCCATAGTTGGTATCCTAAATAACAGAGGAAACAGTAGACAGTAAATGAAATTTCTCTCTGCATGGTACGTTTGCACTTACAAAGGTAGCTTCTAAAAATGGCAGAACAACTTCCTAACGTCAGCGTTAACAACAGAGCATCAGGAAAGTACCTAGAGATTGTTTCCCACTGAGTGGGAACTAAACAATTACAGAACAGATAGATGGCTTGGATTTTTTCAATCTGTGGACTAGTCTGGAATTTAAAAGAAAGAGTGAAAAAAAAAAAAGAAGAAGGAAAAGATGCAGAAGCTTTAAATTTAAAAGTTAGCAAACAATCCATATAAAACCCATCAGTGTCAGATACTCTTAGCCATACAAGCAGCCTGACCTAACAAGAGTGACATACACATAATGTAGGATGTATCCTATCAAACATATTTTGAATAAAATAGAACTTTGAGACAAATTTCCATTCAGCATGCTGTTGGTAGAATCAGCTTCTTGTTCATTGATCTAACCATGTCCTATCCGTGTTTGCTGCCTCTCCCTGGCTGTCCCTTCCCCACCACATCATCCTCAGTCCCTTTCTCTTTTTCAAGCCCTAAGCATTTTGTCTCACACTATCACATTTGCTAATTTATCAAGGTTCAGTCCTCAGTCTGTCAGCAGTGGCAGCCATAATTGCCTGCTTATCTGTTCCTTCCTCAGGCACAAAATGCCTTTTTAAGGCTTTTCTGTACTGTGTCTGCAAATTTGCTCCATCTAGCACTGGCTAAACAATTGGTTGAAAAAACTAATACTCTAAACCTTGTTAATGACATTGTAGAAAACTTACCTGCCTCTGTCTTCCATTGGTTTCATAAGGCATCTAGATTGTCGTCTGTTTCGGGGAGAGACTGTCTTAATTACTTATCCTCAGAGTACTTACCATGCTGGAGACTGGTTCTTGACAGAGCTTCCTCAGAGCTTACAAAGTTACAAAATCAGGTTTGCAAGTCAGCCATTATTTTGGATTTCTGAGGATATGCGTGTATCTATACTTCACAAAGAAAGAAAAGCATATTCATTTTCAGTCTAAAAATTTGACTTCCTGTACATAAGATACATAAGTGTCAGATTTTTTTCACATGTGTTTGATACATGGTGTTTTGGATATTAACTTTAAAGACAACATATTTTTGAAACTATCCAATTTTTTTTAAAGGATTAATATTATAGATGGCATAACAGTGAGTAGCTTTCCCACCAGAACTCAGTCTGATTTCCAGGGCCTTTTCCAAACTCATTCTCATTTGTCAAATTTCCTGTAAATAGTAAGTGATAATCAAATATCATGCTAGATTTGCTACAGTAGTAGGAATGCAAGGTGGACTACACAGCTAATAGACGTTCAGTCTGTTCAACGTAGAAAACAGGTCTGTATGCACAGTAAAGGTATATCTTGCATCTCCTCCTTGCTGTAACATTGATCAGTGTTACAGAGAGCAGTATAAACTTCTTTTCAACACAGTGTTACTGATCCTTTTTGCATCTTAGTATATATAAGTGGCAGGCCAAAGTCTGAGCTTCCTGCACGTTCTGCTGACTGTAAGGTCTGGATATGAGCCTTTCACGTAGAAAGTGGAATGTGTAGAATAAATTAAAAAAAAGTTTTAAACGACGAGAATCCACGTCAGATTCAATCAGCAACCCAGCTTCTGAGGAAAAAAAAAAGAGATTCCAATTCAAAGCCTTCAAAAATTGCTTTTCTCATACTTTTGTTTGTAGTGAACTAAAAGGAACGACATGTTTCTTTCATCTCTCCATTGCTAAGGTAAAATGCATGTTTTAGTATTTTCTCAGTTAAAATTGTCTTTAACATCCCGATTGACAAATATTCTATCCTTCTGCCATAATTAATTCAAAAATTTTCAAAAAATAATTTTTTTTGCTATCTGAAGTGGTTTTCTCTTTTCCAGTTTATTAGCAGTTGTCCAACTTGATGTTTAGTCATCTTACTTTCTTGCCTTTCAGACAAGAAGGAACTTTTCATATCTTCCAATTTACCAAACAGAAATAAAATAATTGTTATTGATTCATGTTTGCAACATCTTTATAAGTCTGCTCCACACCGAAGTGTCATATAGCTTTATAAATTACAAAATCAATTCTTTTTAACAGAGTAGTTTGTCCTATATATAAAAATATATATACCACAATTTCCTCTATTGTCTTTGAAAAACAAATTTTGAAACTTAAACATTGCAGAAACATGTGCAAGAATATGAAAACAGAAGTTTTGTTTTTTTTTTTTTTTCTGACTTGGATGTCCTGCTCAGCAAAAATGATATGATTACGTTTATGAATTATAAAATAGTAAAAATCCATGTGGACAAGATAATTTTCCAACTTTGATATTCATCTGGAATCTAAATTAGAATTTAAATCGGATAGAATCAAAATCCATATCTGTTTGCTATTCTCTTGAGGTCAATTTTAAATGATAAACAGTAGATGGCCTACATTTATTATTTGAAATATATATTATAATATTTTCTCTATTACTTGTCAGATGTATTGTATTACCCATTGATTTTAAAGGGAGTTTAATCAGTGTTTTATGTTGTAAACTACTTGTAGTACTGACTTTTATTGATGCAAATTACAGATAACTTAATCCATATGAAATGCAATATTAATATATTTTATATATATAAATTCAGATGAATGTATAAAGACAATATTGCAAAAACAAGAGAGGACATGACTTATCAGCTCTTACTATAGGCAATATTGTATTTCATATTTAGTTTTTATTATTTTTGAAAATGTACATGCAATTAAAAAGCAGGGAAATAAGATTTTCAATTAAAATTATATACTTTCATGACAAACTTTTGCAATAATTTGCATGAAAAAGTGTAAAGTTAAAAAATCCTTTGTGATCTTTTAATCACTTCCAGCGTGATATGAATGCTCATTTCCTTGACAGATAGGCAACAAAAACAGTTACCACAGTTTGCAGAAGATGTGTTTGTTTTGAAATTGTCTTGTTTATTTCTCCAGATTAGATGTAGAGCAATAGGGTTAAATTTTCTTGAAGTGGCCTTTGTTTTTTGCACAATGGAGTAAGAGCCTTTGTTTTTCTGAAATTGTCTTAGCAAGGTGGGAGTGGGAAAGTGGAGCAGAGGTGCTTCCCAGTAATTTCCTTCCTAGTATGGGACTAATTAGATCAATCCTCTTATCTTTTTCAGGCAACTCTAACTTACCCACTAACGATAACCCCCACAAGAGAGATGAGCAAAGCTACAGACACATCATGAACCTCCTCTTTGGGGGTTTCAGGCTAAAGGGTGTTGTTTTATTCTTGGGGTTTGTTCTTTTTGCAGTAAAGGGGAACACAGGAACCAACAGCAATTTGAATTTGTTTCCTGTTGGAGACTTTTCTAGGCTGACTTTGTTTTCTTTAGGCTGTCTGTAGAAGAAGTGTAAAAGTGAGAATCTTTCCCTCATTAATTAATTCCAAGGTGAGTTTTGAAATGATTGCTTAAATCTAATTAAAATTTGTATTGACTTTTTTTTTTCAAGATTACAATGCAAGATTAGCTTTCCTAAATGAAACAGAAAGCAGGACTTGAGACACTGTTCTTGCTACTTAGGTTGCTGCCAGGCATCAACAATTTTGTGTAGTGGTGCTTTGAGTTTTCTGATGGGTAACATGAAAATTGAGTAGTCTGACTAGAACCTTAGCTACTAACTTCAGAATTCAAACTTGCTAAAAGTTGTCCAGCATATTAGTGGCCCCAAAAATATCTAGAAAATGACCTTTTTTAAAAATACCGTACAATCTAACAATTCCTAACTATGATGGCTCTCCTGCGGGTGCTACTCTTTCATGCTTTTAGCATGAAGCTCTTATAGAATGTGCTCAAAATAATCACATCTTATTTAGGGATCTGCCTGTGTATCTTAAATCAACTAATTGTATTTAAATAATGCCAAAGTTATTGACACAGTTGAGAATGAAATTGAAAGTGAAGACCAATATGCCAGTTTTTATGATCCTTCTTCCCTGGAAATCCTGTAGCTTTTCCATGAATGTCAGTAAGAGTTGAACCAGATACCCTGTCATTAATAAAAGTAAAATTAAATTGAAAAACAGAGCTGTGAATGAGAATGAAAAAGTCTGTTCAGAATTGCATATCCCTGCTTTGGACAACTTACATCATACACCTAAGATTTTTGAGAGAAGACACATCAAAACAGAACTAACCTCAGTTCACTCTTCTTCCTCTTGGTGTAATGGGCACAGTCTTCACTCTTCAGATAGACGCTGGAGTAATAGAGATGTCATGAATACTGGGAGGTCAATGGTCTTTGTATGAGATACTCCTCCTTTCCTCAGCCTCACTGGTTGTCTCCTAGTTCTTCCCACAGAAACAGAACCTGTGAGCACTCTCCCAACAATGCTAAGTGGGCTTGAATCATAGAATCATAGAATCGTTAAGGTTGGAAAAGACTGTTACTATCACAGTGATCCCTCATGTTTTAATGAAGGTTGAAGTGAGATGTCTTAGGAACTGAAAAGATAAAGTTGATTTTACTCAGACAGCAAGTCCAATGACTTTACTGTGAATGTGGCAAATCAGACTATAACTTTAAGGGAACGTAATGAAGAAAGTGTTTTCTTCCAAAGAGCAGTTGAAGAAAATGAAATACATACTCTTGTGACTCTAACAACTACAAGCAACTTAATGAAAGAATTTGTGCAGGAAATTAGAAGTCCTGTAACAAGAATTTGTAACATCAGATTAAGGGTGGCAACACAGTGAGACAATTCTAGTTCAGGTGCCTAATTATAAGGGCAAATGAACTTATCCAGTTAATGTAGAGAGACAGATCCTTTCAGAAAGCCATTTAAAACAGGAACCTCACTTATGGTTTTGAATCATTCTTAAGTGGTGTCTATTCTCCATTGCCTGCAGTGGGAAATTAGGGCTGCTAGATGGCCAAGTGCCTAATGCTGGATGAAGTAAATATCCTAAAGAGAAGAAATAATCTGGAAACTTCAACTCTGATGGATTCATTTCAATAGAATGCATTACTGTTTGACATATTGTGATGATTCTTTCAGGGCGTGATGATAGATGGAAAACTGAAATTACAACGTGTATTTACAGAAGACTGACTGAGGCAGACAAAGTTAGTATCAACACTCAGTAGGATAACAGACCATTGAGAAATTGTGAAGTTCTAAAAGATTTGGAATTCAGTATAACACCCAATAAAGTACATTGTGACAACTTAGGCACTAACCTTGAAAAAAAATTGTGCAAACACAACCCCAAAGCTGATCCTTAAGGAACTCAGTAACCACCATCCCTTTAGATTGTTTCTTGACCTGTCTTCCTTTAGCAAGTTATTCTCCCAGTTTAGAACTTCAGTAGTCTCCTGCTGGGTGTAACATCAGAAATCTGGCAGAATATTCCTTAGATTTCTAACTCAGTTTTATATAGACTGGATCCTGTCACTGACAGCCGTGTAAATCAGAAGTAACTCTAATGAAATCAGCAATTCAAAAACATATGTGAGAGGAGAATCAGATCCTCTCTCCCTCCCTCCCTCCCTCCCTCCCAAGTGTCAGCTAAATACAAGCTTTCAAGCTTTTGAAATAAATTCAATGTTCAAATGTTGTGAGAGCTGACAGTGCCAAGATCCTATGGAACATATCTGCCCTTCATTGTGTCTGTTCAGCATTCATCTGAAGGCAGAATGTGGTTTGCACACTGAATGGGGACAAACCTACAACACATTACTATCTTTGGGCACTGGAAATACATAATGAAACTGTCAGCATAATCTAAATTATGAGATAGATAATTTATCTGCTGTAACACTGAATGAAGAGTGCTCTCTCCAGTGCTCAGAATAATTCTCTGCTTTATATACTTGCCTAAATGCTGACCACATGTTGGGCAATGTGTTTGTAGCATTTGCCCCAGTGTTTGATTTTTGAACTGGCATGTATTCACCACTCCAAGTAAGTAAAATAATCCAGGGGAAAAGCACAAAATGCCCATTAAAGAAAACAATTTCAATAACAAGTTGAGCCCTTCAGGGACCGAGCTATTAAAAAAGCAATCAGAAACTTGGAGGGTGGGATTTTGTGCTTTTATTTGTATTTAAGACTTCCACAAGGCCAAGACACAAAGCCAAAGAATGGGGCATTTGGTTAAAAACCTAAAGAAAGAGAGTTCATTTCTTTGTGAAGTTAACAACTTCTGTAGATTAGAAAATGAATTCTTACCAAAACTGCCAACTATAGAAAAATATTCCTTTGTTCCAGAAGTCCCTCTGGGATGGCATTCTTTACATATGTTAATTTCTGTTAAGTTATATGATGTTCCACTAATGAATGGAACAAAAATGGTTAGATGGCAATGAGAGAGTGAACCAGCCAGGAATCTTTCATTATTTAGAGCTATGCATGAAAGGCTGGTCAGCATTTCCATTAAAACTTGCTGTTTTCAGGGGTTTATGCTCAGCTGTAAACATTTTCTCCAACTGACTATTTGAGGGTTTCAGTGTGAGTGCACGGTCTGATTTTACTGATTATGACTTAAAGAAGTGTGATGTAAAAAGAAGAAGAAATGGTTAAACTTGGCTGAGTTAGTGTTATTTAGTTGCATAGTATTACAAGATGTGAATTCTTAACTGAAATGCAAAATGCATAGTCTAAATCTGGACCTCTAAGAAGGATGACCTTGTAGATGAATTGAACTGAAGTTAATTTTTCTGGCAGTGAGTGTGGCACAGGCTTTGTGAGTTGTTTGGGGCCAGCCGGCTGACATTTCTGTGTCTCAGTTTCTGATCTTAAAACCTGTTTCTAAAACCTCTTGCTAAAGGAAGTAGGCCATTAATGTTTTTAATTGTTGTGTGGTGGCGTATTGATATCTTATATTGTTCCCTCCCCTTCCCTTCCCTTCCCTTCCCTTCCCTTCCCTTCCCTTCCCTTCCCTTCCCTTCCCTTCCCTTCCCTTCCCTTCCCTTCCCTTCCCTTCCCTTCCCTTCCCAATTAAAACTACTTGATTTCCAGTAGCAATGTTCACAAAGCCTGCTTTCTAACACTCTGCAATATATTGCTTTTGTAGTCTCTTGTGAATGGTGAATATGGCTTCTGGACTACCATTTTCTATGGTAAAAATGCTGTTTTAAAGTCAGATTTCACCCTGTTGAAGTTCTGCAATGAGTTTCCTGTTTCTCTCAGATGTCTAAGACCTGTTTGTCATGCTGTTGAATGGTTTTGCAATGTGCTTAGACTCATCTTGTAAATGGATATTCATTCCAACCATTCTTATTAAAGGAATAGTCTGTCTTTACAGAGCCCAGTCTTCCAGATGGTCTTAAAAAAAAATAAATAAATAGTACCCTTCTAATTATACTTTGATAGGTCTTTCAGTCTATTGTCCTGAGGCAAGCTTAAATTCAGGAAAGTAATTAGGAAAACTATTTCACCTACTTGATTTAGTCCAATGACATAACTGTCTTATATTAAGCTGTTGGGATAAGATTCATACTGAACGGCATAAAAATGATCTGGGAGAAGTTCAGAGCAGAAATGTAACTAAGATGCTTTAAACTTCCTGTCTGCAGGACTGTTTCTTTTCACTGATTATAGGTAGAGTTTAGGAAGAATAATGCATAGTATAAGTACTTGAAGATAAGTGCTGCAAATACCTCCATAATTTATTTTCCTAAAAAGAGACATATCTCTGTATATTCTTTATGCTCTTGGTTAAAGAATGACTAATAGATCTGATCCATTCTTTGCCCCTAAAATGGGACACCGGCAAATAAATTCATCTTTTGGGTATAAGAATGCATATTTTCTATGTATATTGATGAACCATTAGGAAAAAAATTATCTATACAGTACTCTGTTCAAGTTGTCTGACCTTCAAGATCTGTGAATGAAATAATTTCTGCTGTGTCTATTTTTACCTATTGACCTTATCCTGCTACTCATTTGGTCTGGTGGCTGCTGAAAGGTCAGATGAAATGTGAAGATGATGAGCTGTCTGGTGTATCTGTTTTTTTTCAGCTGTCACGTCCCATTTCCTTTTCACCTGAGGTTTGTATTTTTCATCATAATTACTCCTCAGTAATGCAAACACATGCAGAAAGTGGGATGGGGAAGGCTGCAGGTGGGATGTGTACAAATTCATTAGTCAAGCAGCTACTTCCAAAGAGATCATAATGCTAAAGAGGTGCCCTTGTCTCAGACAATGGTCTCCTGTTTTTTCCATACTAGTGCAAGCACCTTACTTAAATAAACTTAGTTTACTGTAAACAGGAGTGAAACTTGGGAATATGATTTCCTATCTTAATTTTTCACTGATGTGGTACATGATTGTGCAAAAGTAAAGGACCACCCCGCCACCAAAATCCTCAACCATTTTGAAATATATTTTAAACTTAAAGTAACTTCTTGAAAACATTGCTCTTTGGCATCCTCATCTACCCATTTCAGTGTGTGCAGGTAATGTATGATACCCTCCAACTATTACATACATCTGCTAGGCCTTCAACAGGGAAGACCAAAATATCTACAATCATTATTATCCGCGATATGTATTGATATATACTCTAAAATGAAGTTTCCACTAACTCTCCTGGATCAGTGAACAAAAAAACCTCTGTAAAATCTGCGCTCTAGCAAAGTTCACCAATGCATACAAACACCAGGCAATTTGCAGCTACTTTTTCATCTCCTTTCTAGCAATGAAGTATTCTGTATACTATCTAAGCAGACCAAGTCAGTTGTCTATTATCTAACTGCTCATTTACCAGTGATCCAAATGTACATCTTAATTTCCTATATAGTTGTCTCAGCCCGTTACTGCAGTTAATGACTGCAAAGAACAGAAAAATAGTTGGTAAATCAAGATTAATATTTATGAACTATTTTCACAGTTTTCTGTACAGAGATCAGTTCTTCTGTGCCATTTTCTTCCCTAATGTAAGTGCAAAGACAGACTGTATTTTTTCACTTTATAATTAATAACACCTACCTTGACTCTTTGAATTGCCTGTTAAGTATTTTTATGAAGGGATGATTTCTCTGCTTTTCTTCATTATTTTTCATTCTTTGACAAATAGCATTTGTGAGTTTAATAAGACCTGTGGATTTTCACAAATTTGTTTGAAACAACCTTCTATGTTACTAATTTGGTCTTTGTGGACGTTCATCTGAGAAAGTCATGTGATTTCTATTACTTTACTGAATGACCTCACATTTATAAACAAGAACAGTGCCAGAAGCAATCATTAGGACACTTGGTCTCTCACACATAGTACAGAGATGCATGAAAAGTAGTAAGGTTAGCAGATCAAGAAAATTTCAGGGTGGTACATCTTTTTACCATCCTTCTACTTCCATGGGTAAAAAAAATCTGATTATCTAGAGGTGTTCTCTTCAGGTTAAAACAGTTGATTCATTTGTGACTGAAAGAAAAGATGTAGATTGGATTCATTAATTGTTTATTCAACTTATCACACTGTTGAGATGACAATTTCATCCTATACTGATGTGTGCACTTGCCTGTCCTGTTGAATAGGTCCAGTGAATCCATATGATTGTTCTCTATAAGCTGAGGATATTGTAGGTGCTCTCTAATCCTTTTGTGTTTACTGGGGATTCTGGCAATGGTAAAAGCTGTCTGCTGCTCCAGACAAGCTATTGAAGACAAACACCTTCCTTTTTCTCCTGGAAGTTGCAACAGAATCCCTGTAGGTCAAAAAGGTTAAAAGAAGTACTATTAATGCTCAAAGAAGCAAGGAAATATTCTACCCATTCAATTAGATTAGTAAATTATGTAGTAATTATACACATATCCTGGATATCTCTTACTGAACAGTCTTGGTGTTAAAACCGTATAGGGTCAAAGTCATTGTTCAGACTTTCAGCAGTCTCAGGAATTGTGATTCCCTCGTTGAATACAAAAATGGCAAAAGCAGATAGGTTCATCCTGTCTAAAGTTCTTATTAAGAATTATCTAAACTGCTATGAGCCTCTGCTCAGGAAATCTCTGTGTGCTGAAAGGAGCTCTTCTCCTTCTAGAGCCTTTGGAATATGCATTACCTATCTGTATCTATGTGCATGTTACTTGCATATGACTAAAAACTCTGTTGAAGATGAAACTAACTTAACACATACACTGTACAAATACTTAGGAAGATAAGGTCCCTGCCAAAAGAATCGGTATATTTAAAATATTTAAGATAAGTCAACATGGAAACTATCACATGAAATAAACAATGAAGGGATCTCCATTAGATGGAAGGACAGACTTCCCACCAAACACGAATTTATGTGTCTTCCAGGTTGGTCAACTCTACCATAGGTTATCTTGCTGATATGATACATAATAAAATAAACAAACGAAGCAAAGCAAAACAGCAAACAAAACAATACTTTCAGACAAATTGATAACAGCTCATTTTTTTATATAATTGTGGAAATTTTTATATCAGAAATTCTTGGGTGCCTTTCATTCGAGATACATAGATAAGTTTGTGGTTTTTATAGTTTCCCTGGATTATCATGAATCTCTAAATGATTCAGACACATTGTCTGCTTCTTGTCTGGAACGGCTTGAGCAAAACATGTATCTGCTGTTCTTTGGACAGAAAAAAGAGTCATAGAGGCGGTTCCAAAGATAAGCCACTTTCTCCTTTCATTCCTGCTTCAGAATCTTCTTATTTCATCATAGGAGTCTTTGGGATTCCAATAAGGAAGATAAATTTTGTTGGTTCACTTATTAGCTTTATCTCTTCACTGAGATATAACACTTAATAGATATTGACATTTCTTAGGACTGAGGTACCTGGTCTGATTCAAAAAAGTAATTTTCACCCATTTTGAGTTAGTGCCTGTCATTTTCAGACAACTAAAAGCAGACATTGCAGACTCAGGCCTTTGTTGACCTGAGTTTGCATTTTTCTGGCTTAATACTGACTTCCCTGTGCAAGGCATGTGATGAGCCTGTGAATAATCCTGACATGTTGTTATTCTGCCTTGAGGTGCCACTATAGTGCTAGTGGAAGTGAGGACAGCAGCTTCATCTTGAGCAGCAGAAGGAAAAGCAGCGATTTGGATTATGTGCCTTTTCCCTCTTTATTCTTAGAATTATTCTGTAAAAGACATCAAAATGTGGCTAGTACACTGTATGGTTGTGTTCTCTGAGGAATTAGTAGCGAATGACATAGCATGTAAATTATAGATAATGAAGTACATATACATAGACACTATTTGAAATGGTCAGGGTTAATTTCTGTATAAAATGATGATATGTTCACTTGAAAATTGATCAGTTATATGCAAACCAAGGATGAAAAACCCTTTAATTATGACATCTTTATAAATTAATCAATATACCTATTCAGTGACTATATAATAGATGCCCCATTTCAAATATCTTCAGGATATATATAAGCAATGAAAATAGCATCAAAATGTAAAATTATTTACACTAATCATGTGAACCATTTTGTTCTGTAGTCAACCAGATGCTTCAGAATACAAAAAGATAAATCTAAAAATTAAATCAATAAGAGAGAAAAGATCCTCTTATGGCTGAGGCAATGAATTGGAAGTCAGGAAATTTGATTTCAACTTCTGGCTCTGTCACAGGCTTCCTGTGTGACCTTAGGTAAGTCATGTTTTCTCTGCAGACCTTGGTTTCTCATCAGTTTAGAGGAAAGAATAATGTCTTTCCTTCTGAACTGTTCTCTCCTTTTTTTTTTTTTTTTTTTTAATTTTGTAAGCTACCGTATATGCAAGGTTACCCTGAAAACTGCATTAAACACTTCATACTTTAAATTGTAAGGTCTCAGCTTTCAGAGGAATGAAGGCTTTTTGGGGGCACAGGCATTTTATAGCTGAATTTACCTTTTGAACATGGCCCCAAGCCAGCGTCCACTTTCAAACTCAACACACTGTTTTATTGATGCAAGCCTGTGCTAAGTGTCTGTCTTTGGGAGATTTTCAGGCAGGTAGGTAGGCAGCCTGAACTGGCACTACCTCTTTCCATAGGTACAAGTAGAGCCCTTTTGCAGCTTGGCACCATGGTAGTTATGTCAATCTGGCCAAACCTTTTCCCATATGCACTGCAGGACCTTGCAGAAGCTTCCACATGACTGACATCAAACAGATGTGTCAGCTGTGTTCCTTCATCAACTGTATAGTAATATGCTACATAAATCTTGGTGCCTTGTTTTTTACAGGAGCCTCTACATACTGGACTAATACAAAGAACACTCAGTGAAATTATGAAAGGTCTGATAGAAAAATAATCATTAACAGATAGTATTTTACTCTTTAATGCCTACAAACACCACATAAAGATTATCTAGATGTGTAAAATCACTCACTTTATCATCTATTGTGACACCTCATGCTAATTTGGTCATTGTCAAACATTTCCCTACAAAAATTAGAGAAAAATGTTTGAATGAAAACTATCGCTTTTTTGAATAAATATGAGCAACTGAATTAATGTTTCATTATAAGTAATTAGTGTATTGTAATGCAGTAATATATAAGATATTCTTTTTAACTTTTAGTTAAACAACCATTGAAAATAACTAGTATTTCTGAGAATGTAATCAGTACTTTCTTTGTATTTTAATTGTTTTTGTTTTTACTTTAGATTTTATATATTGAAAAGACATTTTATTTTACATATGTGACTTTCTTTAAAAACACAGATAAAACCGCAATTCTACAACAGTAAAGTGTGTTTGAATTGATATGTCTTAGAACTAAGCATATTTGTAGCTATGTGCACAAAGCTTTCAGAGTATATTAGTGTGTGTTTGTGTACACACAGACGCAAACATATACATACATCAACTGTTTCAGTAAATATTGGTCTTTATTTCTATCTTTCACTGCAAGCTGTGTTCTTCTCTGTAAATCTGACACTCGTCACATTAGATGTGAATATCACCAAAAAAGAGGAATTTAAACTGGAAACAAAACCAATGTTATCCCATAACTATGATAAATCAAGTTTATTTTCCATTTTGAAAATATAGTAGGACATTCATTCCTCACAGTGGCAGCTGTTTTAAAATACACAGAAATTAATTAAAGTAATTAAAAATTACTTCTATTAATTGAATCTCCAAACAAATTGTGGCTTCCCTTTGTGGGTTTTACACATATAGATATATCTGTCCCTAGGCTTGTTATCTAGCCTCCTTGTTTAGACAGTTGGGGGAAATACCACTCTAAAGGTGTGATTTATCTCATCTAAAGTCAACATGTATTTACTGTCTATGTTTCTCTTCGTAATGCAGAATTTCTTCTCATAATGTAGGATATTACCAAGTGTAGATGAGATGGAACTTTATACTTGAAGTGAATATTTTACATGTTGCTACTTACAATAAATGTTTTAAACCATTTAAGCAATGCATCAACACTAATAGTTGGTCATTCACACTTCCCAGACGTGTCTTTCTAAAAAGACATTATTTCCAAAGTTAAACAAAGGCTAACACATTTTTTTAAAATCAAAGTAATAGTCCGCTGTTTTTATGGATGCCCACCCAACAGGAAGCAATGAATCAGCTTCAGGTACACCATACCAGCTGGGTAACTTGTATCCTTCACACTTTTGCTGAAATGTGGCCACTCCTGATATGGGGACCCAGCCTCTATATGTGGCAAGTCTGTGGCACTGTCCAGTGGATGGCAAATACGTCCTCAGCTTTGTCAAATCAGCAAGTACTTTTTGTTTGCTTCCTGGCTCAGAAACTACACTATATTGCAGTTGTTTTCCAAGAGATATGGACAGTCATAAGAAATAAAAGGTCTCTCTTAAGAATTCAGGGATCATCACATACTGTAGAATGAAGTAAAGAGTGGAGAAAATTTACTTGTAGTCCAGATCAACATATGCATCTACTATTTAAATATTCTTGATTTATAGCAGAAACTCTCATGAGGCTGGTGCAAGAATCATCCCCTTAATAATAATTTCTCTCTTACTTTTTTTTTTTTTGTTTTACCTCCAGCCTTCAAGCGAATGAATTGATAAGAGCTCATTACAAATGAAATATTATTTAAACAGCCTTATTATGTTTAACTAGAAGTTTTCATAGATACATAGATTACCTTAAGGCCGGAAGGGACCATTGCATCAACTAGTTTGACTTGAATAATGCAGACTGTAGAACCACAGTAGTAGTAGTGTGTTCACAGGATGACTTTTTCTTGCAGTTAAAAACGTGTGCTATTCTTGCTGTGGCTGAGCTGTTAAAGTTAATTCCAACTTCCTTAAAGTAAATTCCGCCTTCCCTTTGATTTCCTTTTTAAGGATACTTGGAGCTTTGTTAAACAAATTCCTTTGGGGCTGCAATTTCCACGGTTGTTTGCAGTCTAATGTTTAGTTTGCTCATTGGAGAAAAGCACAAACAAAATTGCCTAAGTGGGGTCTGACTTATGGCCCTGAAAAAAAAAAATCTTATTTTTTTCTATTTTTTTCTTTCTTTTCCCCCTTTTTTTAATAGTAGAAATGGCTGAAAGCTGCAGTCTAAAAATTTGGGCTTTTGTGTAGTTGCTTGAGATAAAGGAGGAAGGTGTGTTTAAAGGAAGGTATTTGCACAACTTTAAAGTCAAGTATTTGACAATCAGAATATCATACTTTTTTAATTAAGTGAATAGAAGCAGATACTGGCAACCATTCTGTCAGGATATTGGTCTCGCACCTCTGAGTACTTCAGTGTCACCAGTATTGATCATATGGATTAAGGATCCACTCTCACAATTCATTTGGTGGATCAGAAAAATGCAGTGTTATGATTTTGTCTTTACTACTTCTGAGAAAATTTGGTAATTTCCTAGTACTTTGACTTTCTGATGATTTTAAGAAATAGACTAAAATTAAGGAGGAGGCAGGAGACATAATCAAGAATGGGAAATATTTTGAAAGAAGTGCAAAACATTTGAAAAATAAGGTTTATATATACGTTTAAAACAAGCTGGTAGAAAACTTGGTATTTTTCCATTCATAAGCTGAATTCTCCGTGAATATTTCCTTTCATAATGAAGCGTTTTACCCTAATGAAGTGCTAGTTGCTGGAAAATAGTAGAGCCTGAGATGAATTAGTAACCTTACCAAATCAGCACTGCAGTGACCACAGTGCTGTAGGTGGTACAGTGACAGAGAAAGGCTTTGAGAGAACCCCAGCTCCACTGGACTTTATAATTCCCATGAGCTTCAGAACCAGTCAACTCTGGAAACTAAACTACAGAAAGTTTTTTAAAAAATATGGTTCTTGTTTCACCAGCCCCTACAGCTAGTTACTATTTGGATGAATACAAAAATGTGGCAAGTTTATTAGTACTCTAAAACTTGTAATGGAATGATTTGAATTTAAGTCAACTCTTTCAGATGAGAAAAGTCTGTGCATCCTATCCCCCAAGGCCACGTAAGGCAAGCACAGAACATTAATAAAAAAAAGTGAAAAAAGATTTCTGTTTTCAAAATGGTGCAACAGATGCATTTCACTTACGGTTCAATTGGCATGTTTGATAGATATGAAGGACTTTTTTGCTTTCTTGCTTGCTCTTTCTTTGTCTCTCTGTCTCTCTCTCACTGTATTTTCTTTCTAGAAGATACTATAAGGCCAAAGTTTGTTAATTAAAAGTCAAATGTTATAATTTTGTTATAAAGGTGCAAGGAATATTGTGTCATAATCAGAGAAAGGGTAGAGGAGCATTTTTGAAGGAGTGGTAAATCATGGGAAAAACTGTCTCAATTATTTAGCAAATTTGAGAGTGGAGAAAAGACTCTGGGATCCAGGAAGTTATCATCTGGTCTGTGATGCTGACTTTATCTTCCCAAACCGAAACTGGATGTTCAACGAAAGACAATGACATTGTTTCTGTTATTCTAAGACCTACTCAAGGTATCTGGGCTGCAAATCACTGTCTCTCAGTATTCTTCAGTTTCCTATTTCTAATACAGGAAACCAATGCTGATTATCAAACTGGTAGTCTATCCATACAACATTAGTCAGCAAAAGTTTAGGAGCTGAACTCTGAAAGTGCATCTTGCCTTGGTATGACAGTGAACTGCTGCATCACTGTAGCTAGCTTATTAGCCTGTTTATGAAAAAGCAAATAAAGCAGTAGGTAAACATGTAAAAATTAGTATCGGTGTGAAACTTTCCCATATACAACAAGAGAGAGTCAGCAGAAAGCCTATGTGTTATTTACACCCTTCTTCAGCTTTAATTTTACTTTGATTCTTAAAAGCTGCATTGCATTTTTGTTCCTCTGTCACAAGGCTATTGTGAAGATTAATTATTGAATGCTCCTAAATGGTTTGGCAGTCAATGATAATTATCACTGTAATTGATGATAACTGAACACCTACAAACTTTTTTTTAGTAGCAGAAAGTTTGAAAGGTCAATATCAGCCTAGGCTTGGTGTAGAATTCAAATATGTAAAAAAAAAAAACAAAACCACAACCCAAAACCAAACAAAATTGAATCAAGTAAAGGGGATGGAAGTCAGAAACTCTGAATACAAATGTTTTCTTCCTTTAGGGGAAAACTCAGCTCATTCATTTTACATTTTAAACATTCCCTTGCAGTTATGTGAATTCAGAGCAACATCATTGTTCTTGCATACAATCCAAGAAATGAAAGGAACTAGGAGGGAAATACCAGACTACATTATTTTGCATTCTGTGGGAAATGCAGAAGGACATATGATAAAATGGGCTGCAACAGTGTGAAAATGGATACTGAACTGGGACCTGGAAAACAGATGAGGCTGGAAAAATTATTTCAGTTTTACTAACATGAAAGCTTAAAATAAATTATCCAGAATTGTTTATAATTAAAATCTTTAATTATAATCTTTAATAATGATCTTTCTTTTATTTTGCTGTTTCTTTTCTTTCTCTCTTATCATTGATTAGGAACCTAAAAAAATTGTATGGGTACACTCAGTTGCCTAAATACCTTTATCTGCACACTAGCTACACCTTGGTTGGTGCTTCATGACTTCTAAAACACAGATACGGTGACATTTGCAAATGGACAGTTTTGCAGTTTTGTTACCATAAGGGAATTAATATCTTATTTCTGTGTGCTGCACTCTCTGAGAACTATATCTAAACTGGTAACATTTAGAAAAGGAAAATATTTCATCTGCAGACTTTTTTTTCTGCTTGAGCCAAAATTCTTTGTCATATTTCTCTCTGTCAGTCAGTTTATGCCTTTACATACAAATGTGGAGAGACAAGAGGTTTAATACAGAAATCCTAATAAAAACAGATTCCAATCTTAAAAACTTCTGTTGACAATTTCTTATAATAGAGAGTGTAAAGAGTTAATTGATTTTGGAATGCTGAATATTTCCTACTAGAGACATGTTTATTTTTCATATTAGAAGGTTGATACCTGGCTGTCACCTGGCTTTCGGTCTGCCTATGTAAGCTTCTAGGGGTTGCTTTGGGCCTGCCAGCAGAAACTTGCTACCTAAGTCTACCTGCCAGGAGAAACTCACTGCTTGAGTTTACCACTGACATCCCCAGACATAACAACCATGAAATTATGTTGTAATGAGCAGAGGAGGAAGGGACATGGCTCTTGTTCAAGTTGGTCGTGAGGAAGCAGTTAGTGAATTCTGACTCTGTAGCTCCTTCCAGTTTGGCTGGATTACACTTGCAACAAGAAATATGATAATAATGATGATGATAATAATAACAACAATAACTACTTAATTTAGCCATTTTTCCCTAAGAAGCAGGGAGATATTGATGCAGAGTTCTGTGCAGCCACAAAAAAGGGGGGATTACAGACTTATAGTTTCCCTCTTGGTGAACACTGAGAGATGCAGATTAACATTAGCACCAAGTGAGTGAGGTTGGACCCTTTCACAGAGACTGTGCTGTCTGCAAGAGGGTGGAGGCTGTACCATTTTATATTCAGTTATCACCACCAATAAACACATCTCCTGAACGATCACCACCCACTTATTCTAAGTGGTTCTTTCAGAGTTTTTACTCATATTCTTTGAATGATCTTGTCCTAGCTTGCATCACTTAGGTGTGGACAGGTGTGGGGGTTTTACAGTTCTCACTTTAATTATCATTGTTAATGAATGAAATACCCTAAACCACCACCACCACCCTCTCACTTTGAATGATTCTGCAGTTTTATCCTAATTTTATATTTTCAGCCATCATGCCCTAGCTTGTACTTACATATTAGTATCTTCTTCATCATTTTCTTCTAGTTCTTTTTCCCTTAAAGGCCCAGTTCCATACCTTTGTTGCAATTTCCTAAGCAGCTTTGACTCCTTTTGAGATGAATGCAAATTCAGTTCTTTAAAATCTACACCTTTCTAGGCCTTATTCTCCTGTTGAACTTTCTGCTTCTGGCTTTGGATATTACTTCTTTATCTAACTGGCTAATTGTCTGGAACAATTTGAAACACCAACACTGAATTTTGCATTATTAATGGAAGATCTTCCTCTTCTCAGTCTTTAGAACATCAGTATTGACACGAGGCCATTGCTAAATTCTTGTGTTTTCTCTAATTTTTCTGTTTGGATGTTGGACTACAAACAAGTAGTTGTGATAAATTGGAATAGAAATGAAGGATAAAATTACTGACATGTTTGAAATCTTTGTCTCATACTGTATTCTACTTTTCTTTAGCTAAACTGTTGTGTCAGCACAATGGAAAGAGTCTGCCTTTAAAATAAAATAAAATCATTATTATGGCATATCATATTTTATCCATTTAAGGCACTGTCTATGTGTAAAACTATTTAATCTGTTTACCAGTATCCAAGATTTGTCTATGGTAATTAATTTGTTTATGAAATTTGTTTTGCCCTAAGAAGTGTGGCATAAGTGGTAAATAATTCCCTATGAACCATCTGAAAAAAAAACAACTTGGAAAAAATTAATCTCCTTCTACAAGCCTTTTTTTCTTTTGTGTAAGATTGACCCTGTGATGTCCCTGGGATTATGCAAAACAGCATTTGAAAGATCCAAGCATAAATACATGCAATTCAAAACATTAAATATCTCCATATTTTGGTGCATAGTAGCATGCAGCTGCTGCTGTTTGTTTTAGAAAAGACTGCAGTTAAAAGCTTCATATATCATATTCTGTGACGATATTATATTCTACAGTTTTCAGAGCTAGGATGGAACTTGGAGATTGAATGTTCAACTGTTTCATTAGAAGTTGTGTGAAGACTTCTACAACACCTCTTTTCTTTTTGTTGGGTTTGATTCTGGAGTCCCTATTTACATGAATAGGGACCCTTCAACATGTCAACAGTCCCACCAGTTTCAAGGTATGCACTTAGAAGATATAGTCCTCTATCTTAAAAATACATTTCTAATTGTAAGTGCAAACATATGAAAAAGTTATATGTGAAAGAGATTTCTTTACCTGTCACAAATATACATTTATGTAAACACTGTTTGTATATGTGTGGCCAATGTATAAAGGACACTCTTGTGAATACACTCCTCCTTATATTAATGCATATTTGTATGGAGATGTCTTAATGAGTACTTTTTTATGACAAAAGCTTAGAAATACTAAAGACTGCTTCCTTAATTCAAACAAGTAATAACTACCTCATCATCAAAGTATTGAATTGGAGTCCTCTAGTAAGGAGGAGTCCAGTTTAAGAAGGGTTTTGAATTCAGTTGTCCAGGGCATTACTGACAGGATCTGACCAGGATATGTTACGTGGAGATGGATTAAATTTTTGACCAAATTATTTTAAAATTAAAAACCCCACAGTTTTCACCCAAGTATTTTGTATAATTCATGTTGTTTTGCTGAATTTTTCCCATTAAAGTAAAAAACCCCACAACTTCTAAAATTATACTTTCAGAGCAGCTTTCCTCTCACTATTTTAAAAATACAAGATTTTGATATTTCCATTTGAGAAAACATTTAACCTTGAAATTTTGAATAAAAACCAATGTATTTAAAAACAAAGTAAAAACATGTTACAGTAAAACTAAATTATTTATTTAAGCCAAAATACACTTTTCTGTCCTGCCCATGCAACAAACATTCCATTATCTGTATTACACTCAAATAACTTTAATCTTCACACATCTCAACCTTGATTATGTCTTTGATGACCCTCAACCCAAATTTTAACATCTAAAGTTTTCATAGTCTGTTAGCAATGTAGATAATGAATGAACTTAATCATGGGCAAGGACTCTGTAGCAGAAGTTATGGGTTTGTGGCTTGTGGTGACAGGTCTCTGAACACCTGGACAATTTCTTGTATTGTAAAGTGGCACCTAGAGCTGCCACGAGCTGACTCTCTCTCACTTGTTCCCCCTTTAGTCCATAAACATATTAATTTCCCAAGCAGCCCATCAGCTGCTGTGTGCTTGTGGGTGCCCGTTGGATGTGCTGGGGTGCATACGGCCCCGTCTGTGCCCGAGGCTGAGCTCACAGGCAGGTACTGACTGCGATGGCAAACATCCCTCTTGAAGAGAATGTCTTCTGGAGAGCTCTCCTCAGCATATATGGGAACTTGCAGCTTCCCACTTGTTTTTCTGAAGTTGGTCCACTGCTTTAGGTCTTATGTTAATGGGTCAGTAGAAAGGAGTAGTCAGAACAGTAACTTAAAAGACCCGAAGATGTAAATTAAGAGACAGCCCATTTAATATGACTCTTCTGCTTTCTACCAGATGCTTCTTTTTGTCTTCACCATCATTATTAATACTATGAACTGTATATATACATCAAAACAGTCTAAAGAAAGAGAAAAATGTTTCCCTCAGTCATAAGTATGAACCTTATTCATACTAATATATGCAATATCTCTGAGTTCAAAAACTCCTTTGAAAGTCAGTTTCCTCATTCATAAGGTGGGTGTAATTTTCCATGACTTTTTGAAGGTTAATTATTTACTGTTTGCATATTGCATTAAAGAGTTAAACCTTAATGTGGATATTACTAGTGTTATTATTGCATAAAAATAAGTATACATAAAGAATCATATAGTGTCACCTAAAGTTATAACAGGTTCATATGAAATCTATCACTGCAGGTTGCTTGCTCTCTTGCATTAGGTAATCACAGTGAGATTAGACAAGGTTAAAATTAGCATTAAAAATGAGCTAGTCTACTTTTATAAGCTGTTCCTTGACATTGTATCCTATACCCTGAAAAAAACCCACAGATTTAATCAAAGTTTCCAAGACAGTGAATCCAATAAAAAGTACAGTTTTGTGAAGAGTTGAAAATGTAGCTTTTTGCTAATGTCAATTTGTGAAATTTGTTTTAAATGAGAAATGCATTTTTCTCCTTATAAAGTTATTACACCTGCTACTTTTCATCACAGTTATCCTGCCCAAAGTTTTTTTTTTCCCCATACCTCATGATGTTAATCTTTTAATTTCCTCAGTGCTTTTATTCTATGTAATTGTAGCTGCTCCCCTTAGTCCATGCAAACTGGATGAAGAACTCTATGATGGAAGTTACATAAGAGGATTGCTTTTTGCATATATGAAGCATTTCCTTTGTAGAATATTTTCTGGGGGTCTTTTAATGGATTCATGTGAAAATGCAATGTCCTGGCAATATTTAGCCATGTGCACAATATTTTCTTGAAATCTGGATAAATCTGCAGACTTCTTTTTATTAGGTAATCCTTCATTTCTTATGTGCTTAGACTCCTTTGGGGGCCAAATTAACATCTTTTTTTCAGGAAGCTTAATAACAAATGAGTAAGATGCTTGTTTAAAAAAAAAAAAAAAAGTCTGCATTCTATAATTCTACCTATTTGTAACCCAGGGTTAGATCATATCATTAATTTAAGTTCTAAAAAAAAATACTTATTTAAGAGAATGATCCTCTCTATAGGCTGTTTGACAAAATTTGGTGCATAGTCCAATGCACAGGTAGATATTTTTGCCTTTGCCTGCAAAAAGGAAAAAAAATACCCAGCCAGTTCATAGAGATTACAACTGTAAACTCTTTTTGTGTGGGCTGGGAAAGGAATAGGAGGGCTCTTGCCACGTATTCGCCCTTTTACAAGAATCCATGTCAATCTTGTCCTTTGGAAGCAAATACCTGACTCTGCAAAATACTATCCAGCCTATCTCCCATTAGGGGATTTCTAAGGTCACAAAAACCCAAAGAATCCTTCAGTTTTCCTCTTGTCTCTGTAAAATCTAATCTCATATCTAATCTCAGTCTGGACAAATTCTTACTTTATGGTGCACCACACTTGCAATATTTGTGTAGCAAGTAACCAATGTCCTTCTAACTCTGAACTCGAATGATTCTTGACAAACCCAGTAACACACTGAGAAATTTCACAGGCAGCAGTAGGATTAGTTCAAGCTGCTGAAGGAAGATGAGATTAAATGAGAAAAGTTGTGGGAAGAAATGCGACAGGAAAGAAGTTCAGTCAAAGAGCATTACTAAATGCAGAAGAGTAGATGAAGGTTGACACTAGAAGTTTCCTGCTGTCATTTTCTCTTCAGAGGATGAAATGGAAGACTCCAGCATGGATCAGACTCAAACTGCAGAGTTACACATACTGGCATTTTATAATGGCTTCTTAATTCTCCGTCTTGTTCACCTCCCTCCCTTTAGTTTCAAGGGATTTTTACCAGCCTTTATAATGGCATGAGCCAGGATATTCTACTGAAGGCAAATGTTTCATATTAGAAATCTGAACCCCATCATTTTGAAGCCAGAGCTGTACTCCTACTGCAGGTGTTCTTTCTAGGTTTTACATCCTTTTAAGGTCTGTCTCGTGGTCCCAGCTGCTATACTGAAAATGGCACACTGCAAATATGAGATTGCCTTTGGTGCCTGTTTGAGTACCCCTTCACCTTTGAGCTGCCTGTACAGTAATTGAAAAAGGCACAAGAAGATATATAGATTCATGGGACTGTCCGACGGTCCTCTTTTAATGCGGTCCAAAATGGCTTTTGCAATTAATCTTTGTTATTCACCTATTTAATCTTTTCAACATTTAATGCTGAAAATTATTTATTTTCAATATTAACTTTACCATCATTATTACTACTATTTTTTCCATCATCCTGAGTCAGTTTCTTTTCTGAAAGACCATTTCTTCCTGATATTCCTGGAAATGAATGACATACAAGTATCGGATGCTAAAATGTAACAAGAAATGATGCACACCTGGATGCAAAGGTAATAAATCCAGATTGTCTGGACAGATGAGAAACAGATGTTGAAGTTCCTGTGGGATTTTTTTTTTTTTTATCAACGAAGGAATATTACAGTCTACTGAATGAATGTAATATGTCCATATTATTTTTGGCTAGTTCACTTGATATGTGATGTGGATCTGAATTGATGTTTCCAAACAGACCATTCACGTTGTCAATAACTCAGATGCCAGTGAGTTGTCTTGGTATGCCAGACTGCATATGCTAACATTTAATGCCAGACTGAACTTGTTGTGCTATTTAGCAGGATGAATCACCGTAAGGGAGAATGGCTCCCCAGGTGTATTGTGCCATATGTTTCATGGTGTAGTGAGTAGAGAATCCAAAATGTTTGACCCACATCTTGCAGTGTAACTCCTATCATCTTCCTTGACTTAGGTTCTGGGAACTCCTTCATAGTAAATGTGTTGCCTCAGCATAAATAAAGGATACAGCGCCGACTATAGCAAATCCCAGTGATGTTTCCACTGAAAATCTCTACTTCACCTAGTTGGAAGAATGTGAGGTATGCATTTACAAAACCAAAATAAAGAAAGGGTAACAGAAGCTATAAGATAATATGTGCAAAGGTCAACATCCAGAGATCCATGGAACTGGGGGGTTCAACCAGAGCATCTTGGGGTTCAACATAGCTCCAAAAATGTTCTTCTGCATTCCTGTTCAAGAAAAAAACTTTCTTTAGCTCTCTTAAACACAAAATATATTAGGTTTCACTGTACTAGAACACAATGACTTCCAAAATTAGTTTATTTCCCTAATGCAGGTTTTCTCTTTGAAGGGGGAAAGAAGACAGTTTGATCTTTTTGTCTCGAGTGCTTAAACATTCATGTTGCCACATAGGCACACTGATGTCACTGTTATCTCTACCTCCATCTAAAGTAATTAATTTTCTAAAATTTCCTCTTCATGACAAACTGCTGGTTCCTGCAACAAATAGAAGGTGATAAACAATTATTTACATCTGATAAACCACTATGAATCATTAACTTTGAAATGAAATATTATGACAGACTGGTGTAACATAACTGTTAATCCCTTCTCTTGATAACCAATTGGACAACAATTGGAACAGTTGGAGGCCAGCCCATCTTTAGCCACCATCTGCTTGTCGTAAAATAGCTCTATGTTGTATTTTTTGCCTTTTTTTATTACTGTTATTAACACAGAATAAAAAAAATACATTTAAATAACATTAAGGTTGTAACACAAAACAACAAAATGGAGACAGTTCATTTGAATTGTGCCCTGTTTAAAATTATTTGGATGCCCCTTTTTGTAACGTTTTTATCCTTGTACTATGTCCAGCCATTTATTGCATTTCCAGCAGGTATCTGGCAGTGATAGGCACCCATCTCTTCTCTATTATGGGATATTTTTAAACCTTTTCCTCTAAATTTAATTTTTAATGCATTAGTGGAACCATTATATCTTTTAAACTTTCAGCTACTAAATCTACTCCCAAATAGAGGTATGTTGCTGTATGTCTGAAATCATAAATGTCCCACTGACTTCAAAAGAGGTGGTACCTGTAGACAGTCTCTGCTTTGCTCAATTCTCAGTTCTGTCTGGGTAGGCTACTGATTCTTTTTGGAAATTATTTGTCCTTCTGTACTATTTTCTTCCTCCTTTGCCTTCAGTGACTAAGAGACTGCCCCTTACTCTGTTTGAAAGGAACCTCCAGAAATAAGATGCTCAGCTTGATTCCTTCTGGTGTCTTTATGAGAATAATGACATGGCATGGAGTATAATTCTTACTGTATGTCATATGCTGTAGAACTTGCTGTTATATTGTGTAGTTGGCCTCAACTACAAAAATACGTAAATAAAGAACAACTGTCCAATGATTCAGTTCAGGCTGCATTGACTGGGACAACTGATTCCCATGATTCATATCTTCCTAGCTCATCCATTATTTAAATGTTGGTATAAACACATTGAAATTCTTTCAGATTTTTGCAGCTCCCCACAAGAATGAGCCTAACAAACACTGCTGGAGGAGTGTCCTGACTGACAGTCCTCCCCCAGAGATAGTAGAATTACATTCAAGCTCTTTCCAGTGAAAGAGCCAGAGGAAGTATGCTTGAAATTATCACTGCATTTCACCTTCCAGTATTTTCTCATATGAAGATGATTTCTGGAAAAAAAAAAATGTTTTCTCAAAGGACCAGATGCTTTCAGAGTGATGGCCAGATGCAAATAAATAAACAAGTGTATTCATGAAGGATATTAAACTTTCACTGCAGACAAACTGGAAACCTAGAGTCCTTGTGTCACTCAAGTCCTAAGGGCTTACCTAGCAGGGAGCATAATGTTTGTGCTTGGCTTAAGTGCCAGCATAATTTTTTTTACAGAACAAATCTTCGGAACATGGCACTTACATCCAACAAGTCTTGCCCAAGAAGTCATACTTGTTTACTCAGCGCCTAGTTGGAATCCCAGGCAATATTCACTTTAGCTAAATTTAATGCTTTGAAGCTGTAAATGCAATCTCAGTTAATATTATGTTCTCTCTTAAAATTGCAGTGTTGATAGAAAAACATTGTGCTGTACAAGCCATTAGCAGATCCTGCCTATGGGGTGGGATACAAATAATAGAGGTAAGCAAATTATCTCTTGATTCTTTGCAGCTGGGAGATACTGCTGGTATTTAGATCTGTCTATCCAAGTATAAGCCTGCACTGGTAGTTTTCGAAGTTCCACGTATCTAAAATGCAAGGGCTTGTTTAGTACACTGATGCAATTAGATGCCCAAAGCTAATCAAGATTTTTTGCAGTGCTTTAAAATTAAAGAGTTTTAAAATAATCATTCAAAAGCTGCACTGTTTTTGCTAAGCTTCTTTTCTGAACAAGTTTATACTGCTACACTATATCGTTTGACCTCCAAAGAATGCTGTTTTCTCCTAGGAGTTTCTGTGGCTGGATATCATCTACAGTCATCATCTCAACCATTTTACTTCTATTACCTATCATTCATTTTACATCTATTATCTCTGCAAATAGTCTTCTCTGTTCCTACAGTGTCCTTATTGTCCCTTAACTGCCCTGCTTCTCCTTCCATCCTCTCTCTTTCCCTTAAAGGCAGTGGTTGATCTGCTTTGCTTTTTTCATCATTTTCGTTCTTGTCTTCATCTCTTCCTCTTTGCCTGATATGCTAAGCCACCATGGGGAAAAGTGCTGTGTGAATTTCTAGGTGTTTCTTACCTATAGTCTAGCACCTAGATAGTGATATGTTTCCTGGTTTATTGGCTGTCATGACAGAAGTTTCCTTGGCAACGTACTTGTAATTTCTGGTTACTTCTACTGGTTTTTATATTCTTTTCATCAACACAGATCGGATAAAACTGGGCCATTTAATAGATTCTTATGCAGGGCTTCATTCAGGGAAAGCCACCCACCCCTCTTAGATCCACTCTTACATTCACCTTCTGTGGTGCTAGAACTGCTTGCACAAAACGTCCTTTTCTGGCCTTGCAAACCTTGTGTGAGATTGGATGTATGGGTACAGAGAAGAGCTCTATGAATACGAATAGTATGGGTACAACTGCAGAAGGGGAGAGGAGGAAAGAGGAACACAGAATATACTCTCTATTCTTTGTAGATCTGCTCTCTACACCTTTCTTGGTCAAATTAAGGCTGTAGCTTCCATGTTTTTTTCTTTTTTTTTCATTCTTTTTTCCTTTACTATCTTCTCCCTCAGTTTTTGTAGTGGTTATGCTGACTCTTCAGCAGTCTTCCCTGGCTCTTCCTTTAGGCTTCATTTGAATAGATCCTCACTTCCATTTCTTTCGTCCTTGAGTGGGAGAATGGATTTATCAAGGTTTAACCCATTCTCCCATCACTATTGCTCCATGTGACACATATTCCTGTATCATATTTTATGGTCATGCTTTATCCTTGTCATGCTTTCTTGATTCCTTACGCTCATCATTCTATGTATGACATCCATCTTTTTTCAGTCTTTCCTGACTTCCCTAAACTCGTCTAGGTACAGGATTTTCCTCACCTTTTCAGATGATCACCTGCTACTGTATTATACAAGACACTACTGGAAAGATGTATTTTTAGATTCTGTCTCTGTCCACTGTTTTCTCTGGTTTTGAATGTCCCCAGCAATTCTCCATTTTTCACCTGATCATACTCAAGATCTGAAACTCTCAAGGCTTCATAACTTTGCCCTTCCTCCATGTCCATATTTGCCTTTTTACGTTATCCCCTCCCTTTTTTTAGTGCTCTGGATATCTACAGTTTCTACTATAATGATCTTCATGTCTTGCCAGTTTCTATCATAGTCCTGATTCCTCTGTGACCCTCACACATGATTTGGAATGACTGCACTGGGCATCAATTTCCAATCAATGGTGCCAACTAACTTTCATTTCCCTTGTCGTCATTCCCATTTTTTATCTTCTCTGAAACTAGACTGGATGCTCTTTAGGGTAGGAGATTGATGGACCTATTTGAGTATCTAATAGAAAAAGGCCTTGGTGCTCAGTGAAGCTTCTCCTTGAAGTAGCAGAGCGTCAGTACAAATAAATAAGAGTTTTCATTATCTCAGTGGTGCTAATTGCTCTGAATTGTACAAGACAGGCTCAGTCTTGTTTTTCAACTTGCCTTTCTTTTGCTGACAGGAAGAATAAACAGGAAAAATATATCTCCACAGCCCCAGGAAAAAAAACCAAACAATTTTCCATTTGTTAGCTGGTACTTGTTCTTTCATTAACTAAATTAAATAATATGCTATACATTACATTAAAGGGCCTTATCTGGATTTATGTACTCAGAGGCTTGTTACTTATAACAGTCAGAGATGAATTGCCATTTAAATAAAAGCTTATTCATTAATATATGCACTGAAGTTCATAGTCATGCTATCGAAGAGCTCAAACAATTCTCATGCTCGCTAATAATATCTCATAATGAGCTGGTGCTCGATATCCTATTGACCTTTTTGTACTCTGAAAATTGCTGAGGATGAGAGAGGTGTAAGATCTCATAGAACATTTTTCCCAGAAATATAGTTCCAAAAGATGTGATTAAGGGGTGTATCCTCGTTCATTTCACAGAAAAATAGTAATGGGTGTTGTTTATGGTTCTGAAATAACCAAGCAGGCCAATCAGACCCATAAGACCACAGCTGAAGGTAGCACATTAAGTATTAAATGCAATGAATAGCAGAATAGATTTATGAGTCTGATGCCTTTGGTAAAAATAATTTTCTTTTAATCAGAAGTGACATAAAGGAATACTTTGTCTTAATTTACATTTAGTATTAAATTAATTGTGGAAATTACTTTCCCCTTATTTGTTTCCTGTCTATGCAGACCTGACATTTCCAGGGTTCCTGAGAGCTTGCAGACCTGCAATGTTATTCCATAAGTTAGATCACTCTGTGAGAAATCAAAGGCTCCTGCTGGTTGTAGGCACCAAGCAGTGTCTGCAGTAACTGCTCTTCCTCCTTCCCCTACTCTTGTGTAATAAAGCCTTCATTGCTTAGATGGGTAACTTACTTACTTCAGTGATCTGAGAGCTGGAAGCCTATGATTCCCCATGAAGCTACATATCAATTAGCTGAGCTCCGAAATGTGAAACACGAATTCCAGGCTTTTTATTCCTATGGTTAGTGTCAACACACCTATATAAGGACACACTTCTCTACCACATACACCACATACAGTGCAGTATCAGTAACTTTGATAAGACAACATCCATTTCCCTTGAAGGATCTGTGGATAAACATAAGGTATGTCAGACCATAGTCTTGGACCTCAGGTATTGACTCTTCTGGTGGATGAGCTCGGCCACACTGAAGTTGAGTATTACAACTGGAAAGAATGAGAAGATGTCCTGGTCACCCAAGCCTGGAAGGACTTCAAATTCACAAACTCTGTTTTAAACTGAAACAGGAGGTTCCAGTCTTCTTCCAGAAATTGCCTACTTGAGATATATTGTTAGACATGTGTCTAATTCTGGTTAGGGTGGCTGATGTGTACTTCTTACCAATTCTTTCCTTCATTGTCCATAATATAAGGAAATAATGATCCTCCTGGCCTTGGGAATGCTGAAGCAATTTTGTTTCACAGCTTTCACTGAGCACCAGAAACTGACACTCCTGCCAAAGGTTTTCACATTGCATTTTCAATATGTAGCATGGGCCTCAGGTACCTTCGTCTGATAACAGTGTTGCATATCCAGTGATGTTGCTTTTGTAAGTCTGGTCTCTCTGTCTTAATTTCATTAGAGATGTAAAACTCTCCTTCAAGAAAATTGTGCTTCACTAGGGAGTATTTCTTGCAGTCACCCAGTATTAATACACATAAAACAAACACGCAAGAAAAGTTATTCGCAAGCAAATTCTTCACAATTGTTTTACATATATGTATCTGTATATGTGTATAGACACACACAAAATGGACACACATTCAAAAACACCATCTCAGAGAGTGAGAGGGATTTAAAAGGATTTTTAGAATGAGAGAAACTCAGGAAGAGCAATGTGCACCACCCCTTTGCGAGCCAGAAGTTAGCACGCAAAGGAGCAGAGCTGGAGCACACAGCTCTGGATGCTGCTGAAGAGTGAATTCTTTGGCTAGTGGAGTTTTCATATGTGAACATTCAAAGTGGAAATGTCATCTAAGACACCTTGAGAAAGTAGTTGTAAGTAAATGGGCTTTGTTTTCTACAGCTTAAAAAAGGACTCTTTGTATTCAGAAAAGCTAGATAAAGCATAATATGACAACCTCTTTACACAGGGCAAAAATGCTAGCATTTTAGAGGCAATGTATTTTTGATGTACATTGCTATATCCCTACGAAAGCTCATGCAGCTATAAGAAATATACTAGCTGCAATGTTCTCATTTTCTTTTTAGTACTCTTACACAAACACATTTAAAACAAACTAACAAATCTCTCAGTGCCCAGCAAAATTTAATTAAAAAATGCAGAGCAGATTTTACATTTTAGGAATATACCTGCCCTCCACCTCTGTCTATACACACAACTATGTACATAGAAATGCACCTCACCACCCGCAACAAGCCTCCAATTCTTTTCCCTCTTGCAGTATAAAAAAAAGAGTCTGATTTTCTCCAAGCTTTGTTATTAAAAAAATGGCTTTAGGGCAGTGAATGCCAATTTTCATCTCTCAGCAAATGTTTATAGCCAAGATGTAAACCCCTGAAAACAGGGGTTTATAATTTAAATGCTGACACAACCTTAACTAGAGCAATGGGAACACTGTTGCCATAATAACTGCCATTCTCTGGAAAGTATTTATGGCAAGGCTTCAACCTTTCTTAAAGCAGAAATTCAGGCCTTTGGCTACCATTGACTGTGGGTAATGGCAGTGAGATCCAGATTCCTGGGGATGGAGCCATCAGTACTCAGAAACTGAACCCATTTTAACATGTCTGCTAAACCTGTTCGTGACCTAGGGATGTGCTTGATCCTGCAGCCCTGAAGCCAATGGAAGTTTTTTCCAGTGGTTTGAACAAGAGCAGGTCTGAGTCCCTTGTGTCCATCAATATCACATTCCTTTGTTCCTATCAGGACCTTCCAATAAAACCTGTTTATATATCTGTCTTTCCTAATTGAAACCAGAATATATTTCTTTGCCTCCCACTTAAACAATGCTGGAATTAATATCTTTTTACGCCATAAAAAGTACAATGTTACAATTCTGTAAATATACTGAAGGAAAGACTGAATATGAGATTAAATTGGGACCTCTATTTATAAAGACATACTTGTTTTATAAATTTCTCTTGTGCTTTCTTGCTCTTTTTCTCTCTTTCCCCCTCCTTGTCCTTTTCCCCCCTCCTTGTCCTTTTCCCCCCTCCTTGTCCTTTTACTTCTTCCCATATGCCAAACAAAAATAATAATAAAGCCTGTTTTTTTAAACATGAAATAAGGAAGATGGAAATGTCTCATATATAAAAGTATTGCATAATTTTAATGTGTAAAAAAGGAATATAATTACATGTAAGTGTACAGTCTCATTCAACTAGAATTCACTTTTTTTTTTCTCAAGGTGGCACAGAAATGTCTCAAATCCACACATAAGAAATGTAATATGAAAAAATATTACATGAATGTTTGCAATATTCTATCCTGTTGGTGAAGCTTACTTGTGCCCAAATACTCTGGCCTCAAGTGTCCACCATAAGGATGGCTCCATGCCATTGTCATGGCTAAAACCAGGGCTAAGTTAATGGCTCCAGATTTCAAAACATTTTCCAAGCTTGGAGGGACAGACCCCTGCAGGACATTTCTGATACCTCCTTCTTGACTCTTCAAGGCCAGAGCTGAACTGTTTCTTTTCCTGTATCATCAAATCTTGCCTTATTGATAACCAGTATCAATCAGAGCAGCTTTCAGTTTGTTTTCATTTGTGATGGTGAGATTAGATCATTGTATTTCAGCTTTAGGACTTGTGGCACCAGAAACCTTGCTGTCACCTGTTTCCAGTTTGAGCCACTTTGAGAGGAAGAACAGGGAAGTTCAGGTTTTCGGGACACAATGCTGTAAGGAAATACCACATTGCCACTTCAATTTGGCAAGCTGTCCCTGGTGAATATGTGATTGACTTTTTTGTGATCTAGGTAATACAGGAAGAGGTAATGGAGAAAAACATGTCAAATGAGTTTCAAATTGTAAAATGGGACAAACAGTGCATTTCATTCACAGATAATATAGCAAATATTGTATGAGAGGAACAGTTCCTTCATGTAAAATATTCTGAAGCTTTGTGAGCGTCATGGGTCTTTATATACAAAACTCTGAAGGCTTGCACACATTTCAGAGCATGGCTGCAAGTCTGACTTTGAATTTTGGATTATAAGTGTCATTATAATAGCACTTTCTAGCTTACAGCACCATTGCAGGGTAAGGCAAACAAGAGGAAATTGCCTCTAAGGATCTACCTGTTCGTGGATTAACAAAACTGCTCTTTTTAGGAACTCTGAAATTTCATGCCAGCATGAAATTCACTCTTAATGAGGCATTCATGTATTTTTATGGAGTCTACAATTTTTAACATTATTTTTAGTTCTCTCAGAAATAGATTTGAGCATTTCAGTTGGGGTATATTCCCAAAGCTGCAAGGAGGATCAAAGTTAGCATATGACTTTGCTGCTTCTCTGTAGGTGAAGTTCATAAAGACATTTCAGGGGTGAAATTTATCAACTCAAATAATATTTAGAGTATGTAGAAGTGACTACTTTTATCTTCTTCAGGGAGATATCTAAGACAGCTGCTAGGAAATGCTGAACATGTTTGAAACCCTGTGTTTCCCTAGGCTTTGGTACTTCCCTACAGCTGTGAATGAGGTACCTTTGTGTACCCACTAGCTGAGTTCAGGATTCAAGATGTTGTTCTGAATATTGAACATAGGTTGATGTTTTCTTATCATAAGAATGTCTCATTCACCATCTATTGGCTAGTTTTATGCCATGCCGGCCTTACACCTATCCATTAGAACAAAGCCCTCGTGCAAGAAATGGTGCAAGAACTGGGGCCAGAAAGAAAAAGTAAGCAAAAGAGGTCAACTGTGAGACAATGAGATGTGTCCATTGTGGAAACAGGAAAGTTCCTGTGTTTCAGTTTTTCTTCCAATATTGCTAATGCATTTTATCCTAAGACTGCTACATGGAAAATACATATTCTAAGCAGGCCCTCGGGAAAGAACTATTTTAGCTTCCCCTCCTCTCCAGCAGAGTGTTTTGCCTGTTAGATTACAGAAATAGACTCCCCTTTGCAATTTTCTTTGCAGGCCAAACAAATTCCACATTCCTGGCTGCAACAAAAGCCATGTGGCTAGGGCACTCTCCGAAGAGATGGGAGCTGTGGATTTGTATCCACTCAGGCTGATGGTGGTGTAGGTTTTCAATTTCCGGGGCAAGTCCTGTAAGCAGAGTACTATGATTTCAGCAGGATGTGGCAGTACCCTGTCTGGCAAGTGTTTGGATGGATTTGAATGCCATGCTGTGCTGCATTCAGACTGTTCTGCACAAATTAAACAGGTTCAGAAATTGCTTACTGGCTCCTGTCCTCATGGGCGTTAATACCAGGTGCCTTGTTTGGGTATCCCAGGTGATTCACAGAGGAGGTAGGTGTCAAACTGCTCAACTCAGCTATGATGGATACAATTCTGTTTTCATGCCAGAGTAGAATTTAAGTTATTGAAGTAAAAGTTCTCTTGCAAGATGTATTTCTTTATAGCCTCTCAGATGTCTGATTACTTGAAAGAGAGTTCTGATAGTTTGTGGCTTGCTGTTGTGAACAAAGGCAAGTAAATTTCAACTAAGTAGTACTTTAGGAATCTGAAGTCTTTTGAGCTCTCTTTTTTTATTAAAAAGAGCTTGTATGAGGTTAGGAAATTATTAGAGAGGGATTTGATATATGGTACAACTCCTGGGTTCTGAGTAACTCTGCAGCTTATTCAGTGAGACCACCACAATTTCCTCAGGGTCCTTTTTATTTTACACATAACAAGGAGAAAGAATAATATACTTCCCCCTTTTCCCAATTTGTTTAATAGCTGTAATTTAAGCTACTGAAATCTTGATTAAGAAGTTCAGAAGGTGGAATCAAAAGAAGCCAAGGGGTAGAATCAAGGACTTCAAACACCTTAAAAAAACCCTTATTTTTATAAAAAGAATTAAAACTTTGAATTAATTGATGCTTTTCCCCAAGGATAATCTATGAGATTTTATCAGGATTAATTATGTTCTAACTTCATCTTTGAACCCTGATAAGCTCTGAGAGTTCCCTAGTCTTTTGAACACAGAGGTTAGAATAAACAGCCAAGTGTGAAGCTCACTAGTGTTTGCTATGAAACTTGTACACAGAAAGAAAAATAAGTGTTTTTCCTTGGCCACATCTGGGCCATGGCTCTGTCTGTGGCATGAGCTATGTTATAGGCCTGATCCTTTAAAATCAACTCTGCAATCAGTTCTTGTGTTTTTACAAAGAAATTATGCATAGGATGTTTGCATTTTAAAATCAGCTTATATCCAGACTGCGAGGAGGGGGAAAACTGCTTGAAATTGGCCTGTGAAAGATGTGATTGCGGCTGAGTTCTGCTTTCATGAAACATTCCCTGCAGAGATCATTCTTTGTATCCTAAGCTGGGTCTGTGTGGGAGAGAGGTGCCTGCTGCTAGTTACTGTGGTCTGAAAAAAAAGCCAGCGTCACACTGCATCTCTCAGCGTCGTTGACATACTGCACACTGCAGTGCATACATTGCTTTTCTTACTCACTCGGCTTTAACTTCCCGCCATTTTTTCTCTTTGTTTGTTAAACAACTTATTCAGCATCCCTGTTCATCCAGGAATGGTTGCTGGAAGGAACCTGGAGCTAAATGGAAGTAAGCTTGCTGTTGGGTGTACTGAAGACCAGCTTCTTTTAGGAAAGACCACTTAAGTCTGTATTAATATTATTCTCAGTTTAAAGGGAGAGTCTGTGTACTGTTTTGTAATCATGTATCTGTGTTACGTGTTTCCTCACAAGCTCCTATTAAGATCTATATCTTAACAAGGACTCCTGCTTTTATTCAGTCAAAGATACTGGGATTGTTAGGCTCCAAAAACTCTGAACATTTTCCCCACTGATAACAAAGCAGAAAAAAATCCACCTTCCTGTTTCTCAGGCCAGTAGAAAAGGAAATAAGTAAATGAAAATAAGCTAGCTGCAAAACTAGGAAAACTGGAAAACTGTATTTTATTCAAGACAGCCCCTCCAGAACACTTATGTTTTTGCAGTAATAGAAGAAGTTCCAGTCAACAGTCACCACTTCTACCTTTTATCTGTGGCTCTGACTCAGTAGGGATCAATCCTATCTCTTTGCTAGGTCTGCACATAGTGTACTATTTTGCTATTCACCCTTTTATGGCTAGGCTTACTGAAGCTGTGCACAAGGCTCTGGCAAATGCCCGACCCCTTCACACTTCCTTTTGCCTACATTTCTATTAAAATAGCTCTCTACATTCAGACAAGCAAGTAAATCCACTTATTTTTCATTTTCTTACTCCTCAGACTGCCCAAATAAAACAGCCTCTCCGAGAAAGTTCACTAAACACGTGGAGGGTATGGGGCAAACATATTATTTGTCCTCTTTCAATGCTATCTGTTCTTTTACTTTGGCACCTCCACCCTGAGCTGTTCATGATCCATACTGAACCCTCTCTCACTGTGTGGGCCTCCGCGGTTTATTTGATTTGGAGCAGTCTAGGTTGAATGCTGGCAAGAAATTAAAATATGAATGTAGGTAAAATAACACTGCATTTTTGTCTGTTGTTAGAGAATCTCTCAGGTCACTAAAAAATATTGTGGACACCCACTCCAGGATTTAATTTTTGTTTCAAAATAATTAAAATAAAAAAGTTTTATCAGCAAAAGAATGCTTAAATATCATTAAGGTTTTGACAGAAGTCTACAAAAGCATGGAAATGCCCAATTAAGGCAGAAATGCACCATATGGACTTGGATGTGATAAGTAGTAAGCAAGCTGTTATAGTGACACCCTGCTGTGGTTAGGTGTGGAACACATATGTACCTCTTAAGCTTTATCTACAGATGTTCTTTCTTTGTAGCTCTGTTTGTTCTACCAGATATGAAAGGATTGAAATAGAGAGGGTGGGTGAGATTTTTTGCTTTTGCTTTCTTGGAGCCTTTTATTTTCATATTTGAATTTATAAATATTATTGAACATACTCATATGGAATCACACTGGGCTAGAATCTGTTCCCTGCTTGCACACTTGTTCACAGAGTTCAGTTAACTCAATAGAAAAAAACTGCTCTGCTCTAAGATGTAAAGAAATCTGAGGAAAAAGTGGTAGTTGCTCAATTTCTTTATCCTAATTCTAAAATTCAATCTGGAATATAAAATCAGCTAAGTGTAAATTATTGGGCTTCATGCCAAGATACTCCATCGAAATTCTGTGGCTTAGGGGAAAGATGGCAGAACCACAACTGGTCTCTTCTGGTTATCAGTTCCATCACTCTATTTCCAAAAAGGATTAGTGAAAGGATAGCCCATTTGTGAGCAGGGTGTTCTAGGAATGGCCTCGAGGATATGAAAATCAATGTCACAGTTGATACTCAAGATAATTCTGGCTGTATTTCTGCATACTTATCAGCTCAAACTTTAAGAATGTAGATTGATCAATATATTCAAAATATACCTGTCTAGGTGGCAAAAAAAATTTCTGGTTTACACAAAACTTTATGGCCATTGTGCTGACATTTATATGTCACAAGAACTTCCACCTTTATAGGAATCCTTGTGCTCAGCATCTTCAAAGTTTCTGTTGTTTTTGTGTGCTGGGTTTTTTTTAGTTGTTTGCTTGGTTTTGTTGTTTTGTTTTGTTGTTTTTTTTTTTTTTTTTTTCCCTCACTTAATAGTTGGCAAATACTCAAATACTGGGAGCTGGAAGTAGCAAAATATCTTCCCACTGAATGTGCCTGAATTTCTTTTCCCCCCCACGTATCTGGAGTAGGCAATAGACTATTCAGTCAATTTCTCACTTCATCCTGAGGCTGACTTTGTTTTTTGTAACTCTAGAAATGCCAAGAATAACTTTAGGGTTCTCCTACATCATGAATTGCCTTTTAATCTCCAATGTTATTTTGTTTCCCAGTTCTCTGCACTTCACACAATATTTCTAATGTCCAAAGACATGTGATTGTCTTCAGCCAACTTTCACACACTTTTTACCATGCCTATTTAAGAATTAAATCCTACCAACAGGATTCAAGTATCACAGTCAGCAGCACTTCGTGAGATATGATATTAAATGTGTCTGGTGATTAAATAAACAAACAAACAAATAAATCCTGGCATAACAGGAGATGAATTGCCTCAACTTATTACTTATATCTCTTCTTGTTCAGCTCCTGCTTTTGAATCTCTGCCCCTAGAAGCAAACTCCATGTGACAATTACTAGGTGATTAACTTCCAGGGTTGTTGATCATTTTCTCACCTTACAAACTGAGATAGCAGAAGAATATAAGAGGGGAATGCTGAAAATGTAATAAATATTTTAAAGAGTGCTTTCCTCTCACAAAATTTAATGTGAAGGAAGTAGGAAATCTCACAGAAATATCAAAGCTTTGGAAGCCAGATATGTGCACAATTTTAGTTATTTGCCAATCTTGGAATTTCTACTCAAAAGGAACGCTAAGCTTATTAAAAGGGTAAAGAGTACTGTTTTGTATACAACTACTAAAGTATGTTTGAAACAGGAAAAGCAAACACACTTATAGAGGATATAGGATCAAATTAAAAAAAAAAAAAGTCATGAGAATAAAAACCTGCAAGGCTTGCCTGATTCTGTGGGAATGTCATTTTGATGTTAGAACTGATGTCTTAGTTTCAAGCAGCAAAGGAAATAGAGGGCTCTATTATGATGCATTAACTGAACTACTGGCCTAGGGCCACCATATTCCCCTTTGTAACACCAGGAGAAATCAGGACCAGGTTGATAAGCGCTTCCTTTGCACATCTTCTTTGTGTCTCTTGCTACTCTCTTTTCTCCCTTTCTATGGGTAAGGCAACAAGTGTGTGACAAGTATAAGAACCAAAGAAAGAACTGGTTTGCATTTACCCTTTTTCTTACCCAGCCTAGCCTCTCTGTTGCACAGGGAAGGAAAACAAGTATGGGAATGACATGTCAAAGACTTCTAGGATTGTATATGTATAGCTGCTGGTGATGAGTAGACCTTTCTAATTTCTGTCACATTTTAACATGGAGTGTGATCAGACAGAGTGATAATGGGTGCTCTATAAGTAGTTGGATGTAGAAGCACAAGCAAGTCAGGATGTCAATGTAAATTATGATTAATGTAGGAAAGAAGCAATTTTAAGATTCTTAGGAGGTTGTCTGTTATTGTGCTTAGAGAGGGAATTGAATAAAAAGAATTGTTTTGTGGTTAAATCATGGAAAGAACAATATGAATATAAAATTTTGGCCCTCTTGAAGAAAATGGCAAGTCTCCCAATTATTTCAGTAGTGTTAGGATTTCACCCCAGCTTCCTATTCCTGTGCTGCTAATAACTAGATATATAACCTGGGCCAAATGTAATGGCCTATACGGGTCTTTTCTATAATCATTAAAATGGGAAACTGTACTTTTCTTTTCCTACTTGTGCTAAGATAATGGAGATCCTTGCACAAGAGGTGTTGTGTATGCCCATGTGATGGCTTCCATGATGGCTCTATAGCTGGCTAGTGCTAAATATCTTTTTTTGTTTCCATTTGACTTTGCCAGTTTGATGTCTTTATGACATAAACGTGAACAACCAAAATGTCCATTGTTCACATCCTTATTATGAATCAACAACTTTCCTCAGCAGAGAGAGGCTTTTGGTGAGATTTCTTACAATATTTAAGCTGACTTTGTGAGTTGGACTTTGGACAAGCTGTAGGGATGAGAAGAGGGGTGTGGGGGGTGAGTCCTCACTGGGATTTAAGGAACACCGATGACCAACAAATCCAAAAGTAGGAGCAGATTCTTACCCACCCTCTTTCAGGTTCCGCCTCTTGCCCTTCACCATAGAAGTGGTCTTTGGCAGCCATAGTGTTTCAGCTCCATTTTCAGTTCAAGTGGTCTTTCAGAGTGGTGGTCTGATGTGGGTTCTTATATTGGACATCCATTGACTCCTTAGGATCTTTCTTGAGGTAGACAGGATTTTCAGCTTTCTTTTGATCAGCTAATCTGCCACCTTATCCTGCACTGCTATTGTTTTTCCCAAGTTATCAATTGCTTTCTAGGCCTCTTCCTCATGTGAGGTCCTAGTTCTTTCCAATGCTCAAGGTCTGCCCTCCCCCCAGTCCAGGATCAAATAGGCTGGCAACTTTCACAAGCACTAAATTAATCTAAAACATATTTATTAAAAAACCCCTTCAAATTAGAACCAGAAATTATTGTGGGGAGATGGGGAGGAGGGGAGAAACCCTTGGTGGTTTAAAACTAATTTCATGAACACTAGAAATATAAAGGAAAGGTTTAAGCATGAGAGAATTTTCTACATGCTGCATATTGCAATCACAGGAGGACAATAACTCAGGCCCTCTCAATCAATTCCGATTTTTTATAGTCAGCCATTGTAAAGCATTTTGCGCCCTGATTACACAGCAGCTGCTGAGACCTGAACTTCCTGAAGCTCAGAACAGCTGATCCCAATGAATAAGTAACCAGTCTGCTAAGACTCATGGTACCTGACCTACTTTTCAGAACTTTTCCCAAAGGTGTCACATACCAGTATATAATTCCCCCAACAATCAAACCATGCAGTGTTTTTGATACTGTTCCATACGCAAAACCTCCTTTTCAAGAACCTCCTTTCCCAAAGATCATTTGTATGTTGAGTCATACATCATGTAATAATTTTTGCCCATAATTGCTCCCAGTTGTGAAGCTCTCATATATACTGAAAAATCAAGGATGGGTGAAAAACTAAAGATCACCATGCAGCTTTCCTTGCTTTTAGAATCCCTTTGACTACCCTTTGAAAGTGCTTAGAGAGGTATTTTTTTCCCCACTTCCTTTTTCCAGCTTGGACTAGAATCTTTAACCTACAGTGATAGAAACAATGGCCTTTTGCCTAAGGCTCTGAAATAAGTTCCTAGGGACTGATATGTAGTTTTTGGCTTTGCCATAGATTTCCTGGCTGATCCTAGGGAATTCACTTAGGACTCAACCAAATAAAGGGATATGGAGCTTTTAAGTCCAGTGCTGCAATGCCTAAATTTTAGGCTCCTGGCCCTCAGATTAAGCTTTAAAACCTGGAGCTGGAAATATAACTACACAGTACACCAAGAAAATTAGATGCGTGAGTAAAAATATTAAAGAAATCTTGACAGTAAAAAGGTGAGAGATCAAGTTGAAGTGGACAGGAGAATATCCCTAGAGGTAGGCACTTGTTAATGCTAAGCATAAGATTGCATATGGAATTTCAGTCTTTTTCATTGCTTCTGGCAGGCATTTTGAGTGCAGAACTGTCTTATAAATGTAGATGCCTACAATTACTCTTTGAAAGAACAGGATCTTGTTTTAAAGGCATTGATGCCACTGATGCTTGTCTTTATGTAACAATAGGTTAGTGCATTCATCTGAGAGGTAGGAATTTGGATTTTCTGTTCAGCTTAGCGAGGTTAAAACTTTTCTTGTGAAGAATCCATAGTCTGTCTCTTAGGGAGTTACCCAATATATGTGATTTGTTGTACCATAGTTAGTGCTATCCTGTGACCGGTAAAATTAAAATTCACAGTCTTGAAAGGAGGGGCTGGAAACAAATATTACCTTCTTGTAGATGAGTGCATGTCATCATTCTCTTTCTTGGAGTGTTTTTTTTTTTTTTTTTTTAATTGTTGGTTTTCTTTTGTTTTTTTTTTGTTTGTTTGTTTATTTGTGGTTTGCTTCCCCCCTCCCCCCCCAACTTTGTGAATTTCTCATTCCTCTACAATAAGAGAAAAAAAAAAGCTGTATGTTATTACGCATCTCCCAGTGTCATGGGGCCCTCTTTGCAGCTAGACTTCTATATGTTGCTGTAAGCAAATAATTAAAACAGTCACAAACACTATGCAACAAGTTCTTTCTCTAGAATTTCCAACAAGAATAAGAATAGCAAACACTGCAATTTTCACAAAAAGCCCTCTGAGAATTCCAGCTTCAGTTTCCAAATTAGGGTACTAGTGGAAATACCCAACATCTGAGATGTAAATTTAAAATCTCAACAGTCTCATGACAAAGAATTCTTGGAACCAATATATTGATCAGAGTAGTTAGACCTGAAATTCTGTTTTCTTTGTAATCTACCTTGACAGCTACTTGTACAAAAATGTATTTGTTTTGGTCAGAAATTTGTAGTTTTGGTTTAATACCAAGTCAATGGTCTGATCTGTTCTTTAGACTGATAAATACATAAATAAATTGATCTAGTTATTTCAACATCAATATTAGTCTTACTGAAACATTCAAAGCTTTGAAATCCCATCTCATTTTCTTGTAAAATGTTATTTGTTCAATGGATCTCTAGTGAACATACAAATCAGGCCAAGTTTGAAGTCTTTGACATAAATCAATGTACACAGTTGACTACAAAGATGAAGGGATAGCATGGTCTGGCAAAAACATTTGTATGTGTGCTTCAGTTTAACTTAATCCTAAAGGGACTTAAACACTTTAAATTGGTTGGGTAGATGATTAAATGCTTTCAGGAATCAAAACCAGAGGTCCACTGACTGCACTGGATACCCACACAACAAAAGTCTGGAATGAAATGTTAGACTTTGGTAGAAAACCCATAAGTAGAAAGGAGGTACTAGAACTTGAAAAAAAAAAGAGACTGAAGAGGATGGCAAATATTCTAAAAAATATTTAACCCCCACTATATTAAACAACTAAGTTTGGAAAGAAAAATTGAAAGAAAAATTAAAAGCAAAGAGTAACAGAATTAAAATAATTTCACTCAGGGTCTGTGAATATTTAAAGTATGAAATTAATTTTCTTTCAAATAGTTTGTTAATGAGGGAATTTTGAAATATTGCCTTTTGGCATAATGTCTGTTTACTTTTCACTTTCATGAGCAAATCTGTGAACAATAATGCAACGCTTCAAAGTTAAGGTAAAACAAAGAAAAGCATAAGGGGAGGTAAATGGAACTGAAAACTAAATTCAGCTTTTCAGCATTTTGCAAGACAAATTCAATAATTAGGATAATGGACATTATCAAGGAAGGCAAGGAAGGATTTAGTGTCCCAGAACTTTCCATCATCTTCATTAAGCTAGGAGCATGTATGCACTGCAGCTGTATAAGAATTTCCCAGATTAGAAGAAAGGAGGGAATTCTAATTTATACCTACTTTGGTGAAAATGGTGAGAGATCATTTTTACAAGGAAGTGAGTAAAATAATGGGCTGGGACTTCAGATCCCTGCATTTAATTTCCTGTTCTGTACACAGATTTCCTGTGTGTCTTGGAACAAATTGTTTAACCCCTCTGTTCCTCAGTTCCCCTCTAGAAATAGGGCTAACAGCGTTCCCTTACTTTGTAGGAACTTCTGTGAGGGTAAATATTGTCAGAGACTTAGGAGTCTGTCTAGTAAAAATTGCTTTAGGTAGGGGTAGCCGAAAAGGTTCTTGTCCCCAGCTGTGTACTTTCTCCTACTGTCCATATCAGGTTGATCAGCATCTGAAAACTAGCATTTTTGGTACAGTTGCTGTTTCAGTGTTCAGACTCAATACAGAATTGACTGTAATTTGAGTGGATAGAGTCTTCTTTTCCCAATCTGTAAAGCTCAGGCACCACCCATGAATGCCTGTATTGTAGCGATCTGCACATCTCACTGACAGCACAGAAGGCTTGACAATGGAAACTTTTATCTTAAAAAACGATGTAAACACTTCCAAGTTTAAAATGGGGTGGGTATCTGAGGTTGTGACCTCAGCCAAAACAAACTAAAAGCATCCCAAGGCAGGTCAGGTATTAGTGATGTACCTGTGTTGGGGGCATATGTTAAATACCACTCTACAACAGACAACCAAGGACCGCAACCTAATTGTCAACCACACCCAGCACAGGTCCCTTGATCCTTCTTTTGTACTCTCAGAAAACCATTCCACTGGCAATGGTCAGACGGTGGGAGTGAGTGTGGAGGCCTCAAACAGTCTTGGGTCTGTATATGTGCACATTTCATGCTGGAAATACATCTCTATAGTTTACTTTGGATTAGGTTTGCGTGTTTTAATTTGTACTTTTGGCAGTCAGGGACTGACATGCTGGACTCAGCTGTGTAACTGTTCTTAGTCAGTCCTGAGGAAGCTAAATGAACTGCTAAAGTCACACAATACACAATGAGATGGAGCTTTAGACTACTCTGTCCTTTTGCTTTCTAGGTTTTATTCTTCTCAAATCTGGTTGGAAACAGAATAGGCCCCAGATCCATTAAAAGCAATTTCTAAGTATATGTTCATAACCTTTCTTCCAGACTTCTGAGCTAATCCTGCAGGTGTTTTCCAGGCCCATGAAGGACAAGAAGGCAATTGACAGTAGTCAACATGGGTTCACAAAGGGGAAGTCATGCTTGACCAGCCTGATAACCTATTACAATGAAATGAATGGCTTGGTGGATGAGGAGAGACCAGTGGCTATTGTCTGCCTTGATTTCAGTAAGACTTTTTACATTGTCTTCCATAAGATCATCATAGACAAGATGATGAAGTATGAGCAGGATGGGCAGACAGTGAGGTGGATTGAAAACTGGCTGAATGGTCGGGCCCAAAGGGTGGTGATCAGTCGCATGAAGTCTAACTGGAGTCCATTTACCACCAGTGTACCCCCAGGAGTCTATGCTGGGTCTTATCCTGTTCAACATCTTCAGTTTCTGCAAAATCATCATGACTGTATGCCTCTGTGAAGTGCCTGTACACTGATTCCTGCCTCATGGGGAACAAACAGGAAAAACCAGAGGCTGGTGTACAGTTGCAGAGCTGTGGTCTCATTGGGAGCACAGAGATGTGGTGGATAGCCTACATGACCGGAGTACTTCTATGGATGGATAACGGCTCTTTAGGAAGGACAGGTTGGGACAGTGAGGAGGGGAAAATTGCCCTTGATGTGAGGGAACAGCGGGAATGCATGGACCTCTGCCTGGGGAAGGATAATGAACCAAATGAGAGCATATGGTTCAGGATGGGGGCAGGAGAGGTACTAATTGGGGTGGCACTGTGGTGGGTATCTGCTACATACTGCCTGATCAGAAAGAAGCAGATGAGGCCTTCTTCAGACTACTGGGAGAAGCCTCACATTCACAGGCCCTGGTTCTCATGGAGGGGTTTGAGCCTGCCTGAGATCTGCAAGAGCAACAACACAGCAGGGCACAAGCAGCCCAGGAGATTTCTGTAAGGCATTAGTCACAACCTCTTAACACAGGTGATTGAGGAGCTAATGAGAGAAAAAGCTCTGTTGGCTCTGGGACTTACAAATAAGGAAGAACTAGCTGGGGATTCCAAAGTTCGGGGCAGCCTTGGCCACAGTAACCATGAGATGGTGGAGTTCAAGATGGAAACAAGAGGCAATGAGTAGTAATTGAAATCCAGGGAACTCCACTTAAACATAAGAAAACTTTTTTTTTACTCTAACAATAATCAAACACTACAACAGGTTGCCCAGAGAGGTTGTGGAGGATCCTTCCATGAAGATACTCAAAACCTAACTGGACATGGCCCAGAACAACCTAGTCTAGGTGACTCTGCTTTGAGAAGGTAGTGTTGGACCAGCCAATCTCCAGAGCTGCCTTCCCACCTCACTGTTTCTGTGATTCTGTGATATTGCTCTCCATACCAACTGTTTCTGAAGTTTCTGAACTTAAGACTGAATTCACACTATATTTGCAGGACAAATATGAGAGAACCACCAGTACCCAGTGCTGCAAGGGGGAATAAATTTGTGTGTGTGGTTCTCAGTGTCCAGCTCTCTGTGCCACAAGATGGCACTCTAGAGTAGTTGCGATTTGATCAGATGCCATGGCCATGTTCTGAAACCCTACAGCTCTCTACATTTGTTTTAAAATGGTGTGACAGTTTTTAGTATGACACATTAAACTGATGCAATACACCTTTCTATTTTAAACCTTCTCCAATTGGGACATAATAGAGAACCATTTCTGAGCATGATGAGGTTGAGAAATATAGCATAAAGGGAAAAAAATAAAAGAGGGGAAAAAAAGAGACTTGGCCAAAGCCTTCCCACCTGTAACAGGGGACCTAGAGTGGATGGACTTTGGCATAAGTTTTAGGTGGAGCTGTTTATACTAGAGTGAGTTTCTTAGAACATGGAAATTTGTCATGAGTGACAATTGGAAGCCTACACAAAATCATCAGGCCTAATTCAGGGTCAAAAATCAGTGTACATTTATAACATATTATAATAATGAATGAAATGAACCAACAAATGATGTAAAAATACCAGTTCTCTACATTAAGCAAGAAGAATGGATAAGAAAAAGAGCTACAGGTTCATAAGATGTGCTACAGTATCCATTCTGCTGATCGAAGACATGATCAAACTATACCCAAGTCTATCATAACAGATATTTGGAAAAATGATCTGGATTTGAAAGCTGTATCTAGGATACAATTATATCTAGGTTCAACTTTTCATTGCTTATCAGTATTTGTTCCTATCTGTAAAGTAGGAGTAATAGTGATTTCCTTCCTTGTAAGTGCTTCAGAACTTCCGTTAAAATCTAGCATGACAATGGAAGTAACAAAGTAAATAAACCAGAAAGCAGTTAGATTGCAATGATCTTTCCCCTTCTCTGGCAGGCTTTGCCACCAGCAGTCTAAGCCAACTGTAAGGAACAGTCATTGTCACTCTTGACCTTACCAAGTTTTTAAACCATTGTTAGGTTTTTGCTGTGGACATCAAGTAGTGAAAAGGGAAAATGAAACATCTCCAAATTTAGTAACTCCAAGTAAACTTGCAACAGTTCAGGCTGAATGGATTTTTGAAATAAGGATTTATTGTTCATTTCAGGCAAAATGCATTCCTCACTGAAGTGAACGGCAACATTTGAATGTAAAAAGCAAGACCAACAAAAAACTTCAAGAAGTTAAGTAAGATTTCACCCCTTTTGTTAAAATGAATGGAGTGGAAAAGAAGGTAGTAAAATGCCCAGAAGACATTCAGTACTAGGAACTGCACTAAAGGATGAGCATGTGCTTTTAGAAACTCTGCTCTGGGAAACTTTAGAAGTGGAAGTTTCTCCACTGTCTTTAAGTGGAGACACTTATCCACTGTAAGACACTTGTCCACTGTCAACCTATGTATGTCTTAACTTATGGGCTTCCTCCAGCAAAATCCTTGAAATGAATAAAAAGTGTACTTTTATATAAAGTATATATACTGCAGGAAGGCAACATTGCCACAAGCAGTTTCATCATAATTAGCTCTTTCCGTCTGCCAACATCCTCTCTTCTGCCATTGCCACTAATTGCATTGTTCGGTAACTAATTTTATACAGGATGTCAACAGACAATATTTATTAGATAACTATTATATTAAAGAAGTAGTGATAGCATAGACAGTGATGATGGTATGCTAAATAATTGTCATTGGTCAAAACTTCTAAATTAAAGACTTCATGGAAATTGATCAGTTAAATTGCAGGGTACTTAAAGTAGACCTACCTGAACTGGTAGGTTGGTATATTTTATCAGTACGTTAACTCAGTTGAAGATAAATTCGTTGTACAAAACTATGCTTACCTTTATGTATCACAGTAGCACTGGCAGGCTTCAGCTGAGAGCATTATCCCATTGTCTCAGGCATGGAACAGGACGTAAAATTTGCTAACTAAAAGAAAGGGAAAGATAAAGGTAGGAGTGTTCATAGACAACCAACAGAGGGGACATTTTTTGTCTGAGTACACATTATGAATTTCTGATAGAGAGGGAAGTATAACTCAAGATTCCTAAATCCCACTCTAGCCTCTTGTTCAGTCCATGATGTCATTAGAAGTAATGTCTTTTGAGGGAGCAATTCCACTCACAATTAATTGCCGTCAACGATGTTTGTTCTTCTTATTGCATGGTGCTGAAAGAAGAAACTAAGTCTGTTGTCTATCTCAGCCTGTTCTCCAGTCTTGGAGTACTCACTCCACAAGACAAGGAAAGACTGAGGCACAAAGCTCTGATTTTTTTGGCCACTATGGCTGCAACTGAGCAGAAACCAACTGGGGTGAGGAACTTGGCTCAGAATAGCATAAAGGTAAATATTATGAAATATATACATCTCAATATATTAACTTTCTTGTTCTTTTCCCCTTTTGATTTCTGTGCTGTCACAGAATAAGAAATGCTAGAAATACCATAAAAGATGGGTTTATGACTTTTTTCATGTTTGTGATACTCCAAAACAATCTCTAAGCTGAATGTCTTTGGAGGATGGTCTTTGGAGAATGTCTTTGGAGACACATTGTGTGCTCATTTTAGGAATTTAAACCTTTGATGTGCTTTAGATCTTTTTACCAGTATTTAGATGGCCCTGTGGTGGTCCAAATCCTTGTTTTCACCAGTGCTGTACAAATACAGAACAGAAAGACTGTTCTTACCACACAGAACAAGTAGGAAGTATATCAAAAGCAAGCTACAGGGGATGTGGTAATGTTTAGGAACTTCTGAAGATCTCTGAATGATTTAAAGCAGTATAAGCTTTTTGCTTTATAAATTATGCTTTTAGAATTAAGGCATTTAGTCTAAATTAGATGAAGAGATTAAGGGAAGAAGAATCAAAGGCAGTGATAAAAAGATTTCAAGTGAATGAATTTTCTACCTTATTCACACAGAATCAGTTTAACTACCAGGTAGAAAATGGGGTGGTCCACCTAACAGTGGGGGAAGAAAATTAGGTGCAAATTGGATCTAATCTGCACAGAAAATCTGCAACAAATTAAGAACATCCATTTGCTACATTTGTGTGAATGCAAATTCACATTGGAGACTGAATGATAAAAAAGGGCTCTTTTTTCAGTATTCCTTGGAAGTTCAGTTCTTTCTTATGATGAGATTTCCAGCTGCAAGCACAATGAGTATCATCCTGATTCACGACTTCACATCTGATGTTTGAATAAGGTTTATCCCTAACTGCCTGGCCACTAGTTAGCTTTTTTAATATCTCAGGATCTATAAATTTCAGCAAATAGGGTACCTTCCTTATTGGTTCATTTATAAGGATTTCACATATCATTATGTCATTTATGAAGTGTTTGCTTCACAAAGCATTTGCTGTAATCCATAGTAAATATTTTCAGTAAAATTCTTTCTGAATTCAGGCCTTCAGAGTATTTGCTTTCCTTAGAGACAGCTTCCTGGACTCAGTTTTTTGCTTGCTTATTTCATGGGTCAATACATGGAATTTGCACTAGTTTCACAGCTCACCTATCCCTCCTACTTTCAAAGTCCACATGAGAAGACATAGCTAATAATGTTTATTAATTTATTAACGTTTATTTACAAGTCTCTTGACATGAAGGTGGACTCTTACATACTTTGAGCTGTTTGTCCAGCTCAGCTTGGACATTTAATAGTTCAGAATGGTTAACTCCAGAATTCTCAAATTGTTTATTTGAATAGTCTCCAGAAATAGCATGGAAAAAAATGGTCTGTTTTCAAAGTAGCATAGAAATATATAAGTTGTATCCAATGTGGTTAGAGTGCTCATTCTAGGAGGAAGAGTACTGTATTCTGGTCTCAGCTCTAGGCATTATATTCGGTTCATATTATTTAATAACTGTTTAATGCAAGACACAGAAACCCTTTTGGGATCCAAATCCTTTGCTGAGCAAAGTCCTAAGTATTGTGTTACAGAGCCAGGCTTCCTCGCATGCTCTTTCTCTGACCCAATATATTCTTTTCCTCACAATGGAAGAAAACAGCTTCAGGAAGAGAAGTGGAATGTGCTCTTCACGCTGTCATCCAGAATGGATGATAATCAAATGGTTGGGACACTGTCTCAGCAGACTATGGTCTGTGGATTTGAACCTCATCAGTCACAGAAGGGCTTAAAATCCGGTTCTTTAGCTCTATAAGTGAGTATTCTAACCACTAAATCATTATACACAGAGGCTCCTTTTTCTCCAGATAGTTGTTGTTTTTTTTTTTTTTTTTTTAAAAAAAAACAAGAAAAGCAAACAAGCAAAAAAAAAAAAACAACAACCAAAACCAAACCAAAACCCAAACCCCACAAAGAGAGAACAATTGTAAATATCTACTTTCCAAAGATCTGGAGATCTACACCCTAAGGTAATTAAAGAGACCTCCCTTTATTTGGAGCTACACTACTTGAATACATAACAAAACTCTGTGTTGTACTCCATGTAGATATTCTAGCTTCCTTTGAACATCTAAGAAAGGACATTTCCCTTTTTCTGTGTATGAATTTCCCACACAGTCACATACAACAAACTATTTCCTACAAAAAAAGCCTGTGAAATGTATTCAGAAAATAAGGTGTTTGGTGTTTTATAGTAATAATATAAAATCAGGGCAACTGAAAATCAATAAGTAACTGCAAAGATTCATACTGAATACAAAAACTCAGGTTTCAATAATTGTTCAAAATGATGACACAGTGTGGTTGGTTATTTTGGGTAGCTGGAATCTGTTCTTTTTTAATGGGAATTTCTTAGGCTTAAAGAAAGACTTTTCTGAGAACGTTTACATTGCACTGAGGTTCTGTTTTAAATAAACTGATTTTGATAATTTCTTTTTTAGGTTTCCAGTAAAAAAACAAATTGTTTGAGTTATTCCTAACTGAAATACAAAGAAATCCAGTCTTCTTTATTTGTTAGTACCTATTGCTGCTGTTGCACTTCCAATAGCGGTAGCTCACTCTGAATATAAGTACTTGTTCTTCCTCATGCCAATCTACTCTACGTAAATGAATGGTGTGCATCATCTTCTTTCAAAACAGCCTGACTAATCTAAAGCTGAAGTACTTGGAAAAGGTTGAAGTACTCACTCTGTCTTTCCTCACCTTTGCTTTTACTGTTAAGGTCTGCTGCTGGTCTTGCAGGTCCATGATCCTGGTGGAAAAGGTACACATCATGCCCAGCTTCAAGAAGAACAAGAAGAAGTATCTCAACAGCTTAACCTCAGTTCTTTGGAAGATTATGGAACAAATCCTCCTGGAAGCGATACCCAAGCACCTGAAGTCAAGGAGAGGCAGGCAGCATGGGTTTACAACGGTAAATCATGCCTCACCAACCTGATAGCTTCCTAGGATTAGATGTCTGGTTTTGTGAAGGTGGGGAGAGCAGTAGATGTTATATACATTGAATTTTAGCAAGGCCTTTGATACGGTATGCCATAGTTTTCTGTTAGCCAAATGGTTGAAATATGGAGTGTATAAATGGACAACAAGATAGGGGTGGAAATTTTATGGACCACCAGGCTCATCAGCAGTATGAAGTCTGACTGGCAGCTGGTCATCAGCGGTGTTCTAAGGGGTAAATACTAGGGCCAACACTTTATCACTTTTATTAACAACATGAATGATAAGACAGTGCACCTTCATTAAGTTCACAGATGATACCAAACTGAGGGAGTGGTTCATACATGGGAGGGCAGGGCTGCTGTTTAGAAAAACCTCATCAGAAGTTTGGAGAAGTAAGCTGGTGGAAAATTCATGAAGTTCAGCAAGGCCAAATGCAAAGTCCTGCACCTTGAATGGAACAAACCCATTCACCAGTGCAGGCAGGGAGGGCAGGTGCTTAGAGAGCAGCTTTGCAGAAAAGGACAAGGGATTCTTGGAGGACAAAAGTTGAATGTGAGCCATCAGTGTGTCCTTGCAGCAGAGCAGGCCAATGACATTTTGGTCTGTACAAGCAAAAGTGTAGCACAAAGGAATGTCATCTGATGGCACTTGTGAGACTACATCTGGAGCACTGTGTCCAGGTTTGGGCTCCCTGGTACAAAAAAATACCCTGGCACACTGGTTTGAGTCAAGTGGAGAACCACCAAGGTAGTCATGGGGCTGGAGCACATGGCATACAGGTTGAGGCTCAGGGAATGGGGTTTGATCAGCCTAGAGAAGAGGCAGCTCAGGAGGATTTCACTGCTGTCTACAACTACCTAAAGGGAAGGCATACAGAAGACAGCACCAGACTTTGCTTAGAGGTGGGCAGGGATGGAATGACAGTTAACAAACACATCTTGCAACAAGGAACATTTAAATTAGATATTAGGAAAAACAATCACCATGAGTGTGGTCAGACACTGGAACAGGGGCCCAGAGATGTGGCGGCTCCACTGTTGGAAATATTAAAAACTTTCCTGGTCAAGCCTTGAGCAATCTGATCTAAGTTGGCCCTGCAGGTGGGAGGTTGGAATAGATGATCTCCAGAGGCCCCTTCCAGTCTAAATTACACTATGACTCTGCAGTAAGATTTCCATGCCAAAAGAACCTCATTCATGATAAGAAATGTGTGTGACAGTATGGGGTTCACTCAGCCTGCTCCTCTCTCTCTGTGTAGTGTGATGTTCTGACTATGCACTGTTTTCTTCCTGCTTGTGTTGTACCTGTGTAGTTCAACTACTTTCAGCATTTTCATCTCTTGAAAAAACTTTTTGATAAATCACTGCAGGCTTCTTTGTACTAGGTTGTGTATGTAGCTGTCTTTCAAGATCCTCTAGTTTACTGGAGGCACACTAAATAGACATAATTTGATAACATTTTTCTCCCTGAATAAAAAGCCCAACAGCCTAATATGCTTTAAGCAAAATTTTAGATTTACGAACAAACATTAGAAATGCCACTTAAAAACTGAAACGCAGAGAAGCTTGACTTCTTTACACACCAAGTGATTCACATTCATCAAAGCACTAGAGTTATAATTTTAGTTTTAGATCAGGAATGAATCGTCTTGATCAGAGCTGATGAAGAACAATTTATACATTAGATAACTTATGATTTGTATTGCGTGCATAGAAAGTTTCTTTTCAAAGTTTTCTGTATGTGAGTATTCTGTACGAACTTTCTCATGTGACAACTCTGTTCCCATAGAAGTTACATTTGTACAATAGGAGTGGGCTGGATATGACAGTTTGAACAGGAGAGTGGCATTAACATTTTGGTTATTATTTTCCCCTTTAAAAGGAAGAGAATTTTACATGTTACTATTGTGGGACTGCAAAGAAGACTCATGAAAAATACAAGCCTTTAAAACAGAGATTACAAAGTAATGACTTTAGTTTTATCAGTGATTTATTTGTAGACCAGGAAATAAAGAAAATTTCCGTTTCTAAATATTTGTTCCTTAGTTTACATGTGCGAGAATTTCCTATCCAGGGCATTTATTATTCCTCTAGATAAGTTTTTTTGTGTGGTTTCACATTATTATATTATAAATACACTGTGACAAACTGTTGTATCTCAGTATGGACTTAGAGGTGTTTTTTTTCTCCCCTCACCAGTAGGAACTGAATAGATAAATCAGAGATAGAATACAGTATTTTGCTGCCTTTGTGCTATTTGACACGTCACTAGGAATGAAGAGAAGTGCAAAAGGAGGAAGAATTTATTAATTATAAGAAAGCCTTGCTTTGCCTCTATGTGTTTTCTGATCTCTGACCTATGTATAATGGTTTTGGTTAAAACTCCCATCTTTTTTTGCTGTCAGCATATTTGTCAAACATAAGTACTAAAGTTGTCAATCAAAATATTGTAAAGAGTATCAGTTACACAATTTTAATTCTTCCTTATTAAAACAGGTGCATGTACAAAGTAATAAAAGGTATAATAATAAGCACATTGAAAGGAAATACTGCATTTACCATGAGTATTACAGAAACTGAATATTAAAGAAAACAAGAATGAGGTAATCAAATAGAAAGGGAAAAAAGAATAACTTATGATTAGGATAATACTAAGAATACATAAAACTTTATTTCTTCTGTGCATTTAATGAATGGAACTAATTTCCAATATCTTAAGTTTGAATATTATGTTTAATAACAATGGATTTCTCTGCAGACAGGGGTTTCATCATTTATTAATGGGGACATCAGTGCTTAAAGATTAGTCTTCAGTTCCTCTCTACAATATCAGAAAGAAGCAAATCTTTTTTGTTCCCCTGGTGTATATGATTTTATATCTGGTGAAGTTTCATTACTGCATTTTTATTTATTTATTTGCAAACATAAAATGAAAATGAATAACCAATACCATTGGTGAGACAATCAGTTTAACTACTACCAATGGATCTTTATGAAATTGTTGGTGATCAGTAATGTAATAATGAACATATGTAAAGGAAATCTAAGGGAAACTAACTCATTTTGTATGGAGGCATAAATCGCATTTCTACATAAAAAGGAGCACCTAAAACTGCTAGCAGACTCAGTGACTGGCCCACACTGAACAACTCATGATGTTGGAATAATCTAGTTCCCGCGACATCTTCCCAAGCAAGAAAAACCACGGTTATCTGTTTCATATACTGTAACATGGTGGACAGAGCAATGATTCCTGGGCTGGTCCAGAAAGAAGTACATAAAAATAAGTGGACAGGAAATATTTAAAGAAATATTGGGCTTCTGAGATGGTGAAGACACACATTAAAAAAAAAAAAAAAGAAAAGTAATGAAACAGACAACTATTGGTTGCATGGTGTGATATAAAAAAAAATTGACCTACGTTAAATAAACTGTCTAAGCTACCACACATTTATCAATATTGCTTACAGTATTGAACTTCTTTTGATGTTCACCCATCACTAGAATAACCTTTTCAGGAGCAGAAAAATGAATATGTCAATGAGTTAACATTAACAGACACCAATATATTTTTGCCATTGATGTGCATTCACTCTTTGAATAGGGAAAGTATGATGAATAAAGGAATAACTTCTCTTCCATGGATATTACTTCGGACAGTGGCAGAAATATTGGTTTTCTCTATGTCAGTTTGTGTCCATTGCCTCTTGTGCTGTCACTGGGCACCACTGAGAAGAGTCTGACTCTTCATGCAGTTTTCAATCTACCTTGCTATCTCCTTATATAGCTTATATTTCATCAACTTTTCTAGGAGGATGCTATGGGAAGATCATCAAGAATGGTAATTATGGCCTCATAATGACATTGGCCAGCTTCCTCAGTACTCATCCAAAATTTTTCAAATGTCCCCTAATCTGACTGTCCTCCACCAAGGAGTCTTCCTTGCTCCACACTTTTCTACTGATTTCAGGAACTGAAATCTAGCCTTACCAGTAAAAATTGAGGAGAAGAAGAGACAGAGCACTTTGGCCTTTTCCATGTCCTTTTTCATCTGGTCCTGTGTCCCATTCAGCAGTGGGTTCACATTTTTCCTAGGCTTTCTTTTGTTGGTGATGCAGCTGTTGAAGCCCTTCTTGTTGCCCATCATATCCCTCACCAGGTAAAACTCCAGATGGGTTTTGACTTTCCTAATCCTGTCCTGACATGCTTGGACAATGCCCCTATATCCTTTCTGAGTTACCTGACCCTGCTCCCACCTCTTATATGCTTCCTTTTTATGTTTTTTAGGAACTTCTTGTTTATCCATGCAAGCCTCCTGCCATTCTTGCTTGCTTTTCTGCACATGGGCTTGGACTGTTCTTGAGTTTGGAGGAGCTGATTCTTGAAAAATCAACCAACTCTGCTGGACCTCCCTTCTCTCCAGGACCATACCCTGTGGGGTTCTTCTAAGCAGATGCCTGAACAGGCCAATGACAGGCTCCTTTGAAGTCCAGGCTTGTGATCCTGCTTTTTGCCTTGCTCCTTCCTCTTGTGATCCATCTCGTGGTTACTGCTGCCAGACTTGACCCCACCTTCAGTCCCCAACTAGTTCTTCCTTCTTTGTAAGTCCCAGCTCCAGCAGAGATTTTTCTCATCAGTCACCTGTGTTAAGAAGTTGTCACCTATGTACTTCATAAACCCCCTGGTTTGCTTGTGCCCTGCTGTGTTTTCGCTGCAGCAATATTGATCGTGAGGCCTCTCCCCTTGAAATTACCCTGCACACTTTGCTTGCCAGCCTGGTCCAGCACTTCCTCAGTTTACTGTTGGCTGTCATTTTCCTCCCCCGCTGTCCCTAGCTTAAAGAATTTCTCACCAGCCTGGTCAGCCTCTTGGCAAAGGTGCTTCTGTCAGATGGACCCTGTCTCTTCCCACTATGATCCTCCAAAATTGTTCCATAGTTGTAAATGCCAAGTCTCTGTTGTCCATATCCAGTGTGCCACCAGGTGTTGACTGTGGGATCCATCCAGTCTTCCTAAAGTCCTGGGCTTCCATGCTCTTGGCTCTTGCTCCCAGTGATGTAGTCACACTTGATATACTCCAGGTGCCCCCTGGAAGTATCAATGCACACATGGAAGAGCAGCAGAGGGTGGTAGTAGGAGGACTAGTCAGCCTCAGCAACTTCTCCCCAAGGTCCTGGATCTGACTGCTAATAAGCAGCAAATCAACCTAGGGGAGAGGTGAGCTTATCAGATGGGAGCTACTACTACTTCCTCCCGCTGCTCACGCTCAGCCAGTTTGGGTATTTTGTTTGACAGAGTTCCCAGCCCCTCATGTGCTACAAGGGCACTGACCTACTCTGTAGTTGCAGATTTGCAGGGGGAACAGAAGCTGTCCTGCTGGTGCCAGAAGTCACAAGCTTCATTTCTCATCCAGGTACGCACAGATTCTGCCTTTTCCTCTTCCAGTTGCGTTTTCAGACTCTTGTATCTGCGGGGTTTTGAAGAAGATCCAGTGAACTTCTTTCTCATTGTCTCTGATGCTGTGAAGCCTGCCTGTCTCCTCCTGCAGCTCATTTCCTTGGCCACACAGACCATCCATCAGTGTACACCTCCTGCAGGCAAGGAGTCAACCTTGCCCCCTGAAACCCAGTCCCAGCGAGAGGCCCCAGGCACCCCTGCAACCCCAGGCCTGTAGGTTTGTGTCCTCCATCTGGGCCACAACCCTGATATTACAGGGATAGCTGCTCCAGCAGCTGCTGCAACTGTGGCATGTCACCAACACCACTGAGCCCATGTATGTTGTCCTCAACAAAGCTCCTATCTCCCTTCTGCAAAAACTGCCACCTCTGTTAGCTGCTTCCTGTATCCTGAGCCAGCACTTTTGTAAACCTCTCCCTACCACCTGCTGACAGGGTGCTTGATCCTCCCTAATCAGGAGTCAGCTGGAACAAAAGCTCAGTGTACTCTTTGGTCAAGAACAGCTGACAGAGCTTGTTAGAAGCTGCTAGAGCTTGCTGGAAGTCACGGGTTCATGTAGCTATCCTTTCCTGGCAGCAGTAGGCACCCTGATGTTTCTCAGAGGATTCCCAGGAGTACCCTGATGATCTCAAGACAAAATTCCTAGAGGATCTAGATGACCCCAGAGTCCAGAAATGCTTCCACTGAAATACTTCAGTTGAAAGCTTGATGAGCATTAATTTGAGTCTATTGCTCCACCATATTAATTGCTTTAGAATGAGAATCTTTTGCTGATTTTAGGTCTAAGTTGATGTATGGCTCTCTGGATTGAAACTAGTTTATACTAACTCCTTTTCTTGCTTCCCAGGCACTAAAACTGTGAGCAGTGGGCTAAAAGAGAATGGGGACAAGTAGCCAAAATGTACAATACTTGGATTATTTTGGCTATAGCTATGCTAATAAATGTGCCTGGAACTGCTCTTTGGCATTGAACTCAGCTGGCACCAAATAGCTCATGGACAAACTGTTAAACTCTTTTTCCCTGCAAAACAGGACAGCTGCATCCAGAGTGAGAACGGTCCTTGGCCTATGCTAACTCCAACACTGTGCCTTGAAATTATTTCGGAGAGCACCATTTGGCCTGGCTCAAAACAGTTGAAGGGACTGTTTTAACAACTTAACAGTGTGTATGTTCAGGTTCCAATGGCTGTAAACATTCCCCAATGCTGTTTCAATTAAATACCTTTTGTACATCATTCTCCTATTGCCATAATCACCAGTGACTAACTGTTACAATCTTACAGGTCTGAACAGCTTCTGAGGACTATAATCTCTTAAAGCTGAGTCAAAACAGGATGGTGTAGTTCTGTTTGAATGCCTCATGAACATCCATGGAATAAAATCACTAGCGTTTCCTAATACCAATAAACTCTAAGTCAGGTTTGCCTAACACAAGAGGATAAAAAATGAGAGGGAAAACTTGTATTGCAGTATCTAGCAAAGTGGTACAGGACAATATGGATAAGAAGTACATAGGCAATGTGCTTCTGGGTAGCTTTTCTCAAGCTAAGATACATTTTTAGGACCTTATTCTCACTTGCTGTAGATTTACTGGTAGAAGTGGAAGCAGATTTAACCCTCCTTCACCATCAGCAAATGCAGCATGACTGTAAGAAAAGGGCTACCATCCTCCCCTGCAAACTAGCACCAGTTCTAGCCAACTTATTCTTATATTCAGTAGTAGTTTCCAATTCTGATTTCATAATGTGCAACCCTGACATAGCAATTCCATATCATTGCACTTTTTTGCTGTTGTTTTTATACATAGGTTTGAAATTTTATTTTTCTCTTTCAGTAAGAGGAAAACAAAGTTATGACATGATGCAGAGAAAAAAATCACTGGAATTTCTTAATGGACTGTTATGAATTTAGAAATCAAATTCAGCCAGTGCCAGGGGCTTAAAGAATTAAAATTGTGTAACTACAGCGATTATGTTATTATATGAAACATGTTTAGTGTAGAGCACTAGTAGAGTTATCCTGTTACAACAAAAGATTTCTTACAGAGTCACTTTGAAATCTTCATATCAAGAAAGCAAATGGTTGCCTTTCTGTGAACCCACTAAATAAAATAAGCTAAATGAAGATATGAAAATGGGTGACACATAAGTAGAATTACCATCTGCTTGGTTGAAGGTTACAGGTAGTTTACTTATAGCTTATGAGTGAAATCCTGGAACTGGTGTAGCTATTGGCAAAACTCACTCTGTTGTCAGTAGATCCAGAATGTTACCCTGCATAGCCGCTAGAGATCAATAAGAAAGAAATCTTAGCTCAAAGGCTAAAAAACACATTTGGATCATCCCCCATTATTAATGCAAAAAAATTAAATTGACATAAATCAAAAGATGGGGCTCATCTGCCTTTCTGCTGAAACATATTTTCTCACCTACAAGTTAAATTAAATGTAGACATTTTTACATCATGTATTAGTGCATATTTTTGGTGGAAAGTGCTATTTTTGACTTATGAACAGATGGGCCATTAGATCTGATTAGTTCAGTTTGACTAATACAAAAATGATCTAAATGCAGTAATTGATGCTGTAAAAAACAGAAGGAAATTTTTTTTTAAAAATTGATATTTTTAGCAACAAGAACAGTAGCTTATGTATTTAGCTTGCCAAAAATTCTGCTTGTTGCTTATCAATACTGACACACATCTTCCCATTAAAAGTTCCATCAATAAGCACAAAGTTTAGTTCTCTCCACTGGGGGGAGTGGAGAGAAACACATATACAACACAGTCCACATTACCATGTCTACAGAGGAGAGCTTTAGGTAATGCATAATAATTTTTTTTTGGAATGCAAGATGTACAATTCTTCCAGCTCTCCCATTCATTAATATTACTGCAAAAACTATTCTGAAAAAAAAAAAAAAAAAAAAGAAAAAAAAGTTATTTCCAAGCTGAAATTGACTACGGAATTTGTATATCAGATATAATTGAAATTCAAAGTCAAGAGAGTTCCACTGCAAAACCAACAAGTAATATCTTACATTTACCCTCAATTATAGTACCAGTTGTCACCATCAGTTCATCTCCAGCAGGTGCATATGAAAAAATGGGAACACTAGACTCTTCTTAATCAGATAGTGGGTCCTAACAAGATATGACAAAACCTTTATGGAGAAGTCCTATGAAATTTAATAGAATGAAGCCAGCAGTAGGTTATATGGAATTTTAATGAAGTGTCAGGAACTGCTTTCATTAAAGTTAGCAGAAAAACTATTCTGCATCTCTGAATGTGTTTTAAAAGGCCACAGAATTTCACAAAGAATTATAGCTGAAGTTCAACCTTTTAAGCATCTTACAAACCTTGATCATTGGGATAATATTGTATTCATTCATTAAATGGTTAAAATTTGAGGAAAATATCTGTTTTGTTAACTAAATTTTAGAGGGTTTTTCCGTAAGTCATAACATTACCAGCCTTTATTTCTTAATACGTCACTGCTTTTATAAATGCATTAGAGTTGAACAGACTAAACTTACTTAACACTTAATAAGTTTTATCTTCAAGATTAACTATTTTTTTTCACTCTTTAGTTATTTGTTTTCTTAAAGAGGGGAAATAGAGATAGTAACCACATTTTCACTGTATGTAAAATTTGAGATTAAAAAAATATAAAGAACCCTGACTTACCTAGGACTTTTTTCCATTTTATTGTTGAAATGCTGGTGAAATAGGAGATATCTTTTGGCACGTGAAATCTGAAAATGAATAAGCAGGTAATGAAAGTAATGACATGGTTTTGCAAAGTGTGCTTTTACCAATAGTAGAACTAGTGATATCAAACTCAACATTTTATTACTATTAATACTTTCTCTACTCATAGAGAAAATGATTGCTCAGTGCTTGCTTTCCTATGGATGGTTTTTGATACAGGATAATCTACATTAATATATTACAAAGGGGAATCTTAACAAAGTGTAGAAGATACTTCCGATTGCATGAGTAAAAATGTGCCTGGCTGTAACATTGAATCAAAGCTGAGGGCATTTCTGGAAAGTGAAGCCTCGTGACTCTAAATCAGAGTTAAGTGATGTCAGTGATGTATGCAATGCTGATGAACCAAAACACGGAAAGTGATGACTTCACCATCTTTTTTTTCTTTTTGAGAGGCAAGAATAGACACCACAATATAAAACGTCATGGTTGCACTGTTATGATAACAAGATTTTTGTCTCAGCACAACCACTTGTCTTCTCTGAAATATCTGATTAACCAAGACTGAACATAAACTAGATGAGATACAATGACAGACTAACAATTGAGGGAAATAAACCAATCTTCTCTACTTAACGTTATTTTAAAATTTGTTTAAATTAAAGTTGGGATCTGGGATTACATTTAGAACAGAAGAGTTTAATTCCATATTGAGTGTCATGGTGCAGCAAGGAGTGGCTGCACCAAGGGGCTGAGGGTGATCCCATATAGTCTAAGTCCTCACCGATGGGGCACAGTCCTTCAGGAGCTGTACATGGGGGGCTGAAACAGGAACTCGTAAAAAGGTTCACTGACAGTCCCTGGCAGCACCAGGTCCTGCATCCCTCCAGGAGCCCAGCTGGGGTCAAAAGGAGATGGGGCCAGGGACAAGCTGGTAGCAAAATACAGTGTAGTCTGAAGTCCATCTGATGATGGTGTCAAAAACAAGGTACCTACAACATAGCTCTGAGGTTCACCCGGGAAACCAGACCAGGGACAAGGCTGAGGACAGGCACACCTGTGACAGACCAGGCCAGGACTGATGGCCTCGGATCGAGCTGACATGCAGCTCCTTGGCCTACAGGCAGGGCATGGATGGGGGTCCCAGGGGAGGCTGGTCAGAGCCAGTAAGGCCTATTGGTGCTCTCAGGGCCCTGGCCCTGGGCATGTCCGTCACACCAAGGTTTCTGTCCTGTTCACCTGTTTTATATTCTCTTCAGCATGAACAATGTAGCTAAGGTAGGCAGGCCCTAATAAAAGGAGAAAAGTGAGTCTGTAAGTTAAAAGTGACCCCTAAACATTGACAAAGCATTGTATTCTGCAGTAAATTCAACTGATGAATGTGATGGCTTTGCAAAGAATACTTAATCCTGTCCACTGGTGTGCAAACATAGTTAAAACTTCTACCTAGAGTTTAATAGGCAACTCAGAATCTCATTGTTTTCCTGGAAACAGCTGTATAATCGTCCTTGCTTATCCTGGTAATTGTTCTGGGCCAGGGGAAGGGAGAGGAAGCCTCTCCTGTTTCTCAAGAGATCCAATGCGGATGGAAGTGCCTCATTGTTCTGTCATACTTGGGAGAGCATGGGTAACCGATAGAAACATGAAATAGGCTGTTTACCCTGTTGTGGGTCCCTAGATTCTCAATAGGTTAATGAAGAAAGGAAAACTCACCAATATGCTTTTTCTTGCTCATGGAGGAGTCTTCTTTCTATGCCTTGTATAGGAACATTTTTGTGGTGATGTTGGATTGCACTGGCTTGCTGGCACTGTCTTTCCTCAGAAGAAGGTGCTCAAAATTTTCGCAGTGCCTAAATTAGCCGCCTGACTAGGTGGGCTTTATTCTACTCTCTGTGCTCACAGAGACACTTCTAGGGCATACACAAACTTTCTCTGACCACATGAGAAACAGTGCCATCCTGATAGCATGCTGGCTGACTTAAGAGTAAGAAGAAGGACTCAGGCAGGTAAAGATGTAGGTGATGTTCAAAACGGAGCAAGGCTGCTGAGGTGAAACTTTCCCCTTTTTTAGTGCACCAGCATTGGACTGAAAGAGCATTTAAGGATTGCAGATCTCTGTAGGAGGCCTCTTGCATTTGGCACAACACTCTACTGAAAAAGTACATTCAAATGAGTAAAGCAAAAAATTGCAGTAAGCAAACTCCTCCACTGCAGCTGTCTGTAACCTCCCAGATACTAAAGGCAATAACAACTGTTACAGTTTGATACTTCTGTTGCTTATAGCAGTTTGACACCAGAGACTCCAGTGACTTCAGATTAACACTCGTGTGGGTGGGAGAATAATCATGCTTTTGGCATTCACAAAGCTCTTCACTTTTGCTCCACTTTTAACTAATCACAAGAGCACCTCTGCAGGGTAAGCTATTGCCTTTTAAAGAGAGAAAGGAGAACCAAATCTAAATTCAAAAAGTGCAGAGAGCAGTGATTAGGAGTCAGGAGTTTCTGCCTGTTTGCCTCATTCTCTCATAGTGAGGCCAGATGCTAGGAATAATCATACTGCTCTACTCTGGGGTCTAGTGATGTCATCAGCTGTGCTGTTGTAAGAAAAACTCAGGAAGCTGAACTCAGGTCTTGGCAGGTAAAGGACCCTTTTCAGTTTATCTTTCATTTAACTCCCAGGAACTCCACTGCACCCTGATGCACAATTCTTCAATATACCACAAGCAGCTCCAGGATACTCATGTTCAAGCTGCCCCTGGTGTACTTTCTGTGTGCCTTTGGCTACAGGGTTCTGGATGTAGTACAGTTTTAATAAAGTTTGTTTTTTATAGCTTTCTTATTCCATATACAGTCCAAAGTTGTGGATCAAAAGAGGCTTATGGAGATGCTCTGAGACAGCAGCTGCTAAATCATTTCTTTGCAACTGGATCCATCAGTGGAGTGTTATTTAATTATATCTATTGTTGTTCTTATTCTCCAGTTCATGATAGTCACCAGTTTCCTTCCAATTTGCTTTAGCTGTAAATAAAAAACAGGAGGAAGAAAACAATCTCGCCTTTGTGACACAGAGTGAATTTGGCACTGTATGTACAGTCTGTTTTAAACTCAATTCCCTTAGAAGCTAGCGATTAGCAGATGTCAATGCCCAGTTTGCAAGTGGAAGCCAAGACAAAGACTAGAGACCTTCACACCAACAATCTGGATATTAAGTAGGAAAGAAAATATTTTCCAACCATTTTACCTCTCTTTGTTTCCTAATGTGGTTGTAGCAATGAGGATTCAATTGGAACAGCTGTGCTGAAAAATCAGATTTTTATCAATTTGGCATCTTTCGAGGAAAAATACAACACCGAGACTTAAGAACAGAGCAGGACAGGCAGCTTTAATGCACTAGCTCTGCAACAAATGACACTTAAAATGGACATGCTTTACATTCTGATTTAGCTGGGAAAATGTTGAATCCCATCATGGGATTAATTGAATGCTCTTTGCTGGAGGAACAGTTCTGTCTCAGCAGAGGAAGCCAAAACCTGATCATCATTGGGCTATCCACCTGCACTGTGTGATTCCTTAGAAGTTGTTGAGGCCCCTAAGTCTAACAGCTTCTAGACTTTCCTAGTGGCTGCTGCCATTAAAATTATTGAATTGCTGAATCACTCAGATTGGAAAGGACTTTGAGAGGTCTCTAATCCAAAGTCATGCTCAAAGCAGGATCAACACTGAATTCAGACAAGATGCCTCAGGACTTTGTATGGTTGGATTTGAAAACCTCCTCCAAAGACAGAGAACCTACAATCTCTTGGGCAACCATTTTCAGTCATTACCCTCATAATTTTTTTAAAATTTTTCTTATATTCAGTCAGATCCTTTCCCATGTCAATTTATGACCATTGTCTGCTTCTTCTGCTGTGCACCTTAGTAAGGAGTCTGGCTTCACCTTCTCAGTAAGCCTTTATAGGCACTGGGGAGCTCCTATTAGGTTTCCTGCAGTGATCTTTTTCTCAGCTGAAGAAGCCCAGCTCCCTCAGTCCCTTCTCACAGGGTAAAAGTACTCCAGCCCCAACTATTTCTGTGGCCCTCTGGTCAACCTACTCCACCTGATCAACATTTTCCCTATATTGGGGCCCCAAAACTGGATGCAACATTCTGGATGTGGTCTAAAAAACACAGAGTAAAGCAGAATAATTGCTCCTCTTGTACTGACTATGCTCCTGTTAATGTTGCCCAGAATACTGTTGGCATTTAATGCTGCCAGAGCCACATCATTCCCAATCATTTTCTACTCCTTCAGTGCCCTGAAATGGCCTTCGAGAGGACTTGCCCCATGTTTTTCTCAGGGATTGAAATCTGTCTACTGATAAGGAAAGAAGTTGTAGAATACAGAATCGGAGAAAAATGACAGTTAAAATTAATGTAGGTAATGCAAACAGAGTCCTTCCTTTCCTCAGCCTCACATATCTAGGAAATACTGCATAAGTATTTTAAATCTTGGTCTCCTTGCGGCTTCTGCAGCTAACGGCTGCAACTTTCAACTTTATAATAAAATCATAGAATCATAGAATCATAGGATTCTTAAGGTTGGAAAAGACCCTTAAGATCATTGAGTCCAACTGTTAACCTGTCACTGCCAAGTCCACCACTAAACCATGTCCTCAAGCACCATGTCTGCCTGTCTTTTAAGTACCTCCAGGGATGGGGACTTAACCACTTCCCTGGGCAGTCTGTTCCAATGCCTGACTACCCTTTCGGTGAAGATGTTTTTCCTAATATCCAACCTAAACTTCCCCTGGCGCAGCTTGAGGCCGTTTCCTCTTGTGCTATCACTTGTTACTTGGGAGAAGAGACTGACCCCTACCTTGCTACAACCTCCTTTCAGGTAGTTGTAGAGAGCAATAAGGTCTCACCTCAGCCTCTTTTTCTCCAGACTAAACAACCCCAGATCCCTCAGCCTCTCCTCATAAGACTTGTGCTCTAGACCCTTCACCAACTTTGTTGCCCTTCTTTGGACACGCTCTAGTACCTCGATGTCCTTCTTGTAGTGAGGGGCCCAAAACTGAACACAGCATTTGAGGTGTGGCCTCACCAGTGCCAAGGACAGGGGCACTATCACCTCCCTGGTCCTGCTGGCCACACTATTCCTGATACAAGCCAGGATGCCATTGGCCCTCTTGGCCACCTGAGCACACTGCTGCCTCATGTTCAGGCGGCTGTCAACCAACACCCCCAGGTCCTTTTCTGCCAGGCAGCTCTCCAGCCACTCTTCCCCAAGCCTGTAGCGTTGCATGGGGTTGTTGTGACCAAAGTGCAGGACCTGGCACTGAGCCTTGTTGAACCTCATCCAGTTGGCCTCAGCCCATCGATCCAGCCTGTGCAGATCCCTCTGTAGGGCCTTCCTACCCTCCAGCAGGTCAATGCTCCCACCCAACTTGGTGTCATCTGCAATCTTGGTACCATATTGCACCTTTGTCCTCTCCTAATGTCTCCTCTGACGTTTGTTATGACCATTAATGTATAGGATGAAAGAAATATAAAACAGAATCATAGGATAACTTACACTGGAAGGCATCTCAGAGAGTGCTGTCCAAACTCCAACTCAGAGCAGGGGTAACTTTGACATCACATCAGAATATGTCCATGGGTGGAGGTTCTGCAACTTCTATGAGCAAACTTTTAACCTTTCAGATGTAAACTATAATTCTGAGAGTTTTAAAAAATGTTTGTAAGTAGCAATGAAACTTTAACTAAGGTCAAGAAAAAACAATAACTGGGCATTCCCTGAATCAGGAAGGAAAGAGGTTTACCTTGACTTGTGCCCTTGCTGGCAGTTCCTGTTTCCCTATCTTATCCAACCTAAACATAAGACAAATGCTTCGGGTTTGATTAGTTGCTGGAAACGATACACACATATACGGTATATATATGCATATATACTTTTTCCTGCGCCTGCAGTCACCATTCAGTAAAACAATTATGCATGTTCTTCTTTTTACTCACTTTCTTTAAAAATTACACTTGATGTGCTGTGTTGAACTGAGATAGATTTAAAGAAGTGCTTGTATGTTTTAGGGGGTAGCTGGGAGAAAACATTGTCGGAACACAGAGGTATGAACTCCAGAACCAGAACAGGCTTATTGGGAAAGATTTATTGAATGTTTTCCTTAAAAGTAAGAAAGAGCTTTGCAAAATGCTGATAAGAGTTTACCAAAGAATGACAGTGCTTTTACAACCCCTCTACATTCACCTTGGGGTGATACAAATAAACACCAACCAACGCAATATTTTGGAGAAGCTGTTCCATATTTTTATTTGCTTATCAGAATTGCATATTACAGCTAACTGAAAACTTATCTGAGGTGTAAATGTAGCACTTTGCATTATTATTTTATCATTAATCACAATTATTATGTTTTGCCTAATTAAATAGTATTTTTTTGTGATTTTTTTCTCAAAATAAAATTTATTTTTAAACTCTGCATTTTTACACAGATGTGTTGTCCTAATTAAAGCGTAGATGAGAGAAAGATTTTTTTCTCACCTTAAAATAGATAGTTCAGAATATACAGTCATTAAACTTTTTCTTTACATATGCAGAATCTGGGCACCATCTCAAAAGAGACATTACAAACATAGAAGGACAAGAATTATTGACAGGTGTAATTAATGTTCTGGAGAAACTACTGTATAAGAAATCACTGTGAAGATTAAAGACAGCATTTTCAAAACTGTAAGGTCATACTTGTATAAGTAATATTTACTATTAAAAATTGTTAAATATTCGTATTGCAGGCACAGGAACTCTGAAGGAGACCCCTAGGTAGATGACCCCAGAACATTTTCTTTCTCATATCTTAGAAATCTGCACAATATGTTGCAGAGGCTTGTACTTCATTCCTGCCTTCCCCAGTATCCTAAGGATTGAAAAACTGGGTACTCCATGAAGATAAAGAGGGGAACTGAATGCATCCTAAATTTACTATTAAATTGTAACACAAAATAACCTTAGTCTCTGATTGGTTTTTAAAAGAAAAACATTAATATTCTTCCTAAAAGAGCAATGTAAATACTCCAAGGCATGAGAGAGTCCCAGGTTGTGAATCCACATCTCACAAAATGAAAGAATACTGATCTTTATAAAATGGAGGTAAACTTTATGGAGCAGATCATCTTGAGTGCCATTACGCGGCACATGCAGGACAATTGGGGGATCAGGCCCAGCCAGCATGGGTTTATGAAAGGGAGTTCCTGTTTCACTAACTTGGTCTCCTTCTATGACAAGGTGACCCGCTTAGTGGATGAGGGGAAGGCTGTGGATGTTGTCTACCTGCATTTTAGTAAGGCCTTTGACACTGCCCCCCACAGCATTCTCCTGGAGAAGCTGGCTGCTCACAGCTTGGATAAGTGCAATCTCTGCTGGGTTAAACACTGGCTGGACGGATGAGCCCAGAGAGTGGTGGTGAAAGGAGTCAAATCCAGTTGGCAGCCGGTCATGAGTGGTGTTCCCCAGGGCTCAGTATTGGGGCCGGTCCTGTTCAATATCTTTATCAATGATCTGAAAGAGGGGATTGAGTGCACCCTCAGTAAGTTTGCAGATGACACCAAGTTGGGTGGAAGTATTGATCTGCTGGAGGGTAGGAAGGGCCTACAGAGGGACCTGAACAGGCTGGATCGATGGGCTGAGGCCAACTGGATGAGGTTCAACAAGGCTCAGTGCCAGGTCCTGCACTTGGGTCACAACAACCCCATGCAACGCTACAGGCTTGGGGAGGAGTGGCTGGAGAGCTGCCTGGTGGAAAAGGACCTGGGGTGTTGGTTGACAGCCCCCTGAACATGAGCCAGCAGTGTGCTCAGGTGGCCAAGAAGGCCAATGGCATCCTGGCTTGTATCAGGAATAGTGTGACCAGCAGGACCAGGGAGGTGATAGTGCCCCTGTACTCGGCACTGGTGAGGCCGCAGCTTGAGTACTGTGTTCAGTTTTGGGCCCCTAACTACAAGAAAGACATTGAGATGCTGGAGTGTGTCCAAAGGGCAACAAAGTTGGTGAAGGGTCTAGAGCACAAGTCTTATGAGGAGAGGCTGAGGGAGCTGGGGTTGTTTAGTCTAGAGAAGAGGAGGCTGAGGGGAGACCTGATTGCTCTCTACAACTACCTGAAAGGAGGTTGTAGCGAGATGGGAGTTGATCCCTTCTCCCAAGTAACAAGTGATAGCACAAGAGGAAACGGCCTCAAGTTGCTCCAGGGGAGGTTTAGATTGGATACTAGGAAAAACATCTTCACCGAAAGGGTAGTCAGGCACTGGAACAGACTGCCCAGGGAAGTGGTTAAGTCCCCATCCCTGGAGGTATTTAAAAGCCGTGTAGATGTAGTGCTTAGGGACATGGTTTAGTGGTGGACTTGGGCAGTGTTAGGTTTATGGTTAGACTCGATGATCTTAAAGGTCTTTCCCAATCTAAATGATTCTATATGATTCTATGAATATAAAGAACCTTATTTAAGTTCTGTCTCCAACCAAAGCTAATCTTTCAGGGCTTTCCTTGGCAAGATGCATAAAAGTAGAAATAAGTAGCTAGCATGATTTTGTTTTCGATCTCACTGAAATCATCAAGAGCTGTATTCTTACATCCTAGTCCTATGAACTTTTTAGTGTTTGTGTTTCCCATGAGTCAAGATTCCATGTGAGCATTCAATAGTGAAGTTGATAGAAACCTTTAAATTGATTTCAAAAGGATTTGAATTAAGCAATGGAAGGCAGAATAGAATGCTGCTTTGAATGGAAACACCACACAGCCACGACCACACATAGTACATCCATGTACTATGTTGATTGATGCTTGGGAAGGAGGGGTGAAGAATACAGTTTATTTCAGCTTGCCATAAATCTGAGCTTCTTGAGTTTTAGTAATCGGCTTTCTGTTAGCAACATTAATTCCCATTTACACTGATGCTTTTCTTTTCCAGCTTCATGTCTTCTACCTGCTACTATTCTGAAGAGTAAAGAAGCCCCTTGTTTTGTTCCTCATGCTTTTACTGAATCAATAACATGTAGATCTGAGTTCATCTAAAGTTGTCTTTTTCAGTTTGTGGCTCTGAAGACATTCTTTCGTTGGTATTGGATTGACAGTTCAATCAGAAAGAGAATACAGTTATGTTTGATGTGAGGGATAACTATAGATATAGAAGATGAAGACCCAGAAAAGTGTAGTTCACAAGTAGAAGGCAGCTTTGGAACATTTGCAAGCATTCTAGCCATTTTATCATATATACTCATTTTTCTTTCTCTTGTTAATGCTAGCAGCAACTTTCTGATATTCCACTCTGTACAGCAGAAAAGTAATTATATGTGCTATTGGCAGGGTGCTACCTGTGGCAATTCATTTAGACTGTCTAGTGATTTATGAGTGTTGCGTCTTTGTGTACAGGGTTATGATGCACTTAATAATCTTAATTGATTAAATCGAACAGGCTAGATAATTTTAATTCAGCAAGAATATTTTTACAATATTTAAAGCAGATATGAGTTCTGAATGGGTTTAAAAGTTCTATGAATAGTATATTAATTAAAAAAAAGAAAAAAAGAAATAGAAAAAAGTCATGGCACTGTAGTTCAAGAGAGGAGGTCTTGCCAGGATATTCCAGGATTAGAATGCATAAAATGATCTTTCGTTCCAGTATAGAGCAATAGTAAAAAAGGTAGATCAGCAATATTGTAATTATCCATCAGAAAGCATTGCCCTTCTCTGACAATGTTCCTGCCTAACTGTGACTTTGCATTTGGCGTCAAGACTACGCTACAAATATGTAAATGACTGTGCTAGGAAAAGTGTGTGCACAAAACATTTTTCCGGAAATCCTTTTTCACTGACAAAATTATGTTTTCATGTGACCTGAAAAAGATTTTGTGGCTTGAAGTATGCTTAGAAATTTTTAGGCACTCATCTCAAAAACTATTGTTCATAGAAACCCATTGAGCTTGCTGAAACAGGGGCTCTAATATCTTTAAACATCCACTTTTTACTCTAAAATACTGACCTAGACTTGTATCTAGAACTACAAAAATGCCAAATCATATCCATCAACTATATTCTCCATTACCGAACTCTCACTGTTATGGATTTCAGCTGAGGTTTTTAGAGCATACTTTCTACACATTGATGGGTTTCCTCCTAAATGCAGTTTTAGAGCCTATTTTAAAAATAGATACAATCAGCAAAAGTGGCATCATGCTTTATATCTAGTCTTTGTTCCCTTCTATTTAATAGTGACTGGTTAGAGTTATTTCAGAGGTCTTGATGAAGGCTTCAGTTCTCTTCTGTCTCTAAGAAAGTTTTAACCTTTTTTGACCGTATTAATATGAACAAACCACTGGACTGAAACATTTTTTTTTTTAATGTGTGGCAAAGGAGACATCTTCGTCTCTCCTGTGAAAGCTTGGCCACTGTGTAGAAAGCAGAAAGTTCAACGCCTTTTCCACGTGAAGGGATATAGATTATAAACTCTCACCCTCCAGGAAACTCCTGAAAAAGCCTCTTCATGGTAAAGTCATATCTGATCTGATCTGAATTCTCTCAGTGCCAGGAGGCACACAAGGCGCGAACATTGTTCTTCCACTTCGATTGGTCTGTGGCTGCATGCCGTGCCGTTTCCCAAGAGTTCCAGCCTGCACCATTCCTCTCAACCTCCACCATCCAACGCCAGGTCGTTTTTGGGTGACCCCGCTTTCTTCTTCTTTCTTTCTTCATTCTTGGGGATGCTCGTCGTTTCTGCAACTTTTTTTTTTTTTTTTTTTTTTTTTTCCCCGGGAGGAGGTAGTTGGCCTCCTGCCCAGCCCCCATGACTTGGAGGGCCAGTGGTTTTTCTGTCAGGGTGGCCTTCCCTTAGGCTGCGTTGGTTCGCGGCACCTTCTTCAATTTTATCCGGTGCACCCTCCAGAGAGGGATCCCCTATCCACCACCCAGGGGACGCGCCTTCTAGCCGTGCAGCCCCAGCCGAAGGAAAGTCATATCACTCTGTACAAAATAATTACAAATTCACTGACCTGTGGAAAGAAACTATAATAATAAGAATGTTAGGCCTGCCATTTAGACATCACACTTGAGGAGCAGGTGAAGGGGAGAGGAGAAAACTCCTCTTGGATTGTGTGTAGGTTCCCAAGGGCTCAAGGGCTTGGTAGTTCTTTGCTGCTTCTCTGTGAAGAGGTGTCCCGAGCTTTTGAAATATGAAATTCAGCAAATGAGGAAATTTGGGTTTAATAAGGAGAAGGTTCTCTTTGGGAAATGTGGAGTATTATCGCAGAGACTACAGGAAAGAATTTTACTTATTTCTAGGTTATCTAATCAAACCATCACTATCCGTGCATCACAAACAGTGACAGAAATTGGGCAAAGGGGAAATCAAGGTGAGAAATTGAAGCCCAATACTGAAAGGTCTATTTCTCTGAGAAATTTTATAATTTTATGAGTTAATTTTCTTGAAGCAACACAATAGGTACAAAAATGATAAGTATATTCAAAATCTATTTACGAAACGTACTTTGCATCATCTGTTTTTATCACCTGATATTTTTCTTTTTTTTTATTTCCAGATGGCTTCGTCTAAATGAACCTTTAAAAAGAGAAAATATAACTTTCCTACTATGTCAAGGAAATGAGTTTGAATCAAAGTCTCAGGAAAAAATTGAACAGAATATTAAAACTTGGGCCATATTCCCCCACCTTTCTCAAATCACTTCATGTTGTCTATTATCTGAAGATCAGATTTGTGCAGGGAAGTCATGACCACAGGAATCTTTTCCCAGATCCTACTTTGGCTATCTGGAAAAGGTGACAGGGAATCTATTACACTGCCTGAATGTCTACACAATAGTTTTATCATTTTCATGTTGACCATTTTTGTCTTATTGCTTTCCTTTTTTTGTTTCAGTTGTTTCTTCTGTTCATCTTATTTGATGCAAGATCTTTCGAAAGCCTTCTATTACATGGAAGAGACTAAAACTCTGGTTTCTAGGTGTTCCACTTATGCAAATATTTATAAATTATATATAGATAGGAAATCGTCCTAGTGAAATATGTTGTTTTATTTTATAATGAAGTATATTGCAATTCAACATCATTGATCACTGATGTGATTGTCTTACACTTAGTTTTAGAATGACTTTTGGTGATCAATATAATGCAAAGCAACTGCATTACAGAGTAAATCTAGACTTTAAAGCAGAAAAAAATGCTATTGTAACATATCCACTATTAGTGAAATGCCAGTACGTACAGCATACAGCAGATATGACACAGCTGCTTTGCAGTTTGACTGGACTCCAAAGTAATAATTTCTTTTCAGAATTCCAATCTTTGTTTTATATCCATATGGTTATTAAGATCTGTCTCTGAAAGCATTAAAGTTGTGATGGCATTAAATTAAAATTTATTTGTATATTTTAAAACCAACAAGATTAACATTTAATGAGAAATATTTGTGAAAGTATCCTCCTTCAATAATTCATCATGCAGTCACAGGGTATGCATAACATTTACACATAATTTGTGTAAATATTGCTTTATGTTTTTACTTTTGCAGGCAAGCAACATTATTGTGACATAACAGCTTAGAAATATGGAAGAAGTGTACTAACATTTACAGACAAATAAAGGAATACCTGGTGAACTGTATACAATGTAGTTCTTATTTCTTACATGCTTACCTATTACTCTCTTATTTGGGGACCAATGGTGTGTTTTAAAAGTGATTTTAAGCTTCTAAGGAGCAGTAGGTGTACTTGGAACCTGCTCACATCTTCCAAACTGTGGGTGTAATAAACATGGATTTTATTCAGTGTCTCTTAATATGATTTTTCTGTAAGCAAGGTTAAACTTTCTCGTGCTTCTCAAAAGTAGAAAGCATAAAAATGCAGGTTAATATGTAAATTTGCTCTAGGTTTTATAGATATTTCTTTGCCAGAGAATACACAGATAATTTGAATCCTGGTGTATTCCCTGCCTATAATTTTTATGGACTAGTATTGTATTTGAATTAGATATTACTTAAATGTTATTGACTAGACAAGCATAAAAGAACAATCTGGTTGATGGTAATTCCTCAAAGTGTACTGAATACACCATTACCATTATGATTATTGGTATTTAAAATGTGAAGCTATATGGATTCTGCAGCCACACAGGGCTCACTGTGGGAGTGGGATGACACTCAGCTAACATACTTATGCTGGTTACCTGGAGATTAGTTGCAGACATGTGCTGTGACCCTGGCATTGCTCATTTCTTTTAAATAAAGTGGGCAGGAAAAACACGGGAGGAGCCAAATGCAAAAACTAATGTGGCTGAGGGGCACAGAGGATGTCAGAATGGCTGTTGGCAAAGGCAAGGTCATGAAGTAGATGGCAGCGTGTTCCCCTAGAACGCAGCAACACTTAGTGGCCCAGAGGGCTTAAGGAAATTAAGAAATAATCAAAAAATATTTTGCTATTGCCTGATTAGGATTCCATACTGAGTTCCTGGCATGAGATGCTGGCAAGGAGCAGGTAGGGGAGCAGGGAGAAAACTGAAAATCCCAAATATTTTGCTTTGCTGGAGCTTGAAACTGTTTTTGGTGCCTGCATCCCAAGACTAGAATTCAACTGGGCTGGCTGCTGGAGTGAATTACCAGATGAGTCTTCCAAGATGGCAGAACTCAACTGTATTTCAGATTGCCAACCTGAGTTTTGTAATTACATCTGTAGCACCTTCTGCTGCAGGATACCGAAGGGTTTATCAACTCTAATGAACGAAGTATCCTGTGTCAAATTATCATCTCCATTTTGGGCGATAAGGTTAAGTAGCTGTATCAACATGTGAAGCGCCTACCACCTCTGAAAAAAAAAAAAAAAAAAATTATTCCTGAGTCTCAACAGTATTCTTACTCTGAAAGCATTTCCCTGGAAATGAAGCTGGTTTTAAACCAGTGCAGTACGGATTAGGTGGATAGAGACTTAAGGTGCAAATGACCCTGCATCTTCCTAAAGTGTTGATGGAGTTCAGTAGCCTACAGTGGATTTGCTGCCTCCAGAAAGAGAAAATGTAATTACAAATGACAAAGTTGTACACTATCTGACATCTAGGGAGGGACCTGGTGGTGTGTAGTGCAGATCCAAGCTGATTACAATCCAGAGAGGTGTCAAGGGAAGGCAGGAAAGATGTATATTGAATAGGTGCAGGGCACACATTAGGCTTGTACTTAGGCAGCCATGCTAACCATTTGCACTTGCAGGCTGTTTACCACTAATTTCAAAGTCCTTCAGGAGCACAAAAAGCTAAATTTTGGTCATTTTCCTTGTTCAAACTTCCCTAACTATCTTAAAGGAACTACTTACATGAGAAAGATCGTGATTTGGCCAGAACAACTTCCCATTTCTCTCAGCAAGTGGTGTTATCCCCTTCAAACAGATGGAGGATCTACCACACAGAAAGATTAAAATATTAAAGCTTCTACTGCATGCCTGGAGCAAGATCCTGAAAGTCTGACCGCTTGGGATGACAAGTTGAGTGCATAAAAGAAGTTGACTGAAATATGTTACAATTAGGTGTTTTTAAAAAGCCTATGGAAATCAGTGGAGGAGTTTTTCAGTTTAATTTCAGTTTTAACAAGCTTAATTTCTGTCCCCACATTGTTAGTTATTACCTCAAAAAATGATCTCAGAATAGCTGTAATGTAAATAAGAAATAGTTTGGTTTAAAACTGTAAAAAGTGTTTCTGTTAGTACATTACAGTTTGGTGATAATAAATGAGATTTCCAGAAAGAGTGATGTATAAGGTCACTGCACTGCATGACCATGAAAAAAAAAAATGATCCCTAATAGAAAAAAGAAATTTGAAAATGTGAGATGAAAAAAGTTCTCAAACGGAGATGAAATAAATGTTCTAAACAGAATACTGCATTGAAACCTTGAAATACAACATTAGCATGATTTGTTTGTTTGTTTGTTTTTAATGGGAATAGCAACTTTTTGTGAAGCACCTAACTAGTTTGTACTGATAAAAACTAAGGAGGAAATTTGAACTTTTGACTGAAGGTCTTCCTACCATTTGGAAGCTTTAGTGAAGATTACAACATTTGGAGAGGAAACATAATATCTAGCTCACTCCCAAGTTTATAATCTATATCAGTCTATAATCAATCATAGACTTACATTTGGATACTTACCTTATCAAGCTTTGCAGGATTTTCAGTGCTGTTTTCTTTTAAAACACAACTGAAGGAGTAAGCTGTATCTCTATCTTTCATCTGTATTCAATGTTTAGTTCTTACTTTGTAGGAGACCAGAATTCAGTTTCCTTTGTCTCAAAATAATGAAGTGCACATTTCCCATCACACAAAATGCTTTTAGCTTAATGCTTGAGAAATGAGTGTATAAGATGTACTGAGATGGAAGCATTCACAAACCCATCTGCTGAGACATCCATTGTGCATAAACAGAAGTCAAGAATCAATAATTCAGAAAAAGAGATATAAAAAACTAGATTAATAACAAAAATATTTAGGAGGAAGGAGAGTCTTGAATTCAAGTCCAGGAACAGTGATACTTTTTAAGCACTTTTATTCCTCATTGAGATGTGGAGAACTTCTGGCTGTAACATCTGTGGGGGAAAAAATGATTTCTCACAGAACTCAATAAGAGGCAGAATCTGCAGAAGACACAAATTTGAGATAAAGCTCTCTATCTGACGTCTCCTTTTCAGCTTCCTACTCAGATGGTTTTCCTGAGACAGCTTTTTCTTGATATATGGTATACTAAAACAAACATTGATTTATAGTGATGGACTATGAAACAGTGGAATAATCTCTAGATTTACAATGCGATGAGACCTTGCATTCTATTTTATTAGCTTTTTTTTTTTTTTGACTGTATTTCCTACAAACACTAGAATAATCATACCATTTGATCCAGTGCTATCTGTGTTACACAATCAGGAAAGAGCCAGCCAACTGAGACCAACTGAGAGGGACACTGACAAAGAAAACAGAATTTTTGCACAGAACTTTTATCGCTGACCCATGTGAGATGAGAGCACTGGTTAGAAAAGGAGTCAAGGATGCCAGAAGTGGAATATGTTTACCAAAAAGCCACCTATTATAAAATTCTCTAAGCCTGAAATAGCACAAAGTCCAGGTTTGGTCATGATAGAGACATTCTGTTAAGATGTACAGAAGTTAGTGGAGATGTTAGTAAACTGCAGCTGCTACATTATGTTCATGCTGAAAGTCTTGAGTTTGTTTATGTGTATTTGATAATCCCTAAAGATTATGAGTTCTTAGTGTCAGTGTATATACTGTCTGCTGCTTCCAACAGTTACATTGAGATTCTGCTGTGGACCATGCAGTCCCTGGAGAACTGATTGAATTCTTAACAAAATTCACACAGAGACAAGACAGACTGTCTAAGAAATCTGGAGGTCAGGGAAATGCCTATACCTTCACAGGTTGCTGTGAGCGTGAGGTGCTGGAGCGTGTCCAAAGAAGGGCAACGAAGCTGGTGAAGGGTCTAGAGCACAAGTCTTATGAGGAGCGGCTGAGGGAGCTGGGGTTGTTTAGTATGGAGAAAAAGAGGCTGAGGGGAGACGTGATTGCTCTCTACAGCTACCTGAAAGGAGGTTGTAGTCAGGTGGGGGTTGGTCTCTTCTCCCAAGTAATAAGTGATAGCACAAGAGGAAATGGGGTCAGGTTGTGCCAGGGGAGATTTAGATCAGATATTAGGAAAAATTTCTTCATGGAGAGAATTCCTTTACTTATCTTTGATAAATGATTTTCCATGGTATATGTACTGTATCATTGCTTAGCAAGGGATCTTTGATACATGCTACTCCTATTGTAATTTCTGACTTTTTTTCATATTTTGCACCTTAAAGTGAACATAACAGAAGAAAGAAAAGGTAAAATGCAGTAGTTTCACACTAAGGCCATGCTTATTGCAGTTCTGAGAGAAACAAGGAAGAAGCAATGCTGAATTTAATGTGTATTTATGATTCACAAATGAAGTGCAAATAGCCACATTTATAGAACCTAAAGGGTAAAATTAACACACTGTCTCTTCTTCCTGTGGTCTGCCCTAAACATACCTCAGCACTGAACAGAGATATCAAGTGGGGTACCAAAAACTTAGGCTTATTGAACCAACAGCAACCTGGTTCAGTAGCTTTCCTTATGGTTTCTCTGAATCCCTTGTAAGCATTATCTACTTGTTGTCATCACTTTAAAAAGTGTTCTTTGTCTTGAGAAGTAACATCAGATCAAAAAAACTTAGGGGTGAAGATTTTGTCTATTTTATGATACATCTGGATGCTAGTCTTTCACAGTACTCTTCTGCACCTTAACATTCTGTGTGGGAAAAAAAAAATAATATTAGAGAAATTTGAGAGGAGCTGTCTATTTCAATTTTTCAAGTAAATATTGGAGGTGAAAGACCGAGTGTTTGGTTGCAGACCAAAACTTTGGGCAGATGGTTACTCAAATCTATGCTCCTTGAAGTGGTAAGAAAACTGATATTAGTAAGAGCAAGATATCTTTGCTCATGCAGCACAGCAGATGTCTGCCCCCTCCTGCTCTCTCACCAACATTTCTGTACACCAGCTGTTCACAAAGAGGTCCTGATGAAGCATTGAAGAGAGGGCAGAGCTGATTTCCATGTACACCTCTCTTCAGACAAAATTAAGAATATAACATAAGTTCCAAATACACCAAATACACTAATACTATAGCTATGCTGTATGTCTTAATTTTAAATGGTGTGAGCAATGTCTTTTTATTTTTTATAGCAAACTGCCTTAAATAAGGAGGTTTATAATAAGATTAGAATAAACCTGGAATATTACATTTCATATAGATAGGAAATATGCAGATCACTTGCTTTTCTTGCTTGCTTTTTTTTTTTTTTTTTGACAAATACCTTCTGTCCAAATCTATTAATGAAATATAGGGGATTTCAGTTTAAGAACAGATATGCTTTATTCTTTAAGGGTTTGCTATAGTTTTTCCATGTTTTTTCTGTGAAATTTAGGTTTCTATTTCATCCTGCTGTGCTGGGTGCACTGAATTTTCTTTTTATTTTGTTTGTCACTCAGAGGACTAAAGTAGCCTGAACTCTGATCACTTTTCAAGCTCATTTTGTTTTTAGAGGCTCATTTCTGGGAATGGAAAAGAATCCAGGGGGGAAAAAGGTCAAAGTGAAATCAGTTACTTTTGCACAGATTTTGGTCATAATTGAGTAAAACCACAACAGTCTGCTTGGTTTCCATTTGAATGTGCAAGTGACGGGGTCATTAATTTAACAGGTTCATAGAGCTTAAGGTCAGGGGAGACCTTTGGATCATTTCTGACTCTGTGTATTCAGTACATTAACTTATAGTCAGGTACTCCTATGGGAAGCCAAAGGACTTTGATTAGACTGAAGTATTCTGATCTTCTGAACAGCTGTGCCACAGCAAACTATGAGTGAGACAAAGGTTCCACCAGTCTCTGGTGAGATACTTCAAGATAACTGCACCTTGCCCAGGATTCAGTAGTTAAAAACTTGTATAAAAATCCTACCAAACTGAACAGAACAGCAGTTTCTTTGTTGTCCTAACGAAGATAGTGGCTTTAAACCTGAGAGAAAGATCCATTAGCCATTCACCTAGAACAAACATTTTTCCACTGCAGAGCAGGGTCCACCATTCGTAGTCTTTCAGCTCCAGGCAAAGACAGACATATGAAAGGCAGGAACAACCTCCATCTTTCTCAACAGTGCAAAGCAAAACAGAGATGGAATACTTTTGTACACCTGTGCATCATTAGGGAAAAGAAAATAAAAAAGAAAAAAAAGGGAAAAAAGAAAAAAAAGCAAAAAAAAAGAAAAAAGGGGAAAAAAAGTCCTGACTCTCACAGAAAAACATGAAAACCATGTTGCTTTCAGTCTTTTGTTGCAATTTCCATAATTTCTTCAGACACATTAACATTAATGCAGGCAGTTCTGTTCTGCAGCACATCAAAAACTGGAATGCTGATGATATTTCTCCCACTCCCTCAAAGAAATCTCAAATCACAAACTATTCAATCCTTACTATTCCATCTAGAAAACTGTACAATATTTTGGGCCAGTTTGTCCAGATTCAAAAGGGATGCTACCTGGCTGTGGAACACCTTTGTCAAATATCTCTTCCGTCGACAAATACATGTATACAGTGATTAAGGCATTCATCCACCTTCTCTTTTGTAAGCTGAATAACTGGAGATACTGAAGCCTCCCACACTAAAGCTTACTTTTGCATTATTTTCATGGCCTTGCTTTGGGCTCACCCAGGCTGGACTTCTTTTGATTCCCATTGTTTCATGTGGGGTGGGAGTAGAGTCCCTAATCTCTGAGTACCCCTGCATCACCCCATGATGCATCTGGATGCAACCTTCTGTTACAGCTTGAGTGGCAGCAACACCATTCTCAGGTTCAGTCTGTAGAAGTCACTGTTAAAGATACTGGCCTGAGCTCTCCCCCACCATCCAAAAATCTGCAGAAATTAACAAAAACCAAACGCAAACGATGAACTGTTCTTGTTCCTTGAAACGATGAATGATCTGGCTTAAAAGAAAAAGATTTATATGAAAGGGAAAGAGGAAAACAACTGTATTGTACCCAACAATTGCTTTCTCAAAGAAAGGTTAAAGTCTGTCTCAGACCTTAACAACCACAGTATTAGTTGAGACCAAACTAGATCAATCAGGTCAACTATCTAGTTCTCTGTTCTGTCTTTAGCACATCATGAGTATCAGAATAAAGGAAACACATAGTATTGCTTCCGTAGGCTATCTTACTCTCCCTATCTCCAACAACGTGCAGCTCACAGTCTGCCAGAGTGCTAAGAGCATGGATGACCACATTTCTGTGCTTGAGCCTGTACAAGGGCTCTATTTCATTTACTAGTACAGACAGAGCCTTTTCTCCCTGTCGTCTATCAGATGACAGCACAAGACATCTACTTTTCTGGGTTTTCCTTCCCTTGGACCTTCCTGGGAAGGTCTGCTCTTTACTTTTAGGCCTTGCGGCTAGCCTGGCATCTGGCTGGAAAAATGACCTGATATTTGCCACAGAGCCACATGATTATTCTATTATTAGTCTGCAGTGCATATTCTTGAAGTATAGGGGGACTCTGAAATAGGAATGATGATAATATAGCCAGTGGCAGTGAAGCCAGAAATAGTTTAAAATTTAGATTGGATTCAGTGGTAATAGTGTTAGGGATATGATCATACTGAAGGTATATTCTGTCCTAATTAATATTTTTATTCTTATTGGAAATAGTCACATCACCTTGGTAGTCTCCGCAAGGAGAGAAGTTAATGGAGCTATCTGACCACTTTGGATGCATCTCAATTTACCAAACAGGAACTGAAAATTATTACAATAGATACAATAGCAAAGTTTCTTACTGTCTGGGAGAAGAGAAGAAATAGAAAGGGGCGAGATGTGTGGCATTATGAGCAAAACATCTGAAAACCAAACATTTTCTTTACTGGCTGTTTTTATAAATCATTCACGTATATGTAGTTAGAAGGTTTTATGGTCTTGAGAGCACTTGTGAGTGTCTTTTTCTCAAATGAGAGCTTACAACAAATTAAGCATGCCACATGTCATGGATCGTATGCACTACTTTGGTGGAAGCTTAATAGTTATTTCTTCTGTCCTATCAATTTTTAAGTCACCTACCTATTTAACCCATTTTAAGCTGTGTAATCACTCTAGCAAGAGAGCTATATAACATATAGGTCATATCATGAATGTAACAAAAACTGGGAGTATGTCTAGGGTTGTGATTTTATATACTTAATTTAAGTGTGATATCTCTATGCTCCTTATAGTATCCCATCTCAGAAGAACAGCAGAAGTCTCTGTCCCCTACTCCTGCTGTGCCCAGTATGTGGCTACTGAGCTACATGCACTTCTGAACAGTATAAGTGCAGCTCCTACACATTGGCTACGTTGTGTGATATGAAATGGGAATGTGATAGCACTGGGGTTACCAGGTAAGTCAAAATTTCAGTATGTAGGGTGATTGAGCCAAAAGAGACTCATAATTGGGTTGAAAATCATAACTTATACTCCCTATGGAAATCTTTAGTACAAGGAGAAACCGTTACATGATCTGAAGAAAAGCATTAGCCGGGGTAAATTACATTAAAAATCATTATAGAGTCAGTCTTAAAAAGGAGTCATTGTCACTGAAAGACGCTGAGGACTAAAATGAAATCACTCTAAGGTATCAGCAGAAAATAAAGTCATGTGGGATCAGTTTCCTTCTCATACAGCTTTCCTCCTCTGAAGGAGCAGCCTGAATGTTTTTTGTAGTTGTCATATCTGCCTGTACTGAAGTATATGTGGGAATATGAAAATTACTTAGTGCTTTCATTAATTTATTGCAAAAAGTCAAGTTACTGAGTCACAATAGTCACATTCTGGTGATTTTCCAATGTCTTCCTGTGGCCCTGATAAAGAAGGCTTTCAGGGCATAGCTTTCTTATGGGTGTTTCTCAGCTGCTTCAAGATTATCCTTTGGCCTGGACATGACACCATAGTGCCTTTCAGACAGAATGTAGTTAAAGAGGATAATTGGCAAACTCCCTATTGCCAGAGTAGTGCATTTTGTATCCTCCCACCCAATCTCTATATCTTAGCCATCAACAGCTTTTACTTCTCAGCTCATAACACAAGATTAATTGCCTTGTTCTCTTTCATGCGCAGGTATCAGAGTCAAAAAGTGTTGTAAAATAAATAAAAGCAGACTGTTTTGTGATTGTACTTGTACTATACATATACTTCAATTTCAAGAGAAGGAAATTCACATCTACTCATTTCAAACATGCTGAATGTATCATAAATGCTACTTAACTTCAGCTAGAAGTACAAGAGGACTGGTAGGTTACTCATCTTCTTTTATGGCAGTGACTCCTCAAAGTACACAAGTCATTGCAAAAACAAGTCATAAAATCCTTTCTTTGTTTACATTATACACAAGCAACACCATCACTGTACATTGCAATATAAATATCCTTTCTGTATTTAATGGCTCCATTGGGCATGTTCTTTGCTTCCTAGCTTCTTGGATTAAGGACTGACTGAAGTTTTAGCTCCTGGCTGTGTTACTTTAAAACAGACTCTTAGTTTCCACTTTTAGTAAGTAGCTATTTGCATAAATAGTGGCTAGCAGTGGCTAGCTGCATCAATGTATGCATGGACTTGGGACAGGTGTTTGCATGTGTAAACCTCAGAGTAGTTCAGGCAAAAGCTATTGACGTGTGCACATGCAACTGTTTGGAATACAAAGTTGGGACGTGAACATACAGTTAGTTTTTACTCATTTTTGCTGCTGCTGTTAAGAAATACCTTTTTTCAAAGAGCTCGGTAATGTCAGTGAACTCCTAAGTGCTGGAGAAGAAATGAAGCTTTTCTATTAAACAGAATATATGGAACTAATCTGTTTAAAATGCTTTAAAAACTCATTATTTGAACATGAACATCTCTTTTGCAAGGCTATAAACTTGCATTGCCGATACTGTCATTTTTCAGAGAATCAAAGTACTTTGTCTTTTAATTTTCTTTTGCAAACAAAAAACCCAGAAATTTTTTAAAAATACAGTCAAAATTACTTCTTCTCCACTAAGAACAAAGGGACTCACTTTGTCCACAGTTGTTCTGAAAGGGTCATTTATTTTTTAGGGTGAGGATATCCTAAGCAAGTCTAACTGTATTGCTGATCATTGTTGTACCTTTGTACAAGCTTGAGGTAAATGTTGAACACCAGCCTCCAGCCACAGTCCTCTAAAACCCTTGTCAGCACAAGGTAAGGAAACCTCAGCAATGTTAAATAAGTCTGTGAAAACTACCATGTGAAGCAGCTGGAGAGAAAAGAGCATGTATATTGAAAATGAACCAGTCAGCAAAGAAACCCAAAGGAGGTTAGGAAAGCAACCCTTAGTTAACAAAATTTCTTGATAACTTTGACAGTTGTGCTGGTTTGGGTTTGTAGAGTTCATTTCCTTCTTAAAGTACAGAGTAGGCTTGAAAAGGGAAAGGAAGGTGATGATTCACAATTTTCCATCCAAATATGTATTATGACTTCTTTGTATGAAGATCCCCAAAATTGTGAATTTAAAAACTACTTTCTTCTGATCCACATACAATCAGCATGCACAAATCATTGCACTGCCTGTATTCTGATTTGATAACAAAGCTTTATTTAATTTTGCATCAAATGAAAAACATGGATAGCTAGAAATACTTTGTTAACAAAAAAACAAACTAATGGCCAGTACTAACTCTTGGAATTCTCTTACTACTGGTTAGGAATTTCTCCATAAGAATTATCTATCTATCTATCTATCTACCTACCTACCTACCTACCTATTTTTTTTGCAGTTTGAGATTGAGTACTCCTGGTTCATCTATGGCCATATTGCACAGCTGTGAAAGGAAGACTTTTACACAAATGAACTTACTCTTATACACATAATCCAAGAACATTTGAGAGAACTCAAGTGTTAATTCCTCCAACTCATGGTTTTGAGGGTTCCTCATAGCATGCTCAAACCAGACCAAATGGGCAGATTGCAGTAGGGACTGCCTGTGTAACTGGGAATGTTCTGTACCACTTCCTGGGAAAGGAGAGCTGGAACAATTGCAGCTTCTTACTGAGCATCTCCTTACATGCAATCTTCTGTAGTGTTAGTGTATCATGAGCCAGTGGTTAGATGCCAAACCTGGACCACGAGGAGAAACCTGCACTTATTAAAGTGAAGGACTAACTACACTAGGCAAAGACCAGGGCATGTGTCTTATAAGCATTATTGTTGTTATTGTTATTATTATTATTGTTATTAGCCTAGCAGATGTTAACTACATCTTAGTTAATTATAGTTCTATGGATCATGAGGAAAAAAAATAACAATAACTTAATTATTAGCCTGAAAAATGTATGACTTTGATACTGAATTAACTAGCTGGCATATGTCAGTAAGATCAAATTTAGCTAGCCTATTTCTGCAAAAATTCCTCTTGATTTTGAGTAAGACACGTAAAATGAAAAATATTTGACTTTCAATAGATTCATTAGGCAGAATAAATGACAAAAATGAACACTGACTAGGTGACTTACTCCTTGGTACCACTCACAGTTTATTTCAAGCAGTATAAGATGACATAAACAGGCCTACAGGAAGAGGAGTTGAAGATATATTAATGTAGAAGAGATAGAAAATGAGAAATGGCTGAAGAAGTACTTTTGGGGTGGAGGAGGAAAAAATTTACTAGAAAAGATTTATAAAGTAAGTATTGGCAAAGTATTATCAAAAATAATCACCTTTAAAAACAAATGTTTTCTCCCCTTGGACATCAGCCAACGACCAGGGCAAGTATGGACTCCTCAGAAGAAGGTTTAACCTGCTAATGTCTACAGTATTTATTTTGCATATTATTACAAAATGTTCCTTCGTAATGTAACAGTTTCCTGAAATACTTCCTATAATTACAGTTTGTATTAGAGAAGTTTATCTTATAAAGCCAAAAGATAAGGACTATTTTGGCTAAATGGAACATTTTATGAATGGTGGAGGTTTTAATCTTATCTCCCTCTTCCTTCTTGCTGTTGGAATTCAGCTGTCAAAGTGAAGGGGCCTCACTTTTGTCTTTCCTTGCCTTCCAACCTCAAACTATGTATGAACTCCCCATCTTAACACAATAGTAAAATAAGCTCTCTGCTTATATGGCTCTTTTAGTTTTAAAGTCTCTAGTACCAGCCAAATTTCTCTGGAGTAAATGCAAATCACCTTTACAGAAGGAAAGCTTAGTAAAAAGGTAGCCACTAAGGAAGCACATACGCAGTAGACTACAATACTGTTTAGAAAGCTCATATTTACATTTTGCATATGAATGGACATTCATCTGTCCGTTAGGCTCATAATTTCATCATATTTCCACTTGTATTCTCTTGGAATTATGAGTACTTGGGGGTTATTAGCTGGAAAGCTATCAAAGGAATTCTGTGATTTTTGATGCACTTCTCTGCAGCAGTTCTGTATAGGAAGAAAATGCCTTGTGGCTTGTCCGTGCCTTGTTCTACACAAGTCTGAGGCTCCCCCTGGATGGTCTTACATTTTGATGGGAAGAATGTGACAGTTTATTAAAAGATTGTGAAATCTCATATCCTGATCATGCAAATATGCATAAAATTAATGTTTGGGTCCAGAAAATGCCACTCATGGAGCTTCTTCATGGCACTGTAAATCCAGAGTGATGTCGTAACTTTTCTGAAGGAGGTGATTTTCCTTCTTTTATACAGTCCAACAGCCTTTGCACAATAATTGAGTGTTAACGATTCTATTTCTATAGTAATAACTGGCTTTGGGTCTGGCTTCCTCACAGTCTGGGAAGATGAGTTGAACAAAGGCATATATGTATTTGTTGCTTCCATATTGTGGTAGAGGGTATGCCTCATTATTTTTATTATGATAGATCCTTTGCTAAATTTTTCCAGACTGAATCTCTTGTTTGCTAATTTGTAGAAACCTGTCTTGGAGCACCTTGCTGGCAGCAGGAGTCACCATATTTGTACAGATAGTCCATGCAGGTGCTGAGGGAATGATCTCTTCTGTGAGATTCCTAGACAACACAGGATATGTGTCTTGATGATCAGTCAGTTGTGGTGTTCACAGTAGGGCTGTTTATTGGTTAGCTAAAATGTCTTTTCATTAGTTAGCTGGTCTGCATTTTTAGCCTTGCTTCTGGACACAACTGATGAGGTTAAAGGTGATCTAGTGACTATGATTCTACTGGTATGAACTATTTCCTCAGAGAACTCAAGTCCAAATGAAAACTAAATCAATACAGTACAATAGAATACAAATATAAAATATATATTAAAGGAATTTTGAAAATTTCCTTCCAAATGTAACCATAATCCATGTATTCTTGTTAAACACACTGAGGAAATACTGGGCACCCAGTATTACTGTACTATTGTTTCTTAGATAGTTTGATGCATGCATTTAACATGTATCTGTAAGAATATGTGGTATGGACTACTGTCCGTTAATATTGCTTCATTCATAATGAATGGCTTACTCATTGTATCTGTTACACACACAGTCCCAATAAGACCATCTTAGATTCTTTTTCATTGGGAAATGAAAAATTTATTAAAGAGTTAATTTTACTTGACGGGTCAACACATTATTGTGACTGATGACAGACCAAGTACCAAAAATTATTTATTTAATTTGAACTATTGTAGAACTAAAGATTATTCTGTTTATGCACTTCTTATGCTTATGCTCAAAGACTTCTAAAATGAGTGGTAAATGTCAGTTAAATAATCCCGTGCTTGAAAGTAACTGTATGTAAAAAAATAAAATAAATCAATTACTCCTTTATAGAACTGCATACTGGTTATAAAAGAGTTAATGTCTTGTTTATTTTCTACCAACAGTCAGAAATAAAAATGATAATTTTGTGATGCTGCCTGCTGTCAAGGCAAGAGCTCTTGAGGGCCAGATTTTATATTTTAGTCCAGATTGATCAAATAGCTTGGTACACAGTTGCTGCATGCTTGATGAGAGAGGGAGAAAGGTTTCTCCCAAGCTAGCCACAAAATAGAGGTATGGTTATCTAGAAGCATCTGCTAATGCAACGACCATAGCACTGCCAAATATAGAAAATAAGACTGGGATTGATCCTGAGACTGAGGGCACTGAGGTGCATGTTAGGAGTTTCTCTAGTATGTTCTTAGGGGACTGAAGTATTCCACAGCTATGTCAGGCAGTTTGCTCAAGTGCTTCCTTTTCTTGCCTTTTCCTAACACCTGTATCTTACCTTTCTTGCTGCAGTTTGAGCTCACTACTTCTTGCCATCTCCACTGTGGACTTGGAGAGAACTGCACAGGCAAAACAGCTTAAGGTTTCTCAATGTTTCTTTATATAATACCTTTTCAACACTCCTGAGCATTCTGACCGTCCTTTAGATCCTCTCCAGTTGGTGGTCTATACACCTCTCTTTTGCAGTTCCTCAACAAGATGACACCTGACCAATGCAGAAACATAGCAATGATTTCTTCTTTATGTTCCATTTTTTATGCAATTCTTTGCAGATACTTGCATCTGTTTCTGAAGGATTGCTAGGTCAGTCACTCTCTATAGTTTTGAAATGGAAGCTTCTTAAGTGAGGATGGCTTCATCTCACTTAGGTTTTGCCATTCTAAAGACCTATGTCCTAAGCTAGTTGTCTAGAATCCCTGTTTAGTCATTGTAAATAAAGCCTCTGACTAAGAGAGAAAATCCTGTCTCTAGTTTTTCATAACTGCTTCCCAACCAAGCTGAATTTTGGTGAGACTACTTCAGGGCTAGTTTTTCTACTGCAATGGTACTTTTGCAGCAACATTTATCATGATTTGGATCAGTGGATTATAAGGTACGTGGAAACTTGGATGGACCACCAGGCTCAGTGGCTTATGATCAGAAATACAAAGCATGGCTGGCAGCCTGTCATTAGTCAGTGAAGAGCCAATTGGAGCCAATACCAATTTAACATGTTTATTAATGACCTGATAGATGGGATGGAAAGCACTCACAGCAAATTTGCAGATGATACAAAATTAAGAGAGCAGTCAATAAGATGGAGTGGAGGGCTAATATTCAGAGAGGCCTCAGCAAACCGGAGAAATGGTCTGACTGAAGCCTCATGAAGTTCAATGAAGTGAAATGCCAAATCCTGCCTTTTGGGAAGAAAAATCCCATGCACCAGTACAGGCTGCAGTCCGGCTCACCAGAAAGTAGTTTTGCAGGAAAGGACTTGGGGGTCCTGGTGCACAAAAAGGCAACAGCCTTCTGGACAATACCAGCAAGAGCGCAGCCAGCAGGTTGAAGGAAATAATTCTTCCTCTCTGATCAGCACTTGTGAGAACACATCTGGAGCACTGTGTCCACACATCTCAGTGGATTTTGTTTCCTCTGGAAGGGGTAGATTATTAAAAGACAGGGAAGAATGGCCCCTACAACCTCCAAACAGCAGATTTTGGCAGAACATACAGATTAAAAAATGTTATTGCATGCTAAAAAGTTATCGCTGATGTGGTGACAACTAACTTATGTCTTGCTCACTTTCTACCTTTATTTCCTTCTCAAAATGTACAAAACCTCATTTCTCAACAGATTTGGACGTAGGTTAAGAATTAATGCTTCATTTGAATACCCACTCATAGTGCAGAAGGGTTGTACTGTTGTAAATATATTTTATGTATTATTATGTAATTAATACCTAACAACTTGGATTGCTGACTGCCTTATTCTGGATTCTGTGTTACTGGTTTTAGAACTTAATGTTATCAATTGCCCTGGGTAGTATTTATTGGATAGTTATTTTGCGATACTTCCCATACTTAGAACTTGGGTAGGAGGCTTAGACATTTCTCTGTTGTGTCAAACAAAGTACTTTTTCATTTTCTTGAATTTCCTGAATTCAGATTTTTAAATTATATTTTGTAGAGGAGGAAAATTCAGATCATTATCCAGTCATTGCTGTAGCTCTTGGCATTACTGTAGGGTCCCTTTTGCCTTATCTTTGAGGATTCTTCCTTCAGTATGATTTTGATGAGAAAACTTAATCGTGTTGTAAAATTCCACATGCAAGTTACTCAGAGTTTAGCATGGTTGGAAAGAAGACACTTGCAAATGTAGTGATTGATACACATGTACAAAGCAGCTGTTATACATCTTTCTGAATGAAACATTTATAGAAATTTGCTTTTTGCCAGAATGCTCATATAAACCATGCATAATATTAAGCATATTCCAGATCCATGAGATTTACCATGAGATTAAGCAGGAATATAACTCTGTTCTACCTTGCTATTCATGAAGCCAAACCACACTGAAATCATAGGGCCCAACAAAGGTCTTCTGAACAGAGCCAGCTATAGTCTGGTTAATGATGCTGGGAATTCTGAGAGAATTAGGTTCCATCCATAAATTTTGGCATTTTCCATAAAAAGTTTAATCAAGACCAGCCAATTTGCTTGGTGACAGAGCATAAATGCCTCACTTCCTACTATACTTGTGATAAATCAATCAGCAGAGGAATTTATTGAAACAATTGTTTAACATAAAAATTTATTCCAGCTGCCTGTTATATTTTGGCTGGCCACACAGCACTAGTAAGGATATAAAGGTTTGATACAGACATAATCACTAAGCACAAACATAAAAGATAATACATACTATCAGCTGGGATTTGTAGGTTATACATTCTACATTTTCTGGATACAGAGGTGTTATTCAACAGGTCAGATGAATCACATTTTAAAATTGCCTGGATCTACTCACTTCAAAAAGCTCATGGGTGCCCTGCAGCTCTGATGCAGATGTTTCCCTTGTAGGTAAATGAGGTTAGGAATACAAGAACATAGAACAATGACTCCATACTGGATCAGAACAAAGGCCTGTCTAGGCTTGCACCCTATCTACAACAATGACTAATAAAATATGCATCTTTTCTCACTTTCTCTCCTCTATATTAGAAGGGAAGAATGTAAGCATAGAACAAATATATAGACATACTTCCCCTAAATAGTCTTCTAGCATTTGGTTAACTGTCGCCTTGCAGCTTACTGAGTCATGCTAAGATTTTTTCCTGTATGTCTGCTGTATGTTTTAATGATATACATATTCCAATTTTTGGAACTTGGTTCTTATTGTGATTAGATAAAGGATACCTGTTTGTATATTGCAGCTTAAAAATGTATTGGCCTGAGGCAAAGTCAAAGTAAAATGAGAATAGTTGCAGAAGTAATTACAGAAGACAAACTCTATGTGCTCATGAATTAAATTAAAAATGGGTTTAGCCCTGGGAAAGAAAAATCACTCATTTGTCTAATGTAGCAAATAAACTTTGCAGATGGTTCTAACTTCATGAGAGGCATCTAGACAAATAAGGCATGACTCACATTTTTCCCTATTTTATTCAATTTCTTACTTCATGTCATGAAAGCCTGCAAATGAATAACTGCTGCCATTAGAAAAACACGTTATTGACTCTTTCTTTAATTTCCAGTTGGAAAAAAATTTTGCTGAAAAAAACCTCTAATGTGATGTTTTAACATTTAGAACCTTTTGAAAGCTTTTAACCTAGTTAATAAATTCTTTAATCTTTTGTATTTTATTACCAACCTGTTAAGAATTTTGGGAAGCTAATATTTTAATCTTTATTTACTATAAATTCATTCAACAATGGAGAGGGATTCATTCCTCTATGTACTTGTTTTGGCTAGGATAGATTTAATGTTCTTTGTAGTAGCTTGTATGATGCTATGGTTTGGATTTGTGACCAAAACAGTTTTGATAACACGTCAATGTTTCAATTATTGCTGAACAGCGCTTACACAGCATCAAGGCCTTCTCACACTGCCCAGTGAGAGGGCTGGGGATGCACAAGACGTTGGGAGGGGACACAGATTGGACAGCTGACCCCAACTGACCAAAGGGATATTCCATAACATATGACGTCATGCTCGGCAATAAAAGCTGGAGGAAAGAAGGAGGAAGGGAAGACATTCAGGGTTATGGCGTTTGTCTTCCCAAGTAACTGTTGTTATGTATGATGAAGCCCTGCTTTCCTGGAGATGGCTGAACATCTGCCTGCTGATGGGAAGTTGTGAATGAATTCCTTGGTTTATTTTGTTTGTGTGCACAGCTTTTCTTTACCTATTAAACTGTCTTTATCTCAACCCATGAGTTTTCTCATTTTTACCCTATTGATTCTCTCCCCCTTCCCACTGAGGGGGAGTGAGTGAGTGGCTGTGTGAGTCTGAGCTGCCTACCAGGGCTAATACGCAACACTCTATCATCTGTTATAGATTCCCTGTGAAATGCATTTGGAAAATAATGTTAAGATGTACTTAAGACTCTGTACTGGTCTGGTTAGGGCTAAAGGGCTAAAGGATTGCTATGACTGCCAGATAGTACTGGCCTGCCACTTTTGCTCTATAGTATTTCTTAAAACAAAGAATTACTGACACAAAGCTGTTTATTAAAGGTCTTGTGTAAAGTATGTGGCTTGGGTCAGAAACTAAAAGAAAATTGTTTCTCTTCAGATTGTGGAGCACATACTTGGCACATTTGTTAAATTGATTTGGTCCCAGAAATACAGGCATCCTTACCTAAATCCCTAATGAATCACCTGAAGACACCCATCGCTCTTCATTGGGTATGCCTAGCTTGGACAGGATACCTAAATTTGGAGTCTAAATTTAGATAAACATAAATTGTACTTATAATGCTTAGAATCAAACCCCTTAATTTAGTTAAGGGGTGACGATGTCCTTCAAAGAAATTTTTATTCCTTCAGTGTCTGAACAACAAAATATGAAAAAAATATGTACTGAATAAAGTGTAGAAATACTGCAAAGTACTGAATTCTTCTGCTGTTGCATATCCAGAAGGTACTTTGTATTTTAACTTGTTCATATTTATCTCTGCTTCCTATGTATTGTAGAAGTTTGTAAAATAAATCTTAAGACAGCTAAATATCCCCTAAAATCTGTATTTGGGTGACATTCCACCTTTTCCCTATCTTTATATTCCCACACACGATAAACACAGAAATTATTTGCTGCAACAGAAATTTCTCACTGTAGAGAGGAGAGTTTGTGGAGGTTAGGATTATAACATTTCAGTCAAACTGTGATTGAGAACTTACCTATATCAGACTGAATCACATGCGGTATTGTAATCCTGTACTCTGAAGAGGTTCCTGTGATATTATAAGTGGTAACTGTGGAGGTGAAGATTTTCCTTCACTGGAGGAATGATATGCAGTATGTATGAATGATATGCAGAATGATATGCAGAGTTTTAAATTGTGTTAGAATCTACAGCCCTTTGAAATAAATGGGAAATATCCTGTTGACTACATTAGTGACTTCAATGCAGCATTTCGATCATAGCATAACCTCAGAAAAAAACGTTTTTCCACGTGTGGTTAATGTCAAGATTGCTGTTCTAGATCTGTGACAATGGCTGCATGACCAATCATGTTATAACTCGCTGTTGCCCAAACAAAGAAGAAACCAAAAAAAAAGCAAGGAAACCTTCACTTGAAACATTTTTGCATCCCTTCAACATAAAATTTCCTGAATGTTAATAGTGTTCTTTTTTCCCCGAGACTGATTATAAGAAGGAAAGTTTATCTTCATTCCAGAGGCCAAGAAGTGAGTTAAAGTTATATATTTAAGAGTGAATTGTCTGAAAACATATCAGAGATTTGTGAACACTGTCATATAATCTGAGAAGGGTAATTCATCCAAAGCCATAAAGACATAAGATAGGGAAGCAACAACAGGAAAATACCAATTCTGGAAAACTAGAAGGTTTAAAAAACAGTAGGACATGTACCTTGATGTTATTTTTCACATAAATTATCTGGAATATAAATGTCTGAGAAAATATAGAGCCATTCTCACACACATCTAGCATAATCAGTTCATCAGGAGTTAATTACTTCCTTTCCACAGGTTCACATCATAAGCTTATGGAAAGGATATTAACAAATTACTAAGTATTTGAGAATATGCTTACTGTGGGCAAGTAATTCTGCTGAAGCATTTGATACTATCAGAGAGGCTATGGAACAGCTAGACCATTTGTTTCACTTAAACAAGATTTTTTGTGAAATACAATATTAGTGATATACTTACTATTAACTGCTATTAAGATAGTCCATGTGCTTTGGCTAGAAGATGTCAGTCTAAACTAATATCCTTTTTTGATAACTATTCATAGACAAATGTAATACAATGAACCTACACCACTGAGTTTTAAGCAAAGACAAATTCTGATTTAAGAGGGAATAGAAAGGGATTAATACTAGAACTGAAAGACAGATAAACAAAGGCTACAGAGAGTCACGAATAGGAGTTAGCATCAAAAGCAATTAAATGAGTGGTTCAGGAAATGGTGTTAGGATCAGTTTTGTTTAATGATATCATGGTTTTATTTGAAATAGTTGTATGTACATTTACTGTACTTCCAGGTTACACAAATTATTGCTAATATAGAAAAGGATCAGATTATCATACAAATAGATGTAGATAATGTGGATTAGTGTAATAGAAATGAGAAGATAACACTTCAATGGTAGAAATTGTTAAGTCTTTCTGCCTGGGAGTCGGGGAAGAGAGGAGGGTCCTTTAGGTACTAGGTTATTTGAAGATAACAATGCCTATCAGTGTGGATGCAGTAGACTAATATGACTCTAAAATATAGCAGAATCTTTAGTAGGAGTGAGAAAATATTAGTATCACTTTGAAAAATATTCATGATACTTTGCTATGTTCTCTTTACCCATATTCTGACGATAAGAATTTAGACTGGAATACATATAGCAAAGATACCTCCGTGTATTCAAATATTAAAGGCATAAAAGAAACACTCCATTATCCCCAATGCACACTAGATTGTGCTAAACTATAAAATGTATATATTATTTCTTAATGTATATCATGCACATCTCTGAGCATTTGCTTCCCATGGATTTAGATCAACAAAGATGCTAAGCAAGAAAAGTAAAAGAGTTGCCTAGATAAGCAGGTTCCTAACAGGAATTTAAACACAGTTGCCAGATTTGTGGCTGTGAGTGCAAGATTCCTCCATTCCACCCTTAAGGAAGAACTGCTTTGCCAAGTCAAAGAAAAGAGCTTGAAGAGCACTAAAGCATTGGGATGTAGCATTTACACCATGGAATACAGTAAGCCCGAGCAATAAATTAAACCTTGGCTATATTTTCAACTATTCTGTATGTGACTGACATGCAAGTTTTGGTGTTGAGGCTGTTGCATGTAATATGTATGGAAAGTAAGCCAGAAAATCAGACAGCCTGAAATCATTATACCTGAAGGTTATCTAGTGAGAAGAAAGAAATATACAATCAATCATATTCATTGGCATCTGCTACTATATAGCCTGGAGATGTGCTGCCAGCCATTTGGAGAATAACTGTTTTCTTCTATAAGTATATAGAGTTTCAATATTGCCTTAGGGATTTTTAAAGTATTATTGCTAATTCAGTTTTCATTTGCCAGGTATATCTTAAATAGGTGCCAAGAGGCAGATACGGTTGTTTGGAATATCATAGGTAGATACTTCAGGAGTAAAAGGATTTTTACAAGGACATTCATTTTGATGGCTGTGATTATTATAACTGCCTCATAGCAAAAGCAGACATTACCCTCTTTCTGAATCCTTTATGAGTTTTATTATTTGTGAAGAGGGCATCTTTTTAACTACTGTTGTTTTAAACTAATGGAAACTCCTAATTTTATTTACAATGAAATAAATTTTCGAAGTCCATGTTCTAGTGATTAGATGTTACCATACTATCTGTGTGGTATTTATCTACTTGCCACCAGTGGCTAATCCTGTGTCATCCTAAAAACATAGCATTGATTTTTAGGAATGTAAAATAGGATATTGTTTGCAAGTAATAAACTTTATTTGCTTCTGTCTTTCTTAGCTGCATCAGAATCTTAATTTCTTTCATGATATTCATGAGATTCACTGTTGATACAAACAACTGTAAGACATTCTCCTAGATTCAAGTCATTCACCCATACTTTAAAAGCAAAGAGGCAAAGTCCATATCTCTGATCCAAGAAAAGGACTATAGGAAGATTACATTAATTCTGACTAGTGATTTTGAAATGCCTTTTAAGCTGCATACAAACAGCTGTTAATAGAAATACTACTAATGTTAAGCATATCTTAAAATGATTAACTTTGGATCCTTAGTTTCTACTTAGATTTCTCACACCTAACAAACAACACTATTGCTTCAAAAGCTATAGATAAGACTGTGTTAAATGTAATTTTAAACTTTTCCTCTTTGGTAACAAAAAAAAGGCTTTGCTAGCTATCCTAAAGATTTTGAAAAGAAAATAAAAGCTTTCCATAAATAATGAAGGGGTAGTATAACATTGTGCTGCACCACACAGCAAGGCTGGGGTTTTTTGCCTTCAACGTAACTGAAGTGAGCACCTTCAGAGGTAGTCAGCACTTGCAGCTGTGACTGACATCTACTCAATCGAATCAGTTTATTTTATTTATTTATTTTATTTTTTATTTATTCTACCTAAACCAAATACAAATATTAGGATCACAAAATCAAGTACTCAAAAATGAGGTAATGATGAGGTAAGGTCTGGATTAAAGTTGTCTGTACAACCTTACTCTGAAAGGATAACAGTAACAAATGAAGTTACTAGAGAGAGGTGTTGCAGTTTTAATCTGCCAGAGAGACCACCATTCTGATTTTGGTCCTTCCACATACATGGCTTCATGTTTACAGACAGCAAACCTTTTAAAATGTAACCTTCACAGTTGTCTACTTGATCCGTCTTTCCAAAATGATAAACACTCAGAAAGGTGGTTGCAAATCAGGAAATGTGTGTTATGTAATGTTAAACACACCACAAACCCAAGTTTTTAATTGGTTGCCCAAAATGTCCATATATTGCTGATTTATGAGTGTAGTGGTCCTATGCCCAAGCTGTAAGAGCCAGATGGTATCATCCAGTACCCCATTGTATTGATGTGTAAAGCTGCTGATGTCCATTGAACAGCTCCATATTGCAGCAATGAACAACAGATGAGGTAAAATAATTATTCAGTTTTCACTGCAGGTCTGACTAATGTGCAGGGCAGCTCAGGTGAGGTCATGTTTTACACTAAGAAGAAAATAAAACACTGATTGGAAAAGGGAGCAATATCCATGAAGGAAGAAGGGCTCTGTCACAGAACGACTGATGCACTTCACTGGCAAGAGAGAAGAAATAATATATTTTATTGAAAAACACTATTGTATTGATAAAACACTAAGTTAACAAAGTTCCATGGTAAATGCAACAGTGGTTTAACAAGATTTGATGGCAAGGTACACTTGATTATTTACTGCGTAGAGGACGGGGTCAGACAAAACTGTTAGGGAGACCCTCCTGTTGAGTCATGAGGTTCAGAGAGGACCCCCTTGTGTTCTAAACTCCTTCTCAGAGAGGAGTCTAGGTGTGGCTGGATCCAGATTTTGTCCCAGACTTGGTCAACAGTTTGTGTCTGAAGGATAATATATGCACAATCAATCCTTTATATCACTTAGCTAAGATTACAAGTTTCAGTGCGCTTATTCCCAATTCACTTACTGAGTATCTGAAGCGATAAAGAATGTCTCAACCTTGAGTAGTAACTTTGAGAGGCGTCCCTACTCAAGGGGAGATGCTGGTTTGCAGCCCACTGCCATGCAGGAGAGCTCAGTGGGCCCTGGGCTGTCCACATTTTATGGGGTAAGGTGATTGACTTATATCACATTTGCACACCAGCAAGATGCCTGGGTTGCTATGCCAGACAGCCCTTGGCTTACTGTGTTGCCATCCCTCGCCCCAAAGTCCGCCTTAAGCTGGATGCAGCCATCATGACTGTCGCTGGTGGTTATTGCTTGAGCGGGGTGTGGGGGCAGCACACCACCCCACTCCACCCCGTGACTATAGTCAATTCATCTTACCCTCACAGAGTGGTGGTAGTCATTTCTTGCCTCTGTGCCATGAATAGTATATTGATAGTTTGTGCGCTTACAGATCCTCAGTAAGTAGATAGTGAAGCACTGCTATTTGTTATGTGTTAATTTGTATGTTTTGAGTGGTTGAAGTTGGGTTATTTGTTTTATCATGTACCAAACCTTTGTATATGATATCATTATAAGCAATAGACATATTAAAGTCAGAACTAGTAAAATCACAACTGGGTGAAGCATGAAATTAAAAACTCCCATTGCTGTTGGTGACCATCCAAGAAGAGTTTTCCACCAATGGTGTTCTCCATCCTTCTTCACTCTTTCCAATACATGGTGTATCTCTTCTGCATCATGACGAACAGTGATTAGAGTTTTGTGTCCGTTGTTTCAGATGTGTTCTAGCAGTTGACACATGTCATTGTGTTGTAGTAGTTTCTTCACCAATGTAAGATTCATTACGATGGGGGTAGGCAATAAATCTTGACTCAATGTATAATTAGATTGTAGCAACTGATAACATGTAACAGGAGCTGAATAATTAAATTTGCGTCGCATAATTTTAGTAAAGTTACAAAAATAAATATTTGAATAATATTATCTATGAATATAAAATCACAAAGGATTCTCATATAAACACATCCTTTTCCAATATATACAAGTGCAGTTTCAGGGGTTTCATCAGGACGTATTTCAAAATGACAAACATTTTGTTCAGTGTCAAGACAAACGTCTTGGGCTTTCATGGTGTTACTCTCACTAATAAATCCTTGTTGTTCCTGTACAACCCATGCAATAACATCAACAGTTTGCTATTTGTTTCCATTTTGTTCAGCCCACACTATGTTGTAATGGATAGAGTATAATTCCATTGTGATTTAATCCTAACGCAATAATTAGGTATGTGGTGATAACAAAGCATTGCGTATGGTTAAGACAAAAGCGGTGGCCTTACAGTTGATGGGGTCATAACTAAAACTGACTGAATGCCGGCAGGACTGGAATTCTTTTTCAAATTTAGTTGCATTATCCCAAATTACCTTTTGAATTTCAGTGGGTAAGGCGCCCTCTGCACCTTCTCTTATAATTGCTGCTACCATAGATTGCATGCACAGTTGAGCCTGGATACAAGTAAGAGCCAGAGCAATGTTATTTTGGGCTGCACCAAGTGCATCCACAATCAACTGGTGGTCCCTTTCATTAATTCTTTCTGACTGAGGCAATATACCAGATAAGATCCATTTGTTAGTTCCCAATGCTCATAAACAAGACCACAATGGGTGTTCTAATTTGTTTAAATCACTTGTTGTTGTGCTCAGTTTATTTACGAGTACTTCGGCATCTATACTATTTAAGACTGCCAGTCCTGTCCCTATGATACCAGTTGCATCTCTCCTTGTTCATCTTGGAGAGGTGAGGGTTTGCCCATGTGACCATGGTAACCATCCTACATAGGACATACTTAGGAATGGTGAACAGGTTGGTTTGATTGTAGGGATATTAATTTGCATCAATAGTTCTACTTGTTTAAGAAACCATGAGGGATTAAGTAAGACCTGGTTTTGGCCTGTATTGGACATATGGTCCAATTTCAGAAGTTTTTGGGGATAGAGTTTTCTTATCCTTTACAATCAGGGTGGATGTTGTTGTACTAGGCTCAGTAATGCTTATTTTCAATTTAAATGATAGTCCCACATTATGGTAAGCCCAGAGGCAGATGACAAAAACAGGCTGTACTAAGGTAAAATTGTACGAACAGTCCAAGGTGCAAATTTTCCTATCTTTTGCTATTGGGTTTGATGTAATGTTGTACACAGAAATCTGTGATGACTTCTCATGGGTAGCCCCATTGATCATCTGGCATCCTATTTTAATTTCTTTCCCTGCTGTTCCCCGAAGTCAGGGAACTTTATCATCAGCTTCATCTTTATTCCAGCTCCATTTATTTTCTAAGTACATTTTAGTTCCATGCATGACCACAATGATAAGATGTAAATCTCCCTTACTAGAGTGTATTCCCATACTCTGGTATACTCAACACAAGTGTGAGACCATGGCCACTCTAGAGTTCTTTGACCACAGGTTAGGAGAATCAGCAATGTTAGGGTCTGGAATAGTAACATGATCACAGCATTTCCGTTTGCCACATTCTTGTGTGGGTTAATCACTCCTTCTTACATGGCTTGAAAAATAGTCATTCATTTTGACAATGGGAAAGAAAATGCGAGAGGTTCATGAGATGGATACTAGAGCATGGGCACCCCATGTAATGATGATAAAATCTCTAAGTAGCCTAGATTTGAGACATCCTTTTCCTATATTTGCCAATATTTCCACTGAGTGTCCTCTTTTTCCTCTTTTATTCTGTGTTTTCAGATGGTTCTTAAGTAACCTGATGTTGAGTCTACCAGTACTGGACATAAATGCTTAAAATCGCTGTTAGATTCCTTAAATTGCTATTGTAGATCCGCCCCTTGCAATACATGAATGAGAATCTGTTGGGAGATACAGATTAAAAATGGAATAAATCTACTTAATTATATGAGTTGAGAAAACTACTGAGATTCATTAATATTGAGAGCAAATTAATAAAGAACATGCTATTGGCAGTCAGACTATAAGACACCTGTGGTGTGTTAACCCCAGTAGGCAGCTAAGCACCACCTAGGTGCTTGCCCACTCCCCTTCAGTGAGATGGGGGAGAGAATTGGAAGGGCAAAAGCGAGAAAACACTCAGGTCAAGATAAAGACAGGTTAATAAGTGAAGGGGAAAAAAAAACCCAACAAACTGCAACACAAAAAAACCACACCAACAAGTTATGCAAAAGCAATCACTCATCACCAGCAGACTGATGTCCAGCCAGTCCTCAAGCAGTGGCAACTTTGGGAAAACTACCACACAAGTTTTATTGCTCAGGATGATGCTTTATAGAGTGAAATATCTCTTTAGCCATTTTGGGTCAGCTGTCTTGGCTATGTCCCCTCCCAGCCTATTCGCTGGCATGACAGAGTGAGGAATAAAGAAGGCCTTGATGTTGTGCAAGCACTGTTCAGCAATAGCCAAAAGACTGGGGTGTTATCAACATTGTTTTGGTCACCAGTCTAAAACATAACGTCATATGGGCTGCTATGAAGAAAATTAAATCCATCCCAACCAAACCCATTACAACAGTCCAGAAGTCACCTCTGGCTCAGGAAGTCCTGACATTTTTGACTGTTGGAAGCTGGATGCTTATATTTTCTTTCGTTTCCCATTTCTTATGTATTTTCTAAGAACCTGCTGCTTATTGTTGAAGAAAGAAGACCAGGACAGATGAACTTTGGATCTCCTTCCAGTGAGACCATTCTTCAGACAGATAGATATATACAGCTTGTGAACTTCATTGGGACCACATGGTGATCAAAAACTAATTTGTAGAACAATGTATTTTAAGCTGGTATTAGCCTAAAATTAACTACTGGACTAATTCCACTATGGTTTAGCTCGTTTCAACTATCCTTTTATTTCTCTGATAATATGTTCTACAGCACCATAATCTAAGATAACTCACAATATTTTCAGCTTCTGTCTTTATAAGAAAATTATATTTATGCATATACACTCTCATGGTAATTATATGGGGCATTTTGAGTTCTGTTTTTTTAAAAGTCAGTGTATATTCTTATCGATGTAAAGAATAAGTGTTTCATCCCTAAAATATCTACTATAATCAGGAAAATATGGATGCAGGCTACATACAATACAAAAAGGCATCACTTGTGATGATATAATCAAGTAATTGTGATGATATTGTGTGGAAAAAAACATTCACATGGAGAGAAACAGAGACCTGTCAGAGTTTGTAGCTGACTGGCCTGTTACCAGCCCAGTGGCTTTGTACATATTTATTCACAAGAATGAAATTCTCTTCCGTTCCTAATAAAGACAACATGATGGCATGTTAGACAAAGACCTAGCAGCTGTACAGGGGTATGATAAAGGACTGATTGATGTTCTCTTATTTCTTCATTTACTTACCTTTCTATCTTCAATATACATTCTGCCACCTGAGAAAGAGACACCATATACTCCAGAGTTTTTCAATCAATCTTACCTTTCTTCGGCCTCATTAAATCACTCAGTTCACTGCTGTGAAAATGATTCGAATGTCTCTATTTGTTAAAATCTATGATACCCAGACTGTGTAGGGAAACAGTTTCATTTTACTACTAACTGGTAGCTATTGTAGACTTCATTAATTTAGAACAAATCAGGTGTGAAGGTTATTTATTGCTTGGCAGATTGAACACATTTTGAAAGGTTTCTCAGAGCACCTTATTCTGTAACCAAATTGTACTCACCAAAATGCTTTTGGATAGTTCAATTTTTTTTTTTTTTTTAGCCAAAAAAAAAAAAATATAATCTTATCCTCACAAGCAAGACCTTTATTTAAAAACAATTGAAATTATTTGTTACACGTTCAGTCAGAAGATGGTTAAAACTAAGGACTTAACAACTTTTACTCCTACCTGATCAGAGACACAGCATGTTACCAACTAACATTTGTCTCTCCACACAAATTGCTTTAAGCCAACATGCTAATCCTTTTTACGCCATGAACAAAACAGAACAATCTCAAGACCAAAGGAATATTCAACATATTCAGATATTCTCAGGTGCACCGGTCAAGTGGGCAGATATTTTTTATTTGAAACAGGAAGCTAGCTGGTTATTAACATCTTCTAACTGTGGCCCAGCAATCTTTAATTCGTTACTATCACAAATACTTTGTGATAGTTACTATTGTTACTACTTTGTTGATAGTTACTATTTGTTACTATCACAAATACTCGATTACAGGGAATGGCAGCACAAAACAAGAAATTAAAGCATTAGAGGTGTTAACTTAGGTCATCCTCAAAAAGTTTTTGGGTGTTAAACTCTTTATACTGCAAGTCTCACAACTGATAGAAAAATTACGTGGTAAATGTAGATGTTGGCTCAGAGGTATTAGGGTATTAGAAAGACTCTTAGCCTAGAGACCAGTTTTTAAGCCTTTAGGCATGGCTTTTAGAGTAGGTTAGGCAGTAAGATGGGGGGGTATTAAGAAGCTGAGAGTGAGTACTAAACTAACAAGAATTTTAGAGGTTTTATTTTTTTAATTATTGTTTGCACAGTTTTTAACATAGTGGTCCACAGACTCTGTTACAGTCTTTATGTACGACTCAAAGAGAACAATGTGTTCAAGAAACAAGATAGAAATTTTCATCCTGAGAGACTAGACGTGAAAAACTCTTTCACTTGTATCAGGCTGATCCAAGGACAGTTTAAGAAGGGGAGGGAGCAGCTGGTTTGGGAAGTTTCAGTGGAGAGGGAGGATTTTAATTAATTGCTCAGTGGTGGGAGTTCACTCACTATCAATTACAGAAGAAATCAAGTAAACTGCCTGAATATAAAAAAAAGCCAAAACCAAATGAAATGAAATACACTTGGAGTGCTGCAGACTTACATAGTAATTAGTGTGTCATAGCTACACATAAGACACCATAGCTGACCTGTAGTATGAAAAAAAAAAGACATTAGTAAATGTAAAACAATCTAACATCTCAAAGGATAACAAATTAATCATTAATAACCAAGCAGGACCTTTCCACTTTTCTGAGGCTTGAAACACAAATACACCATTGGCCAGAGTATCTGTAGTTTGGGAAGATATCCAAATTTGCAATATTAATCATTTTGCTGCCATAAAAAACATTTAAAATCCATCTTCAGCAGCCCCACAATATATGAGGCAGTGAAAGATGGTTGCTTAAAGTATAAATCTTTAGGCGTTGTGGCAATATTAAGTTTAGAATTATATACATCTGTTTATGTAACTTCACAAACTTTATCTGATAAAGTTATGCTAAACGGATCAGTGACTCTGTCCTGACCTGGTTATTGCTGCAATCATCAGCTGGAGTGATTAGATGCAGACTGTGCTTTGTCTCTGCCAACTTTAACACCCCCTCAGAAGTGCAAATCCAAGAATAACAGAGACAAAAGATAGAAAAGCTCTTCTAGTTCATCTGCTCTTCACCCAGTGCCAAGTTTGGTAAATTCACAAGTGCATGGAGACTTCACATGAGATTTTCCTGTACCTTAGGGAAGACTATGCATGGGCTTTGATCAGAGAGCAGGCGTCTGGGGAGGCCTCATCTTTGTCAGGAACTGTTAGGAAGCTCTTCTACTTGATCTGCATAGACCTGGGGAGATGACTTTGGGGAAGGCAGGATCTTGTCTCACAGGTGGTTTGCAATTATACTATCAAATACACCAACACTGTGCAGAGAGTATGGAGAGTCTGCAGTTCATGTATATTTGATCTGTGTCTTCTTTTTTTGCTTTCAAGTGCCATTGAGAATTCTTCTGCTTATTACATAGCAATAAAATAGCTTTGAAGTAATTAAAAAAATCAGCCTTGGTGCTGGTTTAGAAATTATATATACCATCACCATATAAAGCTGGGAAATCAGCCACTACCAAAAATCTGTGTGTGGAGGTCAACAGTTACCATTTCAAATGAGGCCTCTGCCTTGATTAGAACTGTATTATTCTGTGTTAGTAGCTATCATTGAAGAAACAGGACAAGACGTCTCCTTAATTAGTGATTAAAATGATCCACATAATAGCTGACTAATAATGATGCAGAAAATCGCTTTTACAGATAGACAACCAAATCTTTCCTGGGTTTGTAAAGCTTATTGTTATGCAATTATTAGGCTTTGCCTTTGACACTTTATACGGTAGCTAATTTTTCTAGCCAGGTGTGAAGGAAAGAAAACAAAAGATGAGGAATGATGCTGACTTGAGCCCTGTGATTTCAGGATTAGTTATTGGTCTCATATTGTATCAATTAAAGTCAGCAAAGACAGTAGCATTCAGTTGGGAAGAGCCATTAGATTAAGTTATTTTTTTAAATGAAGTATCGATGAATGCTCAAAAAAAAAAAATATTCTTAGTGGGATTTTTCAACAAGGGACAGGTCCCAATCTTTCCTTTTAGTGAAGAGCAGTGTGATTCCCATCTGCTGAACAAGAATCTTTTAAAACAGAATCTTCAGACAGCAGTGTAACCGGGGAGAGAATATACTTTAAAATGGGAAGAAAATACATTAAGAATATCCAGTAAAGAGAGGAGAGAAAATAATGGTGAAGGGAGGAAAGAAAGAAGAAGTGTTTCTTTTGAATCAACACAAGAATCTGCTTTTAGGGAAAGGAACTGGCCTGTGGCATGTTCTGAAGCTAAAGCTGTAGTGGGGCTCACATACTTATATTTGTGCAATCTGGCATACAGGAATTTATTGTTGTGTTAGCCAAAAGTAGGCTTTTCTTCCTCAGAGAAAAATCCCCACTCCAGAGAGAGGGAACATAACATCCCAATATAGGTGTAAAGTTGTTACTGATGTTGTTGTAAAGGATAATATAAGGAAATACGTGTAAAAATGCCCAATGCAAATGCTTTGCCTAGAGAAAAGAAGCAGCATAATAATTTTAATTTCTCACTTTTATAGGTATGACCTAAACATGATTTTGTCAGTAAAGAAGAGAATTTGGATCCTATAAATCATTACATTTTGTGTGAATTATTGAAGGGACAGCAATGACTATTGCATTAATCAGAACACTGTAACTAATTTACTGGAGGTACAACTAGCAGATTTACCTCTGAGTTTTCCCCAGTGGAGAAAAAGAACCTTTTTTGTCTGGGCCTGTATGAGCACAGGAACTCTTAAGTCATTAAAACAATATTTTACATATTATGCTTTTTATTCTTTTTTAAATACCTAAATAAAGATGAGATTTTCAAAGGTTCTTTGCATCATCATTTCCCATTATGATGCCACAGATCAGATTTTCAGAACTTCTAGAGCAAGTTCTTTTGAAAGTGTTTTCACTACACGGAAACAAAAGTATTTTGCAAAGCTTCTCCTAACTGTTGTTGCTTTCTAAAACTCCTGACTACAATACTTACTACTGCTTCACAAAGTATTTGACATTAACTTCTCAGTAGAGAAGAAAATTTGGGTGCTGTAAATTATTATGTTTTCAGTTATTTATTATCATAATTATGTTCATAGTTATTATAATTTCAACTGTTGCTATTACAATTATCTTTTCACTTTTAAAATGTTCTTTTTTGTTTCTAGATGATACTTTTCTTTCATTCCTTCACAACTTCTCCTAGAAAAGTTAAAATTCAGGAAAAGAAAGCTAGGATAGAATGAACAACTATAAAAGATAAAAATTCTGTATCTTCAGAATAGAAATATCGGGGCAAATTCTCTTCCTCCTTGTTACCACAGGATTTATTATGCTGCCCCAAAAAAGTGTCCATGTTATCTATAGGTGAAAGTATTTCTCTGTGTCTGCTCAGGCATTTTGAGTGATAGGATGGACAGTTGTCTGTATATCAGTTATGCAACCTAGAGGCAGTCCTCGGAGTCAAACATGTTTAGGGCATGCTCAGGGAGGTTTTCATCTCCTCTGTGTCAGATGTCTACTTTAGAATTAGACAAATCACTTACTAGAATTCCATAATTCTCTCTATAAAGAGATAATACACAATAAGTACTTACATTTGGTTAGATGAATCCCACTTCATATGTACAGACTAATAAACTCTGATTAAAGGTCTTGCCTTAGGCATAGCCTGTTGCCTATGGCAGTAGGCATAGGAGAGCAATGACATCACAGTTTTGAGTAAAAGAGAGAGTTTTTCCTGATCTCACAGATGCAGCTGCAGCTCCTTCAACATGTATTTCTTGATAAATTGCCTTCTACAAGCACCACCTTCCCCAAATGGCTCGTTATAGAGACCAAGAGACCAAACTTCCTAGTGATACATATACAGGGCTCTACTGTCCTATGCAACCTCACCCTTTCCTAGCACCACAGACTTTGCTATTGACAGGAATTAGACTATATGAAAGATATTTGTCCCTATTTTGAGAACGGCAAAATTTAATTTTGTTCATAATACAGAGAAGTCTACAGCTGTCTGTAAAAGGGCCTGGCAGGAACAGAGCAAGCTCTAGGCTTCTTGTGATGCAAGAAAATTACAGTTTTACTGTCAAGGAAGTTCTTGAGCTTTAAGAAGGGAAATTGCGCAGTGAAAGGCCTGCATCAAAAGTTAGGGAGGCTGAGAGACACCTCAATGGAAAGAGGAGGAGGAGAAGGGACAGTGGGTTTTCATCAGACTGTGCAAGACGTCATGGAACACATAAGGAGGTGTGCAGTTTCTTTCGTATTCTCCCAGCCACACTCCTATCCCCATCATCTTCTTCCTCAAAATCTCTGTCCCTTTTCCTCCCTCTGGTCCACCCCGACTTCCACAGGCCTTTATGCACCCACCCTGAGAATACATTGCCTCTTCTTATTCCTCCCAAAAGTCTCTATTTAATCTCTTACACCTCTTGGCATGCTAAGGGAAAGGAAAAGGGAGGAGGAGAAGAGGAGGGTGGCTGGGACTAACAGCCTGCTCCAAAGGGGTCAGGATGTGGTGGTCCAAGATCCGGGGCTTTCTTCTCCCCCTGCTGTTTTTAGTTATATCTAGGGTGGCGTTGCAGAAAAGGTTCATTACCTGTAGCAGAGACTTAGTTGTCCTTTATATCTCTCTGCTGCCTCCCTCTGCCCTGTTCCACACTTCTCCATAGCAGTAATGTTATTTGGGCTAATTCTATATTGCTGGGCATAAGAAAGTCAGAAAGCATGCCTATGTGAAACAAGTTACCATCCTAGGCAACTGCTAATTCTACCTATGCAATACATTGGCTCTGAAAGTTATCAACATATTTGCATCAGTTTGCAAGCCGCAGGACATCCCAAGAAGGAAGGGACTGTCTGCTCCTTCCAGCAGCAAGGAGACCAGGCACAGGCAGGAAGGGTGTTTGCCCTCTTGCTTGGAATTTTTTTCTGTTTTGTTGAGCCTGTGTCATCCTCTATCATCCTCCTGCATTCAGAGAAGGGCAAAGAAAGTACTTGGTACCTGCATAAGTTCAAATCAAATGAAAAATAGCAAAAATGCAAAAGAAAAACAATAGAAACAATATTTTTGAAGCAGAAATCTTCCTTTTCTTCCAGCATTAACTTCAAGTACAATATTGTGTTTTACAGTACAGATTAACAAAATTGTCCAACTGCCTTCAAAAGAATCTCAAGAGTTATACTTTCTTTTTTTCATTTCAAGTTTTCAGAAATGTATATTGATAATAAATTGCAGCTAAATATATGTTACAGCATATTAGTTATTAGCAGCAGCTCTAATCTTTCTGCTTTGCACAAAAACATAATGCAAAGAACACTAGCAAAATTACTTTTATAATTTTAAGAAGTATATCATATTTTAATTTATACTGCACAACACAGTAAGTTCTTTGACTTCTTAAATGGAGTACTGCAATTTAAAATCATGCAAGGACAAATAGCTGGACCAAAAATTCCACTCAGTTTCAGAATTACTCTGAAGTCATGGCCAAAAATTATATATAATTACACATAACTACAAAAGGTTTTCTCCATCTACTGAGTGCCACATTATTTGCTGCTTCATTAGTAATAAGGCATATTATTCCTTGAGAGAGAGTGCAAACTATAATTATAGGTTATTTTGAGGCTTTCATTAGAATCTTCTGGTTTTATGTGCAGATGAATTTCAGAACAATCCTTCTTTGGGGGTAAAATTTTCCAAGTTTAGTCTCGCCTAAACGTTTGGTTTTGTTTGCCTTTTAAGGTATGAAACTTCTGAGGCAAGTAACTCCAGGTGTTTTGGAGAAGAGAGTAAATGTAACTCTTCAACATCGCTATAAGCTTCTTTTTTCTTAATAAATAGGTAGCTAGGAAAAAAATGCCTTCTTAGACCCTGTGGTTTGGAAGTGAGAGCTTAAAGAAATCAGAATGTTTTAAACCATTGACTTGTGTGTTGGCAATGCTAGGATGCTCTGAAGCCCACCTGGGTAGCATCACCGGCCAGACATAAAATACCCTGAAAACTGCACCCAGGTTTATGCTTCAGTGGGAACTGTGTAGTTCAACTAGTTGAGTAATAGAGAAATTACAAAGCTTCATGCCATTCATGGAATCCCCCACAAGCAATGTATAGGGCAGTATATCCTTCTTATTTCTGCTTCTGCCTGTGGCACCAAGCATAAGACACTGGGCCCTTGCTGAGAATCATTGCCACCAGTTCAAGTCCTGACAGTCCCACCCACCCACAGAGGTCAGCACGCAAACAGCAAGTAGCATCACTTTTCAACAGGTGACAGGTTTCCTCTGCAGGCAAAGAGAAAAATATAACAAGATTAGTTTTTACAGTGCAAAGATCAGCTTTCACTCATCTCTAAGTGGCAGTGAAGGGCAAGATGGAGCACAGCCCTGAGACGCTGGTGAGTAAAAGAGTAAAAGAGACAGACTTAACAGCCCTAGGAAAACACAGTTAGTCCAAAAGATCTTTATTAACTTCCTGTCCTATTTCTCTCTTCCAATATCAAGATCAGCCTCACCGAGATCTCTACCATAGACTGACCTGCCTTCATCCAGCTTAATTTTAAGATGCATCTTAGCAAAAGCCGTTTAGAAGGAACAGGCAATTAGATTGGCATTGTCACATAATTTGGACTATTCTGGGGCAGGAGCTTGCCAGCACTTCCTCTGCTGCCTTGGCTGAGGCAAAGGAGGCCATGCTTGCCATTGGTTGCACACTGAGAAAGTCTCTCTCCAATATTGCTATTACAAGGCAGGGGTTGTGTCAGCTACAGCACACAGCCCCACGTAGAGTCATCCTGCCATTTAAGAGCTTCCGCTACTTGAAATAACTCTCCCACTTCTTTGCAGGATTATTTCACTCTCAAATGGCTGTCTTTGGAAATATATGTGTCTTTTTAAAGCCAAAGCTGTTACAGATGAGGATGAACTAACAGCATAAAGATGGTTCTCTGGGAAGATTCACAGCCTCATTTAGTCTCATTCTTTTTTAAAATTGCCATGTTGATGATTGGTCTGAAAAAGATGACATTCTTGTGTCTTGTATAATACAAAATCTTTTCTTGTATCATTTCCAGACCCAAGTACAGAAAAGGTCTGCATCTGAGATATCTGGAAAAGTCTAATGCAAGGACTGTGAGTCTAATACTTTGGGGAAAGCCAAACACAAACCTAAGGAGTGTTTAGATGCATTTTTTTGCATTTTGAGTTGCTTTGTATAGCATAGGCTATACTTTTCTATCTACACAAGCTGCTTGAATTCCTGAAAGTGATTTCTCTCTTAGAGAAATTGCCTACCTCTTGTGGAGCTTTTCCTTCACAGGAAAGCTAAGTTAGGCTTCATTCCCCTGTGACTTTCAGAGTTATCATGGGGAGCTTTTTGTGGCATCTGTCTGACTACAGAGTACTGAACTATAGGGATTCCTTTTATCTGAGGACTTGTCTGAAGACTGTAGGGCAGAGGACAACAAGGTGTTCTGTCATAAATTGTCACAAAGTCAAAAGTCAACAGGAATAAAGTGAGTAAAGTATATTGTGTCTTTTGACCCACTGAAAGGGGGAAGGGAAAAGGCCTGGGAAAGGGCCTTAGGTCCCAAGCCTCCTGCCCTTGTACAGATCTGCTTTGAATCTCCCAACTCGTGCTGTGCTGTGCCATACCTCTTTGTACTGGCACATGCCTGGATTCACAAACACGTCTGTAGTCTCCTTCCATGGAAAAAGCACACTAGGATAGATAACTAAAGAACCTCTAGGAACTCGCCAAAGTATCCTAACCCAAAAGACAACAACAACAACAACAACAAAAAAGAAAAAAAAAAAAGGAAAAAAGAAAAAAAGAAAAAAAAAAGAAAAAAAACTTTTTAGGTCGTCCAAATCCATCAGCATGATATTGTGCCCCATGTGGCCCCTAAGTCCTGTAGGAGCAGTCTGAGGAAGTCTAGCACCCAATATTTAACATTTGACTCATGACCCTTAACTTGTCCTGTAGCTTACAGGGAAACAGTTTCATGCATTTATGAAATATATTTTAATACTGGCTGCTGGGGTAGTGTCATGTGGTATATAAGTATGGTTCAAGGGGAGTAATGGAAGGGTCCTGCCAGGGAGTTGCTACTACTTGTGAGTTTGGTAGTGTGCCCAAACAATTCTTGTCCTGCACCACACAGAAATCTCTGGAGAAATGTATTATCAGCTCCTATTTTTAAAAGCATATCATGTGCACAGGGGACTGGAAAGGTTATTAATAAGTCTTCCGGTATAATAGGTAAATATTTATAACTAAAACATGTATTATTTACCTGATAAATGCCCTGTCAGATCTGTTCTGGTGAATACACCAATACACCGTGAGTATGTGTTCAGGTGGATCTCATTATTTTTAATTCTGAATATTTCTACTTTTAAAGATTGCTGAATTGATATCAGTTAAATACCACCAAAGCAGAAGAACATTGACCTAACACTGACCTCATCTTCTACCTGAAAGCAACAGCCTCTGAAGGTGTTGCAAACTAGTTCGTTATTAATTTCTTCATAGGCTCATGTCTTGTTTCAATTTAAGTTGTCATGTTGGTTCTGCATGGTGATATATTCTTTTTCATGGCAGATGAAGTGGCTGAGTTAAATCCATTTTATGAAGGTCATCTGCAGCCTTGAACCTTGATCTCAGTAGTGAGATGCAAGTATTTATTTTATTTATTGTGTCAGGTTGTCCTCACGTACAGTGGTACGGCATATTTTCTTAACTGAAGTCAAGCACTCTTGTGTCTGATGGCCCATAATAGACTCTCATTGGTGTATGTATTAAAACTTTATTAAACAAGAAGCCAGAGCTGCTCGTAGAGCTTTATTGCAGGAAGTGTATTCAGGGAATACGATCAAATCTTGTTAAATATACATAGTGAAAAAATCTAGAAACTGCTGGTCATAAAAAATGTTTCCAAATTAAATGCTCCTATGTTTGAATTCCTGCTCTATTTTTCAAATTAACAAGGATGATAGCTCATTTTAGAGGTGGCCAAATCCATCATGGAGTCGATGTCACTTAGTGGATGCAGCTCTTTCCCTTTCATGTTGGTTGTTCTGAATATGGTCACAGTTGTCATTTTCCATTTAGGGCATGCATTGTGATCCACACGGGAGGTCTGTTGCACCATTTCCCGGTTTGTTTCATTGTAATCTGAGTTGTTACCAGATTCCTTTCTGCAAAAAAAGGAACGATACTCTTGGCTGAAACCAACTGCATTCTGGAATCCTGCTGCCTCCCATTGCTTTCAGAAGGTTTTCTAATTTTTCATCTGCTGTTGGTCTTGCTATTTTTGTTTATTTTGGTGCTAAAGAGGAATGGGAGGCACGTTAGTATTGTCTCCCAATTTTTGGCAATTACTGTTGACAAGCTACTATAAAATTCTGGTATTTATCAAAAATAGCACGTACATTTCAAAGCAAAAAGAAGTTAATTGACGTATAGAATGCTCTAAAGAACACAGGAAAATTTTGTGAGGAGAGAAATGCACCGCATTTTAGGATGTATGGGTTTAATTTTCCAGTGTTATTTTAGGTTCCCATAGTCGTGAAAGCTGTTGAAGGAAATTAACCAATAATGACATTGCACCATAACTTAAATCAATCCACTATTCTAATGCAAGGCTCCCTTAAAGAAAATGCACCCTTTCAAAAAAAAATCATTTTTGGCCTGGTAATAATGTAACGTGATTTGCTGATTACAATTTTACTCACATATGAAAAGCAGAGAGAAAAATAGTCTTCCATGTGACTGTCTTTCTTGAAAAGGAATTAGAAAAACAAACTTCTGTTTCTAAATCTTACCCAAACTCCAGATTTTTGACATTTTTTATCTCTTCTGATTTTTCTTTATAATGGTATATGCCAGCTCTGAGAATTTTAAAAATACTGGTGTGACCAGAAAATGACAGTTCCAGCCAAGCAAGGAATGAAGTGCTGAATTCTGGCTGAAGCAGCTCACTCCTTGCTTCAGAAAATTTCTTTCTTTTGCTTAGCTAGAGTTATTGTATAATTTGGATAGTTTCCAGTATTTCATTTTTATATTCAGACATGCCATCATGATCTCAAATTCTCTTTCTAAAGAAAGAGAGCAGGGCAAGAAACCCAAAGCGGCTGTGTCTCTGTTATAAGACCTCATAACCTGAATTCATGATTAATATATCACTAATATAAGGATCTACTGAAAACTGTAAATTGATTGCATTCAGGTAATTCAAATACCTGTCTGTTGGATAATGAAGTTAATAACAAATATCCAGGCACATACATTTAAAAAAAACCCCAAAACACAAAACCAAAGCAACAAATCCAGACAGTAAAAACAGCTAGGTCCTATCACTGCTGTGGTTTCCAACTCAGCTATCATCTATCAGTGGTGCTACAGAAAGGGAGAGTAGAGAGAAATCTTTGTTTACCATGTGGAAGGTGAAAAAAGATACAATTTTCATTTTTTTGCAAGGAACATATCCTCCCTCTGTCTTGTGTCATGATAATGTCTTGCATAACATGTAATGGGTGGACATAAAATACATTGGTAAAGTGTTTCTGTATGGCGGAGAGGAATAGTTTACATTTGAAAAAAAAAATCCAGACCAAATATAAACAGATGAATGCAGAGATCATTAGAGGTATTTATTAGATAGTTAACTAAAACTAGTTAACTAGACAAATGAAATCTTGTTCCACCTAAAAAGCTGGACATGTTCTGCAGGAAGTGTTTTATTTTTCTATGAAGATTCAATACAATCCCTTGGGCAAGGAAAGGTGAAAAAATCTTTGATTTGCCTCCTGCATAACTCCTGTATTCAAAAATGCTGTTGGAGTAGACATGAAGCTCTGTAGGCAAGGCTGGATTTCTTTAATCAAAGCAGAAGAAAGGACAGCCTGATACTGTGTCTTCACCAGAAATAAGGGCTCCTACTTCTCAAACTGCATAGCTGTTTCTTACTTTTTTTTTTTTTTTTTAATTTATTTACCAGTATTTGAGAGTTAACCTGGAAAATCATTAAAACTTCTTTTGAGCTAAATGATAATGTATCCGCCATGAATCCTTCCATAAATAAAGAGTCAAACACTTTAAAAATCTGGGCCTGCTAAAAAATATTTTCTAGATTACCAGCTTCCCAGTAAAGATGTCTAAAATCCAGAAGAAACTGGTTTGGGATACTTAGTTGTCCCTTCTGGGTCAGACTCTTGAACTAGAAGACGCAGAGTGCATGAGATCTGGATCTGCAGGCATGGCTCTTATGCGAATGTGCTTCCTTAAATTTACATTGTGTTTGGCATTTTTGAGTTCTTCTGTGAACTCTTAGCCTATGGCTGGGGGCTGGAATGAGATTAAGCTCATTCCCAACACAAAAGACATGAACAAGGGCAAAATACAAGCCTCTATTTCTGAGTAGCTGAAATATGGTTTTTGGCTTGATTGCATAGTCTTTATTCATATTAATAAAAACTTATCGAGGAAAGCAGGCTTACCAGTTTCAATAGGAGGAAAAAAAAAAAAAAACAAAACACCACAAAAGAACCCCACAAACTACTCAGTGACTACTGTGAATAAGTATTTATCCACAGAAGCAAGATTTGCACAGTCTAGTCCAGTTAATAGTAAACTATTATAGACATTTACTTGACTATCTTTTGTATGATTCTTGGCCAGAAAGCCTTGAGGATAGATTAGTCTGCTTTTCTTACTGGGGGAAAGAAGAAAAGCCAGCTCTGCTCAGCTTTATTTGCATGTAATTTACCCATAATTCCACCTGCCAGCTTTTGATTTTTTGATTTATTTGTGCCAGTGGGTGGTTTGGCGCCTTACTGCTCCCAGGAACAAGGGAGGTATAAAGCTGGTTTGGAAGGTACCTTTTCCTCTCAGCTGTGACAAGTGTAAACTCAGCATAGCTGAATGATCTGAGTTGGCCCCACAAAAATACTTTGGCACTTAAAGTTGCATCAAAGTCCAAGTTCCAGTTCAGTTTCTTGCTGTCTAACCTTGCAGCTCCCTCCATTTTCTAGGAATAAAAGCTTCTTGATACTCATCTAGATACTTAAATGTCTGCTTGTGGACACTCCAAGTATTACCCACACCCAGGCTGTGCTGCTCATTAGGTGTCTTGTTCGTACTTGAGACCTATAGAGTTACAAATTTGACATTTTGCTGACTGTTTCATTATGGAATCTTGTCCTGGTTTCGGCTGGGATAGAGTTAATTTTCTTCCTAGTAGCTCATATAGTGCTGTGTTTTGGATTTAGCATGAGAATAATGTGATAACACACTGGTATTCTAGTTGTTGCTAAGCAGTGTTTATACTAAGTCAAGGACTTTTCAGCTTCCCATACTCTGCCAGCGAGGAGGTGCACAGGAAGCAGGGAGGGAGTATAGCCAGGACAGCTGGCCAAAGGGGTATTCCATACCACATGACATCATGCTCAGCATGTAAACTGGGGGGAGTTGGCCGGAGAGCAGGGATGGGCTAGGTGTCGGTTGGTGGGTGATGAATGGTTACGTCACTTGTGTTTCCTGAGTTTTATTTCTCTCTGTTGTTGTTATTTTCCTTTTCATTACAATTTATTATTATTATTATTTTATTCCAGTTATTAAACTGTTCTTATCTCAACCCATAAGCGTTCTCACTTTTACTCTTCCAATTCTCTCCCCCATCCCACTGTGGCAGGGAGTGAGTGAGTGGCTGTGTGGTGCTTACTTGTCAGCTGGGGTTAAACCACAACAGATCTGCTTAGAAAAACGTGCTATGAGCACACTGAGAAGTTCATTAAAACATGGTGTGAGTGGATAGTGAATGCCTTTGCTCCTGGGCACTTCTGTAAGGCCTGTGACACGGTCCCCCACAACATCCTTCTCTCTAAATCAGAGGGATATGGATTTCACAGGCAGGCTGTTCAGTGGATAGCAAACTGGCTGGATGCTTGCATCCACAGGGTAGTGGTCAACGGCTCAATGTCCAGATGGAGATCAGCGACAAGTGGTGTCCCTCAGGGGTCCGTACTGGGACGAATACTGTTCAATACCTTCATCAATGACATAGACAGCAGGAGCGAGTGCACCCTCAGCAAGTTTGCAGATGACACCAAGCTGAGTGGGGTGGCTGACATGCCTGAGGGATGGGATGCCATCCAGAGGGACCTGGACAAGCCTGAGAGGTGGACCCATGTGAACTTCATGAGGTTCAACGAGGCCAAGTGCAAGGTCCTGCACCTGGGTTGGGGCAACCCCTGGTATCAATACAGGCTGGGGGGTGAAGGGATTGAGAGCAGCCCTGAGGAGAAGGACTTCAGGGTACTGGTGGATGGAAAGCTGCACATGAGCTGGCAATGTGCTCTCACAGCCCAGAAAGCCAACCGTATCCTGGGCTGCACCAAAAGAAGCGTGGCCAGCAGGTCGAGGGAGGTGATTCTGCCCCTCTGCTCTGGTGAGACCCCACCTGGAGTACTGCATCCAGCTCTGGAGTCCTCAGCACAGGAAAGACGTGGACCTGTTGGAGCAAGTCCAGAGGAAGGCCACAGAAATGTTCAGAAGGATGGAACACCTCTCCTGTGATGAAAGGCTGAGAGAGTTGGGGTTATTGAGCCTGGAGAAGAGAAGGCTGCAGGGAGACCTTATTGCAGCCTTTCAGTACTTAAAGGGGGCTTTTAAGAAAGATGGGGACAGCCTTTTTAGTAGGGCCTGTTGCGATAGAACAAGAGGTAATGGTTTTAAACTAAAAGAGGGTAGATTCAGACTAGATAGAAGGAAGAATTTTTTTACAATGAGGGTGGCGAAACACTGGAAGAAGTTGCCCAGAGAGGTGGTAGATGCCCCATCCTTGGAAATATTCCAAGTCAGGTTGGACGGGGCTCTGAGCAACCTGATCTAGTTGTAGATGTCCCTGCCCATTGCAGTGGGGGTTGGACTAGATGACCTTTAAAGGTCCCTTCCAACCCAAACTATTCTGTGATTCTATGATTCTATGAATGTGTATGATCATTTGGATAACTCTAGTATTAAGGTGGAAGAATGATCAAGAAATATTTCAAAAGTTAAAGTGTTGCTCTACCCAGATAGCAGCCTTAAATATGCATGTACAGTGTATAAAAAACAACACTAAGCCCAATTTTTCTGCGATCACATCTTGTCCTAGTTCATCCATTCTCCGGCTTCTACTGCTTCCTGAGGACTTTCAGCTGTGCTTAGGCTTTGCATCAGTTTGTTTGATCCTAAGTAAATGGCAGTATATCCGTTTGCTTAGTTTTAGAAATAATTCTCCCTGACAGATGCAGTCTGCTAAAGACTGGGCACTGATTGTAGGTTTTAAGTGGAATGGAAAATATACTTTCATTGAGGAGAAAACTGCATGCACAGAAGGAGGTTATTTCTTTGCCAAAAAAAAAAGTTCCTGCTGTTTACATCATGGGAAAACTTGTTCAACGGTAAATCTGGAAATGGTCATTAGTACAACACTGCCTGTTTTGCTCAGTTCACACCACTTGCCCAATGTGAGGTTCCACCTCTCTGATAGTCCTCTCTGCCTCATCAGTTGGAGGCGGGGGAAGGAGAATATGAGTCTAGCTAATTTTGTGCATGAAATTAAGGTGTTTATGCTAGGAAGTTCATATTTCTAGACTTCCTTTATCCTCAAAATAAAAAAGATTAACAGTTCGATAATCCAGAGTGGGAGCCTAAGGCACTCAGATGTGTCTTCTGGAAGAGTCTGCTCATCACATTCTCTGTCAGCTGGGCACAAGGCTAGAGATGCTGGGCCTCGTAAGCCAGATGCCTAACACAGACTGTGAGAATACCTTCACTGTCTGGGCTGCTTTGAATTTGGAAGCCAATTTGTATGCTTTATGGGTTATCTCAAGGTTTTTAGTTTGTTTGTTTTTTGTTCCAAAAGCATGACAACTCATATTTTGCATTAAAGTTTGATTTAGGAATAATTTAGTAAAAATTATATTTTCTTGTATCTGCATATTCTACAGACTTACAGACATTATAGACAGTTGTTCCCTATGTTTGCATTTGCTTTGTCAAAACAAAGAACTGGTATGTTCAAGAGAAGGGAAAAAGAAAAGGAAGAAACATACAGTAGAAGAAAAAGATATTTAAGTGACACAAAAGTTATTGAGCAAGTTATTAACTCCAGTTCATTGTTAGTGCAACATTTTGTACGTAAAAATATGAAATCAAGAAAAGAATCAATACCTCACAATTTTTAAATACATTTTGTCACTTATTTTTTTCCTTCTCTGCTTCTTTTCCTGGAGAGCTATATGTTTTTAGTGTTTTGTTAGAGATTCTCAGAAGCGATTTGGAACCCTGTTCCCAAGTTCTGCCACCAGTCAGTTGGCTGATTTTTCTCTTGTGGATGATCTTTCTGAATAACAATGAATTTTTTAAGGAAGATCCATCTTGCATCCAAAACGACTACCATCACTATGTCAATCTGGAAGTCTAAAAGAAACTTTGAACAATTTGACTGTGCAGTTACATGCTTTGATGTGAGCACAACAGAACTAAGCAGTAGCTGAGTAGCTATCTGTGCTGGTCACTTTCAAATGGTAGATATAAATGCCTGGAATGACAACTGGGCACCTTAATCTTTTTGTGAATCTAGCTCTTTGAGTTGGTTTTGTGAATCTAGCTTTTCATTGTTAGTTATTTCAACTTGAAACACTCGGGTTATTATTTGCAGAAGTACTGAATATTCAAGTCTGTAGCTGAGGTTAACAGAGAATCTATTAAAAAAAAAAAAAAGTTACACAGAATTTGAATTACTCTGAAAAAAAAAAAAAGTACTTACCTTGACAGTACCTTGGCAATAAAAAGGTTACCACTTCTAGTTTAACCTCAATATGCCTTTGTACATTGAGTAGACAGTAAATAAAAAATAATGCCTGGAGTCACACATAGACTGAAGAAGATAAAAGGAAACGTTCAGCTGTTTCTGGGGTGAGATAAAGGGCCAATGGGTGAAAAAAAAAAAAAAGGCACACAATTATGTAGGTAACTATTTTATCATATGCAAATATATGAGGAGGAGAAATGATGTTGCCTGGGCAACTTTAATTTTGGCATGTCTTAACTTTTAAATGGCAGCTTTCCAATCTGAAGCACAGTTAAACATAACTAAACATACTAGTTATCAGGAATCTGCTCATCTGTGTATATACGAGCATCGTGTTGAAGCTTATGTCACTAATTTGTTTTCTTAACTGTTTAAGATCAAACACTGAGATTTTAAAAGATACTTTCATTATAGCTGTACTTGTGTATTTTAGAGAATGGATTTCAGGTTGAAGAGAGAATTGAAAATGACTTCCACGGACGGTGATGAGGTGTGGAGTAACAGTATTTCTCCTCTGAAAAGGTGTAGCTGGTAAGGAGATGCATAAGCATATGCCAGTTGTGTCCATTCCAGGGAAGAAGGAATGAACATGAGAAAGGTGTACAGATGGCCAAGGCATTTCAGCTCAGGTGAGACTATCATTTATATCAAACTGTGATCTGGAAGACCTGCATCTGTACTGACATCCCATATGAATGCTGTAAAGTCTGAACAGCTTGTTAAGGAAGAGTGACAAATAACCTGTGATGACCTTATTGATACTTGGACTGCAGTTCTGCTTCAGCAGGCTGGGTTATGAACAAAATGGGTTTCTCTAAGCCGTATGCATCCTTGGCCTCAGGAAAACTCACAAAGGGCTGCCTAGCTGACAAACTGATTTATTCCCCAACTTCCTTTCCAGGTTGCTAGTGATTACCGTGACTTTTATGTAAAATCATACGGCTTGGCTTTCTATTTTACATTTTTTTGTAAAGATTCTCTGGATATGAAATGTGTGGCTTGATTTTTAACACAGAACTTTGTGTTCCACTTTGGTGTATTTTTATTGCTCTGCCCTTAATTATACTTTCATGTCCAAGAACACAGAAATAATTTCTCAGCACTAGCCTGACCTAGTATTGGACATTACAGTGCATGAAAAAGGAATTCTGTGCCCATGACACTGTATAGAGCTTCGCTTTAGATACCTGGCAGTATCACGGCTTTTACACTCTAATTCATTTGCATTATGCACCTATACAGTAAGCACTTATTATTTTCATTTGATAGCTGTGGAAACTGAGGCACACAGAAATATGTTGCCAAAACTTCTCTAGAAAGCTGGGGATTAAAACTAGGTCTCCTGAATTCATCTATGAGTCACTATGCAGTCTGTCTACATAGATGACTGGGCCCTGCATCAGCTGTGTCACGAATGGGTGATTTAGAATGCTTAAGGAATCACCAACAATTTTATCAGCAAAAGTGGTTTTAATATGATGTTGTAGAAGTGTGACTTAAGAAAGTTTGATGGCAAGGTTCACTCTATTAATTATTGCATGGAAGAATCATACAAAGGAAAACTGAGTTACACTCGAGTTAGAATGATTCACAGAGAGACCAGAGATGCAAAGAGTAAGGAAGACCCTCCTGTTGAGTCACGAGGTTCAGAGTAGACCCTCTTGTTTTCTAAACTCCTGATGAAGCTTAGATGTGGCCAGGTCCAATCTTAGTCTCAGACTTGGACAATGGTTTATGTCTAATGAAGGAATACAAAGGGTAAGGAAGACCCTCCCATTGAGTCACAAGGTTCCAAAAAGACCCCCTTGCTTTCTAAACTCCTTCCTCAGAGAGGAGTCTAGGTGCGGCTGGATCCAATCCTAGCCCCAGACTTGGTCAGCGGTTTATGTCTAAAGGATTATATATGCAAAGTATATATAATGTTTCATTAGCATCAATTCAGCATGCAATCAAATTTACCAACACAAAAATCAAAGTTACCATACTACAAGGTTATGCGCGATATCGGTCGCTTACCAAAGATCTGTCATTGGTAAAAGGTCTCTCCACCTCGAGGAGCAAGCTTGAGAGGTGTTCCAGCTCAAGGGGAGATCACCACCATGCAGCCATGCTGCCTAGCAGGGGGAGCTCAAATAAGGCTCACTTAGGCTGTCATATTTATAGGGTAAAGTGGTTGGCTTGTAGTCAAATTACATGTGATAGAAAAGATATGCAGGAGACTCCTTGTACCCATAACTTTCTTTGTTCCTTGATGAATGAGTCTTGGAAAAGTCACCCACTATTCATGTGTCAATCACATGATCGGTGTTCCAAGCTCATGTGCATCGATACTCGCTGTGTCACTCTGCTCCTTTGTGGGTTTTCAAAGAATAGATTGAAACTAGAGGAGTTCATGGCTCAGCTATGGCTCAGGCCCTTACCTCTTCCTGCACCAAACTACCACCAGTCTGGTCAAGGTGTTGAGCACATCCGTCACAAGCTGAAGGTCCCAGCTTCTTTGAAGTGCACGATCTCTGTGGGTTTTGAAGAGCAGCTTGTCAGAGAAAATAAAAGGTGCATGCGTGACTAAGGATTGAAGGACAAGGAAGGGGAAAAAAAAAGCACTTTTCTTTCAGTTAACCCCAGAATAAAAACAGAATATTGAACTGTTATTCCCTGCAAAACTGAATATTGAACTGATATTCTCTTGGGACCCAGATGTGTTTGGCTATAAGGCACTTTCTCTAACTACTAGAAGAGGAGAAGTGCCAGAAGACTGCACAGCCTCTGTTTGTCCCTGTTTCAGTTGCTTATGAGCCTTGTTCACAGTCCATGTAGGGACTATCACAGGCCGTTCTTAAAAAAACCCCAAACAAACATTTTTGGCATCCTTCAAAGATTGTTTCCATTCCCCAGCTAAGGGATCCTCAGAGAAGTGAAGAGTTACATGCTATTTTTTCCAACCAAAGAACAACTCAATTTAGCTTTTGTTATAAAACACTTTCTCTCATATCTTTGTTTTCCACAGAAGTTACTCATTTGAGCACTGACAAAATATATCACTGCATTGCCTTCTGACTGAGCAAGATCACAGTCTGAGGACTGTGACAGCAAAAAGGGTATTAGCAGAGTTCAATAGATTCCAATGAGTTTTGGATGAGGACCAGAGAGAGCTGCTATTTTTAATGTAGTTAGTTACCTTAGGCTGGACATTCTCTGTTTTCTGTCTGTCCATTACATTATGCTGTGATTTTGTTCTGAATAAAGCTATGTATGTAAGTCACTGAAATTCATTTTTTACTTCCTAAGTAACTTCTTTGACTTATCAGGTAGAAGTTTGTGCTCTTGAGGCTGGAGGTCATCAATTCTATTTATCATGCTGAATGTATAAGGTTGCCTGACAACCTTGCTGTTCAGAGATGGACACAGATCATTACAATGGTAAGGGCAGTACAGTCTTGTTTCAGAATTTTTTACTTCAGGGTAACACATCATATCTAAATGGAAAGGAAAATTAACACTCAGACTGCAGTCTGAATTTCTCAGACAGAAGGCAAGGTATAGTCTGACACACGAGTTCTGTACATTTTCAAAAAGTTTTAAAAATCCTCTTCACCTTTTATTGATTTTGCTGCTCAGCATTTCTATCACATAAACCTTACTGTATAATTTCACTGAACAGACACATCTTCCTTTGGGATTGGGCATAATGCTTTTTTTAGCTTTTAAATATTTTTTTTTTTTAGAATGATGAAAAGAGGAACACATTTTAAAAAACTGTTGCCATTTTAATGGAAAAAATCACACACCAGCTGGTTCAAACTGTATGCAAAATATGGCATGTGTGAATGTGCCATTTTACAATGTGCTTATGTGATTTACTCCAACAATTAATCAATGAAAATTAAACAGTTTGGGAAATAAGTGGTGCATTTTTGAACTTGAAGTTTAGATAGTATTCTCTTAAACCCAAAAGATCCAGGGCACAGTATAGTTTGAAAGTCGCTGTCAGGGCATGATACAAGCATTTCCTGGGATGACATCCAATTAGTGGAAGCACAGATACAGTCAAATATTTTCCTATTGGTCCAGCTATCTGCTGCATTTGTTTAATAACTTCATCTGTCTGGCCCCTAGCAGTACAGTATCTGAATGCCTCCAATTTAATGCCGCAATCTAAATAGATTAAAGAGATTTGGTTTTTGTCCTGTCTAGGGAGAGAGTCCCAAAAGATCCCTTAAAATGTGCTATCATATGGATGAAAAATTTTATTTACAAAGTCTGAAATACAGAAAAATTTTGCAGTTCCTTCTGAAGCGTGTATCTTTCTTTGGTATGAGCGGGCCTTATTATCTAGGCCCCATCTTCTCTGAATGTTTGTCTCATGCATCAGTCATCCCTTAATTTTTCATCAGGAAAATAGTTGTCATGAAATGGCTTGATCCATGGACACAGATCAGATGCAGATCTTTTTTGAAAAGAGGCCTTAGTGTCAAAGAGTGCTCCAGCTTTGATCTAACACTAAACTTGTCTTGGTCAAGTTACTGTTTGCCTCAGGAAAGGTGGTAAACTCCTGAATGTAAGAAGCAAAAAGAAGTGTTGTAAGTCTTTTAGTATGGGTCCCACATGTTCTACATTGACATTTATTATCCAGAAAAAGTAGAGGTCAGCAGAAACACAGGTGGTCTTTTTTGCTTTCACAATTTTCATGACTGCATGAGTAGATGAAACTCTTGGAAACATTGTGTTTCTCACCCTGGTCTCAGGGCCAACCGAGGTGAAGGAAGAAATGCAATTTTGCCATAACAGATTCTTAGTACTGTGTTTGTCTCTGGAATTATTTGCATATTCTCTACTCTTTATATTACATATAAAAAAAGTTATCAGCTCATGTCCTAGAATGTGGATGTGTAAGTATACGTATTGTTTTAATTTTGGAAGTCGTGGTTGGGAAGTAGGTAACCTTATGGTATGTGTTGCTTGATAGTGAATCTTAACAGACTTATTGTATCTATTGTCTAAATTACTTTGCCAAAGGTCTCTGAGAAGTTATAACAGGAAGAAAGTGAATATTTATTATCCTGGAAGTGTGGTTTATTAGCCCATAATCTAATGTCTATTATTTCGCACATAGCAGATGATGATTTTTCATGGCAAGGAAATAGCTAACCAAATCATCTGCTATGCGGTAGGCTGAAATCTGTCATCTTCTAAAAATAGTGGAAGTGTTTTGACTGAGGCCAACTGGTATGAAAGGCCACCATGGGAAGGTCTTTCATCAACAGTTTAGAAAATAGAAAATGTTATCACAAGGTTGTGTAAGGAAATGGAAGTATTGATCCTGGTAAGTGGCAGAAAATGTGTAATGCAGTATCTACATGCAACAAACCAAATAATACTGGAGCCAATAAAACTGGTGTTGTATCATGTATCAAGCATGCATATAGAAAATGCTACCTCTTTAAAACAAACAAAAGACACTTTAAATAGGCTAAAAATAAGCATAAATTGTGCATAAGAATAACTCATTGTCTGCAACCCTGGGGAAGGACAAATGGGATAACAAACTCCACAAAATACAAAAGTAAAGCATTTTGAGGGAATGTTAAGAAAGCACTGAGATATCCGGTACACACATTGCACAACACATTGTAGCCATGTTACTAAGAATTTACAGTTTTGTATGGCTTTACCCAAGCACGTTGAACAGTACTTTTGTGTCACAAAATCAATTTGTCTATGGCATATAATAGAGTATACAAAAATTCAGCTTCAGCCACGCTACTGATGTCCTATTAACCAAAATGTTAGTGAAAAGGAAAATACCTTGAATTCTACACTTAGCAGTGTGTCACTGAACTTACAAATGCAGAATTAAAAGTGAAGTGATATATTCAAAGATCTCATAAAGTCAATACACATGTATTGGTTTGGGAAACATTTGAGAAGGTAATAAAGCAGCACAAATTTGGAAAAAGTTAAAGGAAAAACACAAAGATACATGATTATTTTTTCCTCTAAGTCATGAATACATTATAATAAGTGTCATCTTTTTAGATGATCCCTTAATCCATTATTTCTAATTAAAAAAGAAAAATCAGATCATCATGAAAAAATCATCATCCTGCTTACCAATATTTATTGTACTAAACAACGTGAGATACGTTCTTTAAATACTTGGCCAAAATAAGTTTGAATTTATACACAATTACAGACTGAAATGTCAAGAAAGATCTCTTCATTATCCTGAACATCCTCTTCAGTAACAATGTCAGCAGATTTAATATTCCTTTTGTTGTCTACATTAACTCCTTTTTTTTTTTTTTTTTTTTCTTTTTTCAGGCAGAGCATCAATCTGTAATCCATTTCAATACTAACAAATGGCACACTGGAACAACATCTTAGCTTGACCACCTCTAGGAACATTTGTGGTACTTTGTGTATCAGAGTATGTTTCCTCTTGGTAATGAGAATACTTTTGAACACATTCATTCGTCTCTCATTTCCGTATAGGATCAGTAAATGCTTTGTTTGGGCATTTATGTAAGGTCTAGTAGGTTTATATTAGATTAATAGAAATAAATCTAACAGTGCTATCTAAAATTATCCTTAAGACTTCATTTTTTAATGATGTGTACCTAAAAATCCTTACTGATATTGAAGCTGCTGATAATATGATTTTCTAGCACATTTTCCAACACTGTCTCATTACGGAATGTGTCCATCTATTGTATCTTGGTTCAAAATAACAACGTTTTAAAGTTATAACATTTTAATAGTAGAATAATCTTTCTGGGGTGTGTGTGTGTGTGTGTGTATTGCCTGGCACATTCAAATCCTTCTCCATGAGGATAAGTGCATTCCTTCTTTTCACTGTAATAGCATTGTCCTGGATTTCACCTGTTTGGAAATTATATATTAAAAGGAATGAGGGATTGCATTATTATTTCCTCTGGTAGTTGAGCTAAAACAACAGTGAATTGTGTTTTCTTGAATCACTTAATCTTAAATACAATTTCTAGTCTTCTGAAACAGAAAAAAAAAGTAATTGAAGAAAGATAAAATATCCAAAGAATTTGAAATTGTACCTCTAATCATCCAGAACTCTGATTTCCTTTTATGATAAATTGCTGATAACTGTTTCTTTGGTATTAACCACTAGTGCTCCATATAATAACTGCAAATACAGACAAATACAGAGGTAGACTTAATCCTAGAAAGCATATTTTTTTCATACTTCTCCATGGTCACAGCAATGAAACTATGATTTTACTGTGCCATGCATACTAGCTGCTTTCCCAAGAGTCCATCCACAACCCTCGTACACACACTCTTCGATGAAGTGAAGAAACACGACATACAAAGTAAGAGGAAAATCTCTGTTAGTATCAGAGATACAAGGAAGTAGAACTGGGGAGGACAACATTTATAGGAGTCCTGGGATTTCAAAATGGAACTGACTCTACCAAGTAGTGTGAAGTGAAGTATCAGTAGACAGCTGCATTGAGAAAAAGGATCCTGAGCTGCAAACTGTGGGATCAATTCCATACTTAGACATTCATGCCAACTCATGCTTTTGTACCTAGCACTGAAATGGCACAAGTTAAGATAAGAACAACTGCATACACATGATGCCCTGTGCCACCCCTGCTAGGCACTGATACTTAACTTCACCTACGAGTCACACAAAATGCAGATTTTTTTATATACAAGAAATTTGTATTAGATATACTTTTTACTTAGTGATTGCCTAAGCTGAGAGTAGACCTCTGTGTGCGTGTGTGTACAAAGAATAAGTGTCTTAAGAAATTAATTTTTTGGGGCTTTTTAAACAAATAAGGTGTGATGGTATGATGGATGGTATTACTACTTCGTCTTTTCAGTTTGCTGCATGTTACATTCTGTTAGAAAGATGTTTGTGGGCAGCAGAGATGAAAGCTGCCAGTTTGTCTTGGACACTTATGAAATGAAACACTGAACTGGGAAGAAACTCCTAGGGTAGGAAAGGAAGGTTGCTGCATGCCCAGCTACCGGGCAAGGAGAGCTGGGGTAAGGCATTGTCTGGACTTTGGGATGAGGCAGGCAGGGCGTGAGTGTCACAAAGGTACACTAAATCTAACCCAAATGAAGGACGAGCTCAAACAACTTTATTTCACAAAACAGCCAAAACCACATGGCAGAAACCAATGAGAAACAGGGGTAAACCAAAAACAATCAACAGTCTGATACCATTTAACACATAACAGGTTTGAGGTGTCAGTCACGGCATTGTTACTACATGTCAATACACAGAAGAGTGATGATCCAACGTGTGCACACACACTCACTCACAAGGAGGGGAAACTCTCTCCCTCTCGTGGGTACCCAGAATATATAACTGCTCACCCAGGGCAGGGCAAGGGCTCACTCAAGGATATCCAGAAGAAATCACTCACAGAAAGGAGGTGAGGGCACTCAATCCTAGGAAGTTTCCTCAGGCGGTGTCCCAACCCAAGGGGAGAGGTTTCAAACACAGACTTGCTGCTCTGAGAAGACCACTCCAAGGGGGTCCCCAGCTGTGCCCCATTTATACCCTGGGTCGGGTCTGAGCTGTGGTCATCATTGGTCATGATGCAGAAACTTCTCTGAGCCAAGACACCTCATTGGCTGTGAGCCCTGCCTGTTGAACGAGGCGCCCCGTTCCTCCTGCTCCCCATACAGAGGGGTGCATGTGCCTGGAGGCATGGTAGAGCATAAAAGGCGCAAAAATGAGGTCCGGAAAGCCAGTGATCGCCATGTTAACAGCCCCGATCTTTAGGGAGGAGGGGGAGCAGAGGGGCGTGCAGAGTGGTACCTGTCATGGTGAGGAAGATGGCAAGCTGGCAGCATGAGGGCAGATGGGAGCCTCCTAACAACAACAGATAGCCAGACTTCTGAAAGGGCAGAAAAGAAATGTCTTTTTCTAAAGGCCCAGAGGGGGCTGAGTGTCATTTGCTTGTACTTTGGAAACTACAGAAAGGCGCTAGACTGTAAGTGAAAGAAAGTGACTGACTTTGTAAGGACTCAGGGGAAACACTTGTTGACAAAACCTTTTATATTAATCCATCCACTGAGCAAATCCAAGTCTTCCCTACTTTAAAAATTATATAGTTTATACTCTAATAATCAATATCATTAGGTATTCAGAGGTCTTCTTCCACTTCTGTGGCACAAAACTCCAGCTAATTCAAGGTCCCATAATGGATAGAAAGATTTTTCTTTCTTTAGCTTGCATTGAGGAAGAAAGATTGTTCCGGTGGTTTCTAATACCTAAACTACAAGGGCAAAGAGGAAAATTGCAAGGGAAGCTAACTGTTCTCCCTTCATCTTCCATGTTACTTTACACTGTTACTTCACACTGTTACTTCACAGTCCCCTGACCATGCAGCAGCTACAAAATATTTTTGTTGTGTTTGTTTCTTTGACAGACACACAAATGCCTCCGGTGCATGTCTAGTGCCTCTGTAAGCAATGGCAGCGGCTGGTGGTCACTATGGGGTTTAAAAGTCAAAAGCCGTACTCCAAAGATTTCTGCTATAATGGTGACGTGGTGTTAACTAGTTATCATGAAATGCCCAGACTGCCTCCAAGACCTTGCTTTTTGGATCCTACATAGAAAAGGAATACTTTCTAAAAGCCTGGAAAAAAGAACTCAGGCTTTAAAAATATGAATAAAATCACAAGAATTGGAGTGGCTTAAAAATAGGCTTTTTACATGAAAAATGTATATCTTGTTTTTTAAAAAATCCTTTTTTTTTTATTTCACCATAGCTAAAAAAAAAAGAGAAAAGAGAAATTAAAAACTTTCAAGAAACACTTTTTCCAAATATTATAATTTGATAATCACCCCTGCTCCCCAGAATTTTCCATCAAGTTGCTTGCAAGTAATTTTTCCAGTATATTTAATAAGGACTGATTGTTTTTAGCCAGAATTGATCTGGGAAACTACAGGCCTCTCAGCCTGACCTCGGTGCCGAGGAAGGTTATGGAGCAGATCAACCTGAGTACCACTATGTGGCACGTACGGGACAACCAGGGGATCAGGCCCAGTCAGCATGGGTTTATGAAAGGCAGGTCCTGCTTCACTAACCTGATCTCCTTCTATGACAAGGTGACCCGCTTAGTGGATGAGGGGAAGGCTGTGGATGCTGTCTACCTGCACTTTAGTAAGGCCTTTGACACTGTTTCCCACAGCATTCTCCTGGAGAAACTGACTGCTCACAGCTTGGATAAGTGCACTCTGCGCTGGGCAAAAACCTGGCTGGACAGCTGGGCCCAAAGAGTTGTGGTAAATGGAGTTAAATCCAGTTGGTGGCCAGTCACAAGTGGTGTTCCCCAGGGCTCAGTATTGGGGGCAGTCCTGTTTAATATCTATCAATGATCTGGATGAGGGGATTGAGTGCAGCCTCAGTAAGTTTGCAGATGACACCAAGTTGGCCAGGAGTGTTGAGGGTAGGAAGGCTCTACAGAGGGACCTGAACAGGCTGGATCGATGGGCTGAGGCCAACTGTATGAGGTTCGACAAGGCTCAGTGCCAGGTCCTGCACTTGGGTCACAACAACCCCATGCAACGCTACAGGCTTGGGGAAGAGTGTCTGGAAAGCTGCCTGGCAGAAAAGGACCTAGCGGTGCTGGTCGATAGCTGGCTGAATATGAGGCAGCAGTGTGCTCAGGTGGCCAAGAAGGCCAAGAGCATCCTGGCTTGCATCAAAAATAGTGTGGCCAGCAGGACTAGGGAAGCAATCGTCCCACTGTACTCAGCACTGATGAGGCCGCACCTCGAATCCTGTGTTCAGTTTTGGGCCCCTCACTACGAGAAAGACATTGAGGTGCTGGAGCGTGTCCAAAGGGCAACGAAGCTGGTGAAGGGTCTAGAGCCCAAGTCTTATGGGGAGCAGCTGAGGGAACCGGGGTTGTTTACTCTGGAGAGGAGTAGGCTGAGGGGAGCCCTGATTGCTCTGTACAACTACCTGAAAGGGGGTTGTAGCAAGGTGGGTGTCAGTCTCTTCTCCCAAGTAACGCACGATAGGACAAGAGGAGATGGCCTCAAGTTGCACTAGAGCACGTTTAGACTGGATATTAGGAAAAATTTCTTCAGTGATAGGGTAGTCAAGCACTAAAGCAGGCTGCCCAGGAAAGTGGTTGAATCTCCATACCTGGAGGTATTCAAAACACATATAGATGTGGTGCTTAGGGACATGGTTTAGTGGTGGACTTGGCAGTGTTAGGTTAATGGTTGGACTTGATGATCTTAAAGGTCTTTTCCAACCTAAAGGATTCTATGATTCTAACTGTTTTGGATGGTGGAGTGGGTTGATGTTGGTTGGCTGCCAGACCCTCACCCAATTGCTCTCTGACTTGGTCTCTTCAACAGGTCAGGAGAAGAAAAGAAGATGAAAAAGCTTGTGGGTCAAGATAAAGAGAAGGAGATCACTTACCAATTACTGTCACTAGCAAAACAGACTCAACTTGAGGAAAATTAATCTAATTTATAGAATTATAGAATGTTTTGGGATGGAAGGGACCTTTAAAGGTCATCTAGTCCAACCCCCACTGCAATGGGCAGGGACATCTACAACTAGATCAGGTTGCTCAGAGCCCCGTCCAACCTGACTTGGAATATTTCCAAGGATGGGGCATCTACCACCTCTCTGGGCAACTTCTTCCAGTGTTTCGCCACCCTCATTGTAAAAAAATTCTTCCTTCTATCTAGTCCGAATCTACCCTCTTTTAGTTTAAAACCATTACCTCTTGTTCTATCGCAACAGGCCCTACTAAAAAGGCTGTCCCCATCTTTCTTAAAAGCCCCCTTTAAGTACTGAAAGGCCGCAATAAGGTCTCCCTGCAGCCTTCTCTTCTCCAGGCTCAATAACCCCAACTCTCTCAGCCTTTCATCACAGGAGAGGTGTTCCATCCCTCTGATCATTTCTGTGGCCCTCCTCTGGACTTGCTCCAACAGGTCCACGTCTTTCCTGTGCTGAGGACTCCAGAGCTGGATGCAGTACTCCAGGTGGGGTCTCACCAGAGCAGAGGGGCAGAATCACCTCCCTCGACCTGCTGGCCACGCTTCTTTTGGTGCAGCCCAGGATACGGTTGGCTTTCTGGGCTGTGAGAGCACATTGCCAGCTCATGTGCAGCTTTCCATCCACCAGTACCCTGAAGTCCTTCTCCTCAGGGCTGCTCTCAATCCCTTCACCCCCCAGCCTGTATTGATACCAGGGGTTGCCCCAACCCAGGTGCAGGACCTTGCACTTGGCCTCGTTGAACCTCATGAAGTTCACATGGGTCCACCTCTCAGGCTTGTCCAGGTCCCTCTGGATGGCATCCCGTCCCTCAGGCATGTCAACCGCACCACTCGGCTTGTTGTCATCTGCAAACTTGCTGAGGGTGCACTCGCTCCTGCTGTCTATGTCATTGATGAAGGTATTGAACAGTATTCGTCCCAGTACGGACCCTTGAGGGACACCACTTGTCGCTGATCTCCATCTGGACATTGAGCCGTTGACCACTACCCTGTGGATGCAAGCATCCAGCCAGTTTGCTATCCACTGAACAGTCTGCCTGTGAAATCCATATCCCTCTGATTTAGAGAGAAGGATGTTGTGGGGGACCGTGTCACAGGCCTTACAGAAGTCCAGATAGATGACATCCATAGCTCTTCCCTTGCCCGCTGATGCAGTCACTCCATCACAGAAGGCCACTAGGTTGATCAGGCAGGACTTGTCCTTGGTGAAGGCGTGCTGGCTCTCTCGAATCACCTCCCTGTCCTCCATGTGCCGTAGCATAGCTTCTAGGAGGATCTGCTCCATGATCTTCCCAGACACAGAGGTGAGGCTGACAGGTTGGTAGTTCCTAGGGTCCTCCTTTTTACCCTTTTTAAAAATGGGTACAATGTTTCCCTTTTTCCAGTCCCTAGGGACTTCACCTGACTCCCATGACTTTTCGAATATCATGGAGAGTGGCTTGGCAACTACATCAGCCAATTCCCTCAGGACTCTGGGATGCAGCTCATCAGGACCCATAGAGTTATGTATGTTCAGATTCCTCAGGTGGTCACGAACCTGATCTTCACTTACAGTGGGAGGACCTTTGCCCCCCTGATCCCCCTCAAATGGCCCATTGACTCGGGACGTGTGAGGAGAGAGGTTGCCAGTGAAGACCGAGGCAAAGAGGTTGTTGAGTACCTCAGCCTTCTCCTTGTGTGGTGTTACCAGCTTGCCAGTTTTGCTCATCAGAGGGGGTACACTTTCTTTAACCTTCCTTTTCTGGTTGACGTACTTGTAGAAGCCCTTATTATTCTTTGCATCCCTCGCCAGGTTCAGCTCCAGCCGAGCCTTGGCCTTCCTGATCCCATCCTTACACAACCGGGCAGTGTCCCTGTAACTCTTCCCAAGATACCAGCCCCTGCTTCCACTCTCTGTACAATTGCCAATTAAAATAGAGTTGGATAGTAAGAAACAAAGACAAATTAAACTAACACCCCCCCCTCCACTTTTTGTTTTCTAGGCTCTTCTTCACTCCTTCATTCCCACCTCTTCTACCTCCACCCCACCTGGAGAGACATGGGGACAAGGGATGAGAAATGGGTGTTGCGCTTGTAACAGTTCCTCTCTGTCTCTCCTTCTTCCTCACATTTTCCCCCTGCTCCAGTGTGGGCCATAGCTCCTGCCAGGAGCCTGTTCCTGCATGGTCTTTCCATGGGCTGCAGTTTCTTCAGGGCATAACCACCTGTTCCAGCATGGGGTCCTCCACGGACTGCAGGGGAATCTCCTTCTTCTCTGACCTTGGTGTTCGCAGAGCTGTTTCTCACACTTTTTTTTTCCTCACTCCTCGCTGCCTGGCAGTGTTTTGCCCTTTCTTAAATGTTTTCACAGAGGCAACACCAGCTCGGCTCATGGGCTTAGCTGCGTCCAGCACAGGACAGACCTTGGTCTCCTCACAGATGCCACCCCTGTAGCACCCCATTACCAAAATTTTAATTTTGCAAGAGGAAGACCACAAGAAGTTTAAGGCCTCTTTTCAGGCTGCCTGCTTCCTAACTAAGGTGGACACTATGCATCTAATTCTTAAAGACTGATTTACTCTCAAGCAACATCTAATCCTGTGAGTGTTTAAGATAAAATATTTTATTCATTTTGGAGAAATAAGTTTCTTTGGAGACAGCTGAAGATGATCAGAACACACTGGCCTGTTGTTAAAGAAATTAGAGACACAAGTTCTAACACATTGTGGAGTTGCACACAGATAACTCTACCACAGGTCTCTTCGTCTTTCCTCTACTTCTTTCTTAGACTACAGAACAACTTGCATGTAGTTTGATCTTGAACTCCACTAGGATTACCTTAAAATTAGAGGTGTGACTTTTGTAGAAAGTCTCTTAGGTACAGAGTTCTCTCCAAAACTGATGTGTCTATGTTGTAAATCATCTGCAGGCCATGAAAGAAAAGTAAAAACATAGCAAACATATGATATTTCCTCAATGCGCTTTCTCTTTTTCAGCTCCATGTTTTTATCTGTTCAGAAACATTCTGTGGATTTATCTTCCAAGTATTTTACTTGTCTTCTCTCGAACTCATTTATGGTTTTGATCTTTAACATCCTTTTGGTGAAAAGCTCCAACTGTTTTCTCCTTGTTGCCCAAAGAACGACCTCCTTTTGTTTGTTTTGAAATTCATGCATAAAATTATCAAACACTCTTAAAAAAAAATCTCTCTTTACTAAAAAGCTATGCCAGAATTTCTCTTGAAAGATGATTAAAAAGTCTTCCAATTTTCATTCTAAATGTATTAATGGCCAATTCATTCCTATTTGTTTTGTGCTAATTATCTGATAGTTAATATGTTTATTCTTTAAGAAAGACTCACTATGTCCCTTCTCAGATATCATTTTGCTAGACTAAGCAAGCCAAACTTTCTAACATCTGCTCGCAAACTTTTTTATTTCTTTAACTATCTATGCTGCACCTTTTCTAGTCTTAATTAATGTTTGTTGGGGATTAAAACAGCGATGGAGAACACAAATAAATCCAGACTGTTGCCTCCTACCTCTGGAGATTCTTTTTTAGGTGTTTCTTTTAACTGTGATAAGCTAGCATGCTCTGTGTAGTGGGTGATGGTACTGATCTTTTATCAGAAGATTTTCCATTAGAGATGTTGAAGAAATTAGACACTGGGTTATCATTTACCCAGAGATCTGTAAACAGCTTTGGTCTTATAATAAATGAAAGCAAGAGTATAGGCACAATATGGAAAATATAACCCTCAAACAAAAAAACAGTTGTACTTAAAGGCGGACCTCAACCACACCCACTGCATCTTGGTAATCTTTGGAGAAGTTCCAAGTCCAATGCCAGTCCTGAATTTTGTGGCTCGATCCTTGCCAAGACATAGTGAGAACAATGTCGTACAGGGCTCAGAAAGTACTCAATGTCGTACCTGGCATCTGAATTCTGCCAGAGGTTCCCAGAAGTCTGGGTCTATCAGTCTTATTGGCACCCACAGGTGTCTATATGAATGTGTCTGTCTGTGTCTCCATTTCTATTTTAAACTGCTATTTTCCCCCCTGGGGCAATCACCACATTGACGTCAGAACATTGCCCAGCACCTCATTTATGTCTGAGAAGAGAGGGAAACAGTGTTGAGAAGAGAGCTCAATGGAAAAAATAATATTCAGTGTGTGTTAAAAGCATTGAGGGAGGAGGAGTAAGTGGAAGAGAAGGGAAATTTTAAGTCAGTGTATTTATATTATCCTAAATACCAAAAAACCTGTTTATTTTGGATACAAATATTGCATTAGTATCTGAAAATATAGTTAGGCAAATTTTATGGAATATCTGAATACCTGATTATACATGAAATAGCTTGAAGATGTTTCTCATTTTTTTCTCCATTTGAGAGTTTTCTTATTGCTATTAATGAAAAGTCATGATAAACCTATGATGTCTTTTTCTTTCATTCCATGTGCTTTTCTTAGAGTAATCACACATACCTTTGCAGCAGATATTAGATATTTATAGAACTCTATCTTAGTCATAACATCATGTACTTATCTGAAACTGTTGTGAGCTCCAGATGGAGCTAGGCAGTATCTTGTCCAATAAACTCTGGTGTTAATGCACAAATTAGACAATCTATGCTCATGTGTCTTCTTGAGTCAGATAATGACAACATGGAGTTTTACTGTGTGTATATATTTGAATTCAACACTCAATGTGCAACACTTTTTTTTTCTTAATAATGATTTGGCTATTACTGTGGACCAGAACAACTTTTAAGAGATTTTTACTACCTCTGTGACCTAAAGGAATATACACAAAACACCATGTTACCCAGCATACAAACTGCAGTCTCTTTTACATCTTACCTTTCCCTTTTCTCTCTTACTGAACTTTGTTATCCATTTGCATCCCCATTTCTTGTTCTTTTATTGCATTCATTCTCATTTAACTCTTCTTATTCTTCCTTCCAAGTGGTGCAGTCCAGTGGGTATGTGAGAATCTTGGCTTTCATTTTTTAACACGGAACTTCTTGTTCTTAAGATGGTGGATCAGGACCAAATAACTTAACCCCAAAGGAAAGTATATTATTCAGTACTATTTGAAGATTGTTTGGTTTAAAAGCTGGTCTTATAATTTGGAGAGACTGGCTTCATATTTTCTAAAGGTTTGTGGTTGGCAATATTGCATGGAGCTTCTCCAACCTTGGGCATCTGTAGAGAGACTGATGACAAAAGCAGTCTTTGTATTCTTCTGATCTTGGACACTGCTCTCAAATATAGCTGGCTGATATTTTCATGGAAAAACTGAGTTTGGTTAACATTTTCATGTTTTCACCAAAGAAGAAGTGAATCTCTATCCCTACTCATTTTTGCATCCTGCTTTTGCAACTTAAGGACAAAGAGGAAGGATATCCTGACTTTCCGGCTCATCGATTAAAACCAAAGCAAACTGCCTGGGTTTCATTTTATTGGTTAAATGTTGGAATAACAAAACAACTTTTAATTTTGCCTGAAATTTTGTGGGAAGTTTGTTTTTCACCAAACTGTAGAATACTTGTCTGGTGTTCCTTAAATCTGTGGACATTGTTGTTAACTGTTGGCATTAAGAGTCCAGACCTCTGATTCTTCACACCACTAACAGCTGACAACCCAGGAAAAAGTAATATACACCTTCTCCCAATAACCCAAAAGGTCCCCTTTGCTGTTCTTTGTGAAGCACGGTACTTTGCTGAGGGACATTGCCCTCTGCAGCCTGTGCTTGCAAACAGCGATTCGGTGTTGGCCTCACCGGGGCCTGTGGTACCAGGAAAGCTTAGCTCTGTTTGGATTACACTAGATCTATTTAACCTAAAGTGGAGTTTTTTGTTGTTGTTGTTGTTGTGAGGATTTTTTTGGATTTTTTTTTGTTTTGGTTTGGTTTGGTTTGGTTGGTTTTTTTACTAGAGGGTTCTTTTTTTAAAGAAAATGGTACAGAATGTGTAACAACATAGCAAAAGTAAATAGACACTAGTTCTGCAGGTAAAAAAAGAAAAAAAAAAACAGAAAAAAAAAACAACTTATGCCTTCCTGCTTTTCTCATGCAAAGCTACAGTTGTCTGTTAGGTGTCCAAGGAATTCAGGATCAGACTCAGTCATTAGCCCTAAACCCTGAGACACTGGCTGGTTAGGTAACCTGGCAGCCAAGGGTTGGAAACATCCAAACATGTCTCAAACACAACACAAAAGAGGTTGATTTACTGCTTTCCCTGCAGCCAGAGCTCGTTTCCATAGAAATAACTTTGGGTTGCTTCCTGGTTTCATGAGTTCTTTATATACCCCTGGTACACTGTGTCGCAGCATAAGGGAAAAACATGTGGAGACCTGATTCATCTCTCACTTGTAACAACTTTACACTGGTGCTAATCAAGAAACATGATTAAATTATTCCTGATCTGTAGAGAAGTTCCTCTTAGTGGGCTAATATTGTTTATTTCTCTTTAAAGAGATGCTCTGAAGTTCTACTGCTTATGATATATTCAGAAGAAATTAATGTAAAATTTTTTACATTAGAAAAACTTTTTTACAGTAAATTTTTTTACATTTTTGCATGTAAAAGTTTTACGCCTTTAATAATAACTTGGAGCTATGTGATCCTATTATATTCAGAATAATTATGACAGAGCTAATTTTAGAAACAAGAATAAGCAACATTTTTCACTGCATTGTTTTTCTTTTCCCTTTTTACATAAATATGAAAGTTTTATTTCTCATCAAAATGCAACATTTAAAGTTATTTGTAAAAGAAAAACATGCTCATATACTAGCCTGCTGGTTTATTATGCATAAGTAATTATTTAATTCAGAAACTTCAAAACAGCCTGCTTGCAATGAGTTACCTAAACCTATAATACTTCACCTCAGGAAAGTTGTCAGAAATGCTAAATACAACAGTCCCCTCTCAAAGAGGCCATGCCCTATCAGCTTATAGCAGATGACAGTATCCTTTTTATTTCTAAGAAAACTAAGGCTGTAATGACTGAGAAATCAAGTATTATGCTGACAAACATGTAAAATGATGTATATAATTTCTTGATATGCAGAATAATAAGATACATACCAAAGTTACACACTTCAGAGAGTCCAGGTCTTATAATTACTTTGGATGAACTGTGTCCTATGCTAATAACAGTGCCTAATGCCAGCATATAAGATGTTAATGATTTGCAGCATTCAATGCCTCCAAATTCAAAATGTCTGAATTTCTTCTTTTGTGTGATTTTGTCATGTTACATACTAAGGTTGTTAAGGACCCACCTGAAAGCACTTACACACACACCTGTTTCCATACCTACTTACTAGAGTTAAGCATGTTCTTCAAATCCTCTTGAAGTCAATAGGACTTGCACATATACCTAAATAATGAGATGACTTTGAAAGGACAGCCCTTACTGAGAGCAGAGATGGTTCAAAACTTAATGAAGTCAAGAAGAACATTTCCTTTGGTTTGAATTGGCTTAGGTGATACATGTACAAGAACAAAACAATTGCTTCTTCAACACAGCTCACCTGAAAATAATAGAAAGCAAGCCAGGTGGCTAGGAACTGATGGGTCAATGGACACAGTGATGTAGCTTTGCTGAGGTTCAACAAAAGCTTTCCTTATACACATGGGATATCAGGAAGAAAGCACGAAACTGAAATGAACAATGGAGAGTAAAAAGGCCTTCTTGGTATCAATGTGGCTTTTAATCTATCATACTTTGAACAAGATTTTTTATTCCAGTTGTTTCTATCTCTTCCTCTTATACCTAATAATAGAAGATGCATGACTGCAACCACTTTTCCATCCTACACTTTTCCAGTATGTTTTTTGCCCTGTTGAATTTATGCTGCAGACTGTCTCTAAGCTAAACACTCAGTGTCCATCTTCATTCTCAGTGTAGCTGGCAGATTATTTCAGCACTTTTGCTCAAACTCTTCTAAAATTTGGCTTCATGGCCAGTTCCTTCCTCTGCCAGGGGTCTTGTGACTCTATGGACTTCTTCAGTGCATTCTTCACAGAAATTTCCTTATAATCTGCTTTCTGAGGTGGTCTTTTAGTGACAGATTATCATTTAGGGCTATAGAAACCAGGGCCCACCTGTGAGAACTACCAATGGTGTTATATTCAGCTGTATTTTCCCATATTATTCAAACATGGACTGCGTTATAGCTGTATTCTGGGTATCTCTCACTTTTTATACTTAATCACGGTGCAGCCTTCATAGCACATACAGATTTAGCTACTGTCTTTGTAGTGATCTATTTAGTTCTCCTTTCCAAAGTAAAATCTTGGCCTTTCTGATGTTTCCTCATGGGTCAGTTTTTAATTTTTAATTGCACATGTGCTGAAGGCTCCATTGATCAGCATGTTTGGTAAATAAGAAAGCTCATTGAACTTTAGGCTATAAATAAGGGGAGGTCAAAATGCAGAGCTGTACAATGAGAAAGTTTCCAGCTCCACTCTATGTACTCAGTTACTCAAGATGGTGAAAAAGAACAAACCCTCACCATATGACAGCTGTCCCGAATGTGGATATACAGTGCTATTATGTACCATTTTAATTTTGTACAACAGCCAGGTGAGAGCAAACATATTACTGCATTTTACATCAAAATGTTATCTTTAAAGTATAAAAAGAATATAATTAGAAAAAAACAGAAAAGAGATGAATTTATAAGCAGAGTTTGGAAGTCTCCATATACAGCCTGTACATAACCTGAGGCACTCCAGGATTACCTGGAGCTTTTTGAAAACATGAGGACAACGCAAACATTTTGCCTGTGTCAGAAATAACAAGTCAAAGAAAAAAATCACTGCATCAGAAAACAGGGAGTTGGAAGAGAAATTGTACTGTGCTCTAATAAAGGAAAAATAATAAAAATCCTCCCCTTTCAGATAGTTGAATTCTTGGTGATAATTGTGCTACAATTGGGAAGAATGTGGATGTGCAGCTTTGAAGGAATGTAATAACCTGAAGTCTGGAAATCACAGTAATGAGAATATTTTTTAATTCCTGTTTTCAGTGATCCTGCCACCATATGGAAGCTGGCTTCAGTCATGCTGTGCTACATGAAGTAAAAGAGTATCAGTATCACAAACAGACTTGGGACAAACGCCACATGAATCTTCTCCATCTCCTTTGTACTGGGAGAAATTAATTTCCCAGGCAATCATTAGTTGTATCTAAGATTTATTAGGTCTACAATTCATGTCTGATCTTCCAAGCAAGGTGCTTGAGAGACAAATAGCTGTATTTCCAGAGCATCTGGTTGGTGAGACATTCCTGACGCTAGGACATTCCTGACTCTGAGGCATTCAGGTGTTTCAATATAAGGGTAGCACTAATGGTGATGGAAGAGTAGGCTTTGGGTTTGCATACAAAAATAATATGGGAAAAAGTGGAGATTCTGGCAACCAAACTGGACCAAAAAAAGATAAACTTCTCCAATATCTCTGACAACACACAGTATCTCTCTTCTGAAGTATCTGCAAGTAAATATGTCCTCATGTTTTTGTCTGAAACAGAATATGTTGAGCAATTATCTATTTCATGCATGTGACCGTTGTTTGCTGTCTCTGTTCAGGCAGCAGTCAAGCTCTTGTTTTATGTTCATATTTTTTTTAAGCAGAAGTGAATTTTTCAGGTATCTAATATCTGTCACTGGAAACATTCTGTGTGCATTTTAGGAATCGTAGAGATGTACCCCCAAACTAGCAATTTCCTTGTTTTTGTGATGTCTGTTGGATGTCCATCATATTTGCTCAACCATATTTTGAGAATGGAGTACAGAAAGTTAGTGTGGTTTGGAGAAGAATTTTGAAATGTGGTTGCATTCCACTTTGGGAAAAAAATAGAAGCTTTGATGCCTCAATGAAAGGGAATAACACCCTTACTCCAAGGCAGTCTGTCTAGTGGGCTGCCCCCAGCAGAGATCACAGAAGCCCTGGTATTTCAAATCGCAGACAGTCTGGCAGACAGGTTTGCCAAGAAAGTAGGAAAACCTGACAGGCAGGTTTTATAAGGCTCCTGTCCGGATTCCTTTATTTGAATTTTATCACAGTCTCTTTCCATGAAACTTTATCATTTTGATTAACTGGGAATTTCTGAGTAAATACAAATTCCATTCAAGTGTATTTTCAGCTAATGGAATTCATAGTTTATTCCTATTGTTCATACTCACTATAACATCATGATTTCAGTAAAATTCTGGTCTCATGAATACTTGAACAAAGAGAAAACTGAGGAGATGTTCCAAAAAACGTAAAAGTTGTGCTGAAACTTTAAGAAGCATTTTCCTATAAATGTGGAATGAAAATATTTGGGTACTGTTTTGATAGAAAGATAGCTACTGCCAGTGCCTTAATATAGGACCAAATCTTGTCTTTGTGGTTATAAGAGTACCTGGAAGATCAAATTTCACTGTAGGATGAAGTTTCATTTTGTGAGGTGTTCTGTGAAGGAGGTTACTGTCTGGGCTTGGAAAACACTGTTTGAAAATAAACAAACCAAATAGTAGAGAATAAAGCTGTTTTATGGTAGTAGCTTCTGCTTTCTGCAGTCTTTGGGGAATACTTAGCAAGAAGGGAAAAATAAGTATGAAAAGCAAGACGGAGCAAGACTGAGGAAGGAAAAAGGTTGATATGCTAACTATACTGCAGTGAGCTTCTCAGACAGGGATTAAATCATTCTGCTGTTTGTTGCCACCAATAGCAGCAGCAGTAACCAAGTAACACTGAGAGAAATGACAGAGATTCTTCTTTACATTTCCCCAGAGAGTGCATCCTCTTTGGGAACCCTCAGTTTTGAGAACTGGTTTAATTGCAGTCATTTTTAGCCTGCACAGCTATTGCATGAGCATAAGCAATGTGTAAAGTGACTGGGATTAATTTCTATTCTTTGTGTAACAGTGAATCCTGATGTACATTTATTTTGTTTTTAGAAGGAAAATAAGCCAAGTGGTTTGCAAAAGCCCAATGGCAGGTGGTGGTTTTATTGCCATCTACTGCACATAATGGTAATAATCTATATTGATAGTCTAACGTGGAAATATTGTTATGTCCTGTTAAAATGCAATAAATATCATGTTTTACAGACAAGTTAAAAAATTGCTTGGGAATATAATCATTATGTGCATATGCCAAAGCAAAGTAGGGGAAAGGGAAAGGAGAGACAATTTAGTTTTCAGGCAGTTCAGATAGATGAACTGCCAAGAAGTTAGAATACTTAATTCACATAGAAATGTGTGCACATCCGAAGGCTTTGGCGATGCAGAAGACACCTCATAAACATCTGCACTTATCCTGCTTGGAGCACAGAGTTTCCAAGTTCTGGAGGAGACTTCCTTATGTGCTGGAGGGAAGGTCGCCGTAGTGTCTTGGAAGAAGGAGGTTGTTAAAGTTGACTGTTTCACAGTCTCTCTGGAAGAGTGAGATTAGCAGCAAGCAACCCACGCATGAAAATAAATACATAAATAAAGAGCCCAGTTTGCATTAGAAGGATGAGTACTTTTAGAACATTACTAAACAGAAATCCTTCTCACTGATTAGCAACATTTTCAGTGAAATTAGCTGTGCAGAAGCCAGTATCAATGGCAGGAACTGTGTCAGGTATAAGCTCACTGGAAGCTGCTTCTGCTTCTGACATTTCGTGAAGGTTGGGTGGGTGCATGTATTTCAGTGTCAAGGAATTTTTTCTTCTTTCTGCATGTTTTTAATTAGGGTAACATTTGACTGGACCATGTACTGAAGTCAGGGCTGAGCCATGATATGATGAACGGAACATGACATTCCCCACACCCCAAGGTACTCTAACGTTAATTAGAGCCACCAAACTGCGTTATTATCCTGTTTGGTTATGATTTGCATGGATTTCAAATTAACTTCAGAGCCATTCTGGTTCTGAACAGAAGCCTGTATGTCACGACTGCATTCATATCTGATCCAGGTGTGAATGGCTATCAGGGCTGGTACCTGGTGGGTACACTTTAAATGGATATATATGAAATATCATCCCACCATGGTTTTTTGTTTTAGATACAGCTTTTCCATCTCCTTTTAGCTACTATGAATCATTACAGAGACTGAGAGAGGCAGAATTTAATCATGATATATTTTACAGTCCTCACACCTTTTAATCTGAGAACCTGTCACTCACCTTTCTCTCCATTTGCTAATGCACTACTGTAACAAGGTCAAAGAAATAATGAGAGCACAAGCATAGTAGTACAGCATAAATTCTTCCTGTCCTTTTAATTGGGACTAAAACCTCTAAAATGCAGATTTGAGACTTCTATCTTTATTCCACACATGAAGTTACTTCAGCAAACAATCTATGAGAAGGGTTTGTTACTCCCAGGATCAATATTGTTCCATTTTTTTTTATACATATATTTTAATTTCCCAACTTTTGGGTATCGTATCTGTGATTCAGAAGAGAAACTCAGAGATTTTCAGTTTTCATCTTGTGTTTAGAACATGTAGTCCTTTTTAGAAATACTGGGCACCTGGCCTTCTGCCTCTACTCAATAGGGTCTTCACTAGAGAGTCAATATATCTGAGGAAGAAATTGGTCTGATCAGTGATCTTTCATCATGGCTTCCTTGACAAGTCGCATTTTAATTTTTTTTTTTCTTCACTTTTTTGTCTTTCCTGTAAATAAATTACTAGGGAAGCCATTTCATTTCCAGTCTTTGAAAAAGAGAAAAACAAGATAGTTACTGTTTCTGACAATCTGGTTTTGACTATACTTGAAGAAGTATAACTAGATATTTTAAGGATTTTATAGTTTAGGCTTTACGGAGGCTGCAGGTCTTTTGGAGATGCAGGAAGCTGATTTTTCAGGGACAATGAAGAGTTTTATATTGAGGATCTAAGGCTAACAAACTTGATAAATCTTTTCATTAAAATTATAATGTTGATTGTAAGAACAAAGGCAGAAAGATTAATGGAAAGGAAGATTTAGAAACTTATGCACAGAAGGAAGAAACAAAACCTCTAACGGATTGATGTGCTCAAATAGTGAAAACAAGGTATTATCTATTACACTGCTAAAAGAACTGACTCATGAAAACAGTCCTCTACCAAGCCTGCTCGACAAATATATTTAGTTTGGAGTAGTATTCTCTGATGCTCTATCAGTAATTAAAAAAGAGATTGGAGAAATTTATCTCAGCAATTACAGAGCTAGTAGTGTGACCTCTGTACAGTTTTAAAAGAAAGGATAATAAAGGCCATGAATATGCATGTAAAAGGGTATTAAATACTACCCAGGTTTGTTGAAAGTAGATCATACCTCTGATATGAAGTATCAACAAGAGAACAGTATTTTAGACCAGGGTCTTCCTGGGTACAGTCTATGTGAGTAATAATCTTAATGAAAATAAAGACTATATAGACATAGTCCAAGTATTATCAACTTTTTCTGTCTCTGCCAAACTGCCACTGCATAAAGCTTCATGTAAGGCAAGGTACTGCCCAACCCACTGGAAAAGAACAAAAATAGCTTTCTTTACTGAAAGAGGACAATCAAGAAAGCGCAAAGAAAAGAAAGCACAAAGGAACTTGTGAGGAATCAAAACTGGCATATATGTTTTTCATGAACTGAGTAACTTAGGGAGTCAAGATGAGCTTATTGATCAAGGTCTGACAATTTTACACAACTAATTTAAATTATTGTTTAAGAACTTCCACATTTCATAGTTTGACATGAATCCAAATCATACCTTTTCCAAGACTGTTTTAAAAAGCATAACATAACAAACCTAGCATGACATACTGAGCTTCATTCCCCAGGCTAAACCATGTTTCAGTCACTCTTATTTTGGCTAAATTTTTATTGACTTCCTATTTCTCAGGTGGATTAAATATTTCTTGACTTCACCTGAGAACAGAGTCATGGTAAAAATGCAGAAATGTCTGCTTGAAAAGCCAAACATTTTGGTTTTGAGGTTAAATATCTAAAATTTATCTTTTATGTCTATTTTTAGTAATTAAAATAGAATGAGTTTTATTTTTCTTTTTGTACAGCTAAATAGGATTTTAAAAATATCTATACTTTTCAAAGCCAAACCGCTTTTACTTGGATGGAGCTAGGTTTCATATTTGATCTCTCTGGTTTAAAAGTTCATGATATCATTAACAAGTTATTCAGTATTCTTTTGCATATGCATGTATATTTCACAAAGCTAAAAATACATAATAAAAGAAAATCATTAAAGTATTGATAAAAAATAATTGTAAAGAACAATTTAATTTATGACATCACTAGTATTTTTCAAAAGGAAACTAAGGCTATTGAATGTCAGACTTCAAGCATGTATGACTCATCTGATATCTCAGGTTTCCATTAAAAATTTGAAAGGTCCTCAAGACTCAGTTTTTTAAAGAAATGCCTAGCTGCATACAAGAGCTATCTCAAACAGGATGATAATCTGACTTGAAATAACAACAGTATTTTCTGCATAAGTAAGCACAGCAAACTTTGGGAATTTCAATGAAATGAATTCCTACTACCTTCATTAACGGACTATTGCAAATATCCAGACATACTGTTTTTGATCTAAATGGTTGTATTAACCTAACTGACCCTAGAAAGTAATGAAATGAGATGTTCAGTCGTTCTTTAAGTACTGGTATTTGCAGAAAACATTAATGTTTTGACAACAAAGAGTCTTTGTATACTTAGGCTAAAAAGATTAAATATGTTAGAATGAGATACCTCCTGTTGGAAGAAAGTACCTTTAGGTTTTCATGAGCTGTGCTTATCACAAAACCCGTGCATTTGCATAGCAGACTGTTTCAGGCCAGAAAACTGCTGCTTCTTCATGCAAGTAGACACCATAAACCCAAAATATAACACCCAGAGATACTGGTCAGACATGAGGAAAAAAACAAATCAAAAATCTGAACTTTGATTGCTCAGAAAAAAATGGAAGATGTTTAAAGCAGTTCTGGTTTTGATTTTGGCAAATCCCAGAATTTGCAGGTAGAGTTTTTTCACAGTAAAACCTTTGTATGGCCTTTCCTCAGGCTTCAGTATCTAGAAGTACTGAACCTGGATTTACATCGTTGCTGATTTTATATCTATAAAACCAAAGCATTATTTTTCCTTTGAAGGGATGCAGTCAGCATAAGGGTAATATTTTCAGATTTTTTTTTGGTCTGCTGTTACCCTCAGAACACCTTGACTGGACTTTTTTCCCAACTCGCCATCTAGTAAATGCTGGAAAACCACAAATAAAAAAAGAAAAAAAGACAAGTAATCTCTTCTCTGGGTCTGTGGATTAGTTCTAGGAAAAAGAAGAGAGAGATGTGGGAGCAGGGTCAGATCAACATTTAAGGGTAAATCCCAAACTGTCTTCATATGTGCTGAGTTCAACATGGTTATGCCTTTCTCAGTGGAGAAATATCTGTCCCTCTTGAGGGTAGAGGAAATCTTGATGATAGGAATCCCTAGTTAGAGTCCCTCATGCTGAGCCCTTTCTGGTGTAAAAGAATGGAAAAAAAAAAAGTCTGAGTCCACTGAAATTTTTTACTCATTTAAAAATATTTTAATTTTTAACTGTTTTTCTAAAGTGTTAGTTTGGCTGAATTCACATTTTCTGATTCTCCCCTACCAAAAAAGTTTTGTTGAACTACATCTCTTCTAGTTCTGTTCAAGATTCTTTTTCCATTACACCATCATAGGAACTAAGAGGATAATTAACGGCTGGAAAATCTTAAGTGCAATGCAGCAACTGCCACAATTACTATCAAAGCATAGACTGGGAAGTGCTACATTATACTGGGCTTTCTATGTGGCTTTCAGTTCCATGTGATGGCCTGTTGACACAAAAATTTATGTGTTAAACATAGAACAGTTCTTAGTGTCAGGGGAATGGTGAAACCTCTGAATCCCTCTAAACCTAAAATAGGTCCTAGATTAGATTATTGCATCCTAAATTAGCCACCCTAACTGAAGGAAGAACCATCATCTAGAAATATCTGTCTCCCTCTGCATTGATTGTACAGGAATCACAAGAAAATCAAAATAAAACCAATAAGCTGACTAAAACATTTGCTAGAAGACTGAAATGTTTAAGCTAAATCTATGCTTTTAATAGTTTCTATAATAAAAATATCAGGAATATCAATATTAAAATAGAATTTCAAAACCAAAGCATTTTCAATTAATGATGTCAAAATATGGTCGCTCTGTTATGTTGGCTTCAACTAACTTGCAAATTTGATCTGAATTCAGGTTAGAATGACATAGGAATGTCTCTTTCAGAGTCAAACTTCTTGATAAACTGTTGTAACTCTGAGGACTACGTTGCTGGCAGGTCTGAGAAAGTATGCCTGCATGAAAACATGTGCTGGCTGGGCCTTTTCTGGTAATGAGTCATAAACCCTCCTTATTGACTGGATGAGAAAAAGGTAAAGTTCCCTTCCATACTATGCTGTTTTAATAAATGTGCAATATTTTTCATTCATTTCTTTTAAGGTGTGAGAACAGTAGGCAGCTGGTCTTACATTTACCCATAAATTTTTAAATGATTCCAGTCAAAAGTACCCAGACTTCTAAAAAAACACAGTAAATAAAAACCTGAGAACACGATCATCCATGGAAAAAAGAATAACAGTTTATTGAGAGAAGTCATCATTGCTTATGGTTTAAATTCAATGTCAAAACATTCTAACAGCAGCAAAATTTTTAATGACGTTATAAACCATCTTGTTTCCTCTGAGATAAACAACGTGAACACTCCATTTACTTTGTTAGTCTCTTTTCTTCCTTCCTTCCTTCCTTCCTTCCTTCCTTCCTTCCTTCCTTCCTTCCTTCCTTCCTTCCTTCCTTTCTTTCTTTTTCTTTCTTTCTTTCTTTCTTTCTTTCTTTCTTTCTTTCTTTCTTTCTTTCTTTCTTTCCTTCTTTCTTTCTTTCTTTCTTTCTTTCTTTCTTTCTTTCTTTCTTTCTTTCTTTCTTTCTTTCTTTCTTTCTTTCTTTCTTTCTTTCTTTCTTTCTTTCTTTCTTTCTTTCTTTCTTTCTTTCTTTCCTTCCTTCCTTCCTTCCTTCCTTCCTTCCTTCCTTCCTTCCTTCCTTCCTTCCTTCCTTCCTTCTTTCCTTCTTTCTTTCTTTCTTTCTTTCTTTTTGGGATCATTTGAAGAAGGCTACCATTAACTTTTACTCTGAGCACCAAAAAAACAGCAGTATTTGAGGCTGTAAGAAGTATACTTTTGATCCCTATCTTGAACTTACATGTAGAAATTCTGTCCTGTCCTTGACTGTATTGATTTTTTTTTCTTTTTTTTTTAGCTTTCTTTCCTGGGATACACGCCTTAGTAATCTCAACTCACTGGAGCAGATACATCTTTTTCTTTGAAACTCTGGTCTAAAAGTGGCAGTGTACGTGCAATGGTGACTTTCAACTGGGAGAGTGAGCAGGTGATATGGCCAATGAAAATATTTGGTTTTTTTCCAGAGAAATTAATTACAAACAAAAGGGAAGACTCTTCTGGACATTCTAGAAGCAACTGAAAACAGTGTTAGCCAAGGAAGTTGGCAGTTCAGGCAAGAAAAAAGTCCCTCCTTTTTTGCCTCATTGGTAAAAAAAAATTATGCATACAACTTTGTTGGAAGATGAAAAATGTCATTCATTGTAGCTGCAGAAACAGGCTGTCATGGCTCTCTGAAGATGTAGAAGGGGGCGGAGGGAGAATCTTCCTGCCTTGATTCATTTTCTTTTGCTTTACTTTTTTTCTGCTCCATAGTAGAGCTCCATTCAGTTAAAAATGTGCTATGTAAGGTGCTGTATTCCCTTAATGTGAAGGTCCAATCCATACAGCAAGGTGTTGTGTAGCAAGACACCACATTTCTGTAACAACAAGGTCCAATAAAATCCTTGCTTAAACAAGCTCTTTTGGTTTTATTCATTCTAATGTGGAAGTAATCTCAGGCCTTAATTGCAGTGCCTTACATATATGGATGATTGAATTACATTTTCTTAAGCTGAAAAAATGACAATGAAATGGAACGAGGAATCTAATTCAAATTTCATCAATTTCAGTTAAAACTGCCTAATAAGTAAGATGCTTCTCTAGATGTAGGGAAGTCATGTAGAAAAGTTAGTTCTTTAGTCTATTTAGTTCTGAGAACTGAATACAGAGTATAAGCACCAAGCTATTTGTTACCTTAATCGAGATGTATACACTTTTTCAAAAAAATTAAATATTTTGTAAGACTCTTTTTATTCTATGTCAGTTAAGTTTACAGCAATTCCTAAACAAAGTATATTTTAAAATTTCATTACTTTTCATGAAACAGTACAGAGTTTGGTTTTTTTTTTGTTTTGCTTTTCCACCTAGACCTACTAACATTTGCCACTTTAATGAAATTTAGCCCCCATTCATAACGATGAAATACAGCTGCATCCCTGTGGGTTCAGTTTGAGGGTTTTTTCCACTCTCTTCCTGTATCAAGCAGAGCACAAATGGCACAGTGGGATGCCTTTGTGTATTGTTAAAAAAAAAAAAAAAAAAAAAAAAAAATTAAAAAGGCTCTTTTCTCTATTTTTCAACAAGTAAGAATCTGAAAGATTTAGAAAACTACTATTGTTTCTCAGCACCTCTGCAATTCCTTCATCACTATCTTAGAAAATGATTGAAAAATGCAATTAGGCTTCACATCTTTAATAAATGTGAGTCAAATATCCTTAAATACCACAATCAGTGTGAAGCAGACCAATAAAACATCTGTGGTTTACATGTTTTTGTTTATGTATTAAACAAAGCTTAGAAAAAATATTGTTTACTCTGTTTTAGTTTTGACCTTGCTATTTTTACTAAAGCTGGCCCATTTCAGGTACAAACCAAGGTAGTTTGAAGTATGAATGTTATTTTTTTCTGTTTCAATATAAGATTATGATTAAATACAAGTATTTTCAGTTATGTCAGTTTTGTTCTCTGTTTCTGGTTCTATAGAAAGTTATTAAGTCCTATAAGACATTAAGGAGTAGAGCGCAAGCATTTGAAAACTGATTTATTGTTATAAAAATACTTTGTTCACATTCTTTTAATTTTTTTTTTTTACTCTATTGAAATTTTGATCGAGGTACATTTCTGCAAAATATACGTCAAACCACTTTCAATGCTGTTAAAAAGCTCTTTAAACTGAAAAAAAAAAAAAAAAAAAAAAGAGTAATCACTGGAAGTTATATAGGAAGCAATTTTCAGTGACTCTGCCCTTTTCACCCCAAGGAATTTTAAAGGAAATTGTCTTTCTAGTGTTATATCCAATATCATTAATTTAATGTGAGATGGGAAAAACCATATCTCCATCCCTTTGCCTATTAATTGCTATTTCGTTGATTCTGGCATTGCACAAAAAATGGTAATCAATTGGCAACAGCACTTTGCCTAAAATTTTATATTACTACTATTGCCTTTCTACTAATTCATCATTCAGGCAGTCGTGACAACACACTTTTTTTTTTTCATGTAGGACAGGTAACCTCACTGCGGCCTTCAGAGTTGTACCTGGACACATGTCTAATCTCCAGTTTATGGCCTGGATTAGGCAAAACAAACACATAGTTTAATACTCATAGAGTCATTAAAATGTTAGTATGTGTTTTCCGCTATGCTCAGGATTCTGCTGGATCAGCTATGGATTAATGGAAGTTACTCATGGGCATCTGCTTTCTCTGCAAAATATGAATAACGATTGCTTGCCAAATGCTATGATTATAGCGTAAACAGCAAACAACCAAGTAACCCCCTTATACATATTAGCTATCTTTCTTTTACCTTTTTATAATGTTTTTTTTTTTTTTGGCAGTCTCAACTTCTTTTTTCTTATACAAGCACTACAATATCTGTTATAATTCTGGTAGACAGTTTGGACACTGCAAAATGTGCTTTTAAATGCTTGGGGAGGGAGAGTCTAGTTTATTTATTTATTTAGTTATTTTATTATTAATATTATTATTATTAATAATATTACTATTACTACTGTTACTCTTACTGCTATTACTCTGGAAGGTTTCTTGTATCTATGGAATTAAAAGTTTCCTGTGAGATCCCCAGTGAATTATGGTTCTCAGAGTGTTCTCTTCTTACATATGCAGAATTTCCATGCTATTAATTATATTGAAATAAGGGTGTTGTCAGGTCCTATATATCTTTATATCTGGCCTATGAATGCATTATGATTTTCATGACCTTGAAAATGGTTATTTAATCCCCACTTTCGGTATCCTAGTTCCTGGAAGTGTACACTGAGCCCATGGGTCATGGCAGTAATAGCAGTCTCAGGGAAAAGACAGACCAGCTTCACTCAAAAAATTGGATTTTTTTGAGCTGAGAGTTTCAGTGCAGCCCTGGAATCTCCTGCCCTAAAAGAGCTGACTTCATTCTGAGGTCCTGGCAGAGCAGTCAGTGAGGGTCAAGGATGCCAGGAGCTGGGGAGAGACAGATTAGGGCCAGCACCAGCAACTGGATAGCATCCAAGCAGTGTCCATGCTAGAGAACAAGCAAGCTTTGTAGGAGGCAGGAGGGAGTCCTGGTCCATAAACACACATACACACAATGATTTTAGGTTAAGATATCTAGTGCCACAGGTTAGGTAAATGTAACCTCAATAACCTCTCTTAAACAGCTGTCCAGGAAAGGAGTGGAATTGGGAGAGCTCGTGACTGATAAAGAACATAAAATTTACTTCATTTACACATGAATTATGAGTCCTTCCTGCTTTAGATGCTATTTGTCTGCTCTTGAAAAAGGCCTATAACTTAATGGATAGATACTAAACATATTATGCAGGAAAACCATCACAGGAAAAGGGACTAGAAATCTCAGCATCTAGATCCTGACTCCGCTGATCTTTAGATGCGTTAGAAACCACTGCCTCACACCAAGCAAGAAACATGGATTTCAGATCTCCACAGGATCTGGGAACTTCATTGTCATACAGATATGGTCAACCTTAAGTCTGGTAAAGGAAAAAATAAAGCTTGGAAAACTCTCTCTGAGCTGTGAGCTCCTGTATGTATGCCATGACAATGACCAAGGAGACTGTCCGAGTACCCCTATTTTTTCCAAATGTTTAGACTCCTCTCTGCTGTGTAGCATTCTCTTCAATTCGCATGAGCTGTCACCCGCGGGCACAAGGCATAATGCGAAATCTTTTCAAAGGCCAGCAGCAAGTTCAAAGAACTTGGACTCATGCTCAGTAAAAAGCAGGGGAGTTGACTCCTTGTATTAATGCCCTCAAGTACCTGCTAACATGAGAGGAAAGGGCTTATTAATGGAAAATGATAAGCTTGGCAGGGATTTATGGGTTGGCTGCCTTGTAATAGGGACCTACTAAGCATTAGACTTCCTCTGGTTCATATACAGAGCTAGCAGGAGTCAGATAATACTTTGCACTGGAAAAGGTGATAGGTTGCTCCTTCACAGTACGATCCTTTCAGGTTCCAGTAGCAACCCTGACTGATGGTGTCTTCCAGAAATTTTCAAAGCACTCCCAGAAATTGCTGCATAATGTTTCTTTTCAACCTCTAACCTAGAAGTCATCAACCAAAGCAAAAGTTTTCTATATGGCAGAGTTACTTCAAACAACAAAACTTGAGAAAAAAAACATGTCCTTGGTTTCCATCATTGTTCAAAAAGGAAAAAAAAAAAAAGGTTATAACATGGTTTATATTTTTTAAATTACTTTTTAATAAATAAATGAACAGTCTTATATGTATGCTGCATTCCCAACAATTCAACCTAAACTTGTGAGAGATTTTTAATCACAAACAAAAGGCAAAGAGATTTTCTGTTTCCTACCCACAGGACATAAAACTCCTCCCTGAAAAACAAAACAAATAACAACAAAAATAAGAAGAACAAAATGAGGAACAAGACACTTGTGTTTGAAATCATGTACAATTTTGATCATCTAACATGTAACTGGTAAAAAAATCAAAACTAGTGATGTACCTACAAGTTCTTTGAGATCTGTTTTCATGCTCTACGGTCTTATGGGAATCAAAAGCCTCTGGGTATCAAATGCTGTAACATTTACTAAAAAAATTAAATCTGCAGATTCAGCAAAAGTGGAAATGTTTCTTAGTTTAATTAAATATGATGTGTGCTTGGGAAGAATCCATGTTTGCTTTAGTTCCTTGACTGTGACGGAACCCTTATCTGAGCCGAATCCATTGGCAACTTCTATAGTAAAATCTTATCATAGAATCATAGAATACCAGGTTGGAAGGGACCTCAAGGATAATCTGGTCCAACCTTTCTAGCACAATCTAGACGAGATGCCCCAGCACCATGTCCAGCTGAGTCTTAAACGTGTTCAGCGTAGAGGGGTGAACCACTTCCCTGGGGAGATTATTCCAATGATTGACTGTTCTTATTGTGAAAAATTTACCTCTCGTGTCCAATCGGAATCTCCCTGGGAGTAACTTGTACCCATTACCCCTTGTCCTCACCATGTGATTCCTTGTAAAAAAGGAGTCTCCGTCTTCTTTGTAGCTCCCTTTTAAGTACTGGTACAAGGTGATGATGAGATCACCTCTAAGGCTCCTTTTCTCAAGGCTGAACAAGCCCAGCTCTCTCAGCCTATCCTCATACGGCAGGCTTCCCAGACCCTTGATCATCTTGGTGGCCCTTCTCTGGACCCCCTCCAGCCTGTCCACATTTTTGTATAATGGGGACCAGAACTGTACACAGCATTCCAGGGGTGGCCTGACAAGTGCTGAGTAGAGTGGGGTAATGACTTCTTTATCTCTGCTGGTGATGCCCTTTTTGATGCAACCCAACATCCTATTGGCCTTCTTGGCCGCAGCAGCACACTGTTCACTAGTATTGAGCTTCCTGTCCACCAGGACCCCCAGGTCCCTTTCCACGGATCTGCTCTCCAGCCAGGTGGATCCCAGTCTGAGCTGCACTCCTGGATTATGTTTTCCCAGGTGCAAGACCTTACACTTGTTACTTATTACTGTCTAACAAATAAATTCCTTAAATTATGCTTTAGATATTTCTTTGGAAAGTATTTATATATTCAGGTACTTTAATTTTAATATTACTTTAGTCTCAAGCTGTTTTGGCTAGATGATGTATAAAAATACTTATTTTATTTATGTTTTTCACTTAACATTAATTTCTTCAATGAGTCCTGATTAATCGTAATGGAAAACTTCCCTTGGAAAGGAAGCAATGTTTTAGTTTTCCAGGTCAAAAGAACTTTTCATTTTGGAATATAAACTTGTTGTCTTTCCATCTTATTCTTTTTTCTTTTTTCTTTATTTTTTTAATTACTCCAAGACACATGTCTAACAAATTTATACCAAATATTTTTTCAAATTATCATCCTGTACAAAGAAAAAAGTTTTTGAATTTCAAACCTGATTTGAAATGGGAAAAGTTTCTGTTGATCTAGACCATTTTTTAGTTGCATAAAAAGCTATGCCATCAAAGAGTAAGTAGGTAACTGAACTGATAGATGCAGATACATGGTACTGATAACCTTTTCCTTCTTTAAATATCTAATTTCCCATTATATTAACAGCATATGGGGACTATTCACATTTGCTGCTTGCAGCTTCTTCATCATGACATTACATTTTTTTCAACAGCTCTATTTATGGATGTTTTTCCTGTCCATTGTTAATTGCTTGGTTTTAGATTGTTTGATCTATAAAAATCACTACATTGAAAACTTCAATTTTACTGAGATTTAGAATAATTGCTAAGTTTATTGCTGGTGGGAAGATTTATGAGGCCTTTTAAAATTTTGTTTCTAATGTGACAGTTTGTTTTCATGGTTCCGCTATATTCACACACTGTAAAGTTAAGCAGCATCATATAAGAGATGCTTGATCCTGGTATATTCTACTCTGAAATAAAAAAAGTTTTGCTACTGAATTCACTGCAGACTCATACTCCTTATATTTACTTAAGGGCAAGTAGTATTTTTAATATGCAAGTGGTCTTTGAAAAATCTGTTGTTAGACATTTCCTTTGCCCTGTAATTTGCTTAGGAACCTGGAACCTGGTTTGTGACATATTCTGTAATACTTTAAGGCACTGAAAAAACAATAGAATCATGGAATCATAGAATTGTTAAGGTTGGAAAGGACCCCCGAGATCATCGAGTCCAACCTGTTAACCTCACAGCCTGGGCCACCTCTAAACCATGTCCCTAAGCACCACATCCACACGTTTTTTGAATACTTCCAGGGACTGTGATTATACCACTTCCCCAGGGCAGCCTGTTCCAATGCTTGACAACCCTTTCAGTGAAGAAATTTTCCCTAATTTCTAATATCTAATATCTAACCTAAATTTTCCCTGGCACAACTTGACCCCATTTCCTCTCGTCCTATCATTTGTTACTTGGGAGAAGAGACCAACCCCCATCTTGCTACAACCTCCTTTCATGTAGTTGTAGAGAGCGATAAGGTCTCCCCTCAGCCTCCTTTTCTCCAAACTAAACCACCGCAGCTCTTGTTCTCTAGACCCTTCATCAGGTTCGTTGCCGTTCTTTGGACATGCTCCAGCACCTCAATGTCCTTCTTGTAGTGAGGGGGCCAAAACTGAACACAGTATTCCAGGTGTGGCCTCACCAGTGCTGAGTACAGGGGCACTATCACCTCCCTGAATAAAGGCAATTTAGTAGTTAGTTGGTGCAAGTTAATGGTAATTTCATCTGATAAATCCTTGTCATGCATGTATATATAAACCAAATCCTTTTCCAGATGCTAAATTGCGGTTAACGGTTGGACTCAATGATCTTAAAGGCCTTTTCCAACCGTAATGATTCTATGATTCTATGATTCTATGAAAGTGTAACAAAAGAAAGAGCTGGGACTGATTTCTGATTCTGTAAGAGCTGAAGACAAAAACTTTGCATGAGAGAGGAGAGTTGGAGAGACAGAAGAGCAAGTCAGGATAGCTTCCTAAAGTGAAAACTTCTTAATTAAAATTGCATACAAGGGTAAGAAGGTATAGGGTTATGAGGGCTGGCATCGATTCCATCGTGCAAGGAACTTAAACCAGAAGGTACACATGTAGCCTGGGTTTCTCTTATGAAATCCAAAGCAAGTTTTACTACAGTTCCCAGAGGAAATGGTCTCCAGCCCTGCAACATGTAAGACTGCTGAAACAATACAGGCTTTTTTGAGTCCTTAAATATCTCATGGGTGTAAGTCAGTGGCTATAAACAGTAGGGTGCAAGCAGGTGGTAATGGAAATGATTAACCTCTAAATATCCCAGCAAGGGAAACTAGAGCATTCTGAGCAAGGCAATGAAGAACAGTGTCCCACATCAATCAACAGAAGCAATTGCATATGATGGGGCAACAAATTTACTTTAAATAGTTTGGGTGTCATCTCAGCACACCTTGTGTAGCTGTTTCACTACCATATCCCTGATTACCTTTAATTTTGCTAGACTAAACAAGTCAAGCTCTCTAGTTTCCCCACAAAAGATAGGATCTCCGTTTCCCTAATAGCTTTTTCTGTACCTATTCTCATTCAAATTATTCTTTACATGATTAGAAGTGTCCACTGTCCTCCAGGCAGGTGCCTACCGGCTATACAGCTTCCCTGTGTCTGCTCCTAAATGACTTGCTTTATGTAGTCCAGGCATACCTTTGCTGGCTTACCTCTTATCTCTGAAGGACATATAGGTACCCAATAGCGAATGGAAGTCTCGTATACTCTGTTTCTGTATAGAATGTGACAGAGCTGACTACTAATTAGTTATGATGGAAGTGTAAAGGCTATACATTGCGTGGTCGAAATGAATATCATGACAGGCATCATGCACGCAGTGAATCACGTGCCATCTCACTATTCAACTCAGCAGCATGTGTAGCTCTAGCCTGAGTCGAATGAGACTCAGATGTGTGAAATTCAGTTAGTTGCTAGGAATTTCCATTTAATTTACTTGACTGATTCGCTTATTCTTCAGTAGAAAGGCAAAGTGTTACTGTATTTTATAAGCCTCATCACCCCAGTATTACAAGAATCAGGACAAAGGAAGGAGTTATCCACATTTCCTGCATAAATACATTTGGAATCAGGTCTTCGAGCATTTGTATCAACCACTGAGCTGGAGGATAATGTTAAAAGATGAGGCTATAAAGCCTAGGGACAGCCACAGTGGAAAACAACATGAAACAGATGCTGCTTGCAAGCATGCAGCAGGAAAAAGTTGTGGATGCTGTGTACAATATGACACTAACAAAACAGTGAAAAAGCTAGAATGCCAGGATATGCTTATTGATTAGGGTTGCCATAAAGACTAGAAACAGTATTTCTTTGAGAGTGTGTGTGTGTGGGGAAAAAGCAATGAAGGCAAACCCCAAGGTATTTTGATAACTTTCTATCTTTTGTGCAAACCAAAGACATTATGAACATTGACATAAAGTGTTTTGCCATATTGCTGACTATGCAAGCTTTAATATTCGATGGCTTTGCTATGGGTGTATAGCAAAGACTCCATTCTTATTTCTCCTCATTTCTCTGTTTGGTTTGATGGGTATGAAGAATTAGCAGTGACACAGCATCAGTTTATTGCTACTAATTTGGACTCAAAGTCAGTATGACATCTGATGAGGTTTAATGCACTTAGTTGCTTAGATGGGAAAAATCCAAGATACACACTTCTGTAGAACTGTAAACACCGAAGACAGCTCAGTACTCAAGGCAAGGAATATTATTATAAGCATCAAAGAAAAAAGGAATATTATAGTTGAATTTCTAATCAGGATACATGATAACACAGCCTTGGCTTTCTATATTGGTAATCTAAGATGATTTTTCTTAGCATAATCTCAGTTCCTTGAATGGCTTATTCTTTTCCACTTTGTATATTAATCACACACATTTCTTGTGACAGATCTGTCTCTTAGTACAGATAAATGATCAGGGATCTTCCGCTCTGGTTATTGTGCCTTTCACTGGCAAATAATTATTTCAGTTCACTAGTACAAGAGAGGTATTTCTTTAAAACTATGATGCATTATATGCTCACAGCATGATCATTAGAACTAGAACATCAGACTGTACTGTGCCATGTGTTATGAACAGAGCTGCATGAAAATGAAAATTTCCCCCCTTTCCTGTCTATTTGAATTGCAATTGAAACTGCCTGATCTGCTGGAAAACTGTCTGTCTTCCAGCATCCTGTTTGTAAGCTGTGGGACTTGTTTCAGTTCCACCTAATTTCAGACATTGCTTAAATTAGGAACAGTGTTACCCAAGGCACCTTTTCTGTCAGAGGAAGGTACAGGAACTTCCAAAAAGTAATTCAGCCCACTTAAGAACTGAATCACATTCTGGAGGTATAGACAGCCCAGGGCAGCAATGTGTCTGACTTAGACTGCTCAGTTAGATGCCTCAAGTTAAATGGATTGGATGAGGCTAGAGTGTGCAAACAGGACATAGACTTCTGTGAAACGGATCATGAAAACAAAGCTTGGAAATTGAGAGGCAAAGAAAAAAACCCCAGCATGACTGTCTATAGTGTGCTGAGTTACATGCTGGGAGAGAAAACAGAGAAATGAAAAAAAGAATTACACAAGTGTGAAGACATGCACACTTGAACATGAACTATGGAACCCGGAAAGGAGTTCATGGGTGTTCATGCATGCATGAATAAGAACCTTAGTACTTGGTAATACTGTGCATGTACATTTACATCTGTGAACTTTTTTTCATGAGACAAAGATTGGTTTAGTGGAGGAAAAAGTGACATAAATGTGTCCAAAAGTGTTTGGAGGAAAGGGAAGAGGATCAGCCTGGGACAAGGTAACAGCAGTGGCTGTTTGTCCAACACCGCATTGCACATCTAAATGAAAAAGGAAAATTCTAAAACATTTTAAGGGACAAAAGATGACTTTAGTCACCAAAGAGAAGAGAAAATTACTAAAGTGAGGGGTTAAAACTAGATCCCCTTCTATAAAGGTAAATGTCTTCTTTTCTGAAATGTTAACAGCATATAGAGTATCCTACGTAATACAAGGAGAAAAGTTTGCCCCTTTACCTGATAGTACTTTGAAATTCCTAGTATAAAATCCAACTGAGATCCCACACTGAGGATAATGAGTAGTATACAAACAGTATAATCATAATTTGTTCATAATTGCATAAAAGATGTAGAATAATTCCACACAATCCCCCCAGCAACACCAAACAAACCCAAGATATACAACTGCCAATCTAGATAAAAGGTCACTCACACAGCACACTTTTACCCTTTTAAAAGTGGTTGTGCCAGCATATTGCTGTGAACGAGAACAAAAACTTGGAACTTTAATTGACCTCCAGCCAGGTTCACACCCAAAGAATTTCAAGGAACTAGAAAAGAGTTGTCCACTCATGTGAATTGCTGGAATTCTCAGTTACACCAGCTAAAGGCAAAAAAGCAACCCAAAATACGAGTACTAGCCAATTCCTCACTAATAGGGATTTGATAGGAGGTTACTCTGGGGGCTGGTATTCCAAAACCTTCAGTCTTTCAGACCTTCACTGAAACAGCTAGGTCCGGCTGAAGGAGAAGTTACTTAATTAACAAGACTCCTGCTTCAATCCAGGATAACAGTTTGTATGTGCCTATGACACCTCTCACTGAAATGCCTCTTTAGGTCTACATCCTTTCAGGAGGGAGTCTAGTGTTCTTAGTTAACATTTCTACCTGCAGCCAAACATCTTTAAAAGCCTCAGTAGGCTTTTCTGTTTCTTTTGTTCCTACTCTCACCTCTTGATCTTCCCCTGGCTGTCAGCATTTTTTGGCCTGGAATCCCCTCCCCACCTTTTTTTTTTCATGTCTTTTCTAGTTCTCTCTCCATTTGCTACTTTCCCCAACAATCTATCAACACTTCTATCCCTCCTCTGTGAACTACTTTTCCACCTTCATTTGTTCCAACATCAGCAACAATAACAAAAAGAAAATAACAATTTGTAAAAATTCAGAGATTGCTGTCAAATGAACAGTAAAATTCAGACAAATAGGTAACTTTGGCCTGTTTTTAATAAATGAATCCCTGATTTTTCCTCTGACATGCACAGGCACATGATTTCCCCTACTTGCCAAGGCTGACCATTAGAAGGAATTTTAAAAAAACTGTGGGAAATAAGTCATTTGAGAATGAAATAGAGATTAAGCAAGTTGCATTTCAACTTTGACCTTCACTTCCTGTGATTTACACATATGTCCTCCTTTCGGCAAATCACAGTGCTGAGAAGATAAACTCTGGTGAAAATGGGGCAGAGTTAGTGAAATTAATTATACAGTGGATTACTCCTCCTAGAGACATAGGGATCCAAAGAATCAATGAAACTTTTGTCATTACTTTTAAAAGGCTTGTAGATTTTCGCTGGGACTTTATAAGATATGCAAGAAAGCATTTATATCCTCTGCTTGATGTTTGTCTAAGCACCTAACCTAGCTATAATTCAGAGTATTTAAAGTTTGGGCTACAAATTTCCCTTTTAATTTTCTCCAAAATTTCTTTTACAGTTGAAGGGAGAGGAAGACACTAGAAGGCAATTTAGAGGGCCAGGGTTTGATACTTCACTATTACGTGGTATGAATACTCTCGTCCTCAGTGTCTGTTTCAAAATTTTTCTGTTGTCATGCCTGTAAGTCTCAAGCAGTTCAGATTTGAGAAGAGCCTGGAGGGCCACCAGCCTCTATTGGGGGTTGCATTAAAATGGTTGTGCTCTAAATGACTCAGCCTGGATAGTATCTCCATGCAAATCTGAAATCTCTGTCTGTCCTGTCTTTGGCTGAGATAGAGTTAATTTTCTTCCTTGTAGCTGGTATAGTACTGTGTTTTGGATTTAGTAGGAGAATAATGTTGATAACACACTGATGTTTTAGTTCTTGCTGAGTAGTATTTATACTGGTCAAGGACTTTTTCAGCTTCTCATGCTCTGCCAGGTGCACAAGAACCTGGAAGGGGGCACAGCCAAGACAGCTGATCCAAACTGGCAAAAGGGATATTCCGTACCATAGGACGTCATGATCACGATATAAGCTGGGGAGAGTTGGCAGGGGAGAAGTGATCGCTGCTCGGGGACTGGCTGGACATCAGTCAGCGGGTGGTGAGCAGTTGCATCACTTGTTTTTCGTGGGTTTTGGGGGAGGGGGTTGTTGTTGTTTTCTTTTTCACTATTATAATTATTATTAATATTATTATTATTATTTTACTTCAATTATTAAACTGTTCTTATCTCAACCCACGAGTTTTCTCACTTTTACCCTTCCAATTCATTCCCCCATCCCACCGGGAGGGGGAGCCAGCGGCTGCGTGGTGCTTAGCTGCCTGCCAGATTAAACCACAACAGTGTCCATCTATTCTCAGACTCAACTGCATTTAACCAGGTTTGCTGCACAAAAACCATCTTTGAAACCCCTGTCATGCCCCACTCTTGTGTCATGACATGCACTACATGAGTTTGCAGAGTTTTCAGCAATACTGGTTTACTGTTGGTGGGAGTGCCAAATAATATAGACAGATTGCATATTCAAAAAAAAAAAAAAAAAGATTGACGATCTAATAGCAGTGAGATAATAATCAGGAAACAGATATACTGATAAAATGCCAAAACTAAAGTCTTATGGAGGAAGGTGACCAAAAACTACAAACTGCTTTGGAAAATTAAGATGGTCATGTATCAGAGTGACCAGCGTTGCCCAAAAAACTGTTCTGGATCACTGTGTCATAAAATTTGATTTGTGTGATCCTATATAAATCTCTTTCAAATCCAACTCATTAGTAGTCGTTATTTTTGAAGTGGTTATGAATTAAAAATTTCTTCAAATATATAGCAATAAAAAACCTTTTTGAATAGCACATGAAGAAGGGATAATGTGAAGTGATAAAAAAATGGGCACAACTATTAAAATAACATCACTGAGAAACATGGAAACACATTTTCTCTGGAAATAATTTCCCTTATTTCCATTTCATATCAAATCTCCTGATGATCTCTCATAAATGTTACTTCTTGTGATAAATACAGTTAGTACATCTAAATCCCTATACCTTCAAAAACAACTTGTCAAGGTGACTTAGCTATAACAAAATAGAAGACACACATCAGGACAGTGACACCATACTTGAAATAACTTTTAGTAGCTCAGTTTGTCTTCACTACAGTGGACAACATAGTACAGCTCAGGATGCTTGATAAGGCATTACTTAGGATATGCTAAGCTTCTATGCTAAACTGCAACAGAAAGCTGTATTCATAAAAATTACCTAATCATCAACCAATTTAGATAAGACCATTGGTATATTGTTCACTACATGTATCTGACCTTTTGTCAAGGGCGAAACATTCTAAATTAAAGTAGACAGAAAAGAGTATTATACCAAAGATGATATCGAATGTTTCATAATTCTCTCAAACTGAAATTTTGTCACTTACATGTCATATATTAGAGCTGTCACCTACACTGTCTCTTAAGCTGACACATTTTGCTGCATTTTTCATTAAATTCCTAAATCACAAATAACCAGGAGATATCAGACCTTAAAACTATCTTTAGTTCAAAACTAAATAATTCTAGTTGTTGGTCCAGTACTAAACACGTACAACATTTCCGTAAAGGCAAGAGAACTTTCTGCTGCCAAGGTGACTTGCAATCTTCTAATAACTCTGAGAAAATGGAATTTAGCTGCACATGACAGTTCCATTCCACATTAGAGTACCATGATCCATCACATTTCTTATGACGTGTAAAAAATAAATAGTTTTAAATGAAAATATTTGGAAATCTGAGTGTATGAGTTCAATCCATATTTAGCCAACAAAATTACTTTAATTTAAAAATTACAAGCAACCAACACCTCCCATTGATTTACACAAATAACCCGGATAATACATCTGTTACAGTAAGGCTGCTATGATCTAGTCCATGTTCTTTGCCTCGGTCTTTTTAATATATATGAGATGACTGAAAATGTGTTGTTACCATATGGTAAAATGTAGCTCAAAGAGCCCCAGAAAGCTCTAACTGAGTAGATTTGTTATCATAGTACATTGCAGTCCTCTGAGGAGATACGAGCTTGAGTCCCGAGAGCAATGTTTCTCTACTAACTGTGCAAAGATGCCTACACTTTTAATGGTTCCAGGGTTTGCTTTTTGCTCATAACTCTGGTCTGAACAGTATTGTGCATTGCAGACATGTCCTAATAGTAAACAGAACATGTGATAATTGCACAGGGCCTTGAATAATGTATGTCCTTACAAACTCACAGGCACATCTTTAACCTTCACCACACATCCTGCCAACCCTTAGGTAGTCCATATTATTCTGTAATCAGCTGTCAGCAGACATACTTTTTCACTGAAATATTGCAAATGCCATATAATCCTCTATGATACATACATATCTATTTTGGAATTTGCTTTTTTCTTCTCTGAATTATTTTTTTCATCTGCTTTTTGGACAAAGAACCAATGCCCACTCTGAACATACAGAAGTTTATAAGAAAGCAAGAGGAGCTATAGTGACACAGACCCCAAAGTCCATCTAACTACACTATCTATGACAAGGTATGCAGGTAAATATGGAAGATTGCAAGAGCACACTGACCATACAAAATACTTCACCACATACTTTTCCAGAGACTTATTTGTAGTCACCCCCCTCTGGATTTCTTTTCTGTGAAATTGCTTAGTCTCCCCATGAAGACATCTACAGTTCCAAAACAATACATATTTCCCGATTGAAGGGGAAGTTCTTATTTACTGAACAAAACTTTACTTGTGTTTTTTTTGTTTTTGTTTTTTGTTTTGCATTGCAGTCTGTTCTCATATTCTACATCTAACATCTATGATTCCACTAACCTCAGCATAGCTCTACTGGATAAGCTTATGGTGATAGCTCACAGGATCTAAAATATCATTTTGAGGCCTAAGCCATAATCTTTCACACAGTTTTTGATAGCACTACCTTTATGTGGATGAAAATTAGTTGAAAGACAGAAAATAGCTATTAACATGAGTTTGAAAAACTCACTATTTAGAATATTTTTCAGGAGTGTCACAAAGCAATATGAATGTTCTGTTTTGACTTTACTTACTCTCCATTATTTGGATATTTTTCATGTTTTACAGAAATAATTATTTTGAGATTTCTTTTTTAAACTGTGTCATGTATATACCTTCACTAGAGTTTATAATGGAAAAAAAAAAATCAGAGAAAAGGGGAATTTCATACAGAAGGTCACAGACAGAATGGAAGAAATATACTGGAATCCCTTTCTGTCATTAGAGTTTCCTGTGGGATTCCAGAGAAGTCACATAAAACCAGAGCTGCAAAATCGTGTAGGTAACAGTGATACATTTTAAGTGTCCAAAACCCAATAATTAGAAGAAAACCTCCCTCATGCTCAATTCACGTCATAACAGTTTATGGAACATATGAAAATATTCTGAAATACTTTGATGTTCACTCAGCTTGTCACAGTTTCTCACATTTCTGTTTAACCATTTATAATAGGAGACAATGAGTTAGATCCTTACTTGGGCTGGAAAGCAAAGGGATTAGGGGATATGTGTATATATGCATCTAACCTAGACTTGAATGGTTTTCAGTTTTTAAGTGTACCATTTATACCTAAATATATTTCAGGGAAATGTGTTGGATATAGCACTGATGCCTTATCCATCAGACATTAACTTGTAGGAATTAACCTTCCTTGGAAAGAGCATCAAAGAAAAGGTTAGAATAAATACAATTTGAAAAGTGAGCAGGAGAGAGAAATGTTTGGAATAAGAGGTGCAAGGGGAGACGCTTCTTGAATTTCAGAAGGAAAGATAGTCAGCTGCTCTGTTATCTGACAAACAGATTTGCTAAGCTGACAACCTGACTTGAGAACTTAGTATGTAGGTGAGCAACAGACTAGGTTCCCTTTATAAATCTGTCTTGTCTAACTATAACTGTTCTTTGCTGCCTATCTCCTGTAAAGAGTTTAAATGTCCCTTTCAGAAATGATTCAGGTCTCTATAAAAGGGCCACAGGTGACAAGTTAGTGTTGGCACTTTCAGGTCCAGGCTCAAAGTTGGGGAGTCCAAGGCCAGGATCATGCAGCACATTTGCTGGAAGGATCACCCAAGTGAGAACTGGGACTTAAAAAAAAATGATTTTATGCAGATGTGAGTAGACTATATGTAGATTTAAACCAACATTAATAAGGACTTTAACAGTAGGCTGTTAAGTAGAAGATAAACTGTTGTGTTTCATGCAAAGTACATCACTGTTTATTAATACACATTCCTGGCATGGATAGAAAAGGTCAGCACCAAAATCATTATTTTTCTAATATCTATTTGGAACACACATTGCTGTTTGACAGTGATATGCTTTGTGTGTAATTAGCGATGTAACCAACTGCTACTGTGGAATTCATTTAGAAGTATAGCAAAAAACCCTAAAGACATATTACAAGACATCTCTGGAAGGTGTTCATATAATACACAGGATTAAATACTAAACTTCTTCCTCAGTTTCTGTTCAGGGCAGGGGACTGGTGCTGAAAGAAGAGAGACTTATGCTTATTGTTTAGGAATTGCATCATGTAGTGACACTGACTGTTCAAAAACTTGGGAATGTAAAGATTATAGGAATCAGATTCACAGCAACCCCCGCTATGATCAGGGAGCTACTTAAACCAGGCTGTCAGAAGTGCCAATGAAAACCTCTTCTGCCATACAACCCACCTCCAATTAGATGGGTAAATTAGGTGAGCTCTGAAACCTGGAGTGTGTCCCCTATGTGCCAGCTGATTCAATGAACATTGTTGTCACATGCAGTGGGATGGACAGGGCTGGCCTCTTCTGTGTGAGCTGCAGAATGAATATGTACATTTGGAGCAAATCAATAATTCGAATGGGGACCTTCTGTTTCTCAAGAAGCTTCCCTAAACACTGGGTTATCAGTTACTTACATACCTTGTTGTTCTCTTGGAAGGCTCTTCTGAAAATACTTCCTGGCTCAGGCCCTGCTGGCATTATATTTAGGGGAATATTTGGTTTCAAAACTCCATCTACACTTAGTGTTGCAAATAAGTTAATCAGTAACTGTATGTAGCTCCTGGCAGTTACACGTCCAGTGAGATCACCTTGAGTTGGCAGCAGAAACCATGACTCAGTTTATTTACTCTAGAGTGTGTAAGTGCTGTCCCATCTAGAAAGGAGAAAGCTTTCTGGTGACGTGAATTTTGAACAAAGGTACTCGTTAGTGAAGCACATAAAGATGTGTTTACATTTTGTGGTGAACCCTGCTGCAAGCCGTCCCCAAGCTGCCAGGGACAAAAGCTACTGAACCCATACAGTGCAGTGCAGAACCAAGCAGACAAGTCATCCTGGGTGTTTAAGCCAGGCAGCTATACTCATATGGTGCTGTTATCCAGTTAATAATGCACGGTCCTCTTTTCATTACTTCCAGATTTATTTGCCATTGCTCTCTTTAGGCCATGCTTCCAGACATTTTGCAGGGAGCTCATTAAAATGTATCTGCATGCCTGATATAGATTCTGCCCTGTATAATTTCATAGATCCAATTCTTCACCTTATGTATGATTTAAATACATGACTTTTTCTACAGCCCTTTTAACAACTCCATATTACTTACAGAAATGAGGACCATACCCTAGTTCTTTTAAAACTAAAGAAATGAGCAGAAACAAAGAACAATTATAATTCTGGAGCATTTAAAATGTTAGTAAAAAAAATATAAAAATACACATCAATGAAAACATTACTTCACCATCCACTTTCTGTCTTCTGGCTGACACCCCCACAAAATATGGACAGTAATGTAATTAGCAACAAGGATTAATTTCTAAGAGTATCTTACAGGCATAGAAAATGCTATCTTTCATTGCAAGCTGAGAAGACAGAATGGCAGAAGACACTGAAGCCGCAGGTCAACGTTTTGCCCTTTAATTTCAGACCACATACCTTTATGCAAGTCTGCATTAAAATGAGTGCAAGTGAGACAGATGGCAAAAGTCACAAGATACCTCTATTTTTAAATGTCTGTGTACATATCTATTACATTTGCCTTGGTTAACCACAATATAAATATGAAACTGTACTAGCCAAAAGTACCTTAAAGCACAGTGTTACAATACTGTAGTATTTTGGAAGTATGCAATATTGAAATGCTTCTTCTGGTCAACTTCATATCATTTAAAGATAGCTGCAGAGTTCTGATACAGAGTTTGGTCTGAATCTAAACTTTTTCAGAATGAATGAGATTTGATTTTCCAGTTCAGTGCCTTTCCTAATTATAACTCAATAAATAGCACCAATTTGCATACTCCAGTAGTATCCATGAGTGTTTTACTAAAAGAACAGGATGGTATTCTCTGTGTCTCAGACCAAAATAAGGTAGAGCTATCTGAAAGGAACATTTGTTACATATTGCAATGCAGAGTAAACCATTGAGTTTTGCAGGGTTCTTTATATGAGTTACTTTTGAATACAGGAAACAATCAAATGTCTTTCAGAATGTTGCACTTTCTTTTTACTTGTTTTCTGTACTTACAGAGATAGTTTAAAAACATAAAAGTGTTTCTAAAATGTCAAGGTCACAATACACATTTTCTTTTTGTTTGGCAGCATAGTCCAAGATGATACTCCTGGAGTTTGCCAGTCCTCTAGAGGGCTTTTGAGGGAATCCTTTTTGAATAGGTTTTCTAATGTTGGAAACATCTTGTCTTGATCTCATTAATATTGTAAAATTAGAAAGCTGTCATCAAAATGGTACTTAGACCTGCTATGAAAATTCTCAAGGTTTTAATCAGTGTTTCCAAATCAATGCATATATGCCATAGGTGAAACCCAGGTTAAAAAATGAGACTGATACACCAGCAAGAGAAAGTGAATGAGAATTTCTAATTTTGCTTTTCAGTCTTCAATCTTTGTCAAAATTTGATGTTTTAAAAGGAGAGAGATGCTGTCACAACTTTTATTCCATCTGTGTGCTTTTATGTCTATACCTATCCAACCTTCCGTGTAAAATTTCATTTGGCAGGTAGCCTAGAAAAAGAATGTTTTCAGGTTTAGACATTTAAAATTTTATTATACATTTTTCCATTTAAACGTTATTGTCAAAGTGCATCTTTGTCAATAAATTAAAACCCCCTGTTTTCATTATATACTATCTTGTCTGTCAGTAGAAAGTATTAACATATTATTGTCCCAGAATTCACTTACAGCTATAAGGGGAAACAAAATGATGTGTTGATAACAGATTAAGCATATAATGCACAAGCCTTAAGGCTTTTAGTCTCAGGAGACATTACATTTCCATGGCAGTACCAGGATATAATATAAATAAATGAAGAGTTACAGTCTGCTAGTCAGGCATGCTGGATTGGATTTAAGGCATATTAAATACTTCTGGAGTAAGCAAATGAATATTGCCAATGGACTGAAAGAGATACAGGAGTTATTCTAGGATTCAAACATCCAGTAATAAGACTGTATTTTTGAAGAAAGCTCAAGGCTATTTGAACCTTTGCATATTTGGGGTTTTTTATTATTTTTTATTTATTATTAAAGAAGGTTCTAATGGAAATCACAGAGAAACCCATACAAGACAAAAATAAAATGCCTTATATTTAAAATGTGAGTTCATAGAGGAAGACTGAAAACGGACATCTTGTGACTTCTGTATATACGTGTTGCTTTTAGGGAGGCAGCCCCATTTTTTTATGTTAAAAGTGATGAGTCAGCGCAACAGAAAGAGGGAAAGGCAACTCAGAAAGCAAGATGAAAATCTCTGTTATAAAGAACAGACTAAAAAGGTGGACAGTAGGTCAGGTAGGAGGACTGAATTTGTGTGGAAAGGGTGATGACAGTTTTTATAGGAGCATTATGGGGGCAAAGAATATGGGATTTCCTGAAAAGCACTGAAATTTGCAAAGTGCTGGATAGGCCTGTCCCAAACCCTGAACTTCTTGAGAGATGTCCATCCTCAATTTACAGTAGCCAGTGTATTAAACAAAGGCTACAACAAGTTAGAAAACTCTCAGACTAAAACACTTATCTGTACGGTTTGACTGACAAAGCTACATCAAATTGCTTTATTTCGTACTCTTGTGAAATTGGTAGGCATTGGATGACTTCTTTACATTTAAATTGTGCTGATTGATTAGCTGGTTTTACCTTAATAACTCTCTATGATAGCAACCGCCTTATCTTGCCCTTTAATTTTAAAATTAATGAAGTAATCATTTATCCTGGTCTTTTTCTATGTTCTGCCCAATTACTTTAGTGCTGAATGGTACTTTGCATTTTTGCTGGTCCATTAGTCCCATATCATGCTCTTTCTGGACTTCTTTGCTCAACTGAGGGATAATTAAATAGTGTCTTTTAGAATCTTTATAACCTTGGCACATAAATTTCCTTTGCAAACAGTTTAACCTAATAGATAAATGTCACTTAAGCATTGGTACTTATTTTTGTTTGCTTCTGATTAAGGTACCTAACTCCAAACCATGTCAAATAACAATCTACTTTGCATTATTATTTTGATTTTACACATAGATCCACATCTTGACTCTTACCCTTCTGGGAAACCATCCCTACATTGAAGATGCATGGAAAAGAGCTGTTACTTTTTGACTCCATAATGTGGCAGACTTCAGACTGCCTACAGAGGACTAATAAGAATTTTGCAGCGTTGGACTGCAAATGAATGAAGCAAATTTAACCCTGCCTAGTTCACCATTCAAGGCTTGAAACTTACAAATGCAGAGCAGTCTGCTGTGGACTTTATGAAATAGGGCTGCAGTGAGCTGTTTACAAAAGATTTGCACTATTAGGAGCCAGCCTCTTTCTGCTTGCTTGGGCAGTCTCACAAGCTCTTTGTTTGCCCTTTATGGTCTAAATGAAAAGCAAATTTTAAAGCTTGATGGCCTTTATTCAGAGTATGTTCTATACTGGGAAATGTGGCTGTTTTATCTAGGAATGGTGAGGAGGTCTGTGAAGAAGAGAGATTTGGTGCAGAAAGATAAAAAGATTTGCTTTTTATAACATTTTCTCATTTCTTGAAGACTTTCTCCATTTTGGTTTAATTGAATTCTTCCTAGCTTCATAAGCATACAGAGCTGTTAGAGAAATTACGTTTATTGGGGAAATGATGATGATCTGCACACATAGCAGTTCAGAGATTAATAGGTTAAAAAGAACCTTCTATTGAATACAGCCTACAATATATTCAGATGCTATTACATTCACATTTTAATAAGTACAAGTGATGTGACTGACGTTTTCTGAATTTTCATGCTTATTTGAACAAATATAACTGCGCTGGCAGTACCTCTATACTGAAGGCTGGACCTCTATTTAAATACTCTACTGTCATCTTATTCAATATGAAGTTTTGTAGTGAACTTCTTTGTTCTTATTTTTCACCAAAAAGTAGTGTCTGCATTGAAATAGTGCTTATATATTGAAATAAATAGATATGGAGTGTTTTTGAGAACATACAATGTAAAGATTTTGGAAAAGAAATTCAGCATACCATTATGTTGAACATAATGGTTCAACATACCATTTTGCATGTGAATGCAGAAACTAATTAGCAAGTGCATATTTCCTGTGGAGTCATATAATTTCTCTATCTTCAAGAAATTCATTAGTTGAAATCTTGGTCCTCTAAAGACAAAGGCAAAAACTGTTATTGACGTCAACAGCATCAGGCATTCACTGCTACCTTAATCTTTTCAACTGGTGATGTGCACTGAACTATGAGTGAGACACAAAACATTCTCCCTTACCATTTCTCTTTGACATCTTTCTGGATGACAAGGCTCAAAATGCTTTTAATTGATTGAAGCGAAGCACAGACTAAAACACTGAGACATGCTAGTGTGATCTAGTCTGACCTCTCACATAACATAGGCCATAGAATTTCATTAAGCAGTAACTGGATAAAGCCTCTATCTGCTGGCTGCTTTATTACATATCTTACACTATCTATCTTATCTTGATTTAAAGATCTTGTACAATGGAGAATCCATAAACACTTGACTGTATCAATTCCTATATGTTCTTCTAACTGCTTCAGTGTTGTGGTTCTGTTTACTTCAGTACAATGTATGCCCTGCATGGGTAATCTCAAAAAAAAAAAAATACAGAGCAGCCTATCCCTATTCTAAAATAACTGTACGTGACAGACAGCAGTGATTCTTTTATTATTATTTCATCAGATAATCTGAATATTTCTTTCTGCAGCTCATTATCTATATATCCCAGATTTTGTTCATTATACAAAAGAAAATATCTGACAAACCAATTAATACCTTTCAATCATTCTGGATCAGGAATGTTAATTCACAATTGGCAGCCATCCCAAGTCCATTTTGACAATTTAAAACAATCTATGTTCTTTCTCTGTCATTCATGATTTTTAACTGGAAATATTCTATTGGAAAAAGCAGTAGGTGAATATATTTAACTTTAATTCAAAAGAAAAAATGGAAAAAACAGATATGTAATTGTCAGGTTTTTTCTCAAAATTAATTTCCTTAAAATATATTAAAATAAATTTAAGGAAGAGGATGATTTATACTGTTACTTTCACCTATTAAATATTGTAAGGTAAATAAAAAATAGCACTTGAGAAATACAGATTTGTTTCTGCATTTTTTTAATTCAAACTGCTAAAGCAGAACCATGGAATCCAAGAATTACCCAAGAGTTTATTTTGGAAGGGACCTTTTGAGATCTCAGCTACTCAGGACCTATCCAGCTGAACTTTGAAAACCCAGAAGGATAATTCTCTACAATCTATTTGGGCAGCTTGCCTCCAGGTCAGGTAATATCATAAGAGCTGAGTTTCTGTAGTAATAAATAATCCTTTTGAAAGACCTGCCTATTCTGCAGATGCAGCTTTAGATCTCCTTTATTGCAGTTTATTTGGTTTATGAAAAAGAATTATTTCTGAGAGGTGAGATCTACTAATTCTGGGAAACCGAAGGACAGTATTACAAGTGGCACTTAATACCCAACTACAGATATTACTACCTTCATTTTATAGATAACTTAATTTAAGTTGAAAACTTTTTTTTTTTTTTTTATCTTATGTATGCAGCAACTTGGTGTTGTCTTATTTATCTAATAAAAACAATTTAAAGATGCTGATTTTTTGCCCTTAAATTGAATTCTAGTTTCCATTCAGAAGGCATTTGACATTGATCATGAGTAGAAAATCACTCATCTGTTAAAGAAGAAATGACATTCACTACTTTTTAACACAATAAAATAAAAATTAAGAATTGATTTAACTGTAAGTCAAACTGTAAAACTGATTAAATGTGTATATAATATAACCTGTTTAGGAAAATATAGTGCTACTTTTGTTGTATTGTGCTAAATTGTAAGACAGCATGTCTCAATAGTTATAAATGATCAAGAATCAAATTTTGGCAAACAACTAAAGCAGTACAAATGCAAAAGTAAGTATTCGAATCAAGGTTTCTTTCTCATTGATTTAGATCATGATTAAAATAATTGAATTGAATAACGTCAGTTAAGCGTGTCCACCTTTGGAAGCAGATTGGATATTTAAGAATACACATGTTGTAGAGTACCATGCTAATCAGATGAAAAATTCTCTGAAATTATTGAGGAGACATCCTATGACTATGAAGACCCTAGAATACACACAGGGAAAAGAATTTATATGATGTACTGGGGGGAGTATCACTTTTGGAAGTTACTTCATAGCTATTAATACCTTTCTTTTTTGTTTCATCTAGTCTGATGTAAATGCAGTCATTTCCTTTACTACATTTCTGTTAACAATTGAGTTAAGAACCTGCCACAACTGTCATGCAACTTCAAAACAGTGGATCTGGACTAGCATCCTTACTCTGACAATAGATAGCGCCAGTACTTCCAAAAACGCGAACAACAAATTCAGCCTCACATACCACAGCATGTTTAACAGATGAGCTACAAATCTGCCAGTTCAAGGTTAAATTTGTAAGGTCTGTCACCGCTGTGAATTGCTCTCCTCAGCCAGCCAAATGTCTAGTCTTTCCTTGAATGTTTGCTATCAGTCCTGGCTAGACGCAGCTGAAACAACTGAGGAAACTGCGCAGCACTCCTTGTTGTGTGCAACGTGGGGAGCACACATGGCAACAGAGACAGGTAAAGGGCCTGCAGGGCTACATCACCAATGCTCCCTGCAAAAACACATGAATTTTGCACTGAGGTTAGTGTGTCATGGAAACAAACATTTATAATCAGTTTGCGCTTCATCACATTTCAGTATCCTGCAGTTATCCTTTGACAATGTGGTGTTTGTTATTTCCCTTTTAAATGATGAAAGCTCAGTTCTGGCTACCACTTTGTACTATACCCATTTCTGTCATACTGCCTCTCATTGACCATCTGTATAAACCCACCAGTCCCAAGCTCATGTTTGCCTTTTTTTGGCAACTCTCCATGCCTCAAATCACATTTAGTAGGTCATACTATCATACTATGGCCTTGGACTTCCCTTGGAAACATAATCCAGCACCCAGAGACTGGTTCCTTTGCTGCTCTAATAAATTGGCAACTACTACCTGAACAAGTACAGGCGACAGGTAGTCTCCATATAGATTCGAATACGTTGCATTTATCTGTTTTGTAGCTTTTGTAGTTTCTGATTGTTCTCCACACAATACTATCCCCTTGCCTTGCCAGAATTTAAGAAAGCCTGCTGCCTTTATAGTCTTTCCTTTCTTGTCTCTAAAAGACTTGATGCTCTCTAAAAAGCTTGATACTCTGTTATACTCAGCTTGTTTCCATAGTGGAAATCTAAGGTGAAGATAGAATTAACAGTTTATAAGGTAGGGACATGTTTTAATCAAAGAGAAGAAGAAATAGTTTCAAGGATAACCCTTTGGTTAAGGCCAATAATCAGATTTAGTGTGGATACTGTCATTATGAAACTAATGAATGAATCTGAGTCATTGTACTGTCCACTAACAGGGTTTTTAAAATAAAATAAAGCCTTTACAATGATCTGTCATCCTGCTCATGGCCACTTTCCCTTTAACATTGATTTTTTTTTTCTTTTTCCTTTCACAAACCAAGCAGTTGATAGTTTATGCCTTCTGCCAACAAGAATAAACTACCACCCACTTTGTTCGTGACAGCAGAAATCAACGTTAAGTGGAAAGTGGCTGAGTACAGGATAACTGATCCCTTTCAAGGTTTCTTTACCCTAGTTCCAGGCTGCTGCTGGGGGACAACAAATTGCCTCTTTTGAACAATTGGCACTAATTGACATCCTGGCTGGCGGTCTAGAGGCCGAGCACAGAAGCGAGGCTTGAATGAGTATGGAGTCTGAACTGACCTGCGACTAGAAGTAATTTCTGCAGCAAGAACTAAAACACACTCGTGGAGGACATGGGGAAACTCACATTGCGACTATTTCTGCCACACCTGTTCTCTGAGCAAACAAAGGGAAGCATATCCACATCTGTCATTTCTACAGCCTTAATAGCCCTCAGTTTATGAAAAAAAAGTTCACTAATGCCCTTTCTTGCTGTTCATAAAAAAACCAAACCAAAACCACATAAAAAAGATTTATTAGCCTGTCTCCACATCTTATTCAATACCTCAAGTTAGTACCTTCCCAACTGAAGAATTCTTTCTTCACAGAAATTGTAGACAATAACTGTACAAATTACTAGAGATTTGCTTTTGTGATATGTTTGACCAGATGATTTTACCTGAGAGTTTCCCTTTTGTTTTGAATAATTAATTGAAACTTTTTTCAGAAATTTTCACCATCACAAACTAACCAGTCACATCTCTATTTAATAACTCTAAATCTCTATTTTAATGACAATATTAAACTTATCTGTCACTGATCCCCATACTCTACCTCTGTTAATGTTTTCATTTTTATTACAATGCCAGGAAGATTCAATTAACACTGAACCATTTCACCTAAATATTGGTTAGACTCACAGTGAAAAAAGATTCTCATCCTAAGACTTACTATCAAAAATACACAAGCGGTACTAAAGAAAAAGTTCAAATGATTTGTTCAAGGTCACGTAATTGGTCTATGTATAAGCCAAGAATAGGAAAAAATCCTGACTGCTGTGTCAAACTGCTCCATTTCCTGAAGTTGCCACAATGGACCAGGAGTTATTTCAAATCTGCAATTGCTTAAAAAGACCCATGGGGAAATCTAACAGCACGTATGGCAGACAACAGTCACACCAAAATACCTATCACTTCGAAGTCTTTGAGTCATATGAATAATAGAAGGTCCTGCAAGCAGTTATTGATATTGTGTTTCTTCATGTTTCACAGAGATTTTACCAGTATTTTGTTACTGCTATTCTGTTTTCTATGAATCTTTTCATGATGAAAAATGCTATTCCATGGTTTTTCTAAGCATCACTTGCTCCATTACCAAAATCTAAGTGGCAGCTCCCCATGTGCTCTAGCAACACAAAACAAAAGCAAAACAAAAATCATCCCGAGACTGAAAGAAAACACCTTGTGAATATATTCTGAATGCAATTGTTTTGGAATAATGATTATGCTGTCAGCTTCTTAGATTAATGAACTCTTTCAGAAGACATTAAAAGAGAACAATTAAAATACTAATTTCTTATTCACTCTGCAAAACCTTTTCTGCCTAATATCAAATCTTTAAAAGTAGCTATTTCATGCCTTTCAAAGTAAATAAGGTCCCTGTAACACTGCACAATGAGGATCACGAAATGAATTTGCTAATGAAATGAATTATCTTGGAAAACACTTGTGTTTTAGTCAAGGATAATATTACATTTCTTACTTATTGTTCACAGGGTGTTTCTTAAATACCATTTAGGGCTTTAGCCTGTATAAATCACATATGCAATTCCACAGGATTCAGTGAAGAAAGATTAGGTTTTCATGATGCCTGATCCAAGATTGATCATTATTAGACTTCAGATCAGATCAATAATAATTCTGTAAGCAAGGAATATATCCTTGACTTCAGAGAAGCAATTAAGTCTCAAATTTTAGGGTACAAATACAATTGCTGTGGTTATTTTGTTATTTAAACTGTTCTGTAGTTTACGCATTACAAATTTGCCTGCATTTACATACAGAGAATTTTTGTGATTGGGTTTTTATGTTGCTGTGGAAGGATGAAGGATTTCAGAAGGATGAAGATGAGAAGAGCATGATTTGCAGAAGAAATGTGCGTCATTTCTTGGCTTATCTATGAATCACCATTGCAATTCAAGGTGCTACTTTTTGAATTTGGACCTACTTCTCCATGATGCATGGTAGGAGCCAAAGCATTTAAAACATTTAATTGCTTCTTGCATCAGAACTTTGAAACAATAGCTCTTCAGTGCGCCTCTCTCTTCCCTTTGCTCATCTCTCTACAATTATAATTTATGTTTCAGTCTTCTTAACATCATGTGATACTGACAGATGCTAAAAAGACAGGCTGGAGTAATCACAGCTGTTCCCTTCACTGTCATCTGCTATGTGCCTTTAATGGTGTATCGCAGCCTGTTCCCATATTGCAATATTTAACAATACCCTTCCACTGTGGAGGTGTTCTTAGTACATTGGGAGATAAGAGTGTGCACACAGCATATTTTCTGGATAATAATGTTATATTAAAGTGGGAACTCCTCATTATTATTCTCCATCTTTAAAAGGGAAAATTGGAGCATCAGACTTTTAGCTTTTGGAGTTACATCAACGTATAGCAATAAGGCTTCATAGGTAGCATGTTAAAATAATTGAAACACAGTCTAACATCAGCCTCAGTTTCAAGATGCTTGTGCAAGCTTTGAAATTACTGATACTCCTATTTACTTCTGTTTGTTTCTAATCCCTTAAAATTCTTGTAGCTGAGTTTACGCTTTTGCTGACAACATGGAATCTGGCTTACAGACATTTCCTTGCAAGTAACTATGGAATCTAAACCATATGGCAGCAGTTTAAATTCAGTGTCTGCTCAAAGTTAGATGTAGAATAATTATGCACAGTTTATTGGGAGTCAGAGAATGAGAAATGGGTGTCTCGGATAATTCTAGGTAATGCATTAGTAAAAAATTGAAATAAATTTTATTATTTTATATAATGACCTCATTTTATACAACAACCTCATTTATACAATTGTTATAAACATAGAAATGTAGGACTAGAATGCTTAGAGTAGGTCAGGTTAAAGAATCAGCTAGCCCAAAATCTATCTCTAAAAGTAATGACAAGTGAATTACTAGAAGAGAGCAGAAGGACATATGACACTTCTCTGATATACTTGCCAAACTTCTGTACCTCAGTGACTTTCTAAGTCAAAGGTGTTATCTTCTTGTTTAATAGAGGGTGGTGGTAGGAGGAGGGAGAATAAACTCTTCTATGAGTTTCTTTCATGGCTTTGTCAGTCCCTGGAGTTTGGAGCACCTCCGGTGCCCTGTGACTGCATCTTTCACAGATTCACTGAGTCCTGACTACCTCCTCCACTGTTTGTTTCTCACCCTTCTACCTTCAAAAATCCCATTCCTTACCTAGGAGCAGCAGTAAGATTTACTTTTAACCTTCTCCATCTCAGTTATGACTTGATTTCTTTCACTTCTCTCACTCCTCTCTTTTCAATACTGATGAATTTTAACGTATTTAGTTCAGAAGCAATTCCATACATTTCAATATCCTTCCTGCGCCTCTCCACATTTCCAATTCTACTACATCTTTTCTGAGATAAAGGATCAGCGTTGCATGCAGCAGTCAAGGTGTGGGCCTAGCATGGTTTGTAAAATATTATAATGATCTTTTCTGTTTTGTTCCAATTTGAAAATATTCTGAATATTTGAGTCCTTTTTAACAGCTACAGAGCACTGAGCTAATGTTTTCAAAGAACTATCTATTATCTCTTATTTAGAAAAACACCACCTAACTTACATGCACAGTCCACCCAGTCATAAATATGAAATATTTCACTTTTCTTCTTCTGTGCCCAGTCTATTTGGTCAGTGATATGTTTTCCTAGTACATCTTGGGAAATGAATAGGAAGCTTTTCATTAAAATTTGTGGAACTTGACTGTATAACCTTTGGCAGAATAAATCCTACTGGATGACGTGAGTAGTAAGGTAATAAAATATGTGAACAAGGATATTAGAAACAGGTCTTTACTGCAAAAAAGAAAAATGCCACAAACATTTATGACATTCTAAATTACTGCTTGGACAGAGCATTATATGCAAATAAATACTCTCTAAGTAAATACAATGAAACAGAGTAAAAGGGAGAACCTGAGGGCTCAACAGCTAGCTAAGAGAATAATTCAAAAAGCATAAAATCATTATGCAAACACACACAATGTACAATAGAGGAGTACTCTGGCTTAAATACTTCAAGACCCATTCATCAGAATGGGCAATTGTTGATCCTTTGAATGAGAAACGGGATTTTATTTTGGCAGAACAACTTCAGATAAAATGGACACAGGAAATAAACAACTCTGTGTTTTTGCCATACCATCTATTGCTAAGTCCTTTTCAAACCTCTTGCCTTTTTTGACTGAATAACACCAAAACAAATCAGATGGGCTTCCTGTCTCAACAAATACTGAGCTCAGAATGTTTAAACTTAGGACATTTTATTAGTTGTAACTACCCCACATGTGGGTCCAGCTGTCTGACCTACAAAGGTGACTTAAATATAATATAACTTTTTCATCCTCGCCAGTACCTAATAATCACAGAAACAATAGTATCCATTTTTCTTAGCTTTAGCAGTTGTAGAAGCTTCATCTGTATTGTTGCCATCTTTTCATTCCTTTCTGTCTTTTTTCCCTTTTCTCTTATCTGACCTGCACTGTTCTATCCACCATCAATACAAACCTGTCAATATAATTCAAGTTTGGGAGATTTATTTTTAAGACTGCTAATTGTTTGGTGTTTTCTGCCAATACTCTTGGTACTGTAACAGCAGTGCAGGAGAACATTAATTGCCTAGAAAACGAAGGAGTTTTCCATGCAGACTTGTACCTTGTGTTGCATATGGCAGGCCCACAGCTACTTTCTGCTGTCAGTAGTGTATGAGTTCTTCACAAAACAATGTATTTTTAGCAGAGTAATCGACAACCTTAGCCTTCAGCACAGTAGATGGAAAAGGAGATTGAATTTTGGCTTTTTTTGTATTGACACAAGTGACTATTACTGAGCATACCGCCTAGTGCAAGAAAGGAGGAGCATGAAAGAGATGAGAAAATTATTTCTTATTCCTTTGTTTCACACAGCTGTCTTAACCACTAACAGAAAACACTTACTGGATTTTTTCAACTCTGTAGATTTGATAAATCAGAATGTCATCCTTCAGGAACTGTGTTATCTTCTTAATTAGGAGGAGATGAATCAGTTTGGGAAAAAAAATCATAATTGCTCCCCAAAACATCGCAAAAGTTGTTAGAATAATAAATGATAGAGGTAGAAAAAAAGCCATCATTTATCTCTTTTTCAGGTGCCAGTATTTTGTAGCCTATGTTAATACGACATGAAAGCTAAGCATCTCTTTATATTTTTTCTGCATTTGAAGCTTTTCAGACAGCGTTTGGCATTTTGGTTCTGAGTCTGCAATGGGCACTGTTCTTATGTATCATACAGAGTCCAGATTTCATCCTCTGAAATTCAATTACACACACTCCTATACATGCATCCAAGGAACATAATTTTCCAAGTTATTGTTCTATATGCTTACTTCTAGAAAAGATGTACTACTGATGAAAAAAGGCTGTATATTAAAATTATATTACTAAGTATAAGAATAAGAATAAGAATAAAATAATGATGATAATTAAACATATATTACTTATGATATATTATTTAATTTTTAAATTTATTTTAATAAAATTTAAAAAATATGTTAATATAGTTCATTTAGAATATAATATTATCAACCTATATGCTATAAACCTTGTTTTTTAAAGGTATGGTCACATATTCTTGTTAATCCAGCTAGTGATAGAGCTCCAGAACTAGTGAAAAATCAAAGTACCAACAGTTCTGAAATCCTTTATTTGCATGGATGGTAGTAATGCTCCTTGTTTTGAGGCAGTATTTACTTCAAGAGTGGTCTCAATAGCTTTAGTAGATGATGTTAACTGTTTCCAGACATTCTGATGTCCTAAATATGTCACTTATTATTACCTACAAAAAGACTTCATGACATTTTCAAAAACTTAAAATTTGAAGTTAGAAAGAAAGTGCAAGTCAGAAGGATAAAGTTATGAAACATTTCTAAATAGCTGATAATAGAGACCAATCTGTGGTTGCTATAATTTAAAATTGTTCCAGTATGTTGAGCAGGAAACTGGACTCTAGATTCCCTTTTTCTTAATTCCATGCTGGTTCCCATTTCTACCTTTTCCTTTCACTTGTTTTCCCATTCTTCTCACTTACTTCTGCCTGCATTCAGCTGCCTTGAAAATATAGCAAGTGCTTGTAGTTTAACAGGAAAGGAAATACTCAGAAAAATTTTTTCCCCCTCAGACTTTGATAAGATGTATTACATGTTAGGAGAAATGCCCAGAAAACCCATAATACCTATGCAGCGTTTCTACTGTATGTTATGAATGACCCTGACAATGGGAATCAAGTATTTTTCACTGGCCATTTCAGTTTTGATAATGGTCTTGCTGATCAGCAGTTGACCTCTCTTGCTCTTTCTTTCAGTGGCCAATATGTCTCTTTTCCTCTTGTACCTACAGAAAAACAAATTTGTTTTTTTGCAATGACTCTTCTTTGGAACATAAACAGAACTACAAAATCATAATTTAGCTTTTTAACACTTTCTCTCATTGACAGTACAAAGAAATATCTTATTTCCTGTGACAGTACAAAGAAATATCTTATTTCCTGTTTCCCTAAATTCAATAGTTTGAAAATTCAGTATTCTTGAAAGTCATCAATGAAATATGCATTTAGATTAAATAGAATTACCTAAAATTTTATGAATTTGCACTTCAACATAATCCTCCAGTTTTTTAAATAGCTGAGTTCATTCTTCTTTCTTTAAGAAACAATATGATTATCTCAGTGTTTTTCATTGCATGTAACCTGCAATTGGTGTAGACCAAGCAAAATGGATTTAAAAAAAAAAAAAAAAAAAAGCAATCCTGCTGTAACTCAGGTGAAATCAATTGAGTTGCATCAGAGCTTTCTGATTAATAATGAAGTGGCCCATTAAACACAGCTCTCTGTCAGAATTTCTGTGTAAGAGCTGATCACAATTTTCATGAAGTTGGGAGATGCAATATCCCCTCACTAACTCCATTGATTTCATAATATTATTCTTCAGGTAGTCTTTAATCAAGTTTTAAGGATATGCCTGCCATATTTAGAAGTATTAAGATAGGAAGACCAACATTTTCAATATTGGCTTCTAAACATGAATCAAATGTATTCATCTTGATGTATCTAATCTGGACAGTATCCTCTCAAAAAGAACAAGATGTTCACATAAGTTAGCTTCCTTCACATAAGTTAGCTTCCTTCAGTAAGGACATTTTTTGAGACAAAATCTAGTTATTTTTAAGAAAAAAGGTTTCCTTGATACTTCAGTTCATCAGTCCTCATAATTTTCTGTTTCACAAAGTTGTATGTGCCTATCTCACCTTTCACTTATTAATGCCTTACAGTATTAGGAATAACTACTTGGACAACTTGTGCAGTTTCTTGAGAAAATCAGGCTCTCTTAATTTAGCTGAAGAAGGTAAGTTGGATGACACTAGTTGTGACTGGAGGCAACATTTATACTTCCTTATTCCAAGTAAACAAATCTAGTATGTAGATATTTGCACTGGAATGTATCTATTAACCTTAGATATTAAATTAATCCTTCAGCTTTGGAAGACTGTTACACAACTTCCCATATTCTACTGGACCCATTCCATTTACCTAATTTATAAATAAAGTCAATATTATGCTCTCAGGCATGACAGTATAGAATTGCTCTCCAATACATGCAATCATATTCCTCAATATCTTACTTGGTTGTAAGTAGCCTGAATATTTTCTACAGGATTGAGCCTTATTCTGTTATTTTCTGTTTAAAAAGTTTACATTATGGGCACATTCTTGACTCATTGCATTTCAGGGTGTATACTTCTGTATGTTTTGTAAAATTTCTGGAGCTTTTGAAGTAATAGAAGGATTGAATGTGTGTGCTTGGCTAACTGACAAATCCAAAAGGACTATAATAATCTATAATTATCTGGAGGGTATAAACATCAAGGATAGTAAAAGATTATTTAGCACAGTATAATTTTAAGAGGCTATCATTAGGAGTAATAGAATAAAATTAAGACAGATAAAATGTTACATGGAGAAGGAAAACCTTCTTGACAAAGTTAACTACTAGTCTATGGAGTTGTTTCCTAGGGAAACTGATGGAATACACTTTGCCTATGTCATTTTAAATTAGACATGAAAAAACATGCTCTAGTGAAAAATAAGGAACAATCACACTTTGGCAGAGAGAAGGAGCAGATGACCTAATAGATCTTTTTCATCTTCTTTTTCAGTGACTTTAATTCTTTTACTTTAGCTGATAAAACAATATAGAAATTAATGACCTTGAAGAAGGATTTGTTCTGTGTGACTTAATGGAATGAAATAATTACAGCATTTTGAGCTGCAATTACAATGAGGGCTTGGTGTGAAAATCAGGAACACAGTTTCTTTTTTGTCAGCTGTGATGAATAATGTTCTTACCTGGATTGATGGGAGATGGACAAGCCCAGAAAGTAACATCAGCCTGCATGCTTAGTGAATGGTGTATCATAAGAAAAGACATGACATCTTGGCTCAAGCATCCACACTACTTGCCTATAGGTTTCTGGTGCAATATAAATGGTTGATTATAATATATAGAGCAATATATTTGTGACATGATTATAGATGAGATCCACTATTCACTGAAAGCACTACTATAACTGTTATTGTATCAATATCTAGGCAGCCTAATAGGCATTTCAGCAGGTTTTTCATGCAGACAACTCCAACATTGGAATCTGCTGGTTGAAAACGTACCAAACATGGTGACTTTCAGTGTAAGGATCAACTGTTTTTCAGGAGCTGGAAGGGCAATGCATGATGGTTCTGTTGCTTGCACATAGGAAGAGAGTGTTATCAAGCTCAGATACCATTGTGGTTAATTGTTTTTGACTTTTGGAAGTGGTTCATCTGCTTGGTCAACTTTCCATTTTATTGCATTTTTTTAAGCTAAGCAAAGATACTGTGCATGTCTCTCTGGAAATGTTTTATACACACACTTTTATTTGGTACACTAACTGTAAATGCACCCCATTAAAGCAGAGTAAATAATAGAGCTGTTAATATTCATACAGTGTTTCCTGTCACTGTAAAGTGCTCTGAACACTTAGTTTTAGGAGCAGTTAAATTAAATATCAAGTTGAATAAGTTTACCAAAACAGATCATCAGCTGGGGCTTTGCTGTGAGTTTTGACTAGTAGTTTTGAGTATAGGGAATTTGCTGGGGTTATGTCTGCATTAATAGATAAAATAGGATAAGAACCAACTGGCAGACCTGAGGACGAGAGACACAGTTTCTAAACTCTCTTTCCCTCCCCTATGCTCCAGACAAAACTCAAGGGAGCCTTATTCATGCTATTGACTGGGAGCAATCCCTTACCCCTGCTGTTGAATGAATAGAGAGTGTCTGGGTACTGCCTGGGAGAACGTGAGCTGGCACTCCTCTGAATCATGCAAAAGGGTGACTAAACTTGAAAAGGTCTGTGTGTGCTAGGGTTCAAGCTCATGGCCTAATCAGTTTTAGTTTATCGTAAGTGCAGATGCTGCCATACATGCATCTGGGACAGATCCATCTTCTTGTAGAGCAGAGCTTTAAAAAAAGATCAGATGAATGATGCTCCACAAGTGCCTATTTCTCTTCATCTATTGTGAAAAGAGCTTAAAAAATTAGCTCAGATATGGATGCTACATTGTAGAGATCTAAAAGTGGGGTGATACGAATTCCATCTTCATTCATCCTAGAAGAAGCTGTTATGGAGAGAATGTAGAATGTTTAAATTAAAAAGAACTTCTCTTAGGTGAGACTACAAGCCTCCAGACCCATCATCCCAGGTGACCACTGACACACATACGATACAAAGTCATCTGCCTCCTATTTTTAAAAATTTAAAAATATATACTCATCATCTATATCTCGGCAAGGTGGGGAAAGGGGAAAGGGAAAGTGAAAGGGAAAGGGGAAAGGGAAGGGGAAGGGGAAGGGGAAGGGGTAGGGGAAGAGGAAGGGAGTGGGAAAGGGAAAGGGAAGGGGAAAGGGGAAGGGGAAGGGGATGAGGAAGGGAAAGGGAAGGGGAAAGAGAAGGGAAAGGGAGAGGGAAAGGGGAAGGGAGAGGGAGAGGGCAGGGAAGCGAAGGGAAGGGAAAGAGGAAAGGAAAAGAGGAAAGGAAAAGAAGAAAGGAAAGGAAAAAGGATAATATGCTTATGATCATAAATGTGTAAGTGGAACTTATGCTTCTATTACATTTGTCAGAATGCCTTTTTTTCGAAATGAAGGCATTCATGGGTGATATTCACCCGATTAGTCTTGGGCATCTGTTTAAAAAACACTTTTAGAAGTTTGCAAAGTAAATTTTTATTTTTCAAAAACCCCAAAACAGATTTCCATGAAAAAAAAAAAAAACAACAACAACCTTTATTTTCTCAATGTTTCAGAACTATCCTTTTAAATAAATAGTCCATTGTTTTAGATTGCTATTTTTCATTTGTCTTTCCCTGCCTTATTTTTCCTCCCCCCTCTGCCACTTCTCCACTTTATTTTTCGTAACATTTATTATGATGATGGTCATCATATCCACAGTTTCTAATGACAAAATAAACAATGAGAAAGTAAAATGGAAATGAAGGAAAAAGCTATGAGTTAAAATTGAAATATTGTTTCAGAATTTTAGTGAACATTTCCAGAATGAATGAATAAAAAAAGAACAATAATTTGAAAATTAACAATAATTCTTTCTAAATAATTATAAAACATTGAATTGACTGTGTTATTTTCTGTTTGTTTCTTCAAAGCACTCTTGAAGAAGAAGAAGGGCAACAAAATTAAGGATGAATAAGGTACCAGTTGATCCTCTACCATCTAGTTAGAAGTATGATCTAAGTTTACAATCAGCTGCTCACTGTCCATGGTGTAATTTATTCAAACATATGATTTAACTGTGCTTTTAGCTGTCCTTCTAAATAAGGAATGTGGTGGTGGTGCTTTCTTTTTGAGTTTGGTGACCAGAGTTCTCAAACCTTAGGTTCAACATAAGCCTCTGCAAGTTTCACAGTTCTGACTTTGTGGAACTGTGACATAAAAAGTTAGCTAAAGGAGGGCTAGAATCATCTTAACTTTTATGTTATATTATTTATATACTTATTGACTGAATCATAACTGTAGCCAATTTCTCTTAGGACATGGCTACAAACATAATATAATAATTCAAAAATATTTAGCAAATTATTATAAGGCTTTAGCCAGTGCAACACAGATACCCATAAGTGTAATTTTTAAGCTAGTCAGAATTGTTTCTCAACAGTGTCTCCCTGATGTGACCATATTCCTTTTTTCTGTGCTAACTCTTTTGCCATGACACTATGTCCTTCAAAACATGCTCTTGAACTCTTCAAAAATAGGATTGCTCTACTCTATCATCTTATTTGTACCACTCCTCCTGTTCAAATTAGTTTTTTCTGCATGCAGGTGGCTAGAATTGCAACCTATAATTTACCTAACACATCCTAAAATTTACCTGACACATGTTAAGATCTTAATTATTTTTTCACAATCACATCAACTTGATTGCTGGTAGACATCATATCTTTGACCCATATAGCTACTTTTCCTTTTTCCTTCTCTTATTTTAATTTAGTGAAGTATCATCTTGATATCAAAAGCTGACCTCTCTGTGAAAATGAAGTGTGGAGCAGGCTAACACCTACTTGGTTCTCACATGTATGAAACTGAGATTCAATGAAGGTAGACTCTAGGCTGAGAGTATTGGATGTGATCCAGGTCCTACAGTTTAGACATAATCTGAAATTAAGATCTTGATCCAATGACTCATCCTTTGTAATTAAGTAGTTAATACAACAAGTTGCCTAGCTAGCTGCCTATGAATTTTCCTGTTTTTCAGAGCAGTAATTCTTCAGGTGTTTCTTAATATTCTCTATATCCTTGCCATGTCACTGCAGGTAGAGTATTTAATGGAGAGAAGGAATGAAAATAGTTCAAATACTCCTGGTAAAAGAAGAATGTTCAATTTAGGTTTCTAAAGCTTGGAGGAGTGCTGTGTTTACTGATATACTTGATAAGAGGTCATTGCCATAAATACCTCCTCTGGTGAGCTAGTTCTCTGAGAAAGCATTGCTGTAGCTACCACTGAATCCCAATTGCAAATACTCTGGGTTTTGTCAAATATATTTTCTTTTCTGCCTAGATATGTAGCCTGGAGTATAAGAATTATTTTGCCATATCTTGTAGCCCAATAAAGCTTGTTTGTGCCAGGCTTCCAAAAATTCCAGAGAAATGGCATCTGTGCATTCCACAATGTACCGCAGCTCTGCAAAGGTCCTATGTTAAGAAAGTGAACAACAGAATAGTGCAGCTGTTGGCCAGTGATTGTTTTCTTCATGGGTTTTCTAAACAGCTAATGCGTTTCTTTCTCTTTTGAATGCAAAATATAAATTATCATGTTTCACCACCATTTCATTCTCCCAGATTGTCCTACAATAGGAAGCCTTTTTCCTTTTTACTTTTTTTTTTAGTGAAACAGAGCCACTAGAAAAAAATCATCCTGTTGGCTAGTACTAGTCCTCTGCTATAGGTTAAGTTTCAGTGGCTAATGTCTCTCAATATTGTCGTGGTGCTGAACAGTTACTGAAATTGAACTTGAGAAGTAGGATTTGTTAGAAGAAACAAATGGGCAGCAGGTTCTAGATTATTAATCTCATTTATTCTTATTTACAAAAGTATAATTCCTGATAATATGCTTGTAGTTGAGATTCCTTGAAGATCAGCAGTAACATAACTGCTGTTTATGAGCTATATATGAGAGGATTTTGCTCTTATATGCTCCTAGAACAGACTATGTGTCCTAGTTTTCAGTAAATCTCCGATTTTCCCTTGAGAATTATAGCTATCGTTTCATTTTTTCTCCTATAGAATTGTTTACAAATCTTAAAGCCTTTCACAAAAGCATGGATAATATAACCCTCACTGTTTTAGACCTTGTGCTGTCATTTACCCTCATTCTAAGGACCCCTGTAACTAAGGGATGTTATATGATGTTTTAGTATTATGTATTTCCTTAGTGTGCTCTTTGCATAACTATCAATGATCAAGCAAGCATCAGGAGGAGGCAAGTCCCACTTTATTAAGGAGCTTGTAAAACATACTGTTCTAAGGAGGGTAAAGTCTGAACAACTGAGATTGCCAGCATGATAAGGTATGGGCAAGTAATGATACCACAGATCTGACTTCCTAAAACAGTAAGTAATCATAAAGCAAACTCCACGGAGGAAAGAGTATAGATTATAGGAGCAAAAAATTAGAAATGGATGTCAGGAAGTCAATCTGTGTGCATGCAACTACAATCCTAGCTATAATTATAACATCTCTGAAAAACATCCTTTTAACAGTTTTAGTATCTCAAGGGTATATGAAACCTGATGACGGGGACTACTTTAGAGATATCTGCAAAAACAAATAAAAAAGTGATTCAGCAGCAAAAATAAGCCATCTTGAAATGGAGGGAAGAGGCATTATGAAAGTTCTAAGACCACAGGGAATGTTATACTGACATTCAAAGAAACCTGTAGGCATGGAAAACATGACACCAAGAAATGAGTCTCTAAAAAACATCTACCATTGGGGGAGGGGAATGAGAAAGTGAAGCTTTTTGTTTACTGATGCACTGAAAGAAAGATAACAGGAACTGAATAGGATAACCCTTCATAGGGATAAAATCAAGCATACTCCAGCAGCTGATGAAAATGCCTGTGTATGAAGATACTTTATTTTTACCTTCTTTTTTTCCACTCCCATGCATCTGTTCTCCCTTCCTTCTCAAAAAAAAACCAACAACAACAAAAAAACAAACAAGCAAACCAAAACTAAAAAAACAACTAAACCCAAAACCAAACAAAAAAAAAAAACAAAAGAGGGAAGAAATACTTTGTTAAAGATGAGGATGAAAGTCTCTTCATGCATTTTGGGAGGTACTGACAAATCTTCAGCTGGAAACTGGACGAGAAGAGGAACCAGTACTCGTGGTATCTTTATGACTGAATTATTTAAGGACTCAACCCTCTGTCCTGCAATTGCCTGAGCTAGGGATCTATGTCCAGTCAAGACAGGCAACAGAAAAATGTGTAAGGACCGGTTTATGATCTCGCAGTGAGGAAACTGAGGACAATAGTAGGATCTTCTAATAGCATAAACAATGGTATAGTACATTTTTACTTAAGCATATGTGAGTAGAATCACAAAAGGAAACTCAGCCCAGAACAGCCATCTGTACAGAAGGAAAACAAAACCAAAAATCAGCACGGAAAGACACCTATCTCCATCTATTTTCTAAACAATGAGAAAACAGTAGAGGAAACCAGGAAAACTGATAGCAAAAGCAAGAAAAAGGGGAAGGAATTTTGCCTCTACAGCATAGCTCACTGAGTGGCCAGGACATGTGCCCTAGGTTGCAGGCTCGATAATAGTCTGCTGCCATCCATCAGAAGAACATGGGTAAAAATAATCATTTAAGAAAACGACAGATCACTCAAAAAAAAGAAGCCAAAGACCAGGCAACATATACACAAATAAGTAGGTCTGAGCCTGATAATTGCCACATGAAATGAGGTACTAACAGACCCAAGACAGCAGAAACACAACCAAAGACCCTGTAGACTAGAGCTGTCAATTAAAACACAGTTACAGGTGAGACAGAGTAAATGTCTCACCAGTAGATTTGTATAATGAGGTTTATTTAAGAACCAAGGGGATTAGAGCTTTTACCCTACCAGATTATGTCTCACACTTGCTCCCCCCAACAGTACACGCAGTAGGTCTTGACTTTCCTTCCCTGCACAGAAGCCTCTGCCGGTCTGGGAATACTGGGCACAAAGTCATGTTGGGTCATGCTGTGCCTCTGCTCACAATTACCAGCCACCAGTGTTACTGGCCAAGATCTCTGGTATTTCCCCAGCATTTGTCTGCATGTGTCTCCTCCCATTTCAGGACCTTTCCTCCACCCAGGATCTTCACCTCCTTCTTTCCAAGACTGCTTTTTCTTTCCAATACCACTTCTTTCCAGGAGCCCTTCTTTTAGGCCCCAAGCCCTCAGTTTACCCAATCTAAGTAGTCTATATGCAGAAGCACAACATATGAATACCCTCTTAATTCTTGGGTTTATGTCATGTTCCTTTATTAATTGGAGGATTCAGGATGTGTCACTTTTGTTTATTCCAAGTTTTATCAAAATTTATATGCAGCCTATACTGGTTGCAGCTAGGAATTTGAGGACTTCTCCTTAAGGGTTCAACAGTTAGTTCCAGTCATTCACCCAGACGTATACACAACATTATCTGCTATCTGTTAGCATTTGCAATTTAAGCTCTTTTTTCACCTACAAAGTACACCTAATCATATTTAAGGTGATAAGCATCAGCCGTAAGCTGATCTCATGCAGGAAAAAATTTAATTTTACAGTATATCCAGCATGAAGAGGGTACTACTCAAAAGAAAGAAGACAGCAATAGTAATAGAATAAGTTCTCTACCGTCAGACGGAGTATATTGAAGTGTGGTACTGGGTTGGGAGCCAACACGCACATTTCTTGTTTGGATAACCACCACATTTATAAGGACAAAAAGCAAACATGGTCTGCTAAAAAGACCATTTCTCTAGTGCAGACTACATATTAACCACGTCTACTGCAAGCAAGCTGACAAATACTCACAAAAGTGACCTAACAAGTACTTCAAAAAAGGTGGTTGTTACCTGAACATGGAACCTGGAAGAACAGAAATATTTGAAGAAGTCATACTGTCTAGTATGCTAGCCTTCTGTAAATATATATTCATTTATTTATTTTTAAGATAGGTTTTTTTTGATATGTTAATACTTTGCATGATATGCGAAGCAATAAGAACTTGAAGTTCCTTATGATGACATTTTTAATTCTCCCTAATTTGATGGTGAGATTTAAATAAGGTATCATTTATGATGCATTAAATTTTTGTCAAGGGCACACAGATCATATAGATAGACATTCTATTTTCTTCTGCATTTGAATAAAACAAATTAACAGAGACAGTCTTTTTTATTTTTGAAATTTCTGGAGATCTGACATAATTCTTGCTGAATTCAGTCTTGTGCTGGAAAAGGATAGAATCATTACATTATACTATGTGTGCATGCATTTATATATACTCCTAATTTCAACTCACCAGAATACAATCCTACTTATATTTTGCATTTCTATCCTTGCTTCAACAGTCCAAAGACCAAACATTTTACACTAAGAACATTTGCTAATATAGACAGGAAAGATGCTTGTGTGAGAGAGGGAGAGAACCAGAAGAAGACAGAGCGTGAGCTGTCTTCAATAAAGTGTTTTTAACCAATTTCACTGTCAGAATGGTATATGGCTATTAGCGGTGTTCATGTGAGCTTTTATCTCTGTGCCCCATGCCTCAAGGAGTGATAGCAGCATAGCAGCTCTCATTAGTTTTGAAAATGGATTTTGTTTTATCCCCTCAGTAACCTCACTGAGTGCCTGTCCCTGGTTTATGTCAGGTTTTATATTTCTTTTTCTGTTGTACATGACCCTCTCTGCTCATTTCTTCTGTTTGCCAGGATTTCAATTGTACTAAAACTTCTGTAGCTGTCTAATATTAAACTAATGGGAAAGGTGCTACCAAGGTACAATAGTATAACAGAGCCCAACACTTTTTTTTTTTTTTTTAACAATGTACACAATTTTTGAGAACATTGAAAAACATCAGGCAGAGGCACAAACTAGATCTCAGACACCGGCTGATGGGGAAGTTACTTCATTTCACTCAGGAAATTACAGGAAACCAATTAACCTGGTATGAAGACAGACAAGATTGGGGTAATAGTAAGCCTGGGACTCTCATTAAGAACTCCACTGGAAAGTTTGGTGTCTGCTTGTAACACGCTGCATTTGGAAAAGGAATAACATGATTCTAGACATTTTAGTCTATCTTCAGGTATACAGATGGATACACACAAATAAGACATTATTAAAAATACAAATACAGTAAGGCCAGGTTTTTGTGGATTTTATAGATTTGATTTGAATATTTAAAAGGGGCTGGAGAAAATTTACAGAGGATGATACAAAACTTGCTTAAACTTTTGTGTTCAAAATTATTCAAAATTACTTTGTAAAGGATGACCTCACACACAATTCTGCTGAGTTCCCTCATACTCTCAGTTAAACACATGTTGTATTTTTGTATAGCTGGGTCACCTCTCCTTCCAGTTCAAGCACTTAGTCACTAAGTCACTTCCATGAGTTTTTATTATTCAGACCAGAAATATTTGTATTTATAAATGTCTGAATCATGAAATAAGAATAAGCCTGAACTATAGTCTAAGCCTATAATGAAAGCAGATCCACATTTTTATTTTGGCAGAAGTTCAGAAGTGTAATATCTGTTCCTCAAACAGATGTCTAACACTTCCCCAAATTTATCTTGGGTTTGTCATCCATTCAGATGGCTTCTGCTACCTTCTTCATGCTTGGGTGCTTAATCAACTCATGATTATAATTTATGTAGTTTCAGTTGGAATGAAACCATTACCAAGTATCTTCCACATTTACTGGATAGCTTCAGGAAGGAAGAAGGAAGGCAGGCAGGTAGACAGAGTCACTGGCCTCCAACTAAACATTGTGCCACTGATCACCACACTCTAAGCATAGCTGTTTAGACAGTTTTCAGCCCACTATGCTGTTTGCTCACCTAGCCTATACTTCATCATTTTCTCTATGAGGATTTTATGAGAGACAGCGTCAAAAGCCTTACTGAAGTCCAGGTAGATAATATCCACTTCTCTCCCGTCATCTTCCAGGCTAGGCTTTTCATTGTAGAAGTTTATCAAGTTGGTCAAGCATGACTTCCCCTTGATGAATCCATAATGACTTTCTTGTCCTTCATGTGTCTGGAAAAGTTTCCCAGGATTAGTTGCTCTGTCACCTTCCCAGGGCCTGGGGTGAGACTGACTGGCCTGTAGTTCCCTGCATACTCTTTCTTGCCTTTCTTGATGATAGGAGTGACATTTGCTTTCGTCCCGTCCTCAAACATCACTCCCAGTCACCATGATCATTCAAAGATTATTGAGAGTGGCCTCAAAATTATATTAGCCAGATCCCTCAGAACTTGTGGGGGCATTCCATCAGGGTCCATTGATTTATATAAGTCCAGTTTGCTTAAGTGTTCCCTGTCCTGATCCTCTTCCACCATGGGTAAGTCCTTGCTCCAGACTTTCCCCATGGTCTCTGGGACCTGGGATTCCTGAAGGCTGGGCTTGCTAGTAAAGAATGAGGCAAAGAAGGGATCCAGTACCTCAGCCTTCTCCATGTCCTGTGTCACCAATTTCGCTTCCCTGTTCAGCAGTGGGCTCACATTTTCCCTAGTCTTCCTTTTGTCACTTATGCACTTATAGAATACCTTCTTGTCTTTCACTTCACTGGACAAATTCAATTCCAGTTGGGCTTTGGCTTTCCAAACATCATCCCTCCATGTTCAGACAGAGCCTCTGTTATTCTTTCCAGGATACTTGTCCCTGCTTCTACCTTCTGTATACTTCCTTTTTGTGTTTGAGTTTGGCCAGGAGCTCCTTGTTCATCCATGCAGGCCACCTGTCATTTTTGCCTGACTACCTACTTGGTGGGATGGACATCTCTTGAGCTTGGAGGTGATCCTTGAATATTAACCAGCTTTCTTGAGTCTGTCTTCCCTCCAGAACCTTTTTCCATGGGACTCTTCCAAGCAGATCTTTGAAGCAGCCAAAACCCACTGTCCTGAATCCAGTGCTGTGGTCCTGCTTTTTGCTTTGCTCCCTCATCTCAAGATGCTGAGCTCCTGACTCTCATGGTCACTGCAGCTAAGGCTGCCTTCAACCTGCTCATCACCAATGAGTTCCTCCTTGTTTGTGAGTATGAGTATGTTCTGGGTTAACCCTGGCAGGTAGTTCAGCACCACACAGCCACTCACTCACTCCCTCCAGTGGGATGGGGAAGAGAACTGGAAGGGTGAAAGTGAGAAAACTCATGGGTTGAAATGAAGACAGTTTAATAGGTAGAGTAAAGCTGCATACACAAGCAAGGCAAAGTAAGGAATTCATTTACCACTCACCATTGGCAGGCAGATGTTTAACCATTTCCAGGAAAGCAGGGTTTCATTACACTTAGTTACTTGGGAAGGCAAATGCCATAACCCTGAACTTCTCCCCTTCCTCCTTCTTTCCACCAAATTTATTGCTGAACACAATGCCACATTATGGAACATCCCTTTGGTCACTGTCAGGGTAGCTTGAGAAACAGAAAAGGCCTTGATGGTGTGTAAGCACTGTTCAGCAATAACTAAACCATTGGTATGTTATCATCAGCACTGTTTTGGTCACACATCCAAAACATAGCACCGTGCAAGCTACTGTGAAGAACACTAAATCTATCCCAGACAAAATCAGTACAGATTATCATATCCCTATGCTTATTTTGTGCTTATCCATCCCTCGGTGTAGTGGACTTCTACTGTACATTACATACACTATGCATACGGAAATACACTAGTGTTTCTAGCTACAGTGAACAACATGTAAGTCAAGTCGCTGTGCAGTGCTTAGCAGAGCAGTGCCTGAATTCTAACTGATGACTTTAGGTGCTGGATTAATACAAACTAAAACAGTAATATGGTCTCCTAATTTTTGCCTTCTGTCCAGTAAACATGAATACTCCAGAACAGAGATTTATTTTGAAGAGGTGTTTTACAATGTTTTTGTTAACCGCATTACCGATTTTTTGGATGTTACTGTGAAGCTGAGTATCAAAGTGGCAATACTCCATATGAAATCTATTGGCAAAGAATATGGGTTGCTGACAACAGTTATCATTTACAATGAGTCACTGTTTCAAAAGCAAGCTTAAAACATTACCATCAGCTTTTTAATTAAAATATGGCACTGTTACTTCCAAGCCAATGGCACAGCACAAAAAAAGAAGAGAATAAGGGGGAAAAGAAAGCTGGAAAAAAAGCAATCGGCAAAAACACAAGCCCACATTTTAATTTACTGGCTTAATGAGAACTATTTTCACTGAAAATGATCAGATGCCAATCTATTGGTGAGATGTACATTTCCCAAAAGATTTTCCACAGTTGTAAACAACAATGCCAAGTTCAGAAACGTCATGTTGCATGTAAATATGGAGTTAAAAATTCAACCTTTACAAAAAAATAACACCAAATAAATTGTACAAGTGAAGAAGAAATTTGTTACAAATGAGGGAAGTGGAATTTTGGAACTGAAAGCTACAGCTTTGAATCAAATAGCATATAGATTATGTAATGTCAACAGTGAAAATGGATAAATTTGTAGAAGTAAGAGACATCTTCTGAAACTAAAGGAACACTTGAACCGAATCCAAAATAGGACATAACTGTGTTATACTTAACTGGTCTAAAAAAATAAAGTTGATTATAATGGGAATCATACCAGGGTATAAGGTGTCAGCAAAATATTTTACAAATATAAAGGCATATAAATTAAAAGAAATATACTATATTGAATGTATACTTCTGTAAACACTTTGGTGAAATTATAGGAGCCCTACAACTCAAGATTAGTAAGGCCAAAAGGGTATATGCATGATTGACACTATTAAAAATGTAGCCAATTATTTTTAAGGTGCTTAAAAATGTGCTTTAGGACCTAGATTCTCATTTACGACATGCACATATTCTAAATACATATGCATTACCTCTGCCTCACACCTTCACAATCTGCCCATGGCTAATCTCTTACAGGAATCAAGGAAACAGTCAGTCTAATAGAGAGTATAAAATCAAAATCTTATAGATAGATTTGCCTAAAAATGTGAATTTCAGCAGTCCCAATATTACAATATTTGTTTGTGTTGGTTGGTTTGTTTGTTTGTTTTTTGTCTAGAGTGAGATGGCTTTTGAAATGTTAAAGGCTTTTTGAGGATAAAAAATGTAAAAGCATAAGTGAAATAAAGAGTTTGACATTTTAGTTGGAAATTAAATATTTTGCTGAATTTAAACTCTTTACATTTGTTAACCAAAAAAGAAAGCTCTCATGTTTTAAGCTACAAAGCAACTCCTAACCAATGAAGAAACTTATCTTACAATAATTTGATTCATAGTTCTGGATAATAATATTTCTTGGGATTTCTTTGAAAGTATCAACCACTATCTAGTCAAAGAATATTAGACTAGTTACTTCTAATTGATTTCATGTATCAATCTGGTATATCAGTACTTTCCAATATTTTTGTTTGTATGCTTTTCTCCTTTTTACATCTGAAGTAATTCAGTACCTGGAAGTTTAATTTTTAGGTGACTATAGTCCAACTGATACAGTGAATACTTCCTGTGCTGAGCAGACCACAATATACTATATATAATCCTATAAGCAAGGTTATACTGAATATTGGCATTGTTTTCAGAAGCAGGGCTATATACTTTTTTTAATGCATCCTCATGAGGGTTTGCTTACTCTTTCAATGCAGTTACCTCTGCTGGCAATATGGCATGGCAGCAACGCATAATAGAGCCTTCAGTGAAGGTGGAGGTAATGAGAAATTACTTAAATGGGGGAAATTGCTGGGTTAATGGTCATCAATCCAGAGCCAGCTGTGCATATTTAGATGGGGCTTTTAACATTGAATTTACACAAATGAATGCATGGAAATGTACTTTTTTCTCAATAAATCTTTAATTATATGCACATAAAAGGACATCTCCATCAATAGTGACAGAGAGAACACAGATAATAGCTCAGTGACTAGGGCACTCACCTACAAAGAACAAAAACAAGATTCAAATCCTTGAAGTGACTCCCACAGAGCAGTAATGTAAAAGCTTAATCTCCTTTTTCCTAGGTGAGTTACCTAACTACAACACTCTTCATTATTCTAAGAGCTGCTTTTCTGCCCAACAGTGTTCTGCCTCCTTTTGTTTTTAAAATCCAGCGTGGTCTGAAATATCTTTCTATATGAAAGCTTAATTGAAACTAGGAGATTAAAAAAAGTAGGATGTTTTGGTTTGGTCTGGTTTCCCCACTGGGTTGGTATTTTGTGATGAGAAGCATTACACTGAAAAATTTCCCATTTCTATAAAGAAAGCCATCAGCAGCAATCTAAAAAGCGATTCAAACTTCTGCTTACAAAACATAAACACGTAACATCTAAATCTAAATTTTTTTCTGGGGATAATCTCTGAAAAAGTGGCAAAGAGCCAATTCCTATAACTTCTGGCACTGTTTTTATGTCCTATTGATCTTCTGTCTACGTCACAGCAAGGAAATGATTGGGACACATCGGTTAATGATTATTTTGATACTATAAGTAGCAAGAGAATATCTTCGCTTATGCTTTCTTATTTTCCCTCAAAATCCACATAATCAAAATCAGTATAATGGGTTATGCACTCAATGATGGGATCTGTCAGTTAGAGAAAGAGTTATTTTACAGTAGAGTAACTTATTTCCCTTCTGAGCTAACCTAAGCATCACCTAGACTGGCATTATTAAGGTAACAACAATCCACTTTTATCTTATCTTCAGAGGATAACCATTACTAGTTTTTCCTTCCTACTTGTAGAAATTGCAACCTGGGTAGAAATAATTTGGATGGAATTCAGTCTGCAGATATAAAGAGTATGAACATGCATGCATAAACCTATTACTATACTTGGTGTTAACGCTTTAAAACTTGTGATAGTATGATAACTTCACACCATGTTTTCCTTGGTGATGATGTTCTTGCCAAATAGCAGCACAAGAAATGCTGTGATAAAACTGTAATATAGCACTAACAAGAATATTACAGTCCTGTAAGACTGCATAATTCTGCTCTCTTACAAGCTCCTTGAAGTGCTGGTGATCTGGTGCATCTTGGCTCTTACCCTGGGCTAGTGCCCAGAAATGCAATCATAGATCTGTCTGTCTTTCAGTCTGTGTGCCTGTTCATCTGTTCTAACAGCTTTTGAACCACCTGACAACTTTTAGTCATGCTTTAAAGACAGGTAGAGTCTAAAGGTATGTATGCTTTAAATGTTATGAAAATGTGAGGAGGGGCCAGGGAGTTGCACACAACCGAACCCATTTAGGGAAAAGTAGGCAGAATTCAGCCATCAAATACACAATTAACCAATTAGCATATACTTTAGACTAGAAACAGTCTAGTAAACTGACAGAGGGAAGACAATATGTAGAGTTAGAGTTACTCTGGTGATAGGATCAAGACGGAAAGAATCGATATCTGAAAGAAAGTAGGTTTCACTACTTTCGTCCCACCGATGCAACAATTTGTTTCTATGTGTCATGCAGCTGCCTTAGGGATTGCAATTGTTCCTGTTAGATGTGCACTGCACTTTGGTGATCATCCCCTGGCTGTTTTTAACCTTAACCGCTGTATGAGACACTGCTTTAGGTGAAGCCTTCAAGCACACTCAATTCAATGTACACTATAGCTATCTAAATTTTACTATTTGGAGAAAGGGCAGGTCATGTTGTACCAATACTTATATTGTGCAATATCTGACAGCAGGTTATAAAGCATTGTTAGTAAACAGTAGCCATTTCTACTTCCCAGCCCCTGAGTGAAGTAACAAAACTATATTCTGTTTTTCTTGCACAGTCCTTCTCTATACCAAACCCACCAATTTGGAATTAACTTTGAATTCATTGACTTAAAAGTTTAACTGGGAATTGAGAGTTCTTGTCATTAAGGTGCTAATATTCTAGAAAAAAATGTGACAAATTAGTTTTTGATAGCTTTAAAAACCATAGTGAATTAATCTGCAAAATGCATTTATTGCTTGGTGGTTTTTTTTGGTCTGTGGTCTACAACATGCACAAGCAATAAATCTACCTTCCAGACAATATTAATTCATCCTCACTAAAAAAAAAAGTAGAATGATCTGCTGGTGATCATTAAAGTTTGCTAGGGTTTTTCAGAAAGGCTATCAGATGAAAACGTGTAATGTGTTAAAATTCATTCTGATGAGAAATAATAAACCCTTATATATTAATCATGCCATTTGAGTTATTATGTAATGCATTAATTACAAACGCAAATGTATGTTGGGGTGACATGTTGGGGTGTCAATGCTAAGATAATCCAAAATTCTTCTGTCAAAAATCCTGAAATAAAATTTATTTTCCTTCTCTTCATTTGGACAGGATATGTTCATATAACAGTGTGTGACCTGCAAATTTTTATACAATAAACAAATGGCATGAATTGGTTTTTAAAAATAGTTTTGTTCTGATGTTAAATGAGAGAGCTTAGGGGTTTTTTTTTTGTTTTTTTTTTTTTTTTTTTATTTGAGCAGGCCCTCTTTGTATGTATATATCCTTTTCTCTTCTGCGTGTATACAAATGTTTTGTACACTTGCATGTGTACAAACTTTGCATGTATACATAAAAGAACAGAAGGAAAATTAAGTTATCTAATATGACTCATCATGAAAATGCATCACAGAAAATAGTAAGATCTATATTAAAATCAGAGTATGATAAATTGCAGGCTGAGATTCTGCTGAAGGGAACAACATTTCCATTTTGAAACTTTTAGATCTTAAAGGGATTTTTTTGGAAGGGAGATCCATATATGTGATGTATCTCAATGGGCTAGACATGTTTCTTGGCTCACTCCTGGGAAGAACCTTGACTAGCTCAACCCCTTCTTTATCCCTAGGGTAATTCAGACTGGAGAGGATCTCATGGTGTCATTGAGTTCAATGTCTTGTCCAAAGAAGGACTAGGAGGTCAGCATAGGATCCTCAGGGCTTTTTTCAGTCTAGGTTTGAAAATCAAGGATGGATAAAACCCACACCACTTAAATGACTTCCCTTCCCTCCTCTTCTCCTTGTTTCTCTCAGAAGGAGTTTAAATAATTTTTTATTCCTACAACTATGTAGTCTTGATTAGTGAGGTACCTGGGCTGTACCGATTTCTGCTCAGGTGGAACAGAATGGAGATGTTAATCAGTTTCTGGTAGTTTTTTTTTTTTCCCCTACCCTTTTTTTTAGTTATTATTTTTTTCTCCTGCTAGGACCTAGGGAGAGACTTAGATCTTGTATTGCACTGCAGGAAATTGAAACTGGTCCCAGAGGGGACTGAGGCTCCTGGAGTCTGCTCATATGTCTTTTTGTCAAAATATTCCTCCTTCAAAACCTTAACGTCTTCTTCACATCATTTCACTGACTATTGTCTATCATATCTTGCATAAGTAATTTCTGTTCACTTTTGAGATCTTTGTGTTCCAGCCTTACACTGCCTATCATCTCTCTCTTACTGTTGAGAATCTGGCCTCTCTTCCATTGTGACATTTCTCCACTGGCCAAATGCTATTTTTTTTTTTCCAAACAAAAGTCTTTGTACTTTGTCTCTTGCTACCTCTGGATGTGTAGGAAGTGTTCCCACAATGCTACTTCATTATCCACCTCCAAAACATTACTTAAAATTCTCCTTTTCCATGATGCCTACAAAAAATGTGACTGTGGTTAGACCACTGATGTGCTTAGATGCCAGACCGAGTGCAGTCTCATTTTCATGAAATTTTGTATTGTCTGAAGTGTTGCAGAATGCCAGTAAAAATATTTAACATCATCAAGCCTTCATATCAAGATGTAGGTTGTGCAGTCTAAGTAAAAGAAGGCTTAAGTTGTTAATTGAAACTGCATAGCAGTTCTCTCTTTTGCTATGTTGTCCTTTTCAAACAAGGTTGAATTCCTTCACTTCTCCAGTTTGGGATTTCCATTGACTTAATGATAAGAAAAAACACAGACATAGTCCAGAAATTTCATGGCTTTACAGCACGTGGGAGCATTTAGATTTATTGTTGATAAGATCCTTTCAAATGGCAGTTCAACCAGAATACCAACAGAGATCCAAAGGTTGTTCATTGTTCCAAAAAGGATGATTTCAGTAATTTATTTTGAAACAAACAAGGATCCCTGAACTTCTCCATTCAGGTGTTATGTGAGCAACATGGAAGACCAGGAGGTGAATCAGTCTGTAATGGAAAAAGTCAGAATGAAATAATATCACAATTTAGCTTGCTGACAACTTCACACACCAATTTCAAAAGGTTTTGGGCTTAAAGAACAAAGCAAAAATCTTCAAACCCCAACATTTCCACTTTAACCTATGTTTGTGATCATTAAAAACACGATGGATGTCTAAACACCTACAAAAGCAAATGGAAAAGCAAAGTTCTAGAGGTGAAACTCAGTGCCATTATGGGAAATCCATTACAACCAGCCAGGTTTGCCACAGAGTTTTAGATCTTCATGAAAAGTTTCCAGTAAAGAAAATGGACAATTCAGATGAACATGTTGTGACATCATTCCCAGCGGTGTCCCATTTAGAAGACAGTCAATCTTTGACCTTTGACAAGATACAATTATTGCAGGAAGTATCAAATACAACTTATAATTCTGAATTTCATGTGTACATGAAAATAAAGATTTTGGTGATAAGAATGAATGTTATCATGGGAATGCAGATTAAAAAGTCAGAGAGACATAGTAACAGTGCTTTAGATTGAAAACATCAGGGAGCTGAAAAAGGGGATAAATGTCACGTTAATTTTGAGCTGAAAAAGAAAACAACCTCTGCCAACCTCTAAACTCTTGGCAGCTTACTATTATACAAGCCACTCTGAGTGACCATTGAGCCTGCAGTATTGAACTGACAAGATACGGGATTTCCCTCTGTATTCCATACTCCTTAGCACAATCCACCAAACACATTAATTGGTAGCATTTGGAAGTGCTTAGTGACCTTTTCCAACAGCCTTCCAGTCTCTCGAGCACTGAAATCAGGCTGTTTTTACCCCTTGAGAATAAGGCTCTGACTCTCACACACTTCATGGCCCCAGGGAACAGCAATAGCAGAGGCGCCCACAGAAAAAGCAGCAGAGGAAACGCAGGCAGAAACTTTGTCATAACAGAAACATCACATTCAAAAGAAGGCATACTCCCTTTGCACTAATGGCAAGCCTAAAGTTTTATTGAGGAAGTATTTTTATTCTCCTTTAACTCTTTCTTGAAGCATTTATGCACTGCATACATGAACAAGATTTGTTATATGTACAGGATGTGAGCCAAGTTACCAAATTAGATCTTCAGTAAGCAATTGCAAGCTTAATATCTGGATTTGATTCAAACCACCCGAAACTTGTTATGTGCATCCCTTGCCCGGTATCTTTTAATGATTTAGAAACAAGTAGTTACACTGTCCTTCATTAAAGTGAATATTAAAATTGACTAATTATTAACTTTTTTCCTGAAATGAGATCAAGCAAAAGGCAAAAATCAATAATTTTTTAAATCTCTCTTTTTTTCTTTTTTAATATTTTGACTGACTCTTTTCAGTTAAAACACATTTTAAAGATAACAAGACTTTTTTTTTTTTTTTATTCAGTGTATTCTTTGGTTTTCTTCCTAAATTTGTAATTGCTAAGCAGAAATACTATTTGCACTTTTTGCTTGCCTTGGTAACAACTCTTCCAGTGAACTTCTGCTGTAAGTTTGTTTTCTTAGACTGTCAGGAACTTTCAGTAACTTTCTTATGAAAAATTTGCTTTGCCAGCCACTGGGGCAACTGAGTCTAGTTTTCTGCTCCAAATTTACAAAAGCAATAGGAGCAATGAAAGCAAAGGATGCCTAGGAAAAATTAGTCAGGAAACTAATGGAAATTTTCTGAGCAGATGGAATTTCCCTCCCTGCTGTCCCACACATGAATCTTTGCATTGAAACAACTATCACATGGATAATGGATTTCATGCTCTCTTTCTTGAATCCCAAGATTAAAAAAAACCCAAACCATTACCAAAACCAAAAAAACAAACCAAACTGAAACACCCAATGAGATTCTTATTGCTTGACATTATATTTTTCAATTATTATTTGTATTCTGCTATGAAAATTTATATAAGTAAAGGTCTCAGCCTGTAACAAAAAACAAAGCAGATATTATTGACTCAGTTAAATTAGTTTATTTTTCAAATATATATCCTTATTAGTAGAATAAGATAGATCTGAAGTAGAAAGTTCTGCCAGTACAGAGCATCTTTGTAACTTCACAAGGGATGATGCTAGAAAATGAGTAAACCTCTTTATAAGTCAGAGGACCAGAAGACTTGCTAGTATGTGAGGTGATTTCCAACTCAATAGATTAACGATAATTGGCTCTTACTGAATGGAAAATAAGGAAGCTTGTAACATACTCAATGAAGCTGATCATTGCAGATGGGAGATGAGGTTTGTTTTTGTGAGTGTGTGTTTTAATCTTGCTTCAACTGAATAGTTCAGTGTGGCAAAACTTTATGCATGACCTCTATGACTTAGAAATGCTGCAGGCAAAATTCTTCCTGAGAGATAGGGAGCTAAAAGCATTTGCAGTTCTAAGAACGGACATACACAGTAGTGCTCTTTTTACTAAAATATCTTCAGGCTATTTGAAATAATAAACAGTGTGGAAATGTGGTAATGAAGAGAAGATTACCTAAGCAGACTGTGAATGAACATACTAGGAGAACGCAAAAGAAAAGGGAAGGCTTAAAGCAGTTGCTTGCCGTAGCAGGGCTGGGTTGCTAACAGAGGAATGCCCTTTGAGTCTTGTGGTTTTTATGCCTGAGATTATCTTCAGATGTACAGTCATTTGGCTGTTCACTTCTCAATTATAACGCCTTGCAAAATGTATATAAGAATTAGACAGATGAGTTAGCAACACAGTAAAGTTTCCAAAAGAAGATTATTCTGAGAATTGTCCCTAGGCTTTCACCCTGCACTTACAATAACTATGACTACCCAGCTGTGAAACATAAACAAAACTGTATTATTCCTTCCATACAAGCTATAACAATGAGACCAATGATGTTGGAAGAACATAACAGCAAAAACTGTGAATGTAACTAGAAATTTAGCAGTGCTGGGCCAGCAGTATTGTTGAATACAACATAAACAGACTTGGCAAAGCTAGTTAAGTACAGTCCCAGACACATTAAAGGCAGAAAAGCTAAACACTGTCAGTACATAACTTCTATTTTCAAGTCTTTTTTGAGTTATTTATATCTTCAAACATTGTTATCATAGCATGTCTCTGAAATACAAGATAAATGTTACCTGGTATTTGTAAAAGTAAATGCCCCCAGACTAACTCAAAATGCCCTCTGTATTCTGTGAATCAATTACCTATTTTGTGGCTATTTATCCTTGCATCATTTATATGTCATTTCTTAAAGTTATGAGTCAAATAGTTTTCATATCATGAAACTAGGGTCTAGGTTATAATACTTCACTATTTTCGTAGTAGATATGAAAAAAAAATTAAGATACTATAAGATTTTTACATTTAAATTTCAATTTCTATGTGGCAGAAGAAGAGACCATGACAAGAGAATAGGCAGTTGTTTCTTTCCACTGTCTACTCAAGAAGTAACGTGTGATCCAAACAGCTGATCTCTTGCTCCCCAAGAGCTGCTCCTGTTGTCACTGACAGTGGTTGTGAAATCATGGCTATCTTTGTGAGGATGCAACCCCACATGGAGAGTGCAGCAGATGCTCTCAGCCTCTCTCTTCGGGCCTTGCAACCTCAGGAGCAGAAAATCCCACTTCTGTCCCTTTCTTTTTCTCTTTCTCTTCTGCTCAGTTAGAGCAGATCCTACTCCTCCTTTCTACATCTGACCTCCTTGTGCCAGTCCAGAAAGTGAAGGTATGGTGAATAAAGGCCTACTTCAAAGAGAGAGAGTGGATCTTGTAAAGAAAACTCTGTGTAAGTTAAAATCTTGTTCCCAAATGAAACTGGGGAACTGGAGGGGGCAATGGTAAAACAGAGTGTGGAAGAATGACAGTTTCCAATAATTCAAATACCTTTGAATTTCTTTGCAGTCCCTTAAATTGCTCCTAAATTCTACCAGTCTCCCTCTTCCTTGAAACTCAGTTTGCTGTTTCCAAGTTTTCCCTCACCTTCCCAGAAACCCAAATGACTTCTCTCAGGTCTCTCTCACGGCTCCTGATTTACATATTATTCCTCCCAGTCGTATTGTCCTCCTTTTTTTTCAGTCCTTGCTCTGTTACTTTCACAAAATTCAATTTTGTCTATGTTTCTGAGAAGCTGAGAACTCTGATCCTGGAGCAGCTTCCAAAGCCCTGGAAGATTCAGGGAGATTTATAAGAACATATCTGTACCTCGGAGATGTTACCTGGAAGTTAATTTTCTTGCAGGTATCTAGCATCCATCATTCTTCTCCCCCAGAAGATATAGCCAAGCTTAAAAACTGCAGTTATTACACAACAAGGATGAGATTCATGAGTATGTTTAAGGACCAATTACACTAATAGTTATTGTCATGATCTTGCCAGTCAGAGCTGCTTGGGCTAAGATCATGTTATTCCTTAAGTGAGTTACGTTGTACCTGAGGTCTTTGCCAGATATCTCAAGGCCATAAGAGTCAGCTGAACAGGACCAGAAATTCTAAACTTAGATTAAGGCTAAACTGGACTGTCAAAAAAAATATGTTAAAGATACTCTATGTACTAAGTATGTGGAACACTATATGTTGCATTAAAAGAAAAACAAATGGATAACATTATATACAGTGAGTCATGACGTCTGTTAAAAATCAACTGACTATTGCTTAATGGGATAAAACAAAAACACAGAAAAAATTAAACAAAAGAAATGATTAAAATTTGGGGCTAGCACTCACAGGAATTGGTAAATATTTATCCTGTCTACAGGGACAAGCAAAGTCTATTGCCTTATACCTGGACATAATTCTATCGTGGCAACTGTGTACAACTGAGCAATCTGTGCACTCAAAGTGTGAGAAATGTGTTGAGCACAAACCAAAAGAAGGCATTTTAAAGCATACCAAATTTAGACTTCATTCACCAAGAGTCATATCCCTGCTACTCTTTCAGCATGGCTACATTTTATCATGTATGAACCAACTCTTGTGTAAATCTTTATTTGCCCCAGGTTTATGAATTCACATGTTCCCTGCCTTAGAAAAAATTACAAGTGGGAGCAGAAACAAATGATACTTTATTGTATTATACCTGGGAGGTAAAAGTTTTCCAGACCACAACTATTCAAGGGAAAGAGAAATTCAGAAGAGAAAAATATTTAAAAATACCTTTGGAGTTCTAATAATGGACAAGGTTAGGATATGCAAAATGGCAGCTAAAAAAAATGTAGGGTATGTTGTGTTAAGAGAGGCGTCACATCAACAGAACAGAGAAAGGAAAACTCCATTCCTTATTACCAAAGGGTTACCATATCTGGACTAGTACTTTTTATTCTGGGCTTCTTCTTACCTGCAAAAAATAAAATAAAATAAAATAAAATAAAATAAAATAAAATAAAATAAAATAAAATAAAATAAAATAAAATAAAACAAAATAAAATAAAATAAAATAAAACAAAATATTTTAAAAATATTCAAACAGTCAAGAAAATAGCAGCAATAGGACAGAGATGTGTAGAGACTAAGCTGTGTGGAAAGATTTAAAGTATTGCTTTAGTAGACATAAAAAGCCAGATACTCATCTGGTTTAAATCAGCATGGCTTCGGTGAGGATTTGGTCTAAGCAATCTCTAGATATTTGCCAAATGTGTACAAAAACAGAAGGTACAGTGTGGAGGAATGTATCCAATAGTAATAGGATCAAATTAATTAAAAATATATAGGTTGGATATTAGGAAAATATTAACAGTGTAATATGTATCAGTTTAAGAATACGTCTCCTAAAGGAAATGAGATAACTCTATTTCAGGAGTTATTTCATATGAGACAGACATAAAGAACTAAATGTATATCATGGAAAACAGTCCTACATTAGCTAGGAGGAGTTAGCTGTGTTCTTTCTATTACCTAGTTGCTGTGATTTTCTGAAGCATTTGCAATCTGTGTGCTTGTAGGATTGGTGGCACACAAAGAAGACACCTGGACATGTTTTTTATATAATATTTGATATAGAGCTGATCTGAAATAAAAAGAAGCAAAGGGGAAAAAAGGAAGGCTGTGACTAATGCGTAAGGTTGTCTATGGGCAATCAGAGCCGGGAAAACTCTGCAAAACTGTGCTTTTAAATACACTTGTCCTTGTTTTACTTACTTGCCAGGTCATACAGGTATGTGAGGAGACAATTACAGAGAGGAGACAATTTTGGTCCTTCAGGAAAGATTTGATCATGTTTCAAAAGCACCTAGACAGAGCTGATGAAAACTATGGACTATGTAAAAGGCAGTGGAATGAGAGGAATGACCTGCAGCAATAAAGAATGGCTACAAGAACCACCCACATGTCACACTGGAAATTATCACACTATATCTTGCAATTCCTCCGACTGTAAGAGTTTTCTGGTAACCAAAAAAGCTACTGTTTATCATCCATCTTGTCAGTCTGATGGGCCTTCAATTTTTGGCTTGAAAACTAAGGAAAACCCCACTCACCTTAAGGAGAGGAAACCTGAAACAACTGAAGCCATAGGTGTGACTTTTTACAAATCAGACCACATGCACAACACAGGGCAGGCCCTCACCAGGTGTTAAATAGTTTCAATACACTGAGGTCAGTGACCCTCTCATACATGTAAGCAGAGATTTTTGGCCCAATGACTTGACATTTTTGCTGTTATAACTCCTGATGTCTCTCCATACTCTGTGTTATACTGTAAGCAGAGACTTGATTTTCAGAAGTATTTGTACATCCAGGGATATTTTATTTCTGTCTGTAACACTCAGAACAGAACTCATATTCTATTAGGGGCAAAGAAAGAGCCTCCAGATTCCTTCCCTTCTGATAGCATCATATTTACAAGAAGTTTTAGTATCCTCAGATCTCCCTCTCTCTGCCAACACCATTGAACAAGCTTAAAATAATTGACTTCATTATTTGAAGTTCAGTCTGATTACTCCTAGAATTATGTGTGTTTCCATGGGAGCTCCTAGGGGATTTTTTCAAATAAAAAGACAAGGTGGATCCCATAGAAATTAAGAGAAGTGTCTGCGTTTTGTGTCTTCATAGTACATTCTGCTTACACACTTAGTGTGCTTGCCAATTTTATTCAAGACAAAGTTTGAATTCACATGATTGTGCTTGGTTTTATGTATAGAAGAGGAAAAACAATGAAATTTGAAGGCATTTTGTCATGTCATCCCCTGCTTCTTGTTCATTTTTAGTCAGCACCCTGTAAGTGATGTTAGGTTTTCTATGTTGCTGTGGAATCCCTTTTCCTTTGACTTTCATGCTATTCATCTTGAGCTGACATTTTATGTTACTCATTACTGTCACTTTTGGAAAGAATAGCAAGATCAGCATTTGGACGTCATTATTTGAACATCAGCTCGTTTGATAGAGTATTTCCCTTACCATGCCTAATAAAAAAGTGTTCCTTATGTTCTACCTAGATGTTACTATTTTAACAGCTAGAAAAAAATTGTGTTTTGTTTCAGTAAATCAGTTTCCAATTCAAAAAACCAGCAGGAATCTGAATAAATGGATTAACATTACCAACACCAGCAAAAATGGACTAAGATACACTGAATCTCATTTTGGTGTTGATCTGCAGGGTTCATAGTGGCATAATTTGAGTAATCCCAATACTGTTACACTTAATTATATCAAAGTATGTGGGATCAAGAATCAGACTAGTGAGATTTTTTTTTTCCTTTTACTCCTCTTGGAGGATGAAGTATGAAACACTTCCTGAACAGCTTTTATTTTGTCATCTTCTCTAGGAATTTCTCCTGAAAGGGAATGCTAGAGAGTGGGTTGTAAAGATAGTTTATATACTGTCAAGATAATGTTTCTTGAGTAAAGGCCAGATCATAGTATATTTGATGCTTGCCAGCTGCTTACCTCCTCTTAAGGAGGCATGAATTCTCTGATACGGGGTCCAACTTTCTCTTGTGTTTTTTTGCCAGCTATGAAAGCCATGAGTCTAACCTTCCAATTATATACACTTGGAAATAGGCTGGAAATAACTCTATCTTGAAACAAGCATATCGCTTGCATGGGAAAGGCGACGTACCTGTTCTTCCTTTGTTAGCAGTTCTGCAGTCCGCCCAAGTCTGATGACTCTTCTAAACACACTGAAAATGTCCTGTGGCAAGGAAGCTTTGAAAATGGATATCAGTCAGGAATGATCAGTGATTTCAATGAACAGGCTATTTGCTATATTTAGGATTCCACAGATACTACGGGAAAAGGGAAGAAACACCACTTCAACTCTATTTGTCTCTTGGATACATAATTAATTTCCCCTGCATGCCTGGATCATGAAAATCTGTAAAAATTATCATAGTATTGAACTTTTAAAAAGAAGGGCTATTTATTCATTTAAAGGTCATCAGTTATCTTCAAAGTCTTTGCTTTAGATTTTTCTTTACTTTACTTCTTTCACCGCTACTCTTTAATTTTACAGCTAAAAATGGGGTAAAAAAAAATCAAGACATAAAGGAGAAGAGTAGAAGAAAACAGCCCATAAATCTAAGTTGGTCATAATCTTTCATGTACCATTTCCTTGAAATCAAATCAAGAATGCAAAAATTCAGCCCTGAGATTTTATTACTCTGGGTTTGATGTATAAGTTTCAGAAACAGCACCTTTCCCCCAAACATAAATTTAACAAATATGGGACTTATTGATCTTGAATTTTAGGAGTTATTTGTTGATTAAGTAAATAAAGAATTAGTCAAAATGAGCAGCTCATTTCCTCTGGAAAAAAAAGGGGTCAAGGAAACATTGTGCATTTTAGCTGAAATAATCCCATAATTTGTAGTCTAAAATGAAGTTGAGAGTTACGAGACATATTTTTGGTGCTTTTCCTGTAATAGCCAATCTCCTCAAATTAATTTGGTTATTTGGAACAAAGTTGTACACAGTGACTAAAATTAACTGTAATTCCTCTTTGACTATTAAAATATCAGACTACATCTATGTCACAGGGAAGTGTTTGCTACTGGTTAAACTCTGAGGTACAATTAGTGAACAATATATACTTCAAAGATGCTCATGGACCAGGAAACCTTTCAGAAGAAAAAATGTCTGTTGCTCAAGGTATAATTGTCTTCTTTCTGGGTAACTTATTTTTTAATTTGAAAAAAAGTACTTCAAAGAGATTCAAAGTGGGCTATCAATCCTTTGAAGCTATCAAGAGGTAATGATTTAGGATTTCCATTTCAAAGAATGTTACATCTCAGATAAAATGGAACAATTCCATTGAAAACCAGAAGAACCAGGCCGGAAATGACAACAAGACAGCTTCTAAAGGATCAGCTAACAGAAGTGACATGCTTTTATTGTTCCTTGGTGAGTATTTTGAACTATATATGCCTGGATTATCTGAATCTATGGGTTTATTACTAAGTAAACTTAATTACTCTCTAGAAGTTAGGCTAAATAAAATGATCTCTCCTGGGTCTTTAACAGAAACTGTTACCTTTGAATATTATGTTTTGGAAAGAATATTTATTTCTTTCAGGATTTTTTGCCTATTTTTTTTTAAGAAAGGTCAGATCAAGTCACCTATCTATTTGAATGTATATATAGACATGTACTACTTAAACAATGATTATCTTTTGGTTTCTGAATAAATGACTGAGATTATGACAATTACTTGTCTTTGAAATGTCTTTGCTTGTTTGAAAATGGAGAAAACATAAATCTTAGTTGGTCAGGGTTAATTCCAGGCAGAAACAAAGAGGAAGCATCCCTGGGAAGTAGACTGCTGGTGGCAGTGAAATTGCTGTAGTCAAGCTGCCTACTTTGCCTGAGCCAAAGATCTGGGATGTCAAGTACTCCTGCTGTCACTAAAAAAAGAGTTGTGAGCTATTAGCTAATATTTGGCACATTTCTGTTTCCCAGCAGCAATACTGATTGTGACTTTCAACATTTCCCAGCCTCTGGATGTCAGCAAGAACAAACAGACCTGTTCTCCGTGGTCTTCCACACAACATCCCACCTTTCCCTCCCTGTGGCAGAAATGGCATAAACATGGCCTAGCATAGGTCCCTTGTTCTTGAGGTTCCTCTCTAATGCTGAGAGGCCTTAAACTGGCTGTAAATCCAGCAGCAGAGTGAATTTCATAAACATAGAGGATATCAAGTCTAATTAAAATTATGATTACACTTATAGAAATGTAAAAACATAAAAATATTTCAATCTTATGTTGAAATCTTAAAGTTTAACTGGGTCACTTCGTCCTGGTAGTAGGACATCAACATTAGTCATTATGTTCTTCAACATACTAGGCAAGTTTTCTTAATCAGAAAATTAACTTCAATAGAAATGATGGTTAGATAATGGACAAAAAGTATACAATTGATCTATATGCATATTTCAGAAAACTTTTCTGGCAAAGAAATCTTACTAATAGGAAAGACTGTGAGCAGGATTTGGAGAGACAAATTACCCCAGAGGAATGTGCTTTGATGTGGAAAAGAGGATCAATCACCTCAATCTGTAGTACACTAAAAGAAAACTTATTTAAGATATAGTTTCACTTCACACAGGTCAGGCTCATACATAGAGAGAGAATATTGGAGAAATTGAGATGACAAAGAGATTTTATGGATTTTGCAGACATAACTGAGTGCAGAGAGACTTGGATAGTATCTGAAAACAAGCAGCAAAGATTGTTGCATAAGATTCCCCTTGTTCTTTCTAGCAAAACAGTCGCACTTGACTCCAGATTTAGTTTTTCACTTGTTAGTATCCACTAAAGTACTGGATAGTTTCTCATTAAGAATGAAGAAATATAATCTCATAAAAGAATTGCTCCAGAAAATAAGGGACATGGTGAAAATTTGAACCCATCAATTATATATTCAGAAATGTACAAGAAATAATATGAATCTAGTTTTTTGCAGCACAGCTTTAATTTAATAAACATGAGTACTTAGATCACTCAAGCAGCTAGCAGTCTATATAATGTAAGAGACTTACCGAATCAAACGACTGAATACTAAGAGCATACCATATTACTAAATATTTTTAAATCAAAACAAATCAAAATATGAACTTTTAGTGATTATATTGTTGTTGATATTCATGTGGCAGTGATCTATAACTCCATTTGATATCCTAAATGGTTATTAAAATGTCCTTTATCTTTGGGCAAAAATAATTTATTGTTAAATAAAATGTTGGCATTTCTCTGGCTTAATCTCCTTTCTGAGATGAAAATTTCCCTGGTTAAATATTTTCAGTGATCGATAACTCAAATCACTGACAAAGAAAAAAAGATTGGTAAGCCTGTAAGAGGACACAGTAATAAAGAGAACTAAGAATAATTAAGAGGAACAAAACACACAGAGAACTACGAATCTCTTTGTCTTGCCATTGTTATTGAAGTACTGGAATTCTGTATTTTACCTGTATTTCGGCTTTTGATTTGATATTTATTAGGAAGCTGGCACACTGAGAAGACTGTACATGGCCAAATAACAATAGTTTTGTAAGTCCTGTATTTATTTTTTGTCAAATCTTTTCCATGTTACATTAGTGCCCATGTGAACAAACATGTTTTAATTTCAGTGGTGTTACTCTTCATTGATGTTTGTGTACCATTTTATTCAAGATTTTGATGAGTTGGTATGGGATATAAATGGCAGCAGATTTGGCCAATAGCCTTTTATTTTTCATGTAATACACTATCTCCATACCAAGCATTCAACTGCAGTAATTTTTAGAAGGAAAACACATAGCTAAACAGAAGGCACTGTAAGATGCGTTTCCCTTTGCTCCATTCCCCTGCTGTCCTGAATCTACTTATTTTTGACCCTAGCCAGCATTTTTCATGTGATTCTCATGTCTAAAAGAGAAAGCAAAAACATAAAATCCCAGACCACAAGTTATTTTCATTTCTTTCAAAAGATGAACACCTAATACTTTTCAACACAACAAAATTAATTTCATAGAGACGAAGAAAATTCTGGGCTCAAAATCAGTTGAAGTGATGGAGGCTGATTCTGTAAACTTCTGATAAATCTGCCCAGAGCTATGGCAAGGGAGGAGAGGTGGAAATACAACTCCCAACATTCTGGAAACGCTTTGGCCACTGGACACTGCCAGCAGGAGGATGCTGCCAGAACAGCATTTCTGTAGAGGGTGAACACTAAGCTATTTACTGATTTTTACTCTACTGTAGTTTTCCTTCTCTGAGTGTTGCACCCTTTCAAGGGCAGCATTTGATTATTAGGTTTTGATGGTGGCAGTCTTTACAGAGCAAGGGCTCAAACCATGACTCTTGTTGCACGAGAATGGGAGGGACTGAAAGCAGACTTGCAAGGCGAAGCCATTAAATAAGGAGACAAACTACCAAACTACCAAACTACCAAAACAATGGTAGTTCCGGCTCCGTGTCTAATTTGGCAGCTAAAGCAGCTGCTGTGATGTGCAACATTCATTTGAATATGTCAAAGAAGCAATCAATTTAGAAAACAGATGAAGATGGGAGGGCAAATCAAGGAAAAAGTAGTATTTCTTTTCCCAAAGAAAAGAATTTGCAGGAAAGACAGGAAGAAATTGCTCTTTCCCTAGGTAATTGTGTACTATCTCTTACTGACAGCACAGCACATTGCTAAGGTTACAGTTTAGAATATGGAGTTTGTCCCTGTTTCCTAGAATTTTTAATGGGCGTGGGCAGTCTTGGTTTGTCTTGTTTAGGAGCAGTGGTTTTCCATTTCATCCCACAGTTTTATACTGCTTGTGTCATCGTTTCAGGCACAAGAAATAATTAGCCCTGGAAAACATCTTTTTTTTTTTTTTTTTCTTTTTTTCTTCACAGGAGCTGAGCTAATTCATTTTAAAATAAAACTGTCTCCATTTCAGATCCCACACTGAGAGTGTCACAAATTATGTCGATTCACCAAATTGGTGGCTGCCAGCAAACGGCTGAGAATTGCCAGATTCAGTTAAACACTTTGGCTCAGCTAACATCCTCCCATGGAAAAAAGTCATGGAATGGCCAAAAATCAGGCAGAATGATCTGCAAGCTCGAGCCACAGTTTCCACTGCATCATGTGCTGAGGAATGTGGGGGGGGATGGGTCCGGACACCCACAGAGCCAGCAGGGACCGCAGCCCCACAAACCCACAGGGACTTCTGTGGGATGTTTTTCCCGTGGATTCATCGACCTTGACATATGGTTCAAAAAGCATCTCACCCGCACGTAGGCCCAGATGGTGCCTGTGTGTTGTCCCCGGCTGGCCATCCCCTAAGGTTTCAAACGTGCCTTGGGGGAATTTACAGGTGCAGAGTGGGAATTGTGCAAAGCACTTCTGCCAATATCAACAGTAACTATGTAAAGAAAATGCCTGTGGCTTTCAGTGAGGAGGAACGTTTCTCCATTCTAGCAATGCCCCCTCCCTGAATAGTTGCAGTATCTCAAAACCTAAAGACCTCCGTTCGCAAGCAGATTGCATGCGGTGGCTTTCATGGGGCTAAAGGGATAGATAAGACAACGTTACTTCATCCCTCCCTCCTCCTGTCAACATTTGGACCAAAAGATTGGATTTTTTGCTCCTTTCAGCCCCTCCATGGGAGGAGTTGGAGGAGATTACACAGTTATTTATCATGTGCAATTCACAGCCCTCTATGTATGGTTAGAAATTCTTCTCGCAGCATGAGTTTTCCAAAGGCTGTGCAGAAATGAAAGGATGCAGCTTTCTTTTAATTATTCTGGACCATTCCTCCCAGCTTAACGCAAAATTTTATTCTTGTGTTGTCAAGGACATCAATACACAGTTCAAGTTTTGGGGGAGGGAGGGTGGTGAAGAAAGTAATGAAAGATGTTTGTTCTCTTCTTTTGAAGATAAAATAGGACTGTACAAATAAAAGTTTATCAGAGTTAATGCACTGTCATAATTTTACATTGGCTAAGAAAGTAAAGCTTCTCAGTAGTGATGTATTGGACATGCATATTCTGAAAGAAAAATAGATCTACAATATCACCAGATCATTGCTAACATTTTAAAACATTATTTCTGTTTGCAGTATGTGCCTGTGATTGATCACCCACTTGCAGATGTGCTGTTATATCTCTCTCTTTCTGATTCTTCTGTCTACAACAGGCAGAGTTGGACAGCCAGAATAAACAAGGGTGGTTCTTTAAACTAGCAACTCAAAAAAAGAAAGAAGTTGCCAGGGAGAGAGATTCTTAACCCATTTCCCAGCCAGAAAAAAATATTACCAGCAAAAATGATTCCGAGTCCAGCCAAGTACAAAGTTCTTCATTTAAGAAGCCAAGGACAACCAGAATCTCTCTCTCCCTCTCTCCCTCCCACCTCTTTATCTTTTTTTTTCTTTCCTTTTTTTTCTCCCCTTTTTTCTGGCAAAATAGTTGCAGTTCTCACTGGCTCCTTCTCTTTGTTTTTTAGTGTGTCTAGTTCATTGATGGTGAGGATTGACAGGTGTGCCTCCACTGTAATATAAAGCTTAAAAAAATTATTATTTTTCAGGTGAAATTTTCTCATCTTTATATATTTTTGAACCTGTAATTATAAGCCTAAACCAATTCCTATAAAGGTTCATGGGGGCAAGATCCAGCTCTTAAAGTACAGTGAGGTAAGCAGTATTGATTTCTGTTGAATCACCCCTATTTTATAGAACAGTAATAGACAAAATCCAGCCCAGTGTCTGAACATTTTCTAAAAATTAAGCTAATTGAAAAAGCCAAATAAAGTTAACAATCAACAATTATCCAGTTAAAGCAGGCAAGACCAAATAAATAAGTAAGATTAAAGCTCTAGTGTCTATTATTAGCAGACTAGAAGAACAGAATTGAAAAATTCATCAGCCTCAGACAGCAGGTTGATAAGGTCTTCCTGCAGCTAGGCTGGAATTCAGCTGTTGCTTTGCATCAGCATAGTCATAGGAATAGAAGCTCCTTCTTATCCAATTATATCTGAATTTTTGCAACTTAAAGAGGTATACATTTCAATGTTAATTGGACAGAAATCATTCTTGTCATTGCCTCTGAATGACAGTGTGAATGCATGCCAGTGGGAAGACTGTCTCTGTATTTTGCTAGCAATTACAAGCAGTACTACTGTGAAGCTATGAGCACTGTAAAACATTTTCAGTTAACATTAAAGAAGAGCAGGACTCTAAAACGGGCATAGTTTTATGTTCTGCTTCCTGTTGCACAGATGATACAGAATTCATAACAGATGTTGAATATGCTATCAAAGTCACATCAAAGGGAAGAGACATTGATCTTTGACCTCAGTAGTGTCTGAGAAAATGTCACTGCTTTCCCATTGCTTTTTTACAGTCTACTCATATTCCGTATAGGTTTGTTACATGAATAGGTGACATATTATAAAAATGACAGTGAGAAACATAGGAGGGACTGCAGTGATGAGAATATGCAACATTCGTAAGGCAGTGCCTGGAATAAAAGACATTTACAAAAGTCTGAGCCTGTCACTCTGTGTCAAAGTCTTATGCAGTTAATAAAAAATCTGCAACCAAGCTGCTTCTTGAGTCTCAAATCATGGACCATTAGTCAATAGGATCTTTGCCATTTATTTCATTAAACCAAGGATCAAGCTCTGAATTCTTACATCACATTTTCCATATTGTCTATTTTAGTTCTGAACTAATAAACTGAGGTTATAACAAACACTCACAAAAGTGAGCATTTCATCACAGTTAGGTGAAAATTAGACCCCATTTACGTGTGAGGAACACTGTAGTATCTAAGATACTGATGCATAGCATGCAGCTTTTTTTTTTTTAAAGGTAGACCTTATAACTGAGAGAATATTACTAGAAGTAAATTACTTCTGTCTTTTAGAAAAACATAGGAATGATTATTGCCTCCCAAACCTAATTCAAACAATAAAGAGAGGTTCTTAACAGAAGACACACTGAGCCTGAACATGATTAGTACCTCTGTTTTAGCAGAATTGGATAGCAGTAGATTTATCCAAAGGCCTGGGAGAACAAAAATCCTAACCACTATCAAAACATTTGAAGTTGTGGATAAACCACCTGAAATATTTCTGAAAACTGAAGGAAAAGTAGTAAATGGTCAGTAAAACTAATCCCTAAAGCTGCTGAAGGCAAAAGAAAAACTGTGAAGGCTACTGGCACAAACACTGCAGCTGATGAGGCAAAATAGTAATGCATGATTTCATGAAAGTATTTACTAGTAGCCCAGGAAAATTTGTTTTTAATCAACTCTGGAATTTCAACACTGAGCTTACAATATAGCAATTTTGTAATAATACCACAAAGTACCTAATACATGTAGGAGATTCTGCATCAAATCATTGAAATTTTCAAAATTCAAGACAGGAAAATGAATTGTACTTCACAGAATAAGTGCTCTTCTAAAATTTCAGGAAAAAAATTGATGAATTTTCAATTAGTAATCTACTGGCATTTTATAAATCTTACTAAATTTTTACAGATTCTCGCAAGAAAACCCAGTATCAATTCCCAAGCACTTTTAAGGCTATTGGAAAGGTATCCAGCAACTGAATCCCACAGGCTGATGATTTCTCTGAATCTAATTTGTGACTAGAGTGCTGTTTAGAAACTTTGAGAAGTTTGGGAAAATCTGAGGAACTGAATTTTCACATGTCCCGTAGCAGAATACTGAAATTGTATTCCAAATAACAAAGCATTAAAAAAAAAAAAAGGTGAAAATCTCTAACTTTCCTGAAGAACAGTCTTCCAGTCTGTGATCCCAGGCATGTCACCTGCAGCCTGAATATTGCAGGTGCCCTTGTACCTTTGGTAGCTGTAGGTCCAGCAAGTAACTTGCTATGGGGCAGTCTGAAATAAGAAGTCTGGAAGGTCTTCCAGTGCTTATTGTAAGATTGGACTAAATCAGTAGTCGTGTGGAAAAAACCTTGATTTTTTTTTCAATTTACATCATTTTAATGAAAACTTTAACAGTAGAAAAGTATAGTAGGAGCTATAGTAGCAATAAACTGATGTTTGTAAAAGAAAAGCACTGCTGAGGTACATAATTTGTATCCGATATTCCTTTTGGCATTGCTGTAAACAGTACTTGTCCTTCATAACCCTACATTACTCTAAACAAAATGAATGGGGGTCATTTGACTAAATGTTAATCACTGTTAAATAGGATCTGAACCAGAAATATATTCTATTTCACAGTCAATGGGGGAAAAAAAAAGAAAAAAGAAACAAAAGAAAAAAGAAACAAACAAAACCCGCAAGCACTTTTAGGGCACATTTTATCTTACTCTAAAGTTAACATCCAAAATAGACCAGTGTCTTATGCCCTAAAAATGCCAATTTGTATTAAATCAAAGAGGAATCTGGGGTGACACTGTGGGTGTCTACTGTTAAGTAGTAGGAGTCCCACCAGCCTTTTTGGATATTTTGTATTCTTCATGAATGTTGTGGCAGATACTGCAAGGAATATAATCTTTATGAAAGAGGCTATTGAACACCTCATGCCTTTTAGAAAACACAAAAGTTACAGATGCAGATGAAAAGAACCCACATCTGCATCTCTCCCTGACAGTACTCTCCAAAAGTATAAGGAAAAAGACAATGAAGATCAATGAGGTCTGAGGCTCCTGTGTTGTCCTTCTATCCTCATTCAAAAGATAAACTACACCTTACTAAACATCAACTTTATTTTTAAAAATAATCTGAAACTGTCTTTTCTTGTTCGGTCTTTCTAATTTTAAATCTCCTCCTTGTACACGGAATTCTTCATAGAGGAGATTAACAGCATATTGCAATCAATAATTAGCCTGGGCTGAGTAGAATAGAAATGGAAAAAGGCCAGACAGTGGTTGCATCTTATAGTGACAAATATAATTATAATTATACTCAAAGTAGATAGAGGAAAGCAATCTGAGTTCCTCAAATCACACTTGGGATAAAAATGCAAGCCCAATATATTGCAATAATATTTTAAAGTTTCATTTGAAATGGAATTTGTTGTTGTTGTTCTTATAAGTATATATTATGCATACAGGCCAAATTCTATTGATGCAACTATATAACTCACTGCATCACAGGGATATAAATAGAATTTGGCCAGTTTTAACTTTCTTCATGTATTGGGTTTGTGTGACAAGGTTTTTGTAATGATGGGGCTACAGGGGTGGCTTCTGTGAGAAGCTGTTACAAGCTCTACCTATGTCCAATGGAGCCAATGCCAGCCGGCTCCAAGATGGACCCACTGCTAGGCAAGGCTGAGCCCATCAGCAATGATGGTAGCACTGTGATAACATGTTTAAGAAGGGGGAGAAAAACCCCCTGTGCGGCAGCAGTCAGAAGAGAGGAGTGAGAATATGTGAGAGGAACAGCTCTGCAGACACCAAGGTCAGTGAAGGAGGTGGAGAAGGTGCTCCAGGCACTGGAGCAGAGGTTCCCCTGCAGCCCATGGTGAAGACCATGGTGAGGCAGGCTGTCCCTCTGCAGCCCTTGGAGGGCCCCATGCCAGAACAGGTGGATGCCCAAAGGAGACTGTGACCCTGTGGGAAGCCTGCGCTGGAGCAGGCTCCTGGCAGGACCTGTGGACCTGTGGAGAGAGGAGCCCAGGCTGGAGTAGGTTTGCTGGCAGCACTTGTGACCCCACAGGGGACCCATGCTGGAGCAGTCTGTTCTTGAAGGACTGCACCCTGTGGAAGGGACCCACGCTGGAGCAGTTAATGAAGAACTGCAGCCTGTGGGAAGGACTCACATCGGAGAAGTTTGTGGAGGACCGTCTCCTGTGGGAGGGACCCCATGCTGGAGATGGGGAAGAGTGTGAGTAGTCCTCCCCCTGAGGAAGAAGGAGCGGCAGAGACAACATGTGATGAATTGACCACAACCCCCCTTCCCTATCCCCCTGTGCCACTCAGGGGATGGAGGTAGAGAAATCGGGAATAAAGTTAAGCCTGGGAAGAAGGGAGGGGTGGGTGGAAGGTGTTTTAAGACTTAGTTTTTATTTTCTCATTACCTTACTCTGATTTGATTGGTAATAAATTAAACTAATTTCCCCAAGTTGAGTCTGTTTTGCCCGTGATAGTAACTGGTGAATGATCTCTCCTTATCCTTATCTTGACCCACGAGCCTTTTGTTCTATTTTCTCTCCCCTGCCCAGCTGAGGAGGGGAGTGACAGTGCAGCTTTGATGGGCACCTGGCATCCAGCCGGTGTCAACCCACCACACTTCAGCATGAACTTTTTTTCCTCTATTTGTTTCTGACTAACCCTCTCTTGAAACTGCAAATCTTTATGTTCATCTTTTGCATATGCCCTGTCTGCATTTGCACCTGTTTTCTTTTACTGAACTTAAATAAACAAATAAATCACTTTCCATTTCTACACAGGCAAGGGAAACTTTTACAGGTAGGACAGTGGCATCCACTCCCACCAAACTTCGGCAGCCTCCTGAGTCTCTTTTGCCTCCTGTGCTAGGCACAGAGGGCACAGACACCAGCAGTAGCCCTGCACCACAGCACACTAGAGCAGAGGTACGCACCAGAACTGGAGGGACACTGAACCCTCCAACTGCTCTTACTGTGTTTGTGGGGGTAATCTTCACCAGCTAACCAGTACTTGGGCTGCCACAGCACATCTTTGTCCTTCCTGCCTTCTTATACCTTTTTGAAATAATATCTACAATACATCTACAAAAAATAATGTGCTGGATGCATCATTTCAAGATCCCAGTGTATCTGCTCTTGAAAACAGATTAGTCTTTTCATTGTTCTCTCTCTGTGTGTGATAACTTTTAGAGGGGACAGACATGCAGGTTTCCAACTGTTTCTCAAAGACAGGTATCTAGAATACGAAGTATTTCATTTTTCATCTTGTTTAAATTTTCTGTGATAAATGCTAAAGAAGTCTTAGACAGGTTTCTTTGAGCTGTGCAGTTGTTCTCCTGTCTGTTTTTTAACCAGTTCTCCTGTGATCTACAGCCTCATGGTTTTGCAAAGATAGACATAAAACGTGAAGTGAACAAATATTTGGTTTAAAATAATTGTTTACCCTGGGCACAGCATAGCATAAAAGAACACTCCCTACTGGTAATGTTGCTCGTCTTGGTAACTGAAGGCTGTGGACACAGGTACTGAGCTCTTCTATACGAAAATGTGCATGACAGGAGTCAGCGGAAATCAGCATTAGAGTGAACGTAAGAAAACTGTATACCTCATTTCAGAAAAAAAGTTGAACAGACAGATAGCCTGGGAGCAAAAGAAACTCTTTTTCTGTTTCAGCATCTTGCCCTGTATTGTCATTGCCAGATTAAAGTAACTTTCTTAATCACCCGTCTCAAGTATGCTTTAATATTTTGAGAGAGATGGGTTTGGAGAATTTTTTAGTAGTAATCATCAATAAGGGAATAGAAATTAAATAACCAACACATGCAAACCGATAGACTCATGAATCTAAAAATAGACTTAGGTTGCTGTCACTGCTTTTTCTAAGTATTTAAATTCACATACTCACAAAAATATAAATCCATTCTGTTCCAATACTATAATTTTTAGTAAAATTGAAAAATTGGATTAAAATAAATAAAATTAAAATGTGCTATACACTTCTGATAAAAAAAAAAATTCATAGTCTTTAGAAATGAAACTACAGCTGCCAAAAAAGAAGCCTGCTGACTTATTTCTTTGTCATGATATTGTTGTGGCATAATACTATTAATACTCATGCTTAATTAATATTATGCAAGACAGCTTAAGTTGAAAGCTCACTATGACATTTATAACCCACTTTTCCAAATACATTTGCTTATAAATCCCCTCACTAGCATGAGAAACTTTTCAGAAAGTGAAGTGTCATATTAAATATATTAAAAGCTTTGAAAACTATAGCATCACTACTCTGCTTAAAACCACCCTTACTGTTTCTTCAAAGACAGATTATTCATGTACAAGAGTACAACCTTTCATATAAGTTTTTCATAATAAATGCAGTAGTTGTGAAATAAAATTACTTCTTCCACAGTACTGTTTTACTGAGTATGTATTCCTAATTGCATGCATTCATAAAAGATAGAACAAAGTGTTCTAGTATCTGGTTGTGACACAATTGAAATTCTAATTTTAAATTAGGTCAAAACGTATAAGAAAAGACTTCACAGTGTGGAAGTTGATGCCGTAATTTCTATATGACTCATTCAAATCCTACCTCGAAAGGTAATTTTTATAACCATTCATAACAAGAAAGTGCATCATCTGCTTTTCAATGCTGTAGGAGGTTTGTGGCAATTATTTCTCTTAATAAGATTCTTTTTTTTTTTTTTTCCAGTAAAATATTGATTAAGGACAAACGACCACTTAAAAAGAATAACGTTGTTATCCTTAGAGTGCGAAAGACACATTTCCCTATTTTTACTCCAATTCATCACTGAAAATAATTAAGATATTTATTTATTCCCACATTTTTTTCTGTATTCTAATAACTGTGTGCAATTACAGTATTTCAAAATGTCAAATAGGATATTTTAAATTGTTACTGTAAACATCTTCAAATCCTGGTACATAGTTTAAAAATGTTTTTATTCTCTCTTTAAAAAAAAGAAAAATACTGAAGACCTTAAAAATCCTCTGAAGTAGGATGGCCTTTCGTGGTTGTAGCTGCACGACCTGTAGATATTTTTTGCCTCCAGTCTGTCTCTCAGCTCCCAGGGTGCAGGGTAATTCCCCTGCTGCTTTGCAGGGTGGAGGAACTGTGTGGGGGTTTTCAAGTCCATGTCAGATAAAGTCAGCCAGGTGCACTCCAAACACCTTTGTCCTCTGTGTAACCTGCTTGCCTGTCTGCCTGTCTGCAAGGGATTAGGAAGAGCACACACATGATCTCTTTTGCTGGCAGAGGTGAAGAGATGGTAACCTGTGACGGAAAAGATGCAACAAATTGCTGTGGGGCAGATAGAGGGAAAGCAACAGCAGTATGTACATCAGGCATGCCTGCTTGCAAAAGGAAAGCCATGCCCTGGCCATAGGCTCCTAAATTTAAAGCTGGATAATCAAAAACTAATGTGCAATAATTGGTTTCAGTGAGAATTGCTGAGCATGCTGCACTTTAAAACAGACTATGTATAAGCAGGGTGGAAATAATGTGCATAACATCAGCTGTCTAAATCTAGTCTGTATTAAATACAGCCTAAGCTGTATGTGGTCTAAGCTACTCAACTAGGCTTCTTCTACAGTCAAAGAAGAGAAACGGACACCTTGAAAAGTGTAATTCATCCTTTGCTGTGAAAGGTTTCTAACATAGATGATTCATTTTTTGGAGCTACCTTTCTCTCCATAGACCTCAAAGTCAGTGCAGAATTGTTAATATTTGGAGAACTTGTTTGATGAGAGGGATTCCACACAAATTTACCATGGGTAATTGCTATTCCAGTTTTGAAAAAATATTTACTAGGTAAATTAATCTCAGATATAAATTGCAAGTTATTTTGCATATCTCAAAATTAAGTATATATTTTAAGAAAAAAAAAAAAGTTCTGAAAGCCGTTCTTTGGATATTCCCATTAACAAGTCTTAGAAAGACAGCTAAAAACTTGAGCACTAAAATTTACTAACCTTTTTTTTTTTTTTTTAAATTAGGCTGGATTTTTGGAAAATTTTCAACCTGATGATGTAATTCTTCATTTCTTCTTCTCTAACACTGCTGTCTATACCAATGAGTCTTTGATCATTCAGCTAAGGATTTTGCCTTAGTCAACCCAGTTCTCTACTATATTGTGCAATAATTTAAATCTTGGCAAAGATGATATAAGATACTGATAGTAAGGTAAAGATCTGATCAAGAATTCACTGAGAGTAATTAGAGGTTTTTTGGGCAATAATACAAACCTACATAAGCAGACTGTGTCTGACTGATACCATTTTACACCTGTTTTTTACAAAATAAATGATTGTCTAAGGTACAGAAATACAGTGAAGCATCAGTCTCATGTTTTAGCATTGTCAGCTGCACAATTTCTTTGTCTAACTAATGTCTACAGATTACTCTTTTACAGATTTACTTGGTAGTTTCTGAAAAATCTGATTAAATACTGGGCATTGAGCTAGATTTTATATATGACTTTAGGTAGCTACTGCATCTTCTTAAATCACATACAGTCTTGAAAGATGACTGCATATCGTCTGGATGAATAAAAGTTCATGCTCTGGTCATATGATGAATTTTTGTAATCTGTATGATCCAACACATCAATTAATCACTTAAATAGCCCTTTCATATCAACATCCAGGAGTGTTCTTCCAAAGTACAGATTGTGTACTTTTAAGTGAGACTAAGCCATAAGTTGCAAAGGCAATGTTTGGAGAGAAAAAAAAAAAAAAAAAAAGGAAAAAAAAAAAGTACTTTAGGAGACTCCTGCTCAGATTTTGTTTCCTACAAAGCTCAAATAAGAATGTTCAGAAGAATGGATGGCATGTGAACTGAAGATACAAATTATTTTCCATCATACTTCCTGTCTGTTTGAGTACTTGCCTTTACCTTAATGAAACAATAGTCTAGAAACACACTTAGAATAAGTGAAAGCAATTTTTAAATGACTTGCAACATATATTGGAACAAAACCCTTGCCCTATTGAAGTAAATACCAAATATCCATTAACTGCAACGAAGCCAGGATTTCATCTCAGCAGTTTTAACCTTAATCTTTCTTTATGGAGCTCCTAGGGGCCATTTATGTCCTATGGGTCTTGATGCACATATCAAATAGCTTGATGACTGTCAGATAGATGATGCTTGTGATATTTGTCTTCAAGGGGAAAATAAAAAAGAGAGGGACAACTTTAGAGGAGCCAAAAAGCAAGTGATTTTTCCACGATGCAGAGAGGAGAGGAGCCATGGAAAAAATCCTGTCTCATAAAACAGCATGGTTACTTGAAAGTGTCTTTTGATGGCAAGGCAAAAGAGAAAATTGGGGTGTTGGTTGGTGACATCCTGGATCCAGTTACAACGTGCAGACCTCAAGGACAGTATGAGAGAGATCCAATATGCAAAAGATTTATATTTTCACTTGGCAGGTTCTTATTGACATTTGAAATATGCTAAACTACTCTGCTTTCACTATTTCAGACAATTTTATCCTATGTTGGTAGTTTGGAAGGTTTAAGAGCTTTCCTATAAGTGGTTCAAAGACTACAATGCCAGAAAAGGTGCTGATGAAATCCCAGTTCTGTTTCTGTCTCATTTTTTTCTAGTTTTTTTTTTTAAGAAAATCATTGAAATGTGTGCATCTAATGGTTTCTTTCTCATAGTCTAATATACTCTTATTAATAAAGAAGACCACAGTTTACAGGGAAGAGTAATATTCTTTATCAGACCAAAGAATATAGTTGGAAAAAAAAAAAAAAAAAAGATAGCTCTTTCAAATTTTCTAAAGTTACCAAATGGTCGAATAAAAGATACTATTCCCTATTCTAACACTATCAAAACTTTAGTAACAATAATAAAGAAATGTGTTTCATTCCTGAGGTTGGATATACAAAAGAAACATTAAAATAAATTCTTAGCTTCTCAAGTACTTTTGGAAAAAAAAGTTAGATGAATTAAAAATAATGTTTTGAAATATTTTGCTTAGTTGAAAAAATATAAAACATGAAAAAATTATCTCCCTTTAAGTGTAATATTATTTTGATTTGGAAAATTGAATTTTCATTTTACGTAAACGTCAATGTTTCATTTTCAAAATGTTGAAATAAAACATGTTGGGTTTCGTCAAGATTATTTCTGTTTATTTAAATTGAAAAATGTCTTTGCTCAGTTCAGATCATTCACTACTTTTCAGTGTTTTTATCCCATATTAACTAAGGGAATATATATCTACTCCAGGAAGTTTTTAATTCAGAAGTCTACATCCTGATTGATCTGAGTCAAATATCAGCCTGTTTACCTTCAGATATACGATTCACATAAATTAGAAATTTAGTCACTTGCTCTAGGTTTCCTCTATAGAATATGGAAATATCATAGCAGACCTTAGGTAAGCTGAAATACACTTTGGGACACCTTCCTCTCTGCATGGGCAGTTTCGGGGAATTTTATCAACTATACTTTTAATTTACCTGAATTAGGTGGCTAAAATTAGGTAGGATAAATATGTCTTAACTATCTGATAAACTGCAATTGGGTTTTTTTGGCCATAATAAATATTTTCCTCTAATTTGCTGACTGTGTAGGATGATATTTCTCTGTTTTGCATACACTATTTCAATTCTGCATTACATAGTACATTAAAAAAAAATCAGCACTATTTATCTGTTTTCATTAAGGTCTGATTCAGCAGTATACACTGTCCTGGTTTCAGCTGGGATAGAGTTAATTTTCGTCTTGGTAGCCGGTATGGGGCTGTGTTTTGGGTTTAGGATGAGAACAATGTCGAGGATACACTGATGCTTTGGTTCTTGCTAAGTAGTGCTAAGCTCTCTCTAAATAGGTGCTAAGTGGCGCTCACACTGGTCAAGGACTTTTCAGCTTCCCCTGCTCTGCCGGGGGCACAAGAAGCTGGGAGGGGGCACAGCCAGGGGGAGGGCTGGCCCAGACTGGCCCAAGGGCTATTCCATACCATATGACGTCATGCTCAGTATATAAGCTGGGGGAAGAAGGAGGAAGGGGGGACATTGGGCGTGATGGCGTTTGTCTTCCCAAGTAACCGTTACGCGTGATGGAGCCCTGCTTTCCTGGGGATGGCTGAACACCTGCCTGCCGCTGGGAAGTAGTGAATGAATTCCTTGTTCTGTTTTGTTTGCGTGCACGGTTTTTGCTTTGCCTATTTAACTGTTCTAATTTATTTTACTTCAATTATTAAACTGTTCTTATCTCAACCCAGGAGTTTCCTCCCTTTTACCCTTCTGATTCTCTCCCCCATCCCACTGGTGGGGAGTGAGCGAGCGGCTGCGTGGTGCTTAGTTGCTGGCTGGGGTTAAACCACGACATACACGAACACAAAAGTGTATGATGCTAACCAAACTTTGACTGTCTGTTTTGCACTTAAATATGACAACATTATTTCACTACTAGTGAGGTAAATAAACCTTGACGAGTTTCTCTCCAAATCAAGTTGCCCTCTTCAGCAACAGCCAAGGACTGGCAGTCTTATAGCTGCTCATACTAAATGTGTTACGTGCCAGCTTGTTCCTAATGTTTCTATTTATTTTCCTTCTGCCGTTTTTAAGGTTTAAATATATGCGAGTGTGTGTGTTTATTTATACGTAACAGCACTTGAAAATTCTTCTTTGCATTGATTAATTTTTGTTTAAGGAATGTGTGATTCATCAACTTCATTCTTTTATGCCATAATAACTGGGATACATGTCTGAAACGTAGTGAATTCCAAAAGAGGAGTTAAACATAATTTACAGCACTCAGCCTGCCCTAGAATCCAACCTTTTCTTTTTTCTCCTCTGAAAGAACTTCCTTCTTTTCCCTGTTGCTGTATAAATTCACACAAAACAGGGATAAAATGCCTGAGCTTTGATCCTGCTGTTCAGCCCATGTGGGCACTGCTGATCCAATTGCCGGATCACGGCCCAGCCGAATAAGCACAGGAAACAATGAACTGACTGAACACAAAAGGCTGTCACTGATCTCTGTGGGTGTTTTGCCTCAATAAAACTGGGCCCTTAAGTAATAGAATCAGAGCTCTAAATCTGAAATAAAGATGCATGTCTGAGGCTGTTAATTGTTTTCTGTTTTCAATATTTGAAATGTATAATTTCTTTTTTTTTTTTTTACTACAGAAAGGAAAGAACAAAGGAAAAGAAAATACTTTTGTTCCAAGAGGAGGAGACCATTCAATTTGTTGGTGAATCATTTTTCCCATCTAGACTCATTATTTTCAATACATTGTACAATACTAATTTTAAGAGTCAAAGAAATAAACATAAGGGAGTAACACTGTGTATGGATGAAATAGTATTAAACAATGATGAAATAAAAATTTATAATATCTAGGCCTAAGATTTAAGAGTTTGGACTCTCCTAAGATTTTTAATTACTCAATCTGCTAGCAATGTGTTCTGTGACTTTGTTTTGTCCAGTATAACTTCTATGCTCCACTTTACTGATTTATAGGTGTAAGAAGAGTGGTATCAATATAATTAATTGAAGCCTGCTCTGAACATTTATAAGTTTGATGGCAATATTTATAGAGTGTTCCAAGACCATTTGATTGAAAGAAGTTCTTTTATGCATGATTTCAATGAGCAACCAATAGGTTCATTTATTTAATAAGGTCTGCTTTGGCCAGTCTTATTCATTCCACTCCTTTAGAAGTGATTAAGAAGCACAAGAAGTAAGCTCCATGGGACTTCTGATTTTTTGAGGATATAACACAGTTAAAACCAGGAACTGAAAATTAAGCTTCCTGGTTTTCAAAGAAGGAAAAAATTCTTTCCACAGAAAATTCCATCCCCTTTCCAAATGGCTATCATCACCTTCTGATTCTGATTAAAGATCATGGCCACAAACACCCTTGGTAATGTTTTTGGTGCTTCTTACCTTCTTATTCTTCTCCTCATTTTGTAAATGGTTGTCTTAAACCTAAATGTCTAATTGCATGAAATGAAAAGCTGTGGGCCTATGAAAACAGGCATTGCTTTCTGAAGGCACATAATTCATATTAACTGTTATCCTGCATCATTCTGTGATGGGGGCTGATATGAGAGGAAAAAAGAAGTAAATGAGATACATCTTTAAATCTAGATATAGTCTTATCTTAGAGCAACAAAATACCTATTGCTAACTCAGATTCAAGTGTGTTTACTCAAACTGTCTACTTCTATCCCATAATTTGTTTTAATTTTCTTAAACTTATCTAAAAATTTCCATGGGGTATAGCCTTTTTACACTAACATTCTGACAACTACACCCTTTTAAAATTAGAATCAACATAGCTCTCTTATAGGCATTAAACTAGATCTGGGTCATCACAGTTTTTGTGGATTACACATAAATGTAAACAGTCAACTTTAAATCCTATCTGAAAAATTTGGATATAAACAAGAACTCACATGTCAGTTTTAGCTGAGTGTACTATAAATATAAAGCTGACAAGCCTGTATTAAAAAAAAAAAAAAAGCCAACAAAGTAAAGCAAGGAAAAAAAACCCTTTTTCCAAATTTCAAAGACTTTTGAACTTCATCTAGGCCCAGCTCTTATTTGGAAATGATCCAGAAGTAAAACCTAATCACAGTAACATTTTAAATGATAATTCAACTAAAGACACTGTCATGTCCTAATGATAAATATACTTCAGAGGAACATTAAGAAAGTTTTTATTTTTTGCTTGATTAAAAAAAATGGGAGAAAATGTCCTGTCATTAACATTCACGCTGTGTTAGCTAAATTCGTTGTTGCAGCAGGAACAACTTTTTACATGAAAGCCTTAAGCAGAACTGGGAGAGCTGATTTTTTTTTTTTTTTTTTGCTCTTAAGAAAAATATGATAATGTTTTCATATGAAGTAAAATTTTGAATTCAACGGCTCCAGTTTAGTGGTCTGTCCATTGGCAATGTGATATAAAGGCCTTTGTAAAACATATGCTATTGCATGTGATCTCTACTACCTAGGGGAAAAACCCCTTACATTTCTATTACATGCATAGTACAACCACATACAGATTAATCCATATCATCTTTTAAACCTGGTTCTGGAAGTCAGCAAAACATAACAGGGATACAAGTGCATCTCACATTATGACAGCTTTGCCATCAACCTTGGACAGCTCTGCTCACATAAGAACACTTTTTCTGTTTGTTTGTGTGTTTGTGTGGGTTTGGTTGGGTTTGCTTTTTTGTTTTTTTGTTTTTTTGATGTTTTGTTTTTTTTTTTAATACAGTAGTAGAATTTATAATGGAATTGTAGACAAATTTATAGAAGATTATAGGGGAAGCCTAACCATGTACTTTGGATTACATGCTTAACTTGAAGATGTCTAATGTTTGTCCAGCTTCTACTTAGAAAGCAAACTATTCCAACTGAAATCTCCATGTAGTAACACACTTGTTTAGTCTGGGAGTAATAAAATTAGAGAGGAAAGAGAAAATCATTGTGAATTGCTGCTCAGGTCCACTACTATGTAAGTGGTAAGTAAGGAATATTTGATTCAGGAGACTTCTAGAAATCCACAGTCTCCTGGGGAAAAAACAGACAGGTATCACAAATAATAATTTTCAGTTATACATGTGCTTTTACATATTATTAAATCATGCAAAAAAGTATATGTGCTACCTCATCACAGCAGCATTTAATTTAGGATCTCATTGCAGATAAATAATTCTCACCGTTGCCGAGATGCAAATCAGCAGATCTCAGTGGGTAGTAATGTGAAACAATAAAGAAACTCAGGAAATGTTTCTGTGGTCATTTTGTTCCATCACAAGTGGAAGCTGGCATCGAAGGGGAGCAATCTCACTTCTCTAATTGCTCCAGTTGTGTTTTCCCAGTTTTTCCTTACTACCCCTGTTTTCACTGTGAGAGAGAAGGAAGAACTGTTTAGGCTGAGAATGGACCCCATTAAAAAAAGAAAAAGTTTTTCAGCTGGATCTGGTCTGTGGTCTTGTTCCTCAGGTAGCTCTGTAAATGTTAGTGCCATGAAGGTGGCAGGACCTCAACTTTACTCTCTGCTTCCATCCATTCCTTAAGAAGTGTAGTTCCAGTGAATTTACCCCAGGTATCTGTGGGACAGCAGATACAAAACCTCTGACTTAGTGAGTAATTGCACCATTTGGAAATACCACAGATGTATATTTTACATGTTCGCCCATTAGAAGTTGATTTGACATTTAGACATACTATATTGTTATACCACATGATGATGTGTTTGTTCTGTTACCAAGATTGCTTCCTGGAGGGTAAATCACTGATAAAGTTAAAAAATGCAAAATTACACTAATTTTCTGTGGCTAACTTTCATCTGAGCTTTAGTAAGTTTGGTAATTAACAGAAAATGTTTTCTTCTTCTTACATACAGTAATAAAAGATGAATCCTTCTCCTGCTATCTTTTCTTTTTAAAGCACAGAGTTTCCTTTTGCAACTTTTGAAGTTTATCTTAAGCTGATGCATGTATGTGTGTTTTAATACATGTGTGGTCTGTTAACAATTTCTGACATAGCAAGGCCATCAGACAGGAGGATAGGATGACATATTCATGGAGAAGCATGTCCTAACTTGACAAGATTAATGGATTACCTCAAGGCTGGTATTTCACTTTGATCTTTTAAAGAATCACACACCTCTCTATGCCCGATAGCTCCACTGAGGTGAATTTTCACAGACAGAATAGGCTATTATAAAAAAAAAAAAAAAAAAAAAAAAAAAAAAGGTGCTGGAAAATTGTGCTGGTATGTGTGATGTGAAAAAAAAAAAAAAATGGGCTTGGCTTTTAGTGGTAACTCTGAGCCAGATGCTGCACACTAGAGAGAACCCTGAAAGACTGTGCAACACAGACACTCTCCAAATCATAACAGAGGAACACAATCCTGAAATTGGCTTTCTTAAACAGGTTATGAGTTTCAGAAATCCTGAAGGAAGAAACTCACTACAGTGGAGATTAAAGGAACTGTGTGTTGATGCTGTCATGTGAAACAAATGCATGGGTTGTTATCAGATGACTCATAGAACCTACAATTTTCCACAGAACATGGCATTTAACCACTTGCCATTGCCAGTGAAATATTAGAAACATTTACACTATACTTAAGAAAAATTGTTTTAGATTTTAAATAGATGCTTGTTCTTTTTGCAGTATCCTTTATGCAATACTATTTCTTCTGAATAGCAGTTTAAGCAGCTAACAAGTAGTTTAAGTAATAAAATATGGATTCCATCATATTGTTCTGAAAAATCGGTGTCCTCATCCTTACACAAAGAAAAAACAGCAAAGGGATGGAAGGGAACTGATTTTCCTAAATCTTTTTTATTTCAAATTTTATGATATGGTTAGAATTTTCAGGTTCAAATTAATTTTAGACTACTGTTACCCACATACATTGGCTAGGTACCTAAGCATAAATATGAATCCTTGGCTATTTATTCATGCAAATAGTGTCAGCAAAAGGCCTTGGACAAAATAACTTAGCCAGTTCAGAGTTGCATGAAAGTACTGCTATATTAGGCTAGCAATAAATGACTGCCACTGGGGAATGAAGAGAAACCAGCAGAGTAACTCCAGGGAATACTTTGAGGTGCACTTCTTTCTTGATGATTGCACATCCATCCCTCAAAGCTAAAAACCAGTGGAATCCAGTTTCCCTTTGAAAACATAGGAAATATATGCGAAGGGTTTTGATGTTGTTGTTTTTCTTTCTTTTTTTTTCTTTTTTTTTTTTACTTTCTGGTATTATTGTCTTTTCAAGTCTCTAAGGACATGCAGTTTTCCTACAACATACTTAACAGGACCATTCAGGATCTGATGTATTAGGAAAGATAAATTGAGGCTGAACTGGAATGAAAAAAGGAAAAGAAAGTCCGGGTTGAAAGACAACCAAAGTCCATGGAGAAACTTCCAACTGACTCAGCAGGATCTGGATCAGCTCTTTACAGTGTCCCAAGAACTTAAAAGAATATAGGAAGGAAAATTTCAAAGGGAACTGACAAGTAAGGTGAGAGTAGAATAGAAAAGAGGAGAGTGAAAATTAGTGATAGATAAAAAAATTAATAATAAAATGAGAAGCATCCTCTGAGAAGAAATCAAGTTGCACTACATGTCTGGCAAAGACGCAGAAGTTTTACATAAATAAAATCTTTATATCACTGTACTTTTCAAAGACCTTTTCAGTAGATGCATGAAAAACTATTCACTCTCCTTTAAAGAAAATCAGATGGGACATACAAAAAGATGTTTTGGGGAAGGAAAAAAAAAATATTGAGAGAGCTGTCATCTGGTAGAAGAGCAGCTGATCAGAAAAAGATTGCAAAGGAGGAGTTGGCATTCATCAGAAAAAGATTGCAAAGGAGGAGTTGGCATTCATTTACAGACAAGGGCAACTCTTAAAGTTAAAGGATGATAGTATTACCCTTGTCAGAAGAGATATCTTTATCCCACAACGTGAATTGAATTTCAGAGTTTTCACATCCCTTTTTTCAATAAGTATTAACGGTTGCCTACAAGAAATTATAGTCACTATAACTTTCCCTAATTGTTCTAAAATCATGTTCAAAAAGCATGTTTTTACTCTACGTCAAAACATATGTCTTGCTAGTACACACATGATTTAGAGGTCTTTTTAGCTTGGTTAATATTACTGTGAATCTCTGCACAGAACAAGTTTCACAACTGATGAACAGTTAATTGGTGAATGTATTTGAAACCTCAAAATACATTAGGGCGTTACAAATCATTAGAACTCTGGATTCAGATGAACTCCTATAACTATGTTACCATCGGTGGTAACTTCTACTTGTAGTGCTAAGAACTGCTAGAAATATTGGAAAGGGAGTGGATTCGAGGCCATGTTTATCCTACAGCTCTTATTAGTACATCTGTGATCATCAAGACAGAAACAGGGGTCAAGAGAGAAACAGGGGTCAAGACACCCTGAGAAGTGGTGACAAGTGGCCAATATATTTGTGCTGTAAAAACATCCATCAGGGATATACAGTTACACTGGAAAACTGCATTTATGACAAATGTTTTTTTTTTTACTCATGAGGAATGGAACAAACCCCACAGTTTTCCCATGTCAATATCAGTATTACATGAGACCACCAATAGTAGCAGGATAGGAATGACCTTACATTTATGGGTGAAATGTATTCCTTTTGCAGAGGACAATTGAAAGAGCTATGTGCCATTTGAATGTTCAAAATAGACAGTAACAAATGCATTTCATTCTATTAGCATAACTGTGTTGGTTCACTAACCTTTCTTCTTAAATCCCTTTTTCTGTTTTACTGGGAAAGAGCCTATTTGTTGTTGACAGTCTTACTCTTTTGTAGCCATTGGAATAAAAGAATGTACCAATACAGGGATAAAGAGGTAGAGAATTTAAGGTTATTGTACACAGGTTGCATATAGAGAAACAAATCATCATTTCATGAAATGTTTTTTGAAACATGTAAGTACTACAAACATACGGCTTATTGGTCGTAAAATTATTAAGTGTATTAACATTTTGTATAAGAATGGTAATGTATCTTGCAAAGGACAACAGGACAAACTGTCAGCTGCAGTTTTCATAGCTGCAAGAGAACACTGGTTTTGCCTGTAGACCCTGCTTGTTTGAAAGATTAAATGTTTTACAGGCACATACTGTAGCTCCTTTCAGAATGTGCTATCACTGATCATACTTAAGGCAATATTCCTCCAGCATGTTCTGGATGAAGCTCACATTTGCTTGCTGTTGCCATGTGTTGAATGTTTGTGGAAAATCTTAGCTCAAATATTTGTGAAGATACCAGGTAAAAACTGCTGAAGGAAATCCAAGAGATTTCAATCAGAATAAACAAAAAGCATGAGGATGATTAAAGTACATCTAACAACTGATTTATGAATCAGAATGCAGAGACACAGAAAACAACATAAATCATGTATCACCCTATTATTATGGTAAGCACACAAAGGGCAATAGAGACTCCACAGAAGACAAGAATCAAGATCCCTGCCTGAGAAAGCTTGTAATATAAATTTTAGAAGAGGCATTGTAAGTGATGATGAATTAGTTGGAAGGGTTGAGCAAGGGTTACATTTGCTTGATCACATGCTCATCCTATTTAGACATTGTAAGACTGTGAACGTTCTTTTTATAATATATAAGATACAAGTGATATAAAGAAACTAATACCTATTCTTAACTTCTCTGTTGTGAAACATGGTGAATAGGTTCATTTCCCATGGACGCAAACAAAAAGAGCAGAGCAGCAGATTAGTGGACACAAATGGAAACTGATGAAAGAATTTTCCCTTTGAAACAAAGCAGACTATGAAGAATATACTGCACTTGAAAAACAAGCACTCATAAAAGTGAATAAGCAACATTTTACTCCCTTTGGGTTCTATTAATTTTATTTTATTATTATTATTTTTTTAATGTGAGACTCCTGGTGAAGGGAAACTTCTAGTGCAGCTGAAATCAATGAAAAAATTCCCACTGTTTTCCATAGGTCTATGCATAACCAGTGTGACCTTATTTTACTTATGAAAATATTGTTTGAAAACAACATTAAAGAGACAGAAATCTGACTAGAAGGCATTATGCATACATGAGACTCTGGTATACAATGAGTTTTTTTTTTTTTAAAAAAAAACTTTCAGACATTTCCTTCTTTAAGTGCCCCAGGGTTGCCCTTGGCTCCCAGTTCCTCGATCCCGTTGTGGAGCAGCTGGCTCTTGCTGCTCCTTGGCACTCCTGAAAGAAGTGCATAAAATACTGCAGACAGAGCCAGACAGAGGTGTGCAGCAGAAATCCAAGAGACAATAGTCAAGAAAAAAAAAACAAACCAACAAACCCACACTGAGAGTTAGTACGTATCAGAACAGATTCTTCAGAAATTCTCCATCTATGGCAGTATTCAAAACTTGAGGAACTTTCTCTAATGTTGAAGATAACTGTGCTTTGAACAGGACATTGGCCTAGATGGCCTTTGGAGGTCCTTTGCAACCTATTTTTTTTCTGTGTCTATGATCATTAAATGGATTAGATATTCTTGACTAGAGAGGCTTAAATAAGATATGCGCCAAGCCTTTAGCCTAGCAATAGTTTATAGGATGAGTGTTAATATGCAATAGGCTAAGCAAAAGATAAATTAACAGTTTGGGTAATGAAGTCCAAAGGAAAGTAAATTGTGTTGTTCCATTTGCAACAAAGTTAAATTTGGTTTAGTAACTAACTGGATCAGATACCTCCAAATATTCTTCATAAATGTAAATCTGACTTCTAAATATATCATCTAATATCTGCTATACATGATTAACTATGTTATGATGTTTTCTTGGCTTCATGAATTGGGTTATTAGCAGAAAATATTAAGACCATTTTATTTCTAGAAGTTCTCTTTATCTTAATATCAGTCCCTAGAAGGCTTCTTGCACTGAGCTTGATCAGCAAATCACATAGGGTCCATACAAAATAAAAAAAATAAAAAAATAAAAAAAAAAAAATTATTCAATTTAAAAAGGAGTTTCATATCAACAATTTATAGAGAAATCAGCTTAAACTTTCTTACTAGTAGTGTCAAGGAGTTAGTGTGCTTGTGGATACATATCAGTGTAAAACTTGTACAACTTCTCCTAGTATTTAAGGCTAACCAAATGTTGAAAACTGCCATGCAGAAACAAGAACTACTGAAGGCTTATTCCTGCGATAAATCCTATTAAATCTATCAAAAAATATTGACAATATAATTTAAGATGAGTTATTTTCTTCTCTATACAAAGTGTAACTCCAAAGTATTAAAAATATTCAATTATTAAATCTGACCCTAAGCAACTAGGAAAAAAGCCTAAATTTCTGTTTTCAGATTTTTAATAGACTTTTGATGTTGAATTCTGGAGGCTGGAAAATGATTGCAAATTATTAGAGATAAAGCCCAACACGAAACTCTGAATTTTAGAGAAGTCTTACAAAGTCTAATTCCATTTTCAGAGCTAAATTTTCCTGAGAGACTTAACTCCTAAAGTTTAAATTGTGGTCTTTGATTTATAATACTGAGAATTCTACAGGGCTTGAAATCCAGACCAATACAAATGATTTCCAGAATTGTTCTTTGAAAAAATATATGAAAATAATTTTATAGTTCTACAAAGTTCATTTTAGATTTTATGTTAAACAGCTAAAAATGTTATTTTATTGCTTAATGAAAGAAAAAGGTCAAGGCAGCTGACTAAAAAGGCAGTTACAAACAGGGACTAAAATTTTAAATTAGCAAGGACCTAACAGGTGACATTCATTTGAAGCAGTATCATGTTACAGAAGACATAGTTGCACTTTACAGTGCCGTTGGACACACTTAATCTGGTCTACCACCTAGCATCATGCAGAGACATTAGCTCTGTTACTTGCTACAGCACTGAGATGGTCCTGCTTTATTAGCCCTGTTGTTTTAATTCGATTGCTTCCAAGACCTCAGCTGGTGTTTCCATGCGATACTGTACCGCTTCACATTGCTGCACCAGGAAGCTCAGACATAACTGCGTGTTACATTTCTAACTTTAAAAATAACCTTTAAGTACTATTCCTCCCTCAGTACAGAGGAATTAAGGAAACATAGTTGACTTTATCCCTACTACTTTGCCCAAGAGGAAATTTGTCAGATGCTAAAATAACTAGCAATAAAAACACTGATTTTAAAATATACATAAGAAATACCATAGCTTTTTCAACGATAATGCTGATTATTTTATGTAGACATATATGTAATCATTGGAATCTGTCATTTCTTTCATGTTTTCCCCCTCTAATGAGAATGCTATAGGCTTCAGACTAAAGGCTATCTGGATGTTGACTGTGTTTGACATTTTATTTCTGCACATTTTCACTTCTTGTCTGAAGGTTTCTAGCAACCTGTTGGAAACAAGGAGCTGTTGGACTGAGCTATCTGAACGTCTAGAAGATGCAAAAGCCTGTATGCTGATCTTAGACACCATAACAAAGTTATCCTTTTCTGATCCCAAAGCAAGAAGGGACGTAAGGATCTGATTCCTGCTATCACCAAATAAGTTCAAAAGATCTAGCTTGCAACAAACACACTTCTCATCACTGTTTGCAGTCCATTCTGCTCAGCCTTATGAATGTGTTGCATCATCTCCTATACCTGCATTTTTTTACTTCAATGTAAAAGCTACATGAACATCTAATCCAGCAGTGAAAATGTGCAGGCAGATACCTAACTACTGTAGTGTCACAAGACACTAAGTCTAATTCCTATGTTTAGAAAATGTGAAAATGTAAATCAAGGTCAGAATGCTAACCATGTAAGAGTAGGTCTAGGGCAGCATGACAAAATGCACACCTAGGAAATAACCTGTAGAAATTTTATGTGAACAAGGAAAAAATAATAATAGCTCATCTTTAAAAGCAAAATATGGACTGTAAAAGCATGATCAGCTGGCAGCTACAGATGTCCTTCAATCAACCTTTCTTATCCAGTTGATCTCTGAATCAAGATTTGTCAACTCAGTAGAGGAAGAAGGTTTGTGCAGCAAATTAATATACCCTTTCACTGTCATCCTGCCCTTGAAGAAAGGAGAAAGAGAATTACCCCACTGAGTGAGGAAAGAAAACAGATGTGTGAATAGCTCCATATCTTACAGAGAAACTATGTGGAATACTATGGAAGTGCTGCCATCACATTCTTCCTCTTACTTTACTGTGTGGTATATTTGAAGGTGAAATTTCTGAGTGCATGGAGATGTTTCATGGCCCTGTAATGATTTGAAAAAGTAAACTTTAAAATAGTTTTAGAAGAAATTTAATGCGGAAATGTCTATAAAATGAATCCAGAGATTATATAGGTCTGTGCAAGATCTTCCTTTGGATTTCAATAGCTTTTGTATTTGATACAGTGAAAGAAATTTATGCTCCAAATAAAACTTGTATTCAAAGTTGAAGACTTCAGTAAGAAACATATTTCCACATTTCATCCTTATATTTCTTTCCTATAATCAATCATTTCAACACTTGAAGTTTGAATATACAAACTTGATCTGAAGTTTAACAAACTAAGAAATGCCAGATTACAGGTTATAGTCACAGCAAACGGACGACAACACAATTTCTTTCTTTGTCTGACAGACCCAGACAAATGATTCTGATATTGTTAATATTCAGTTTGCTTCCTTTAGTTAACAAAAAAAAAAAAAAAAAAAAAAAAGGTCTGAGGAGACATGTGGGTAAGATTTCTAAACCATATTTTTGTGCTGCTGCTTTGTTCAAGGAGAGGAGAGGAGAGGAGAGGAAGCTGTCTCAAACCAATTTATGTGAGCAAAGGATTAATGAAAATGCTAGTAAATTATATAATGGCTTCAGGCTCAAAAAATGCAACAGCACTCTTGTTTCATAATGGATCTTTTGAAGCCAGTTTTATGCAGCATTCACATTTTATTCAACTTTACATCAAGTAGAATTCCCCTATTTGAATGCTGAAGGTAGCAAAGGTAACATTGGAATACTGTCTTGATTTTTACTTTTTTTCTTTTTACTATAGTGAATTCATAAGGACAATGATGCATACCATGTCAAAATTTTACCCTTAAGAAAGCAACTTTCAACCAACATTTCTGCAGAAGACAGCAAATGTTACCCATTTTAAACTAAGTGTCAAATGTAAAGAGGGAAAGAAAGCCTCTAGTATTAAAACCAGTTCATTTTCTTCGTATAATCCTGCTTTTTGCAATATACATAGTTGAAAAGATTGAAGGCTTTTTTTATGTGGTTTGTTTTTTAGGACAGAGAGAAATAAATTTCATCTATGCAAAAGATCCTATCCTGACACTGACAGTCTATTATTACTTACATATGAAGTAAACTTATGGTTCTTCAACAGCCAGTATGTTACTATACTAATATGATTCCACCATTTGTCACTCCTGAAATAAGAAGGGACTTTGAACCGATACTTCTGCCAGGGAGGCAGTGTTCCCAGATCCCAGGTACATGCTATCCTCATACATCCTTGAAAGAATTTCGATTGTTCTGTTTTAGCTGACAGGTAACATAGGTAGAAGTTATTGTCCTGCTTCTTTCTTGCATGCTCTTGAAGTTCCATGAAAAATTAAAGGAATGAGGGTGGATCAGCACAGTATATTCAAAGATTCACAAATATTTGTTGCCTTTGTTTTATAAAAATATATTAACAAGCAATATTTTAATGTGTGCTGTATTGCCACATTATGTTATACAATCTATTAAATAAAATTCCAGAGAAATTAGAGAGAAGAACACAGTCATTAGGAGCCAAAGTTTGAAGAGGTACCAGCAAGCTAACCTGACTGAAAGGCTTCCTGCATTTCCAGTGTCTCTGTCAATGGTAATTTAATAAACAGTCTAGTTTTACAAACATCTAGTTTCTAGTTTTCCAATGTAATAACTCAGCACACAGAACATTAGGGAGAAGAGGAGGAAAGAGCAAAAAAAGAGCATCACTCATAAGAAGAATGAGGACCTTGTGATTTATTGCTAGGCAAGCACCATATCCAAATAAAGCAAATTTCCAGTGTGATAGGACTTAGGCCACTGGGAAAACCAAGTTTGAAGAAAATCTTGCAAAAGCATAAAATTGAGTCTGTATACATAAGCAACTCTGTAGGATAACAAAGACAGAAATATAGGAAAATAAGGAGGGCAGGAGGGCAGAAGGGTTGAGATGTGCCAGTAATAATTCAGAGAGTGCAGAAGCAACTGTAAAAGTTGTTTGATTAATGTTGTCACTGTTGAAGGAGGCTTCTCTTTTCTTTTCTTTTCTTTTCTTTTCTTTTCTTTTCTTTTCTTTTCTTTTCTTTTCTTTTCTTTTCTTTTCTTTTCTTTTCTTTTCTTTTCTTTTCTTTTCTTTTCTTTTCTTTTCTTTTCTTTTCTTTTCTTTTCTTTTCTTTTCTTTTCTTTTCTTTTCTTTTCTTTTCTTTTCTTTTCTTTTCTTTTCTTTTCTTTTCTTTTTTCTTTTCTTTTTTCTTTTCTTTTCTTTTCTTTTCTTTTCTTTTCTTTTCTTTTCTTTTCTTTTCTTTTCTTTTCTTTTCTTTTCTTTTCTTTTCTTTTCTTTTCTTTTCTTTTCTTTTCTTTTCTTTTCTTTTCTTTTCTTTTTTCTTTTCTTTTCTTTTCTTTTCTTTTCTTTTCTTTTCTTTTCTTTTCTTTTCTTTTCTTTTCTTTTCTTTTCTTTTCTTTTTCTTTTTCTTTTTCTTTTTCTTTTTCTTTTTCTTTTTCTTTTTCTTTTTCTTTTTCTTTTTCTTTTTCTTTTTTTTCTTCTCTTCCCTTCTCTTCTCACTGAAAAACAAGAAGGAAAAGAAAGGAGAGAGTACAGCTGTTACAAAGCTGAGGGTGTACACTAACATATAACATTGTCATGTAACTTATTAAATATTCCATAATTAGAAACAGAACAGTGCAGGGGACAAACAATTCAGTCTCTAGAAGCAAGAGTGTTGAGTGAGAACAATAAAATTGAGGACAGACTATTTGAAAGACCTAGCGTAAGACATGTAAGTGCAGCTATTGACAAAAGGAACAGAGCAGTAGAGCAATGACAGCCAGTGATGCAGAACTGTTAGTGGCTCAAGCTAAAGGAGCCAAGGAAGCAGACAGATCAGCTGAGAAAATGGTGTTGCAAAGGTCACAGTTCAGTGTGTTCTGTGGAAAGTGACAGGAAAAGCAGTAGCATAGAGGGCATGGGAACAAGAATAATTTTGTTTCACTACATAATGGGTGGAAAAACAAAAAAGGGAAGAAAAAAAAGGAAAAGTACAGTGAAGAAATACGGAGAATTCCAGTAAAGATAAATATATCATTTGTATATCAGCACATCCAAAAAAACCTTAATACATATGGGTGACCATTATTTACTGGAGAGAGTCCAGCACAGGGCCACAAAGATAACTAAGGAACTGGAACATCTTTCATATGAGGAAAGGCTGAGAGAGCTGGGTCTGTTCAGTGTGGTGAAGAGAAGGCACAGGGGCATCTTATCAGTGTGTTGAAATATCTGATGGGAAGAAATGAAGGAAAGGGAGCCACACTCTTCCTAGTAGTGCCCACTGACAGGACAAGAAGAAATGGTCAGGCATTAAAACACATAGAATTCTATCTGAGCACAAGAAAATCCTTTTTTTGGTGATCAAATGCTGGAACAGGTTGTCCAGAGAGACTGCAGAGTCTCTTTGAATATCTGCAAGGAGATATTCAAACCCCAATTGGACACAGTCAGGCAACCTGCTCTAGCTGATGGGACTAGATGATTTCAGAAGGTCCCTTCCAACCTAAATGATTCTGTGATTCTGTGAAGCAGTCAGTCAACTGTGTGATCAAATCAATTGCTGGTCTGATTTAAACTGAATTGTGCCATCACCAGCAATGGGAGGTATCCAGATATCAGAGCTGTAGCTCTGGAGAAGGAGGAAGCACTGCAGAACACAGACTGAGCACAAATGGTTCTTAAGGATGTGGTGAGATAAAACTGAGAAGAAGTGATTTCATCCAAATCAAATATCTCCTAATAACAAATAAACTCTGCCCAGGACTGGAGGAAAGTGAGTATCACTGAAGAGCCCTCTCTGCCTCAGTGCATACCATCTATACCCATGTCACTCATAGCGGATGCTTGTCTAACCTGCTACAACAGAGGGTGTTCTGCAGTCTCTTGGGCACTATTTTATTAAAAAACTCCCAGGCCAGGACACTGGCAACTGATCTTGCTTCCTGTATCACATTTAATTGGAAAATGTTAGTGTTTTGCTTTCAAGGTTAACATTTACTGTAGGCTTTGGGGATTTGAATAATGATCTGCAATATAGGGGACAAGTAGAGATGCTTCGTGGATAAAATTAGACACAAGGTTTTATTCTGGCACTTATATTCAGATATCTAGTGCCATTTGAGATGGCTCAGCCATTTGCCTGCTACTTCAGAAAAGTGTTGGTATCCTATCGATCTTGTGTCATATTATCAAACCCCATTATTATGGGCCTGTTTTAGTGCATGACTGTAATTACAGGACTCCAGTAACTGGACTAAGTAGGTAGTTAAACCCTTCCTTTTTTTCTTTATAGAAAGGTAAAAGAAAACACCAAGCAAAACACTAGCCCAAGAATGAAGCATCTTTTGTTGAAATGGAACAGGAGATGTAGTCTGTCAACATATATTAGCATCTTTTATTTTATTTTCTTTTCTGCTGGGATGCTTCTAGATTGCTTTCTACAGAAGATAAAGTTACTCACCTTTCGGCATCTTAAAGAAATTTATCATGCCAGTTTCTGTAAGATGAATTCTCTGGAAGACAGTGAGGCAAAAGTGTGATCAAAAAACTGACTGCATTGTGTGCCACAGTACACAGTTCAGATAACTCTCTACCTACTGGCAGTTTGAGGAGGATGTTTTCTTCCAAGTACCCATAAAACAGAATTAGAAAAAAAGAGAAGAAAGATTGTGGCAAAATCCTGTGTACTCATAGATTCACCTCTGGAACTTGCTTGTACTACACCAATCAATTTGTAGACAGAAACTGCTAGTTATTCTTTTTAAGTGCTTAACTCTGGCATTCAGTTACACTAGATCTTGCCATCTGTGGTGTCATGTCTACATTTCATTTTTTCCCAAAGTGTTATGCTTGGCTTCACTCTAGGTCATCACACTTTAGGCAGACATCAGACTCTTTGTCCATTAAATGCATGTCAGCATTTTCAACACAAACCACTTTATTTCTTTGTTGTTCACAGCACTTCCATAAATAAGACAGTGTTGAGTCAGCCACATCTACTAACCAAACCATTACACCCTAGTGGGACATCACCACCTGTGGGTGCTTACTGAATCACTCACACTATCTCCAGGGTGGCTGGGGATAGTTTTAGCACTGTTCTAGGCATTTATCTGTCTCTTATACCTCTGATTGACCTGTTGCATACTAATATATGGAAAACTGTGTATAACTTTCATGTCTTCCCGCAATGTCTTTAGGAAAACAGTGTAAATCAATATAATCTTCCCTTTAATTTCAAAGCAGTCATTGCCTTTAACAGGAAGCTCTACCTACTTAATTAAGCACTGCGCCTGTACCTATACTATCTAGGCCTGCTGGTATTGGTATCCCTGGGCATAGGCCTGGGCATCCCAGTAAATCTGACCCAGAATGTGAATGCCGGAAACACTCCATGTTAACATGCTGCATTTACGTAATGTGCTTCCTGCAGAGAAAAACCATTTACATTGTGGTCTGTAACTTCCTTTCTAGACAGTCCTATACATCTTTAGTGTTTGTGGTATAAGTATTTCCCGCACCTTTGCAAACTGTGAGCTTGTCCAAAGGTCTAGAGTGGTGTGGACATTGCCATGGGCTCCCGTCTGTCCCTGGCACTGGATTTCCCAAATCTGCTATCTTGAAAATGAAAAAGCACCCCCCTATGTCATTTTTCAGCCTCGGTCCATGAGTTAGAAAAGTACATACTGGCACAGGCAGTGAAGGACAAGATCTAAGGATTTAAGGGAGTTACTCCATCTGTTTGTGAATTATATTGCCTTTATTTTCCCATGTTGCCAGATATAAGTTAAACACAACTATTGATAAACTCTTTCAGACACATTGTCATAGATGTATGGAAGGGGAATGTAGGAAGACAGATTTATCCTCTCTGTAGTTGCTAGCACAGTTGTTCTTGGAGCTATCATACGAAGTTGTCCTTGTAGCAAGTAGAGAGTAGGGAATAGCTCTGTCATTGTTGCAACCACCATAATAGAGCACTGCAATCAAATCTCTTGAACTAGTACCCTTTTGTGGGGACCGGTTTCATGTCTGGAAGCAGCCCTGGGGCAAAGACCCAGATCCAGCCACATGTTTTGGACTATTCCTTGATAGTCACTCCTGTGTTTACAATGGAGTTCTTAACCTTCATAAACTCTTTTTTGGTGCCCTAGACTAGAAAGCATCATCCTTCATTTGATCTTCTATTATGTGAGGTAACATCCTTGGAATTAGGGAGTTCCTTCTAAGCCCTTCTTCTTGCTACAGCTTCACCTGCAGGTATCAGGGATTTTGAGGTTTTCCTCTCCAGTTTCCTGAAGGCAACTGGTACCGACTGGTTTCCTCAGTACAGAAGAATCCCTGCAGGACCTTTGGCTGTAGGTGGCTCCCACAGCTTTGTGTGTGAGGCATCAGAGATCTCTGCATCTACATAGCAGTCAGAAATTGACTGCCTTTTAGCAGAGTGAGCCAAAACTAGCTGGCTCCAGCAGCTGTATTTGTAGATGAGGAAGCTTTAACTCTGGTGCACCCTGCACATATAGAAATTAAGAGGCTGTACTTACCAGATTTTCTGGGTATGCACAAATCAGCTTTACGACTACATATATTACACATTACCTCCTGACATGTGAAATGAGCCTAATGTGTCCAGGAATCTGACAGAGCAATGCAAGTGGGCATTAGTTCATTACTCAAAGAACTATTGCATTACTAGGTGGCAAATGCACTTCCTCAAACTTATAGCACATTTGTGCTGAGAGTATGCCAAAGAATTACATGAATTAGACTGAAAGCTATTAAACATGTTCTCCATAATATTTAACATAATTTCCTACAACAGCATGCTGTACCTTTTCTTGTTCCAGACAGAATTTTTATGCTGGTTTCCTCTGTTCCTCATTCTGATGAGGTGATGCTGTTTGTATCAGGTATTGTTGCAAAGCCTTTTATTCAGCCTTCTCCAAAGGCTCTGTAAAGAGATTTTGAAACTTTTGTTTATTGCAGTGATTTTGCAGTTATTTTTCTTTCACTCTTTAAAAGATGAAGTGATTCAGTGACCTTCTCCCCCATTTATGATAAATGTAGCTTTCTGTTAAAACAGAAGTTGATTTTCTTCATGTTAGCCTGTGAATATTTAAAGCATTGCCCTTGACCAAGAGTTAACAGTGAAAGTAACAAAGAGTGTGATCATGGCCTTGAGGGCAGCAGAAGTAGCAGATTACATAGCATCACCAGTATCAGAATGTAGTCTTGTATTCTTCTATAATGTTAATGTCATTAGATGAAACAATGGCATGCCCTCATCTTGAGCTGTATGCTTGATTCTGGTCATAGAGAAGAATAGCAAAAAATGAAGTTTATTTGAAGTTAGGAGATGAAAAATTATTTAAAGATTTTGATATGGAAAGAGATTTGAAAAGATTAAGGCTATATCATTTAGGGAAATGATTAACAGAGAGCATGATGAGAGGTTATTCTGTTTGTCTTTCTGCTTTTTGCAAAACTAAGGGATGTGTGCTAGAACTAGAAGAACTTTAAATTGTAAAATAAAGAAATAAAAATAAATAAAATAAAAGTATGTTTAAAAAACATATAATTAGCATGTAGAACTCACTTAAAATCCATACTTTTAGAGCCTAGTGCCTCAACAAAAAACATATGTGTGAGGGAAAGTAAATTTCCATATCAAAAAGTCCACCTGAATTCTGGTTCAGATTTGTCCAAGAATAAAACTTGTCTAAGACTTAAACTAGTCATGCATTATTGAAGGCTGTGAAGGGTTCCAACCTGACTTTAGTGTGATCCGGCTTGGATCCTCTGTGCATAATAAACATGATTTCTAGGCAGAAAAAGGTAGATCTAAAATAGGAACCTGGTACATTTTGAGTGAAAGAACATGATACGGATGCTAATTTGGACTGGGAACTAGATTTGCTGACACAAAGATCCTCTTCCACCTTATATTTCCATATTTTATTTTAAAAAGTGTATTCAGGTGAAATAAATGAATAATCTTTATATTTTCCTAATGTAATTTTTAAGGCTGAAAGGGATCTCAAGAGATCATATAGCACATTCAAAGCAGGATTAACTATATCCATGTCATTTTTGTCTGTCTAGGACTACTACATCACAAAATAATAATAAATCCACACTGTTATGCCATTGTAAGAAAGCAGATGTTATACTTAAAGTTGTAAAAGACTAGCAAGGCCTTATTTTAAGAAAGATGTCTAGTTTGGTCTGCGCTTAAAGTGAATGAAGCCTTTCCAGAGACCCTGGTAGAAGGCAAGGAGAGTGATCAGAACACTAGAAAACATGGCCTATATGGAAAAAAAGTCGAGTGAATTGCTGTTGTTTAGTCTAAAGATAAGAAATATGTCATGAGCCTATAATTGCTATTTTCAGATAGCTAAAATGTTGGTTTGAAAAAGGAGAGAATATTAGAAATCTAATTTAAATTATTTTTATTTATGTAATTAATATATATATTATAAAGTTAATTGTCAGACAAGTCTCATTCCAGTAGAAATACTCTGGCTTACTAGTGTGTGAAAATCACTAATATTTCAAAGCAAAGCAATGAAGTGTCATATTAGTTAGGTTAATTGAATTGGCTTTTTATGTGATTAAATAACAGTGTTATAAACCACAGATGAACCAGTCAAGATAGGTAGACTAATTACTTTCCATGAACAAATAATCATTTGAATTGGATAGCACACAATGAAAATATTATATAAAAACCTTTTAGAAATAATCATCAAAACAAATTGAATTTCAGAACCTGTGTTTTTTAAGCTGGTGAAGTATGCTGATGTTAAAACACATTTTCATATCGTGTTTCATATTCTGTAAATAAAAATTATTCCACTGAAACCAAAATGTCTCATTCTTCTTTATCAAGCTGAGAAATCTTTTTCATTTCCACTGGTGTCTGTTTATTAGCATGCTGGTTAGCACTGTTTTATTATAAAACATCTTTGTAATTCTCTAACAAGGATCACAGTACCAAGTATCTCATATTGTGCTGAGAGAATTTAAACAGAACTGCCTGTTGACTAGTTCTTTCTGGACATTATGCTTAAAACCTGGTATTTCCAGTTCTGACATGATTGTACACTCATGAAAATGGTAGTAGAGATTGCTTAAAATAAAAAAAAAAAAATGTTAAAGGAAATATGTGAAATCACTATTTCCTCCATAAAGGATAATTCGATAACAGTTTTGCAAGCAGTACTATCAGCTATTTAATTCCAGCATTTAATATTTGATGTGAAGAGAAAGTAAATTACTTACTTTGGATCATTCAACTATTTCAGTATCTGAAGATAACAGTTCAATATCTTTTGTGAGCTTATTTTCTAGCTGTAAAGCTAATGAGTTAAAAATAACTAAATCCATGACTTGTTCACACATTGTGGGTTGGAAAGGCCTCACTCTGGTGTTTTCGTAGAAATATGGTCTGTGATCAATAAAAGTCAAGGAAGGTAAGCACCAGTGTAAACTTCTGTATGAATCCCTCTTTTATGATACAACCAATTGCTGTGTTGTGTAGCTCCTTTTTTCCCTTTGAATGTATTAGTAAAAGGACACTTAACTTTAGAAGATGAAAGTTGGTGAAAGTTAGGAAAGATGAATGTTACATTGAGTGTACTAACCCCGAAAATGAAAATAACACAATTATCTTTCCTGCCTTCCCTATCTAAGCTCTTTCTATCGTCAGCTTTCACTACTGTGAACTGACTCTGAGCTTCTATTACTTTAAGCCACTCTGTTACAGCATTTCACTTTTTTATGTTTATTCTATGTTCTTTGCTTCAAGAAATTAAAAACACTCATGCAAAGCTCATAGCAGATAAATTTGTTTGAATTTAAATTAATAAATACTCTGTAAATTCAGAAGTTCATATTGTTCCTGGATAAGAAAATATTCTTAAATATCTGTTTAAGCTACCATGGGTTGACAAATTTCTCTTCGACAGCTGAGCCAGGATATCTGATCAATGTGCATGCTCACGGCCCTTGGTAAATGTATGACTATGTGATTTGACTTAATTCATGACCTACATCAAGGAATAAGCTGAGTGCATATCCTGGGATATTGAACTACCAGCCTTGTTACAAGCTACCCTGTATCACCCATCTAAGGAACAGGGCAGGACACTACTGCTCACAGGTCTATTGGCTACCTGTTCTGAAGACAGAACTTTGTCAAATTTCAATTTTCATTCTTGCTTTTCCAGGCTTCCCACCACACCCCATATCTCTCCAAGGAAAAATTCTTTAAGAACTTCCTATCTGAGAAGGAAGTCTGATGGGTTTGACAGCCATACGACCCTACTGCCCTGAGAAAGCAGGGATAGGACTTCCCCAGAGAGCAGTCTGTGAATTTACAGCTTGTTCCTGAACAAGACCAGTTGATGGCAACCTCATTATCTTCAGTGCAAACTGGAAAGTCCACATCTTTGACCCTCATTTTCCCACAACAGCAACACATAACAAGGACAATACATAATAAATTACATTGGAACCAAAGGAAGACAAAAAGAAGAAAAATTATATATTGTGTGGATATAAAGAGGCATAGAAAATTATAGTGATGGGAACCATATGAATGAGCTTATAGCAAATAAACTCTCTCTACCCTGCTTTTTTTCTCAGGCTGGAACAACTATTCTCTTCCAACCTGCTCTGCAGCTAAAGGTACATGAATTATTTTTACCTATCATCTGCAGTGCTCTGCTTCTATGATCCATTTACACATTTTCTCTTCTAAATCTCACTGTAATACCTTCTACTTCTTTTTAGCTGGTGATTGACTTAGCCCTTAAAGTGTTTTGTGATAGTAATATAAGAATGAAATTGTTTTACACTACCTCATGGAAATATAATTTAGATCAAAAGCAGATGACTGGGTTTTTTTTTCAAAACTGATTTATCTCTTGTAAACAAGATGCATATGCTGAAGAATGAATTACTTTTGGACAGTAATAAAAGAAATACATATAGATACAAGAAACTTCACATATATGCTGGTAAAAGGAGAAGCTTAAGTCCTTCATGTTGTTATATACTGATAATGGCATCCACAAGCTATGAGACATTTGTTAAGTAGCCCTGCTGAGTAGAGAAAAACAATTTTTACATTTTGAATTTGAATCTTCAAAACAATGCCCAAATCAAAACGACCACAATAAACTGATAAAATCACAATATATTTCAGGAATTTATAATCTACTGAAACCCTCCTAAAAGTTTCATATATTCTAGTAAGGACTGGTTTGGTCAAAAAGTCCTCCATGTTTAAGCCCTGTCTAACTCGTACTGTAAGTGTTTATCAAATCATGATTTTTTTAGTCCCTTAAGCTTACAGTTATTTATTCATGAAGCTGAGGATATCTGAAGTTCTGAGGAATTTTCTCTTGGGAACCACATGGAGAAGTTAGAAGAAGCAAAGATCAGCATTGCATTGATCATATTCAAGTGTAGGTCTAGGTGTAGGTTTCAGACCTCACTAGATGGCGCTGCTATATATAGACTCTTACAGCCTTAAAATGTGAGGAAGTGTTCAACTTTGGGAATAATAATTATGGTGATCTCTTGGTCACTCAGAAGTCCGTGTGTATGCAATACTTCAGAAAGCAAGCTCTGCATTTCAACAGAAGTCAAGTATTTATTTTGCTTTTGATCAGATTCAACTCTAGTTGTAAAGTTGTCTTATGGGACCTGGGTTTTGGAGCACATCAAGGTTGCTGAAATAAAACATTGATCACATATGTCTTCTCCACGTTAAACACCATGCACTTTCTGTGTGAATCCATGGAGGGCTGTTGAATGCTGTCTTTCATTGCTGTACATATTCCGCTTTCTGGTTTGTTAGTGTCAACAGCTCCTGTGCTGTCCTCTACACATATGCCTGCGTGAAGGATTGGTTTTGGGAGATTAGATAACAATTTCTGTTCATCTAAGATTGTTTTCTTTTCCTCATAGTCTTTTTTGCAGAATGAAAAGATTCACTAGATGACAAAGAGAATGCTCCTCTTCCTGTTTAAGGCATTCACCTGGGAAATGGGTTGCCAAAATTCAATGCTGCTTCTTTGTGTAAACTTTTTTGAACAAGGTAGAGCAAAATTAATAGCAATGACTGAAAAAAAATGGAGCCCTGGAACTGCCTGGGAAGAGCAATCTTCTGAGATGTAGGATATCTCAGGACAAATCTCCACTGTGAATCAAGCAGAAAGCCAGTTTATTGATTTGGGTATTGGTTGGAATATGCTCAGGAATATGCACCATTTTAAAACATATTTTTCAGTGCGATTAATTTCCCTTCAATATACATCATCTTCTTTTGGAAGTGTCAAAATATAAGTGTATTGGGTTTGTGTGGCAAGGTTTTGGTAGCAGGGGGGCTATAGGGGTGGCTTCTGCGAGAAGCTGCTAGAAGCTTCCCCTATGTCCAATAGAGCCAATGCCAACCATCTCCAGGATGAACCCACTGATGTCCAAAACTGCGCTAATCAACAACACTGGTAGTGCCTCTGTTATAACATATTTAAAACATATTTATATATTTAAACATATTTATATAACGTATAACATATAATAACTGTGCAATTGCAGCCAGTGAGAGAGGTGTAAGAATATGTGAGAGAAGTAACTCTGCAGACACCAAGGTCAGTGAAGAAGGAGGGGGAGGACGTGCAGAGATTCCACTGTAGCCCATGCTAGAAGACCATGGTGGGGCAGGCTGCCCCCCTGCAGCCCTTGGAGGACCCCACGCCGGAGCAGGTAGGTGCCTGAAGGAGGCTATGACCCCGTGGGAAGCCTGCGCTGGAGCAGGCTCCTGGCAGGACCTGTGGACCTGCGGAGAGGGGAGCCCAGGCTGGAGTAGGTTTGCTGGCAGCACTTGTGACCCCACGGGGGACCCATGCTGGAGCAGTCTGTTCTTGAAGGACTGCACCCTGTGGAACAGACATGTGGAAAGGACCCCTGCTGGAGCAGTTTTTGAAAGAACTGCAGCCTGTGGGAAGGACCTGTGCTGGAGAAGTTCATGGCAGACTCTCTCCCATGGGACAGACCCAGCACTGGAGCAAAGGAAGAGTGTGAGTAGTCCTCTCCCTGAGGAGGAAGGAGCAGGAGAAACAACGTGTGATGAACTGACCGCAACTCCCATTCCCCATCCCCCTGTGCTGCTCGGGGGCAGGAGGCAGAGAAATTGGGAGTGAAGTTGAGCCTGGGAAGAAAGGAGGGGTAGGGAGAAGGTGTTTTAAGATTTGGTTTTATTTCTCATTATCCTACTCTGATTTGACTGGCAATAAATTAAATTAATTTCCCGAAGTCAAGTCTGTTTTGCCCATGATGGTAATTGGTGAGCGATCTCTCCCTGACCTTATGCTGACGCGTGAGCATTTCATTATATATTTTCTCTCCCTGTCCAGCTGAGGAGGGGGAGTGACAGAGCAGCTTGGTTGACACTTGGCATCCAGCCAGGGTCAACTCATCACAATAATGTTTCAGTATTTCATATGCTTTCTTCATTTGTATTTATAATGTTTCAGTATTTCATATGCTTTCTTTATTTTTATTTATGGAAATGATTTGCTGAATTTAACCTCAGTACATAGATAATTTCACACTTAATGTAACTACAGTCCATAGATGTTCTGCCTAAGGCACAGAGTATAGTGCTCCCAAGGAACTGATAATGTGGCTGAAGTACACCAAACCTCACCCTCTGAGGTGTGGTTAATAGTTTTCGGAGTCATAAAAAGCCAGCCACAGCTCAGAGCTATCTCTGTTATGAATACTACCAAGAAGTAGTCAGAAAACCCTACTGGCAATTGAATAATTATACAGTGGAAGATGGAAACATCTCCTCTATCCTTCCAGTTGCAGGGAATGATGAGGAAAGATGCAGGAAGAGCCAGCAGATCAATACCTGACTTCAAGCCTGGTGTCTCCAGCAAGATTTCATGTTTTTTGTTCATGGTTTGGTTTACACGTCATCAGGCCAGGAGGAGCTAGAAGCCGTTGTGCAGGAGGAAAACTATGACTTAGTTGCCATTATGGAAACATGGTAGGATGACTCACACAACTGGGGTGCTGAAATGAATGGCTACAAACTCTTCAGAAGGGATAAACAAGGAGAGGGAGGTAGTGGGGTAACCTTGTACGTTAGGGAATGTTTTGATTGTCTAGAACTTAATGATGGTGATGATAGCGTTGAATGTTTATTGGTAAGAATCAGGGGGAAGGCCAACAAAGCAGATATCATGGTGGGAATCTGTTCTAGACTACCCAACCAGGATGAAGAGGCAGACAAAATATTCTATAAGCAGCTGGGAGAAGTCTCACAATCACTAGCCCTTGTTCTCACAGGGGACTTCAATTTACCAGATGTCTGCTGGAAATACAATCCAGCAGAGAGGAAACAGTCTAGGAGGTTCCTGGAGTGTGTGGAAGATAACTTCCTGACAGAGCTGGTGAGGGAGCCAACTAGGGAAGGTGCCCTGCTGGACCTCTTTGTGAGCAGAGAAGGCCTGGTGGGTGATTGTGACAGTTGGAGGCCGTCTTGGGCATAGTGATCACGAAATGATAGAGTTTTCATTTCTTGGAGAAGTAAGGAGGGGGGTCAGCAGAATGGCTACTTTGGACTTTCAGAGAGCAGACTTTGACCTGTTCAGGAGCCTAGTTGACAGAGTCCCTTGGGAGGCAGTCCTGAAGGGCAAAGGGGTCCAGGAAGGCTGGACATTCTTCAAGAAGGAAATCTTAAAGATGCAGGAGCAGGCCATCCCCATGTGCCGAAAGATGAGCTGGCAAGAAAGACGACCAGCCTGGCTGAACAGAAAGCTTCGGCTGTAACTCAGGAATAAAAAGAGAGTTTATGATCTTCAGAAGAAGGGGCAGGCAACTGAGGAGGACTGCAAGGATGTTGTGAGGTTATGCAGGGAGAGGATTAGAAGGGAAAGGCTGAGGTACTTAATGTCTTCTTTGCCTCAGTCTTTAATAGTTAGACCAGTTGTTCTCAGGGTGCTCAGCCTTCTGAGCTAGAAGACAGGGATGGGGTGCAGAATGAAGCCCCCATAATCCAAGGGGAAATGGTTAGTGACCTGCTACACCATGTAGACACGCACAAGACTATGGGGCCGGATGGGATCCACCCAAGGGTACTGAGGGAGCTGGCGGAAGTGCCCACCAAGCCACTTTCCAACATCTTTCAGCAGTCCTGTCTACCGGAGAGGTCCCAGTTGACTGGAAGTTAGCAAATGTGATTCCCATCTACAAGAAGGGCTGGAAGGAGGATCCAGGGAACAGGTCAGCCTGACCTTGGTGCCAGGGAAGCTTATGGAGCAGATCATCCTGAGTGCTATCACGCAGCATGTACGGGACAACCAGGGGATCATGCCCAGTCAGCAGGGGTTTATGAAAAGCAGGTCCTGCTTCACTAACCTGATCACCTTCTATGACAAGGTGACCCACTTAGTGGATGAGGGGAAGGCTGTGGATGTTGTCTACTTGGACTTTAGTAAAGCCTTTGACACCATTTCCCACAGCATTCTCCTGGAGAAGCTGGCTGCTCACGGCTTGGATGGGTGCACTCTTCATTGGGTGAAAAACTGGGTGGATGGCCGGACTCAAAGAATGGTGGTAAATGGAGTCAAATCCAGTTGGCGGCCGGTCACAAGTGGTGTTCCCCAGGGTTCAGTACTGGGGCCAGTCCTGTTTAATATCTTTATCAATGATCTGGATGAGGGGATTGAGTGCACCCTCAGTAAGTTTGCAGATGACACCAAGTTGGGTGGAAGTGTCGATCTGCTGGAGGGTAGGAAGGCTGTACAGAGGGATCTGCACAGGCTGGATCGATGGGCCAAAGCCAATTGCACGAGGTTCAACAAGGCTAAGTGCTGGATCCTGCACTTGGGTCACAACAACAACATGCAAGGCTACAGGCTTGGGGAAGAGTGGCTGGAGAGCTGCCCGGTGCAAAAAGGACCTGGCAGGCTGAATATGAGCCAGCAGTGTGCCCAGGTGTCCAAGAAGGCCAAGAAGGCCAAGAGCATCCTGGCTTGCATCACAAATAGTGTGGCCAGCAGGACTAGGGAAGCAATTGTCCCACTGTATTCAGCACTGAATCCTGTGTTCAGTTTTGGGCCCCTCACTATGAGAAAGACATTGAGGTGCTGGAGCGTGTCCAGAGAAGGGCAATGAAGCTGGTGAAGGGTCTAGAGCACAAGTCTCATGAGGAGCAGCTGAGAGAGCTGGGGTTGTTTAGTCTGGAGAAGGGGAAGTTCAGGAGAGACCTTATCGTTCTCTACAACTACCTGAAAGGAGGTTGTAGTGAGGTGGGGGTTGGTCTCTTCTCCCTAGTAACAAGCGATAGGACAAGAGAAAATGACCTCAAGTTTCTCCAGGGGATGTTTAGTTTGGACATTAGGCAGAACTCCACTGAAAGTGTAGTCAGGCATTGGAACAGGCTGCCCAGGGAAGTGGTTGAGTCTCCATCCCCAGAAGTAGTTAAAAGAAGGGTAGATGTGGTGCTTAGGGACATGATTTAGTGGTGGACTTGACAGTGATAGGTTAATGGTTGGACTTGATGGTCTTAAGGGTCTTTTCCAACCTAAATGATTGCATGATTCTATCATTCTATGATCATAAAACACAGGCAGGGAAAGAGAGCATCAACAATCTCAATGATCAGTAAATCTGATAAGATATTTTGAAATAATTTTCATTAACACATAGTATCTGTGCCAGCACAAATTAGCCCCATGTCATGCAGATTTGCCTATGCTCTGCTAGGCGTCATCATATTCGTATTTATACTCACTGTTTCTAAATTATTTTTCTTTCTACAGTAGTCTGATCATTGAGGTCATTAATTTCAACTTTTTCTATGCAGTTTGAACTATGAGAAAAGACTTGAAAGTAGTTGACTAATAGATTTCAGATGACACTATGACTGTTATTAACAATTAAAATCTTTTTTTCAGTGTCCTGCCTGAAGAAATGTCATCTCATAGCAGAAAGATGGTATCAATCTTTAATACCAAATGTAAAACTGAATAGGATTTGAACATTAAAATGATTCTCAAAATGAGCTAATAGGTGTTTCTACTTTATACAATGGAAACAAGGATGGTGATGTGACACACAGCAGACCAAATCATCTCAGAGATCAACCAAACCTTTTTCTTGCATCCTGCCTTTGTCATTGAACATTCTATCATCCTGCTGCAGTTTCTATGTCTTAAGAAATTAAAGATGAAAGCTGCTATTCTGACTGTTTTCCAAGTAATTTCCTATTTTCCTGCTGATATCAGAAACAAAAATGCCACAATTCTTCTTTGTCCACAACATGATAGATTTGACCTGCAGTGATAAATCTCATATTGCTGAAATTCAATCTGATTGTGTTTTACAGGTATTAGCAGATTGAAAGTTAGGAAGATTTATTTAAACGTGTAAGTACAAACCTTCCCTTTAATTTGAATCACTGTAAGATTAATGTTTGATACAGCAAAATACACTTTCAGAAAGATCAACCTATTTTGTAGAGTTTAAACAAACAAACAGTTGCATTCCTAATGGAGCACACAGTTGTAATTACATGTGCTTAAATATTTTCTGCAGGTGGCACTTCTCAAAATCACAGGAAAACCTAGCAACTCCCACAATTCAAACTTGTGAGTGACTGTCAATATAATAAAGGAAAAGAGGAGTCCCAAGATCTGTTAGTTCATGTATTTTGCTGCCTGTTATTTATCAATGTTTGTAAACTGATAAAGAAAGCAAATACTTGAGAAGAAAAATTTCTATATTAGTCAGAAGAGAAATAGAGGGATTGCTAGGCATCAGAGCAGATGACAATCATAGAAAATACAATATACTAACTAGTTTGATTTTCTCTAAATCTAGAAGAATGGCTGTAGCCGTAGATTTAAAAAAAAAAAAAAAAAAAAAAAAAGAATGCAAGAACTGAAAATATCAGAATAACATCAGAGAAGTTAACACTCAGTTATGTCAGCTTAAGTCTGAAGGACAAGTAGTTCATTGAAAGAATTTGTTAAAATAAAAGGTCAAAGAGGAAGGGTAAACATAATGAAGGAGATAGACTTACGTATGAACACATAATGAAAAGCTTGGAAATATTTAATTTACCTAAACAAAAGAAAATATAAGATGCTGGAGGTTATATAAAACATACAATGGTCAATTGAGAATTCCAGGCTAGCATCATATACAATAGGTTGCTGAGATACAGCACATTACAGAATTTATACCCTATACATCTTACCCGTTAGTGGAATCCATGGACGAAGAACTAGTTAATTGGGACCTTTACACACCCATTACACATACATGCATGAGCAAACATAAAGCCACACATATACAGGACCTAGCTCTCTTTCTACGTATAGATGTTATCTGGGTTCCATGTTGTGATGGAAATCCCTTATGAGAGAGTACAAGAGATGTTGAAAACAGGGTGGGCAAAGGAGCAGGAAGTGTGCTTTGTGGGCGAAGGGGGGACAATGCCCTCCATGATTTCAGCTTATTTACAGCATTTCCAGACATTCTCCTACCTCAAATCTGCATTCATACCCCTGACCTTTCTCCTGGAGTGTGGTTGCTTGCCTGTCCTTTCTTGCAAAACCACCTTATCAGCTCTGGGGGAGATGGCATGGTAAACAGGACAAAGGATCAGATTGTTACATTCCTAATGAGAATTTTGGCAGATGTACAAAACATAATAAAACTGCAAAAGATACACAAACCCTGGAGGTGCAGAGAGCAAAGTAATCAAATACAAAAAAATGAACTCTTAATAAACTGGATTTGTTTAATGTGTGATCTAGTTGCGGATTTCTCATCCACTTCAAATACCAGCCAATGTCAAAGACAATTGAACAGATTCCAGGTATCATTAGCCTGTTATAGCCCCCAACAATAATTATGAATGACAGACAAATACAAAAAAAAGTAAACCAAAAAGTAAAAAGTAAACAGCTTGACCTTAATTCACATACAAAATATATTTTTGGTTTGGTTTGGTTTGGTTTTATTATGCAGTAGCTGAGATCTCAAAATTCTCTTGAAAGCTTTATTTGGTATTTCACTGGTTCCTCTGTGTGGATCTGCCTATCTTATGGCCAGCAAGCCCATAGTTCCCAAATGTGTCGGAATTCATCTCAAATCAGATGAGGGGTAACATAAGTGTTCACCAGCCCTGGCTCATCTTGTGTCTTAGTTTAAGAAACCCCATTCATACAGACTAGAGAAAAAAATCACAGCATTCTCCAACAATAATTTAGATTAAGTTTGAAAACTGAAGAGGTTCTCCACTGTAACCAAAAAAATCTTGCCAAGTTCAGGGAGTATCTGTGAGAAGAGAACTATTGTTCCATAATGCATTATAATGTTGTTTTCTTTCATTCATTTCTATGTTGAGCCAGTAGGATATTTTCTTTGCTTCAGTGTTGCTGAAAACAAGAGGTTTTCATTTCTCCATGTTTCTGCGTCTTGAGAGAGCGCCCTGCAGCTACCAGAAAGAACTGATTAAATACATGATGAGGCATTTGGGACTCCATTTTTGGTAACTCTTCTTCATCTCTGGGTTTACAAATCATTCAATTTGAATTCTTCCTTCCATTTCTTCCTGTAACCTTTCCCTTCTGCATAACATAAGCATCACCTAACTTACGGTTCAATCTTGCAGTCCGAAAGGGAAGACAAAAAAAGCATCTGTCCATCCCACAGATTTCTATTTGGTGAATATTTGATGTGCACAGAACTGGAGGACAGGTGCCATTTTTTATTTCAGGACTCACGCCACTTCCTCACTTGCACATATACTTCTGTCTGTGGTGATCCATGAATGGTGACATATTTCCTCGCATAGGTGCAGTTCATATTGACAAAAAGTGTTTTTCTGCTGTTGTAGTAATGCTGTGCCTAGAAAAGATGCTTGCTAACTTAAGCCTTCCCTACAAAGCTATTACAGAAAAGATGATTTTATAAATATCTTGAATTAATATATGTAAATATTTTAATTTTAACGATATATCAGTTTCTCTGTTAAAATTTTAACAACCTTGTTAGCATACCCTCACTAAACCAGGACTGTGTTGCTTTCCATTTGTGGAAAATCATTTATGTCATTAAGAGGAAAAGAGTAACCAAATAACTTGAAAAATACTAAGGAAAATGCAGTACTCAGCTTTATAAAAAGCCTAATATTATAGTTGTTGGCTAACAGCACTTCATTGCTCTTGTATTGGGAACGCAGTGAAATGCAATCAGACATGACTGGATAGAAATTTGTAAAAGTCTATGTTTAATGGTTATCAAATTTGAACAGAAGGTTTTCTATAAAACTATTTAAGAGTGTCACACCCTGAAGCTAGGGATTACAGATAAGCTGCTGTCTGTGAGACTATATTTGATACATTAAAGAGTATGAATATGAATCCAAGAAAAATATGATAGGAAATTCCAAGCTTTGGAATTAACTGTGCATTTGTTAAATGCATGTTATTTGAATTCCAAATTATATTTTCATGACACACCACATGTTCTATGTATTAGCTTATGCAATAAAGTTGGTCAATACATTTATTTCAGACGCTGGTTTAGTTTGCAGTGATTATAGAATTATGGGCAGAAACTATGTGTTTTATACTTTGACAGTGAAGTTTATGGATTTGCTTATCTTTTACGAAAATATGCCAAAGCTAGATTCTGGAGGAAGAAGACATTCAATATATGAAGCAAAATGATTCTTAACAGAGGAGATTGTTGCAGCTTTTTTGCCTTTTTTTTTGTTTTTCTTTAATTTGCATTTGTGTTTGCATTTGCAGGTCCCATTGAGTGTAACAAGTCAGGTATACAGATCAACTTCAAAGAATGTAATAAATTCCTTATGTGAACTTTTTAAGGCAACAGTGAAAACTGACATACTACAAGTCTACTCTTACTGATGCATAACTCTTGCTGGAGCCAAGGTCTTAAAGTGTTGTTTTTTTGTTTTTTTTTTTTTCCTGTTTCTAAGCTTAATTTCAAATGGAATTCCAACTCTTAATTCCCCTGTTTGACACTAGTACAAAAGGAATAAAAATGAACAAAGCAGGACTGAATAGGTTTGTACAGCCAAAGGTATTGGAACCTCAGTGTTAATTTAAAATGAGAGGTGGCATCAAAGGCAATGAATTTGTGCATCCCATTACTTAGCAGCATATCATAGAATCATAGAATCATAGAATGGTTTGGATTGGAAAGGACCTTAAAGATCACCTAGATCCAAACCCCTGCCATGGGCAGGGACACCTTCCATTAGACAAGGTTGCTCAAAGGATGTTGTGAGGTTCTGCAGGGAGAAGATTACAAAGGCGAAGGCCCAGCTAGAACTTAAACTGGCTACTGCCGTTAAAGACGACAAAAAAAGTTTCTATAAATATAGCGGTGACAAAAGGAGGGCCAGGGAGAATCTCCCTCCTTTGTTGGATGCGGAGGGAAACTTTGCCATGAAGGGTGAGGAGAAGGCAGAGGTACTTAATGCCTTCTTTGCCTCAGTCTTTAATAGTCAGACTGGTCATCCTCAGGGTTTTCAGGCCCCTGAGCTGAGAGATGGAGATAGGATGCAGAGTGAAGCCCCAGTTGTTGAAGAGGTGGCAGTGACTGACCTGCTCTTCCACCTGGATGCGCACAAGTCCATGAGGCCAGACAGGATCCACCCAAGGATACTGAGGAAGCTGGCAGAGGAGCTTGCCAAACCACTCTCCATCATTTATCAGCAGTCCTGGTCAACCGGGGAGGTCCCAGATGACTGGAAGCTAGCAAATATGATGCCCCTCTACAAGAAGGGTCAGAAGGAGGATCCAGGGAACTACAAGTCTGTCAGCCTGACCTCGGTGCCAGGGAAGGTCATGGAGCAGATCATCTCTAAGTGCCATTATGCAGCAAGTGCGGGACAACCGGGGGATCAGGCTCAGCCAGCATGGGTTTATGAAAGGGAGTTCCTGCTTCACTAACCTGGTCTCCTTCTATGACAAGGTGACCCGCTTAGTGGATGAGGCGAAGGCTGTGGATGTTGTCTAATTGGACTTTAGTAAGGCCTTTGACACTGTCTCCCACAGCATTCTCCTGGAGAAGCTGGCTGCTCACGGCTTGGATGGGTGCACTCTACGCTGGGTTAAAAACTGGCTGGATGGCCCAGAGAGTGGTGGTAAATGGAGTCAAATCCAGTTGGCGGCCGGTCACAAGTGGTGTTCCTCAGGGCTCAGTACTGGGGCCAGTCCTGTTTAATATCTTTATCAATGATCTGGATGAGGGGATTGAGTGCACCCTCAGTAAGTTTGCAGATGACACCAAGTTGGGTGGAAGTGTCGATCTGCTGGAGGGTAGGAAGGCCCTGCAGAGGGACCTGGACAGGATGGACTGATGGGCAGGGGCCAACTGTGTGAGATTCAACAAGGCTCAGTGCCGGATCCTGCACTTGGGTCAAAACAAACACATGCAACGCCACAGGCTTGGGGAAGAGTGGCTGGAGAGCTGTCTGGCAGAAAAGGACCTAGGGGCGTTGGTCAACAGTTGGCTGAATATAAGCCAGCAGTGTGCTCAGGTGACCAAGAAGGCCAATGGCATCCTGGCTTGTATCAGGAATAGCGTGGTGTCCTGGTTTCAGCTGGGATAGAGTTAATTTTCTTCTTAGTAGCTGGTAGAGTGCTCTGTTTTGGATTTAGGATGAGAATAATGTTGATAAGATACTGATGTTTTGGTTCTTGCTGAGTAGAGTTTACACCAGTCAAGGACTTTTTAGCTTCTTGTGCTCTGCCAGGTGCATAAGAAGCTGGGAGGGAGCATAGCTAGGACAGCTGACCCAGACTGGCCAAAGGGCTATTCCATACCATATGACATCATGCTCAGTATATAAACTGAGGAGAGCTGGCCGGAGAAAAGGGGGCGATTGCTGTTCAGGAACGGGCTGGACATCGTCGGTGGGTGGTGAGAAATTGTGTCGTATATCACTTGCTTTACATTATTATTATTGTATTATATTATTATTATTACTACCATTCTATTTCATTTTACTTCAATTATTAAACTGTTATTATCTCAACCCACGAGTTTTTCTGACTTTCACCCTACCAATTTTCTCCCCTACCCCACGGGGGGCGGGGGGTGAGCGAGCGGCTGTGTGGTGCATAGTTGTTGGTTGGGGTTAAACCACGACAGTCCTTTTTGGCACCCGAACAGGGACATGAAAGGTTTGAGATAATAACAGATCAATCAGAGTGTATTAAGGAATTTGTATCTGTTAACAGTTGGTCATAATATTGATTCATCTGCACCATGCTCTTGTTTCTGCAGTACGTGTTAAAGTTTGGTGCTGGGTGTTGCAGTTTGCTGTGCTCTGCCGTGATTAGTGGTGTTTTGCCTGGGAGATTTGTTATTAAAACACTGACCTTGAGCGCTATCTGGTATTTGGGTTCTGTACTGAAGCCATTACTGTACTGCGGGTACCACCTCATGGAGACAATTAGCAATTATACCTCTTCCTCTGAGAAGTTTTTTACGGAGGAAATACAGAATGGCACCTTCGCTGCCTTCTTCGATGATGTTTCCTCCTTCATTACAACAACTTTTTTCTATCTTGAACATCCTTGGGTAGTTAAGATATATCTATTGATAGTTCTTGGGAATATTGTTTCGGCTTTGTCTAAGGTTAATGAGCATTTTAAGAATATCATACAGAGATCTGCCCCAAGGCTGGAAAGTTATGAGTGGCAGGGGGTGTGGGAGAGCATGGGCAAATGCCTAGGACGGTGGGCCCCTCCAATGTTTTGGAATTTCACCCCTGAACAAGTGCAGAATCCTGAAAAATTAGTAGAACATTTAGAGAAAGTATGTTGTCATCTTGACAGTTCTAGGGAGACACAAATTACTACAATGTGCTGGGGCCTAGCCCATGCCTACCGAGCCCTATTCAACACTATTCAGAACCCTCAAGGGGAAGAGAAGGTCTCTGGATCTGACAACAAAACGACGGGCGCTGTGGTTATGCCAGCCCCAGCGACAAGCACTGCCGATACGCCAGCCCCTGTGACGGGCGCTGCGGTTATGCCAGCCCCAGCGACAAGCACTGCCGATACGCCAGCCCCTGTGACGGGCGCTGCGGTTATGCCAGCCCCAGCGACAGGCGCTGTGGCTATGCCAGCCCCAGCAACAGGCACTGCAGTTATACCGGTCCCGGTAACAGACGCTGTGGCTACACCAGAGAACCAATCTGTACCAGTATCAGTCGCCCCTATACAGAAGAAAAAATACACGAGAAAATCAACTCGTTTAGTAAGGGCTGATGATGAACCAGGGCCATCACAAGAACAGGAGGAGGAAGAGGCAGAACCCACAAATGAGATGGTAACAACCCGATCTCTGTCCCTGAGTGAGCTGCGAGATATGCGAAAGGATTTTAGTCGTCATCCAGGCGAGCACATCATCACTTGGCTGCTCCGATGCTGGGATAATGGGGCCAGTAGCCTGGAATTAGAGGGTAGGGAAGCCAAGCAGCTGGGATCCATTTCTAGGGAAGGGGGCATTGACAAAGCGATTGGAAAAGGGGCAAAAGTCCTCAGCCTCTGGAGGCGACTTCTGGCAGCTGTGAAGGAAAGGTATCCCTTCAAGGAAGATTTTCTATGTCAGCCAGGCAAGTGGACCACCATAGAGAGAGGTATCCAATACCTGAGAGAATTAGCCGTGCTAGAGGTGATGCATAATGACTTAAACAATGAGCAGTTATCCAAAGATCCAGATGAAGCCCAGTGCACACGATCCATGTGGCGGAAGCTTGTACGGGGCGCACCATCATCGTATGCAAACTCTCTGGCAGTAATGACCTGGAAAGATGAAGAGGCACCAACAGTGGAAGAAGTGGCTGGCCAACTCCGACAATACGAAGAAAGTCTCTCTTCCTCCCTACGGTCCTGCATCTCGGCTGTGGAGAAACTGCCTGATGTGATAGCTGAGAAATTATCCCGGGAGCTCCAGCGATTCAAAGAGGACATGTCCTACTCCTCACCTGTACGGACCAGTATCTCAGCCATCAGGAGTAAGCATCCCTCTCTTCAAGAGAGAAGATACAGTGAATACACACCACGGGCCACCCTGTGGTTTATTCTGCGTGACCATGGAGAGGACATGAGGAAGTGGGATGGAAAATCTACCTCGACCTTAGAGGCACGAGTACGTGAGTTGCAAGGAAAAACAATTACAAAAGGTGGTTCTTCCAGGAAAATTGCTGCTCCAGTTTCCAGTGAGCAGTTCCCCAGACAGGGTAGAAGGGCTGATTTTGCTTCCGATCTTAATACAGGGGTTTTTGATTCGCATTTACAAGAAGTGAGTAACGAACGCTATGACCAGGACTAGAGGGGCCCTGCCTCCAGCCAGGTGGAGGAAAGGGATAACCGGGTGTACTGGACTGTGTGGATTCGATGGCCTGGCACATCAGACCCACAGGAGTATAAGGCTTTAGTAGACACCGGTGCACAATGTACCCTAATGCCATCAAGCTATGAAGGGGCAGAAACCATCTGTATTTCTGGAGTGACAGGGGGATCCCAACAGCTGACTGTATTGGAGGCTGAAGTGAGCTTAACCGGGAAGGAGTGGCAGAAGCACCCCATTGTGACTGGCCCAGAGGCACCGTGCATCCTTGGCATAGACTACCTCAGGAGAGGGTATTTCAAAGACCCAAAAGGGTACCGGTGGGCTTTTGGTATAGCTGCCTTGGAGACAGAGGAAATTAAACAGCTGTCTACCCTGCCTGGTCTCTCGAAAGACCCTTCTGTTGTGGGGTTGCTGAGAGTCAAAGAACAACAAGTGCCAATCGCTACCACAACAGTGCACCGGCGGCAATATCGCACCAGTAGAGACTCCCTGATTCCCATCCATAAGCTGATTTGCCAACTGGAGAGCCAAGGAGTGATCAGCAAGACTCGCTCACCCTTTAACAGTCCCATATGGCCAGTGCGAAAGTCTAATGGAGAGTGGAGACTAACAGTAGACTATCGGGGCCTGAATGAAGTCACGCCGCCACTGAGTGCTGCCGTGCCGGACATGCTAGAACTTCAATATGAACTGGAATCAAAGGCAGCCAAGTGGTATGCCACAATTGACATCGCTAATGCGTTTTTCTCAATCCCTTTGGCGGCCGAGTGCAGGCCACAGTTTGCTTTCACTTGGAGGGGGGTCCAGTACACCTGGAATCGACTGCCCCAGGGGTGGAAACACAGCCCCACCATTTGCCATGGACTGATCCAGACTGCACTGGAACAGGGTGGGGCTCCGGAACATCTGCAATACATTGATGACATCATCGTGTGGGGTAACACAGCAGAAGAGGTTTTTGAGAAAGGGAAGCAAATAGTCCAAATCCTTCTGGAGGCTGGCTTTGCCATAAAACAAAGTAAGGTCAAGGGACCTGCACAGGAGATCCAGTTTTTAGGAATAAAATGGCAAGATGGGCGTCGTCAGATCCCAATGGATGTGATCAACAAAATCACAGCCATGTCCCCACCAACCAGCAAAAAGGAAACACAGGCTTTCTTGGGCGTTGTGGGTTTTTGGAGAATGCATATTCCAAATTACAGTCTCATCGTAAGTCCTCTCTATCAAGTGACCCGGAAGAAGAACGATTTCAAATGGGGCCCTGAGCAACGACAAGCCTTTGAACAAATTAAACAGGAGATAGTCCATGCAGTAGCCCTTGGGCCAGTCCGGGCAGGACAAGATATTAAAAATGTGCTCTACACTGCAGCCGGGGAGAATGGTCCTACCTGGAGCCTCTGGCAGAAAGCACCAGGGGAGATTCGAGGTCGACCCCTAGGGTTTTGGAGTCGGGGATACAGAGGATCCGAGGATGGCTATACTCCAACTGAAAAAGAGATATTAGCAGCCTATGAAGGGGTTCGAGCCGCTTCAGAAGTGGTTGGTACTGAAGCACAGCTCCTCTTGGCACCCCGACTGCCAGTGTTGGGCTGGATGTTCAAAGGGAGAGTCCCCTGTACACATCATGCAACTGATGCTACATGGAGTAAGTGGGTCGCACTGATTACACAACGGGCTCGAATAGGAAACCCCAGTCGCCCGGGAATCTTGGAAGTGATCATGGACTGGCCAGAAAGCAAAGATTTCCGAATATCACCAGAGGAGGAGGTGACGCGTGCTGAGGAGGCCCCGCCATATAATAAACTATCAGAAAATGAGAAGCAATATGCCCTGTTCACTGATGGGTCCTGTCGTCTTGTGGGGAAACATCGGAGGTGGAAAGCTGCTGTATGGAGTCCTGTACGACAAGTTGCAGAAACTGCTGAAGGAGAAGGTGAATCAAGTCAGTTTGCAGAGGTGAAAGCCATCCAGCTGGCTTTAGATATTGCCGAACGAGAAAAGTGGCCAATGCTCTATCTCTATACTGACTCATGGATGGTGGCAAATGCCCTGTGGGGATGGTTACAGCAATGGAAGCAGAGCAACTGGCAGCGCAGAGGCAAACCCATCTGGGCTGCTGCATTGTGGCAAGATATTGCTGCCCGGATAGAGAACCTGGTTGTAAAAGTACGTCATGTAGATGCTCACGTACCCAAGAGTCGGGCCACTGAAGAACATCAAAACAATCAGCAGGTGGATCAGGCTGCTAAGATTGAAGTGGCTCAAGTGGACCTGGACTGGCAACATAAGGGTGAATTATTTCTAGCTCGGTGGGCCCATGACACCTCAGGCCACCAAGGAAGAGATGCAACATATAGATGGGCTCGTGATCGAGGGGTGGACCTGACCATGGACACTATTGCACAGGTTATCCATGAATGCGAAACATGCGCTGCAATCAAGCAAGCCAAGCGGTTCAAGCCTCTCTGGTATGGAGGACGATGGCTGAAATATAAATATGGGGAGGCCTGGCAGATTGATTATATCACACTCCCACAAACCCGCCAAGGCAAGCGCCATGTGCTTACAATGGTGGAAGCAACCACTGGATGGCTGGAAACATATCCCGTGCCCCATGCCACCGCCCGGAACACTATCCTGGGCCTTGAAAAGCAAGTCCTATGGCGACATGGCACCCCAGAAAGAATTGAGTCAGATAACGGAACTCATTTCCGAAACAGCCTCATAGACACCTGGGCCAAAGAGCATGGCATTGAGTGGGTATATCACATCCCCTATCACGCACCAGCCTCCGGGAAAATCGAACGATACAATGGACTGTTAAAGACTACACTAAAAGCAATGGGTGGTGGGACATTCAAACACTGGGATACACATTTAGCAGAGGCCACTTGGTTAGTCAACACTAGGGGATCTGCCAATCGAGCTGGCCCTGCCCAGTCAAGACTTTTACGTACTGTAGAGGGGGATAAAGTCCCTGTAATCCACCTAAAAAATATGACAGGGAAGACGGTCTGGGTTACTCCTGCTTCAGGCAGAGGTAAGCCCATTCGTGGAATTGCTTTTGCTCAAGGACCTGGATGTACTTGGTGGGTGATGCAGGACGATGGGGAAGTCCGATGTGTACCTCAAGGGCATTTGATTTTGGGTGAAAATAGCCAATGAACTGAATTGTATAATGTTAGTTGCTATATAATACTGGATGTCATCACTACTATGGTTGCTATATGCTATATCAACAGTATACAGTAAGAATCACTCAAATTAATTAAGAATGAACTTTGAGGAAACCAAGCAAAGTACAGCGGTGATGGAACCAGAACTGGCTTCAGCATGCAACAATCTAACACCACACACCATCTCTCCTGCCCTGAAAGACTGTTATGACAGATGAAGCCCAAAGTCACGGACTAAATGAACTCAATGGACATTATGTGGACATTTGTGGATGTTTATGGACATTTTACAGACATTTTACAGGAGTGGTCCATAGAATAAGTGGGGTGGTGGTTAATGAGGATGTATTGGATAATGTGGGACCTGAGCATGACGTAAATGGTATGGAATAAGGGGTGGATACTGTCCTGGTTTCAGCTGGGATAGAGTTAATTTTCTTCTTAGTAGCTGGTAGAGTGCTCTGTTTTGGATTTAGGATGAGAATAATGTTGATAAGATACTGATGTTTTGGTTCTTGCTGAGTAGAGTTTACACCAGTCAAGGACTTTTTAGCTTCTTGTGCTCTGCCAGGTGCATAAGAAGCTGGGAGGGAGCATAGCTAGGACAGCTGACCCAGACTGGCCAAAGGGCTATTCCATACCATATGACATCATGCTCAGTATATAAACTGAGGAGAGCTGGCCGGAGAAAAGGGGGCGATTGCTGTTCAGGAACGGGCTGGACATCGTCGGTGGGTGGTGAGAAATTGTGTCGTATATCACTTGCTTTACATTATTATTATTGTATTATATTATTATTATTACTACCATTCTATTTCATTTTACTTCAATTATTAAACTGTTATTATCTCAACCCACGAGTTTTTCTGACTTTCACCCTACCAATTTTCTCCCCTACCCCACGGGGGGCGGGGGGTGAGCGAGCGGCTGTGTGGTGCATAGTTGTTGGTTGGGGTTAAACCACGACACGTGGCCAGCAGGACCACGGAGGTGATAGTGCCCCTGTCCTCGGCACTGGTGAGGCCGCACCTCGAGTACTGTGTTCAGTTTTGGGCCCCTCACTACAAGAAGGACACTGAGGTGCTGGAGTGTGTCCAGAGAAGGGCAACAAAGTTGGTGAAGGGTCTAGGGCACAAGTCTTATAAGAAGAGGCTGAGGGAGCTGGGGTTGTTCCGTCTGGAGAAGAGGAGGCTGAGGGGCGACCTGATTGCTCTCTACAACTACCTGACAGGAGGTTGTAGCGAGGTGGGGGTCGGTCTCTTCTCCCAAGTAACGAGTGATAGGACGAGAGGAAACGGACTCCAGTTGCACCAGGGGAAGTTTAGGTTGGATATACGGAAAAACTTCTTCACCTAAAGGGTAGTCAAGCATTGGAACATGCTGCCCAGGGAAGTGGTCGAGTCTCCATCCCTGGAGGTATTTAAAGAACGGATAGACGTGGTGCTTTAGGGACATGGTTTAGTGGTGGACATGGCAGTGCTAGGTTAACGGTTGGACTCGATGACCTTAAGGGTCTTTTCCAACCTTAACGATTCTATGATTCTATGATTCTATGATTCTATGAAAGCTCCATCCAGCCTGGCCTTGAACACTTCCAGGGATGGGGCTTCCACAACTTCTCTGGGCAACCTGGTCCAGTGCCTCACCACTCTCATAGTAATGAGTTTCTTCCTTATATCTAATCTAAATCTACCCTCTTTCAGTTTGTAGCCATTACCCTTTGTCCTATCACTACATGCCCTTGTAAAAATTCCCTCTCCAGCTTTCTTGTAACCCTCTTCAGGTACTGGAAGGCTGCTGTAAGGTTTCTCTGGAGCTTTCACTACTTTATGCTGAATAACCCCAACTCTCTCAGCCTGTCTTCGTAGGAAAGGTGCTCCAGCTCTCTGGTTGTCTTTGTGGCCTTCCTCTGGACCTGCTCCAACAGGTTCATGTCCTTCTTATGTTAGGGGTTCCAGAGCTGAACACAATACTCCAGGTGGGGTCTCAGGAGACCAAGAGTAGAGGGGCAGAATCACCTCCCTCGACCTGCTGGTCACACTTCTTTTGATGCAGCCCAGGATACGGTTGGCTTTCTGGGCTACAAGTGTACATTGCTGGCTCATGTTGAGCTTCTCATATCCAACACCCCCAAGTCCTTCTCCTCAGGACTGCTCTGAATCCATTCTCCACCCAGCCTGTATTTGTGCTTGGGATTGCACCAACCTTGCAGCACTTGGCCTTGTTGAACTTCATGAGGTTTGCACGGGTTCACCTTTGAAGCCTGTCAAGGTCCATCTGAATGGCATCCCTTCCCTCCAGCATGTCGACTGCACCGCACATCTTGGTGTCATCTGCAAACTTGCTGAGGATGCACTCAATCCCACTGTCTGTGTCTCCGACAAAGATGTTAAACAGCGCCAGTCCCAGTACTGACTCCTGAGGAACTCCACTCGTCAGTGATCTCCACTTGGACGTTGAGCTGTTAACTGCAACCCTTTGAGTGTGATCGTCCAGCCAATTCCTTATCCACTGAGTGGTCCATCCATCAAATCCATGTATTTCCAATTTAGGGACATATATGTCATGCAGGACAGCATCAAATGCTTTGCAAAAGTTCAGGTAGATGATGTCAGTTGCTCTTCCCTTATCCACCAACGCTGTAACCACACTGCAGAAGGTCACCAAATTTGTCAGGCATGATTTGCCCTTGGTGAAGCCATGTTGGCTTGTCACCAGTCACCTCCTTGTTTTCCATTTGCCTTTCTGAGTTTCGAGGAAGATCTGCTCCATGATCTTGCTGATCACAGAGGTGAGACTAACTGGCCTGTAGTTCCCTGGGTCTTCCTTTTTTCCCTTTTTAGAAATGGGGCTTATGTTTCCCTTTTCCAGTCAGCGGGAACTTCACCGGACTGCCACGACTTCTCAAATATAATGGACAATGGCTTAGCAACTTCATCCATTAGTTCCCTCAGGACCTGCAGATGCATCTCATCAGGTCCATGGACTTGTGCACCTTCAGGTGCCTTAGATGGTCTCAAACCTGATCTTGTCCTACAGTGGGTTTATTTCACTGCTCACAGCTCACAAGTCAAATGAAGTTCCATTTCAGAACTAGTGCAACACATTTTGTTATTTCTGTTATTACCAGCTCTCTTAAGAAATACACCCCCCACAACAGCCCATGACTATCCAACCATTAAACAAAGAATATTTTTAAAAACTTAGAAGTCATCGCTTGTTCGAAAGAGGAGTCTCGATGATAAAATGGATCTGATGCGTCTTCAACATTTCAGTGTAATGAAGTTTCAGTGTGCATTTAAGTTTGTGGCTTCACAAGCAATAAAAGCCAAACTAAATCTTTATTGTTCCTTAAAGTAAATGTTCTGTCTTCCTTGGGCCCGTTCTCCACCCTCCCGAATATCATATTCCCAGTTCTTGCCATTCCAACCAGCACTCATGGGGTCACATAAACAGCCAAGCAGGTCAGTATTTCTGAAGAAAGTATTACTGTAGGGTTAATTTTCAGATGTGTGAAAGAACTTCTAGTGCTGACCTCTTCTGTGATCATTAGCTTACATCATCAAAGTCACCCATAAGGCTACTCTCTGTAGTTCTTCAGAAAAAAGTGTACTTTAGGCAGAGGAGTAAATTATGGATCTAAACAACTTCAGTATAACATAAGACTCATTAGCAATTTCTTAAAATATCCATCAGCAGAGTTAGATGCAACCTTTATACCAATGCTGCATTTGTACCATTACTGTATAGCATCACCTTTATATCATCATTTGTGGCAACGTGAATAGAATATTTTTTAAAATCTTTTTCTAAATTAACTGCTGTAATGACTCCATAATTCCTATACAGCCGTATTTTTATCTCCAACTCTGAGAAAATAAAATCTTCCCATCCAATTACCTTTGCAGATTTTTTCTCTTCCCTTTGCTAGTCCTTGCTCCTTTAAAAACATGAAATTATATGTATCATTTTAGTTGAATGTAAGCGGAAACATCAGAAAAAACATGAAAATTGTTAAGAAACTCAAATCACTGTACCATAATTTGGATCAGATTTGTTCCTCTTTTCAGATTCAGTACTTCAAGTCCCATCACTGAAAGGCCCACCATCACATGCAACCCAGGTCAAATTAAAATTTTAATCCAGGCATTTGGCCTAGCTGTGTCAATGCAGGCTTTGCTTCTTCCTCCCTGGCAGGCTGTGGAGCCACAGGCTGCTGGAATGGTCATAGTTTATCAGGAAGCCAGATCAATACCTACCTCCCTGCAAAACAGCTCTTCCACCATTAGCTCAGGCTGCATCCAATGCCAACTCTACAATACTACTGTAGCTGCCCTAGTGCTACAGGCAAAACTTTCTCACACAGCAGCTGTTGACTAAGTTACTTGTAAAATGAGGACGCACTGTTACAAATTGCCTCCTGAACAATTCTCATGTGCTTTCATCAATGTAGGAATAATATAAATTTACTATCACAATTAAAACACATATAAATTTTAAATGAAGCACACAAACCTCGATTTGATGTATTATTTAATGCATGCGACAGGTAGTGAGAGCAAATATTTCTTGTTCTCTACAGTAGAGGAAGCAGAAATTGTATTGAATTACAGGCTTTTAAGACTCAGCAGAAGCTGGTTAGCATCCATCAGTAAAATGTCCAAAACATTCTGCCTGCAAACAGCCTTCTCAGATCTGCCCTAACACTCAATACAACCAAGCAACACGTACGCAATATAGCGACTCTACAAAATATTTGCAATAAAAAGCTGGGACTAGGAAGCACTTATAGAATCATAGAATCATTAAGGTTGGAAAAGACCCTTAAGATCATCGAGTCCAACCATTAACCTATCACTGCCAAGTCCACCACTAAACCATGTCCACTTATACATAAGTAAGAGAGTGATTAAAGGCTGTAGCAGCAGAAAAGCAGACCAATGAACTGGAAATTAAACAAGGGACTAGCCAAATAAGAAGTAGGGGACTGGAAGATTTGTTGGGCAAGGAGACAGGATGTCTACAAGGGTGGGGGAAACACTGGAGAGATTGAGACAGTGGAAAGAGACCTCTCAGTATTCAATTTCTAAGGATTAATCAAAGGTTGTAAAAAGTTGGATGAAAGCTTTTTAGATTTGTCTCAAGGTCCCTATTCTTTGAAACTGCACTCATTTCATAGCTTCTAGTTCCCCCAAGTTAATGTGCCAAGTTTCTGTCCCTGGAGAGAATCTATTTTCCATCTGAAGCAATATATGTTGTTTGGCTACAAGAACTGCTTTAGAGAATCTGGCTTTCCACAACTTAGAGACCTTCCAAGATGCTGGGATATATTCCAAAATGTAGTTCTAGGAAGTATTATCATATTCCTCTACTTATCATTATCAGATTTATCTTTTACCTTATTTTAGTCAAGACAGTTGAAGCCTAGGACAGTCCCAAAACATCTTGGTAATCCACAACTCCAATACATCTGCTTTGGCAGAGCATGTGCAGGACAAGTGCTTGGGCCAGTCTTAATCATAACCAATAATAAAGTTTTTAATGTCTTTCGAGACATTTCCCACCAGCTAGGGTTCAATGATGTACACAAATCTTAGTCTGAGGCCTGGCACCAATGACTGAAAATGGGAAAAGTCTTTTGGGCCAGTATTTGTTACAGGCTGTGTGTAGCTGACTGCTTGAACCTGATAGACTCTCTTCACATCAAAAGAAATATCACTTATTGGTATTCTCTGTCCTAAATGAAAACAAAACAGAACAAAACAAAATAAAAAAATCCCAGGTCCTTAAGGATATGTTCTCTCTTTAGGTTCAATGGGTTCAGGTACTATACAGCCTATATACATTGATGGGTGTTAATACTACAATGGCTGAAGTGAAGCCTCTGAAATTAACTGAATGACACAATCTATCTTCTTATCCATCCACTCTCACATAATATTTTTGTTGATTTTCCAGTACACTCACCCCAATGTTTAGAATTAACTTCCAAGAAGTGATTATATTTAAGTTTATGCCAAAGTGGTGTATATTGTCTGGTAACCAGTGTTGCAGGAGGCATCTTGCAGTTTAAGCTGCAGTAGGCTAACCCCAACGACTCCGTGAATGAGGGGTAAACCCTCATTCTCGCAGTAAAAGCTCAGCAGTGCTGCATTATGAAATTTGGTTTTCCAGAAAAAAAGGAAGGGTCATCTGAAAGAACTGAAAGATGGGCACACAAAAGTTTCCAGATCAGATGAAGGCTGCAAATTGCAAAAAATTTTTTTTTCCTCTCATCTGCCTGCAAGAGAAATACTTAAAAATCAAGTTTATTTTCCCACAGTCATATAGAAGAATGATAACCAGGAGACCTCTTAGGACATGCAGAGTTATAGAAGGCATGTTAATTTTGTCCTAGAGGCTGATGGTAAGATCTCTCCAGCTGCCAAGATCTCTGAAATGTGCTCTAAATTAATTTTGAGCAGATTTTCCATCTCATTGAAGATAAGCATCAAAGGAACATCATTAAGATTGTAAAATCAATCATGTAAAAGGTAGAATATGCCAAAATCTTACGCTGCATATCCAGAAGTGGCTGGAATAGAGATTGCTATACAACTTCAATTCAGTCCATTGTGCAGTCCTTAATTTCCACCTGCCTTAATCAGGGCAGTAAAAGATTTGTATCTTTAAGCAGCACAAAACTGAGTATGGTATCTGTCACTAAGATTTATTATTCACATCCCAATTTGTAAGAAGCAAAAGAGCTTTTGCCTGCCATAGACTGCAACAACAGGTTTGTTAAAGTGGGTTTCAAGGACCCAACTTTTCAGCTTTGCTCACTGTTTTTGCCATATAAGATATCCAAATCCTCTCCTGTTTTGCTTTCATTGACGTATTTTTCTCTTTAAATTAAGGAATGACTATATTTAAATTTATTTGTTTCTAGAGGGCTGGTAAAAAACTAAGAGAGAAATAAATAGTCTGTTCAGATTTCTCAGCTGGTTACTAAATTAAATTTAAAACCTTGCTTATGCCTGCCATCATGTTGACTGGGGAGAGTTCCAAGATTATTTCATTTATAAATGTCTCCTCTCTTCACCTAATAATTCTAACTTATCTAAGAATAAAAGAAGTTTAAATGTTAATTTAAGTTTTCTTTGATGATCAGAATAGTTGCTGTTAGGTTAAACATCTTGTTTACATCAAGCAAATGATTAGAACACATAACAAGATACAAATTACATGAGTCACCTCAGAAACTACAATACATGCATATTTACAGCTTTGATGTATACATTAATATTTTTGGTTAAGAAGTCATATTTTAAATTCTCTGACCAGTAAATCTTTTAATAGGCTTTCTTTAGTTTATTTTTAGCTTTTCCTAATACTGCTCAGTTAGGTAGGAGCTATTCAGTATTTTTTTCTTTTTTTCAGATGGTAAATGAAGGCACAGAGAGATTAATTCAAAAGTGTCTTTAAAGTATGTGTAGCTGTTCTGGAATTCTTAAAACTTGATTCTTCGATAAAGTTATTATGCTGGATGTAAACTTAAAGATCACCGCCCATTGATTTCCTTCAATGGTTTTCCGCACTAAGTCATAGTGTATTGTTTCCTACTTTTCACGTGGAAAATCAGAAATACCCAGTTATCCAGAGACAGTGATGTATGAAATCACTCTTGAAGTTTTCTCATCTCTTTCCATGGATACTAGAAAAAGTATAGAGCAACTAATTATACTTCTAAATAAGTATACCTTAGCAAGATACCTACATTTAGTATGACAAAATCAGGCCTCAATGTTATTATCAAAAAGTTTGTATCCTTTATAAAGGAAAAAAGCCATATATGACTTCATACGTATGGAGAATACACAGTGATTCTCCGAAACCAATAGTCCTTCATGAAGATCACTAAAGTACTTTGATACCAGTTCTCTGTCTTTCAGTGTCTGGTGTGGTTTTTTTTGTTTGTTCTGGTTTTAAAAAGTATTCATTGTATTAACCCTATTTTGGACTCTATTTACACTGTAAGCTAGCGACTGAGCAAGTCCAAAGCATCCCCACATACACTAGAGCATATCTGCCTAGAGCTTTACACCATTAATTTAAGTGATACAAACTCAAGCTGATATCTTCGCCATGTTTTGCAGAGATGCTAAGTAAAGCAGAAATATTCTGTTAAACTAACAAACACACAGTGGATTGGCATCTACAAATACAGGGGTGAGGCTAGGATGGGGACTACAAGATTAGATACCCAGTGCATGTGAGAGAACTGTCCCAGAGGACCCTCTGGACTGAGCATGACCAGTGCTCTCTCTGCTTTTTAGAAAGGAGGTCAGGAATTAGAGCTCTCTGTGATTTTTACATCACAGGAATGAGTTGGCTCCATCTCATTTCATACTCAATCGTCTGTAAATCTGATCTGAGTCTAAAGGCAAACAATCAGCTACAGATAAACCATTGAAAATTGTATTATGGATGGTAAAGATTAACTAGATATGTTTTAAAAAGAATTGACTGAGATATTTAGTTGACAGTGATTTGAAAATTCTGCAGTCTTTTGCCTGTATCAATTCTGGATTCATTCTCATGGAAAAGTTCAAAGAAAAAATTCTAGTCACAATTTGTGTGACTGATACACTCAGACAATGTCAGAATAATAGAGATAGTGTCTTGCACAGTGTGGTAAGTAGAGATGTTTTGGTGAAGTGAGAAACCTGGCTTGAGTCTGACTCAAACAGTAGGAATTCAAATCTCACATTATTGGCCATTATCCAATGCAGAAAGCCCTGATTCACGTCTCTTTTCTCTGGCTTTTAGCACCCTGTTCATCCTGACACAGAATGAATCTAACTGTTGAAATCTCTGCATATTTTCAAAGATTAGATTCTTCTCTTTTCCTTTTAAATAAACCCATATTTTTATCTTCTTCTTCCAGATTACGCCTTACAAAATATGGAGTGAATGCCAGAAACCTAACTTTAAATGTTGACTCAGTTAAAAAGGAATCTATTTCATAGTATCACATCATTCTACCACATCAATCAATATCAATGCTCATCACATTAATAACTAATGATATGGCAGTAGTGCAGTTCCAACTAGAATATTGTGTTACATTCTGGAAGTGATTTATCAGAAAGATGGACGTATTGGAATGAGTTCAGAGAAGAGCAACCAAAATCATTATGGAGAAAAAGGGAGTGACCAGAAAAGCCTAAAAGTTTAGACAGCAGTTATCATCAAAATACTGACGTTTAAAATTTTCAGATGATTAGTCATATTTTTTTGTATCATATAATTTTAATTGTGACCACACTAGTTTAGTGCAATAGCAGATGATAACAGTCTATGCATACCTTGTGTGCGTAAATATGTAGCAAAGGAAAGAAAATATTTAGCAAAATATTGTATCAATGGGAATATAACAAGACATGACTAAATTTTTTTTTTAAATGGGAAAATATATAAAGAATAGAAGTAAATTCTTGACACTGAGCACCATCAGCCTTTCAACTGACTTCTCAAGGATGACAAAAGAAAACCTAGAGCATGGCTTATTCAAATGTAGTCTGACAAGATAACCATTACATGTTCGATCCCTGACCCAGGTACAAAATGGACAAATAATCTAATAGTTCCTTTTTTTTAGTTCCTTTTTTCTGATTCTCTGATGATGTCAGAAAATGAAGATAAAATTTTCCATGCCTTAGAAACATTTCATAATTAGCCCTTTCTCAATTTCCAGAGCCATCCTTTTTTAACCTGGACAACACATCCAGAAGTTTTGAGACAAAGAATAAAATGCCTGTTAACAGCATAAATGTCCCCATCTTAGGCTACTAGGCTATATTTGATAATGTAGAGATGGTTATGCTGGGGAAAACCCCAAATAAAAACAAAACCCCAAACCCCAACTTTAACAATACAGCGATATACATAAATAAAATTTAGGAATTATAAGGCTTTGGAACTAGACTTGGAGCTAGATTTCCAAAATAAAAAGGAGAATATAGTTTTATGTAATTTATTTGTCTTAGGTTGCATTTTAAGAAGAGGTAATTCTGCTTTTTTTAAGGACAGTTAAAATTACTTAACCTACTTTTATAAATTATTTTATGCACATACTATATATGTGATTTATAGTTGCTAATTAGGATAACTTTCCCAGGTTTAAATATGATTTGTTTGTCTTCCTTTGGTTTATTATCTCTTTACCTATCTGCCTGAATTCCCAACTTTCTCTTATTTCTTTAGTCTCTATACCTAAGCACTTTACCTGAAACTGAAATGTGAAATGAGTTCCTTTCCACTTTAGCAGTGTCTAATGCACATTTTCTAAGAGCTGTCTGGTGAAGTATAATCTTTGTCATAGGAAAGCTAGGGCTGGGAGAACCTCAGAGTGTCCTCTAGTCTGTTCCCCTATTTTAATACAGGGGTAGCTTGTCAGGAGCTGTTCTTAAAATTTTCTTCTGATGGAGATCCCACAGCCTTCTCAGCTAACACATGCTAGCAATGAGATATCCAGACCATTATCCTTAATTTTAGGAAGTTTATTGTAATGTCTCGATTGACTCTCAATATGTTTTAAGTTTAATTTCTCACGGTTTCTACTATAAACAAAGAGAACAGATTTTGGAGTTTTTATTTTAAGACTTTTTTAAAAAATTGTATGCTCTTAAAAAACAGGAAAACAGTTTAATATACTGGGTGGATGGAGAGAATTAAGAGCAAATAACTAATGGATGTTTAATTTAATTTTTATTTAGTATGTCCTTCCTACCTGATCACTTTTAATCTTTATGGCTTTTTGTCTTGTTGTAGTTTGAATATATACTCAGTCTCATCATGCTTATAATGCCAAAGAAATACTGGCAAGCCAATCTTTCCTTTAGCTGCAAGCCTATTTTAGCCTCTGCTTGATTTTCATCATCACCCCTAATTTGTGGTGCTGCGGACTTTTGACTCATGAAGGAGTGTAGAAACTCACTTACAACTTGCTGTTATTATTATCTAGGCTATTTAACTAACCCTTTTATCGGCCTCTTTGAATGTCTGCAGAATAGCAGGTACATTTTTCCCTCTTGTATTTGGTATTTATATTCAGGTTTTCTTACAAATGTCTGGCTAAAATTGGTTGTGAAGAAAGGTTATCTAATTAGCTAACTGAAAATATTTTGTGATGTCTGGTCTTGCTTATTGGCTTTTTAATAGCAAAAAGGACCAAAACATAACCAAAATGTTCCTGTCAAAAAGAGATGTCACAAAAATTTTACAGAAGGAGAGAAACAACTCAAATTTGGGTACTAGATAAATTTTTTAAAAAGAAGCTATGGGAAAACATCAATGTTTAACATGTAGAACTGCACAAAACCTGTGTATCCTTCAGTTTTGGAGACCTGCAGAATTGAACAATTCTCTGTAGGTTTATTTAGGTGTTATACTTCTAGCACAATTATGAAGCAAACACGACATGGTGCATGCCTAAGCTTGCACATAGCCTAAAACAAAGATTCTGAGAACCTTGACCTACCTTCCTTTTAGATCCTGTAAATGTCACTATGACGCAGCTTTCCTTCAAAGTTCCCTAGAGTTGGGCAAATTGGAGATCAGGAGTACAGAAAAACACATGAGTTCACTCTTTTGGGTACAAGAAATGATGGTTAAGTGAAAGATTGGAGACTAATTTGCCTAGAATTAACAAACACTGATAATTAAAAAAACTATGAAATGGAACAGCTGATGCTGACAGTTAAGTTATTACTTTCTAGTGCATACAAGAAGAGGAAAAAAGATTGCAGCATGTGTTATGTAGAAAATATAACTATTGATAGATACTGGACTGAAACATCTGGAAAACATACTACCAAAATACTCTTCATTGTCAAAAACAAGTTTTGCAGAAAACACCCACTGATGGATAGATAGTATTGAATCTTTTGTGGAATATAAGACTTGTGAAAAAAGATTATTCCACCTTGCTATAGGATATAAAGGATACAAATAAAAATTTGCAAATTTTTTCAAGATTTGAGTCCGTTTGTGCTAAAAAAGATAAGTGGGTAAGATGCAGAAAAATCTCACAGTATTTTGAAGAACTGGCCCTTAGGATAGCCTGCAGGTTGTTGAGCTGAAATCTAACAGGTAAAACAGATGCCAACTGTGAGGGAGGTATAAACAGTACAGATGCACTGGTTTAAAACAGCATCAACTTGATAGACTGTAGCTGTCAGATTTTTGCTACTTCTTTTCCCCTCATGTTTCTAAAATGCTAATTCTGTGGCACTTTCATTGTTTTGGGGACAAAAGAAAGTACATATCCTTTTATCTATTCTTTATATGCAGGGAGTGCCAGAGCCTTGCTCTGGTGACGGAGGGCTGCCAAGACAACACCTGTGTGAGGTGCGAGCAGGTGGAGAATCTGCTCAGCGTGGTGGCAGAGCTGAAAGAAGTAGCAAGATTGAGGAGTATCAGGGAGTGCGAGAGGGAGACAGACTGGTGGAGCCACTCCCTACCATCCCTGAGACGAGCACACCAGATGGAAGCATCAAGAGGAGAGGCTCCCCCACCCTCTTGCCACCGGGCAGAAGGAGGGGACCTAAGAGATGGAGGGGGATGGAAACGGATCCCTGCTCGGCGCAGCAGGCAAATCCTCTCCCGGGCGACCTCGCCTCCCCAGGTGCCCTTACACAATAGGTACAAGGCTCTGGAACTTGGGGGCCAGGAGGATGAAGATACGGAAAGTGATCCATCCAAGGGGTTGACTAGGGGGAACCAGTCAGCCCCACGCATTACAATGATCACTGGTAAGAAAAAAAAGAAGGGTAATTGTCATAGGTGACTCCCTTCTGAGGGGAACAGAGGGCCTGATATGCTGACCGGACCCATCCCATAGGGAAGTCTGCTGCCTCCCTGGGGCAAGGATAAGAGACATTATTAGGAAGCTCCCTAGGCTGGTATAATGGTCCGATTATTATCCACTATTGGTTGTTCAGGTTGGCAGTGATGAGGTAGCTGATAGAGACATGAAGATGATCAAAAGGGACTTTAGAGAACTGGTGCAATTACTTGAAGGATCAGGAGTGCAGGTAGTGTTTTCCTCCATCCCTTCAGTAGCCAGGAGGCATACGGAAAGGCACGGGAAGATCCATCTCATTAACGCGTGGCTCAGAGGCTGGTGCCAGCTGTGGAATTTTGGGTTTTTCAGTCATGGGTCAGTTTACATGACAGCAGGCCTGCTGGAGACAGATGGGGTTCACCTGTCTCAAAAGGGGAAAAGGATTCTGGCTCACGAGTTAGCAGGCCTCATTGAGAGAGCTTTAAACTAGATGTAAAGGGGGAAGTGGATAGAGAGTGTTTTGATTGTCTAGAGATCAATGAAGGTAAATGATAAGGCTGAGTGCTTATGAGTAAAGATCAGAGGGAAGGCTAATAAGGCAGATATCCTGGTGGGAGTCTGTTATAGACCACCCAACGAGGATGAGGAAACAGGCGAAGTATTCTACAAGCGGTTGGCTGAAGACTCACAATCTCTAGCCGTTGTTCTCGTGGGAGACTTCAACTTACCAGATATCTGCTGGAAATACAACACAGTAGAGAGAAAGCGGCCTCGGAGGTTACTGGAGTGCGTGGAAGATAACTTCCTGACGCAGCTGGTAAGCAACCCAAGCAGAGGAGGTGCCCCGCTGGCCCTGCTGTTTACGAACAGAGAAGGCTTGGTGGGCGATGTGGTGGTCGGAGACTGTCTTGGGCTCAGTGACCATGAAATGATAGAGTTTTCAATTCTTGGAGAAGTAGGGAAGGGGGTCAGCAAAACCGCTACCCTGAACTTTAGAAGGGCGGACTTTGGGCTGTTCGGGAGTCTGGTTAAGAGAGTCCCTTGGGAGGCAGTCCTGAAGGGCAAAGGAGTCCAGGAAGGTTGGATGTTATTCAAGAAGGAAGTCTTAAAGGCTCAGGAGCAGGCCGTCCTCATGTGCCATAAGACAAGCAGGTGGGGGAGAAGACTGGCCTGGCTGAACAGAGAGCTTTGGCTGGAACTCAGGAAAAAAAGGAGAGCTTACCACCTTTGGAAGAAGGGGCAGGTGACTCAGGAGGACTACAAGGATGTTGTGAGGTTCTGCAGGGAGAAGATTACAAAGGCGAAGGCCCAGCTAGAACTTAAACTGGCTACCGCCGTTAAAGACGACAAAAAAAGTTTCTATAAATATAGCGGTGACAAAAGGAGGGCCAGGGAGAATCTCCCTCCTTTGTTGGATGCGGAGGGAAACTTTGCCATGAAGGGTGAGGAGAAGGCAGAGGTACTTAATGCCTTCTTTGCCTCAGTCTTTAATAGTCAGACTGGTCATCCTCAGGGTTTTCAGGCCCCTGAGCTGAGAGATGGAGATAGGATGCAGAGTGAAGCCCCAGTTGTTGAAGAGGTGGCAGTGACTGACCTGCTCTTCCACCTGGATGCGCACAAGTCCATGAGGCCAGACAGGATCCACCCAAGGATACTGAGGAAGCTGGCAGAGGAGCTTGCCAAACCACTCTCCATCATTTATCAGCAGTCCTGGTCAACCGGGGAGGTCCCAGATGACTGGAAGCTAGAAAATATGATGCCCCTCTACAAGAAGGGTCGGAAGGAGGATCCAGGGAACTACAAGTCTGTCAGCCTGACCTCGGTGCCAGGGAAGGTCATGGAGCAGATCATCTTAAGTGCCATTATGCAGCAAGTGCGGGACAACCGGGGGATCAGGCTCAGCCAGCATGGGTTTATGAAAGGGAGTTCCTGCTTCACTAACCTGGTCTCCTTCTATGACAAGGTGACCCGCTTAGTGGATGAGGCGAAGGCTGTGGATGTTGTCTAATTGGACTTTAGTAAGGCCTTTGACACTGTCTCCCACAGCATTCTCCTGGAGAAGCTGGCTGCTCACGGCTTGGATGGGTGCACTCTACGCTGGGTTAAAAACTGGCTGGATGGCCCAGAGAGTGGTGGTAAATGGAGTCAAATCCAGTTGGCGGCCGGTCACAAGTGGTGTTCCTCAGGGCTCAGTACTGGGGCCAGTCCTGTTTAATATCTTTATCAATGATCTGGATGAGGGGATTGAGTGCACCCTCAGTAAGTTTGCAGATGACACCAAGTTGGGTGGAAGTGTCGATCTGCTGGAGGGTAGGAAGGCCCTGCAGAGGGACCTGGACAGGATGGACTGATGGGCAGGGGCCAACTGTGTGAGATTCAACAAGGCTCAGTGCCGGATCCTGCACTTGGGTCAAAACAAACACATGCAACGCCACAGGCTTGGGGAAGAGTGGCTGGAGAGCTGTCTGGCAGAAAAGGACCTAGGGGCGTTGGTCAACAGTTGGCTGAATATAAGCCAGCAGTGTGCTCAGGTGGCCAAGAAGGCCAATGGCATCCTGGCTTGTATCAGGAATAGCGTGGCCAGCAGGACCACGGAGGTGATAGTGCCCCTGTCCTCGGCACTGGTGAGGCCGCACCTCGAGTACTGTGTTCAGTTTTGGGCCCCTCACTACAAGAAGGACATGGAGGTGCTGGAGTGTGTCCAGAGAAGGGCAACAAAGTTGGTGAAGGGTCTAGGGCACAAGTCTTATGAGAAGAGGCTGAGGGAGCTGGGGTTGTTCCGTCTGGAGAAGAGGAGGCTGAGGGGCGACCTGATTGCTCTCTACAACTACCTGACAGGAGGTTGTAGCGAGGTGGGGGTCGGTCTCTTCTCCCAAGTAACGAGTGATAGGACGAGAGGAAACGGACTCCAGTTGCACCAGGGGAAGTTTAGGTTGGATATACGGAAAAACTTCTTCACCTAAAGGGTAGTCAAGCATTGGAACATGCTGCCCAGGGAAGTGGTCGAGTCTCCATCCCTGGAGGTATTTAAAGAACGGGTAGACGTGGTGCTTTAGGGACATGGTTTAGTGGTGGACGTGGCAGTGCTAGGTTAACGGTTGGACTCGATGACCTTAAGGGTCTTTTCCAACCTTAGCCATTCTATTATTCTATGATTCTATGATTCTATGATTCTATGATTCTATGATTCTATGATTCTATATGTGTTTGCCTATTTGTCTGTTTTTATGAGTCATCCCTTCCCTAGATTTTTGTTACTGGGTGCTGTTGCTGTGTGTGTGCTTGTATGTATGTATATAAATTATTTATTTTTCCTAGACAAAATAAAAAACCCAGAACGATATAAGAAAGAAATTCTCTCTTTTTTTTTTTGCACTTACCATATGTTCATCTACGTACAATTACATTATTTCTGCAGCAGCAGGATGGCTGATTTTTAAATGACATATAATTGGAGAACCTGTTCCAGTGAAAAAATGTACCTTGGAAAACCTTTCAATATATTGCAAATTCTGAACTGGGTGAAAAGGAAAGACAGAGGCTGTTATAGTTAAATGATGAAACAAAGATAAAATAAAGAACAACAATCTGAAAAAAAATTGTATTAAACAAAACTCAGTAGGAGAGTCATTCTAAATTGCATCACCTCTCTGGTCATAGGAACCTATCTGATTCCTGATGTACACATTATAGTACCAGTAGCACATACATACAACAAAATTATCCCTGTCTCTTATGAGAGACAAATAGTAATTATTCTTGCATGTCAGATTTCAATGAAAATGGAAATCAGGACACATAACATTTACAGTATCACTAGAAAATGTTTGCAGACTCAAGTTATAAACTCTTAGAATTATTTCCCACTGGATACATTGATGAATTAGAGGGGAGGGAGAAGAATTTTAAGCCTCTGTCTTTAATTTTAACAATAAGAGGCGTTAGTATTCAAACTTCTGCATTTATCTCTTACCAATAAGGGATGTGACACAAATGAGGTCCTTCAGAATTTTCTTTCCATGCAATTTGACAAAAGAGTAATGCTGTTTCCCAGGGCTATATTTTAACACTATGAATCCTCAATGATAATTACAATAGTTAAATCTTACTTTTAATTAAATATTGGTGTCCCCTACAATTTTTCCCACTTATATTGCCAGCAGATACTATATCTACAAAAACCATGTGGTAGATTATTAGTTCCACCTATAAATGAGGCAGAAAATAAACGAAGGTATAAGAATCTTATGAAACCAGGGATGGTATAAAAACTTAAGACATTAATGACATTTTGTTTACCACTATACCTTATGCTAAATGTCTGCACACAAAGCCAGCTGTAAAGCTAACAAAACTAATGCACATTCAGCTGTTCCCATCTGATCAACAGAAATTAGTTCATCTTCCATCCAGATGTTAATTTTAAAAAAGGTCAGTAAATCTAAATGTGATTTAATGTTAGGAAGAAAACAAACATGTAAATGAACATGTGTTGAAGGAATATGTATCTCAGAGTCAGGATGAAGATGGAAAGAAACAACAGGACAAATACCAATGTCATTAAAATTGACATTGAAGAGTTATACCTACATTCATAAATATTTCACATTGAGTTATAGGAATCAATTTAATCTATTCACATTCTAAATGGACATCATAAAAATGTGTGCGATGTCAATTAATCACACATGTACATTTTATGTTTTGTGTTACAGGACTAACAAAATATTGTAACAGAAAACTTTAGCAGGAAAAATTACTATGAGGAATTCATCCCAGATCAGAGCAAGCTGAAAAATCCCTGTTTCTCAGAAATGTTCCTGATACTCCTAATTTTATTAGGACAGCCTACCTTGGATGGAGGTAAAGAGTAAAATATCAGGAAAGCCTAAAAAACTTTTGCATGCTCATTCATTGAAGTTCTCTGTGTCTCCTCAGATTCTGGAGATGAACCTGAGGATCCCATTCGCTGAAAACACTTCTTGAAGGATGCAGGGTTATTTGAGATGAGGCCTATGGCCATATACAGCACAGTATTCCTATTCTCAGTTTTCACAGGTAGCAGAATTAGTATTCAAGTACTGAAAAAATCTTTTTATAGTTCTGCTTCCCAAGAAAGAAATTGGAAAGAAACACCTTGGGTGCCACGGTAAGTTTCAGATAAAACAAAGCATTTAGTTGTTGAGTTTTTGGTTTGTGGTCCCATCTGAAAAATTCTGTAGTCAGTGTCTGACCCATGATTCAGTAGAAGCATCTTTTTATTCCTCTTGTAATATTCAGTGAGCAGAAGCTTCAGGCAAAGATGCCTCATGTAACATTCTGCTTCTTTTAAGGCAACACTTATGCAGGGTAACCTGGCCAGCATTCAAGGTGCCTATTAGCTTCCCCAGGATTGAAGTCTGCAGTTCACATTTGCTTGGCAAGCTCTATGAGGGGACTGAAGTGGTTCCTAACTCAGAATCACCTCCTGCTTTGCTGCAAACTTTTAATACATTTAATTCTGTTGGTACAGAATTCCTGCAAATGTATTAGTCCAACCTTTGTGTAATTGCTAAATAGCAAAGCTTCTGCCATTCCCACCAGTGAATTGTTTCTTATGATATGCTGATACAGCAGGGAAAATACTAGCTAAGTCTATGTAAAAATATCAAAATATTAGCTATAAAATAACAAGCCAGTGAGTTACAGTTGGCAGAAACAGATCTACAGAAGGTTGAACTACATACTCTGGCAATATTGCAGGCCACCTACATGGCATGCTAGCAAGAAGATCTTCTTTTCTAGTTTACTTGATTCTGGATTTTCCTTTTCCATCTAACACCTATGGGCAAAATTGTCCTTTCAATTTTAATCCAGGGAGAGGATTTACAGCTACTTCAGCACCTGTGAGCTAATCCAGGAGAGAGAATAGTTTGGTTGTGTCCCTTACAGCTGAACCATGTGCGTTTCTGTATTTACAATGTCAAAAATTGCTCTTTTTAGGATCTGACCCCGCCACTGGGCATTTTCACTGGCAAAGGGTACCATTTCTAGAAATACAGAATCAGAGGATGACTGAGGCTGGCTGTCATGTCTAAGAGGGAGTCTAGTCCAAACTCCTGCTTAAAGCACTTACCTAGATCAGGTTCCTCAGGTATGTGTCCTGTGCAGTTTTGAATAGCTCCAAGGATGGAAACTCCACAAGCTGTCTGGACAAACTTATTCCAGTGTTTGACAACCTTCACAGTAAAAAAAAAAAGAAAAATCTCCCTTATGGTTAATTGGTATTTCCTGTATTTCAACTTGTGCCCATTGTTTCTTGTCCTGTCACTGGGCAGCACTGAGAAGAGTCTTCTTATCTGGCTCCATCTTCTTTACACCTCTCCCTCTAGCCCCCATCAGATATTTATATACATTGAAAAGATCCCCTAAACCTTCTCTACTCCAGGCTGAACAGTCTCAGCTCTCTCAGCCTTTCCTCATATGAAAGAAGCTCCACTGACTTAGTGGACATACTGCAGTATGTCCATGTCTGTTTATTACTGGGGAGCCCAGCACTGCACACAGTACTCCAGAAGTCTCTCATGAGGACTGAGCAGAGGGGAAGGATCACCTCCCTTGACTTGCCGGCAATGTTCTGTCTAATGCAGCTCAGGAGACTATTGGCCTTCTATGTAGCAAAGGCACGTTGCTGGGTCATGGATAACTTGGTGTCTACCAGGACTCTCAGGGCCTTTTTTGCAAAGCTGTTTCCCAGCTGGTTGTCCCCAGCATACACTGGTGCATGGGATTATTTCTCCCCAGGGACAGGACTTGGCATTTCTCTTTGTTGAACTTCATGAGATTCCTGTTGGCCCATTTCTCCAGGTCCCTCTGAATAGCAGCACAACCATCTGGCATCAGCTATCCTGCTAGCTTTGTATTGTCTGCCAGCCTTTTGTGGGTGCATTTTTTCTCATCAGAGATATTCTATAAGTCATCAGTTAAGATATTAAACAGTACTGGCCACAGCATCTGCCTCTTGGTACACCCCCAGTTACTGCCCTCCATCTGGACTTTATGCCCCTGATCACAACCCTTTGAGCCTACCAGTTCAGCCAGTTTTCCAGGCACCTCACTGTCCAGCTTTCTCACTCGTATTTTGTCAGCTTGTCTATGAGGACGTTATGGCAAAGAGTGTCAAAGTCCTTACTGAAGTCAAGATAAATGAAATCCTCTGCTCTCCCCTAGTCCACTAAATCAGTCACCTCATCATAGAAGGGTATCAGGTTGATCAGGCATGATTTCCTCTTTGCAAATCTATGCTGATCACTCCCAAACACCTTCCTGTCATGAATAATCTGGGAAATGGTTTCCAGGATTAGTTTCTCCATCACCCTCCCTGGGATCAAGTTGAGCGTGACCAGCCTAAAGTTTGCCAGATTCTTCTTGCCTTTCTTGAAAATGGGAGTGAGGTTGGCTTTCTTCCAGCACTCAGGAACACCCTCTAGTCACTATGACCTTTCAGAAGCAATTGTGAGTGGCCTCACAATGACATCAGTCAGCTCAATCAGCATTTGTGGGTACTTCCCATCAGGTCCCATGGACTTGTGTACCTCCAATTTGTTTACATGTTCCCTAATCTGATCGTCCTCCATTGAGGGCAAGTCTTCCCTGTCCCAGGCATTCCCACTGGTCTCGGGGACCTGAGATTGATGAAGTCAAGTATTTCCAGTAAAGACTGAGGGGAAGGAATTCAGTACATCAGTCTTTTCCATGTCCTTTGTCGTCAGGTCCCTTGCCCCTTTCAGCAGTGGACACAAATTTTCCCTCATCCCTAGGTGCTGATGCACCTGTCAAAGCCCTTCTTGTTGTCCTTCATGTCCCTTGTTAGATTCAACTCCAGATGGGCTTTTGCTTTCCTAATCCCATCCCTACACACTTGGAGAGTGTTCCTGTAGTCCTCCTGGGTCATCTGTCCACGGTTCTACTTCTTAAAGGCTTCTTTTTATGTTTATGTTTTATCAGGAGCTCCTTGTTCATGCATACAAACCCCCAGCTGTGTTTGCTTGATTTCCTGCAAAAGGGAATAAACCATTCTTGAGCATGGAGGAGCTGATTCTTGAAAATCAGCTAGCTCTCCTGGCCCCCTCTTCTGGACTGTTTCTCAGGAGATTCTTCCAAGCAGGTCTTGCTCTCCTGAAGTCCAAGCTTGTTATCCTGCTTTTTGCCCTGCTCCTTCCTCTCAGAGTCCTGAACTACCCCATCTTATGGCCACTGCAATCAAGGCTGTCCTCAGCTGTCACAGACCCAACAAGTTGTTCTTTGTAAGTATGAGATGCAGCAGACTGTCGTCCTTTCTTGGCTCCTTGATCATTTGTGTTATGAAGTTGTCATCAATGTATTCCAGAAACCTCCTGAATAATTTGTGCCCTGCTGTGTTGACCCTCTAGCAGATATTTGGCTGGTTTGAGTCCCCCAGGAGGACTAGGGTTTGTGAACATGAGACTTCTTCCAGTTGTCTGAGGAAGACCTCATCTGCTTCTTCTTCCTGATCAGGTGGTCCATAGCCGACATCCGACACAACACCAACACATGTTGGTCTACCCTCTACTACTGACCTGTAGGCTCTCAGCTGGCTCATCATCCATCCCAAGGCAGATCTCCATGCATTGCCAGGGCTCCTTCACATCAAGCGCTGCTCCCCCTCATTGCTGTCCTGCCCTTTCCTTCCTGAACAGCTAGTATCCAGCCATTGGAGCACTCCAGTTGTGTGAGCTACCCCATGACATCTCTGGGATCCCAACGAGATCGTAGCACTGCAACTACACACAGACCTCTAATTCCTCCTGATTGAGAGCGGGAGACCCAGAGTCTCTCCAGCTGTCTCTGGGTTTAGCCACACGTATATTACAGGATTTAGTTTGAGGCAGAACACAGAGTGATCTGAAAGCTCACTGCATATTTGAAAAGCAAACGTTTTATGAAGTAGTTCTGCTATCACAGTCTTTGCAATTAATGTTGATGGCATTGGCTATACACATAGACAATGCTCTGCACACTACTTAACCTTTCTAATGAATGACTTCCTATTATTTTACTCAGCTATAACTTATTTCAGTTAGCCTGACAATGTTAATATATTAGCATATTAGTGCTGGCACTCAACACACACCATGCTAAGCATAAATTGCTAAAAGATGCACTCATAAATAAGGGACTTCAGGCTCTAGCACTGTCAGTTTCTTTCTGCTCTTCAATTAAATAAGAAATTTTCTTGTGCTTAATGCATCATGATTAGTTATTAATATTTTTTTTTTGTTCAAATATCTTCAAATTTTTTTTAAAAAACACACTGATTTTCTGGCATTTAAAAACTGTTGATTGTTAAAAATTTCTTCATACTCCAATGTCACCACCCAAAAAAGAATATATTTCTGTCCTTTCATACTCACTATTGCTAAATATTCTTTCCCTGTAGTTCAGTAAAAGCATGGAGACACGTTTTCTGTCACTGAAACTTTTACCAGACAACATTTCACACCATAGCCCAAGAATCCACCTGGTGGGTAGGCTTGGTTGTTGTTGCTGTTTTAAATTCATGCATCTAGGTATGAACAAAAGTGTTTGGAATATTTAGTTTCTCACTGAATATCTTACCTGTATACTTACAGGTAGAATTTAAAATATGGAGAAAAATTTGAGAAGTAAATCAGACTAACCTTGGTTATCTTGAGATCCTCTCACCAAACCCTGTTCTAATGAATATTTTGAAAGCAGCACTAGGAATATAGGATGAGAAAGTAAGTTGAAAAGATTTTAAGTTTCATTCACATGTTCTGGGATTCTGTAGATAAAGAAGGGCTTTACTGAATCTCAAAGAAACAGCAGTAATGATATAGGGAGGGGAGAGGGGAAGAAAGCATAGCAAGACTGAGACCACAAGAATTGCCAGAGGCAAAATAGCTCCAGGGGAGGGGGAATGTTAACAATCAAAATCATTACTTTTGAGAGGGGAACTTAACTTCTCCTTCTGTCCCTGTGTCTTCCTTTCTTTGGGGTAGTGTTCATTCCACTGTAGAATGCAGTTCAAAAGACTGGAATTCTACTTGGTCATTATTTATATCAATCACCAAGGAAAGGTTTTAATGTTTTATCTTGTGCTCTGGAGAGGGCTAGACAGTGCTTGGATGCTAGACGGTGCTTCACTGTGTCAGTAATCCCACTGACATGAAGTAGGAGTAATGATAGAGGTAGTGACCAGCAATACAATGGATGTTGATATTTGAAATGAAGTATTAGAGCACTTGTATTCTTTGCTCACTTGTGTCTTGGATGGGCCCATCATAGTTTCTGCACTATTATTTGCAACTACATAGTATTTTTGTGACTGAAAATGATTTATCATGTACAATTTTTTTAACAGAAAGATCATCTGTTCCAGTTGCAAATCTTCATGGTTTTTGGCAGGCTGAAATGGTTCTTACAGTAAATACAAACAAGTTTCTAAATAGAAGCCTTCATCAATGTTTCTGTGGTGTATCTTGCTTTTCTGCAGTTAGAAACAGCCCTGAACTTGGAGGAATTTTTGCTGTATTTACTTGACAGGCAAAGCAAATGGAATTCAGAGGGTTTGGAATAGCTGTCTTTGTACCATCAAACTTTACAGGAGGTCCCCTGGTGCTATGAAGCTTCAAAATTGGCACAGGAAGAGAGAGGAGGCAAAATAACAATCTAGGATTGCATGCAGTTTGCTCTAACTGCACTCTGCTGTGCAAGTCTCAGCTAGCGAAACATGGCATAGTGTTGTTTAACTTTCTGGAAGATCACATGGCATGAAGAGTGCAGATATCATTCTTTTATTCTTCTGATGTTTTTCCTTCATCATTCATTGCTGTCCTTAAATTTCCAAAATATCTGTATGAACATATATATCTATGTTTCCCTCAGTTTACATACTTATACTTTCTGACTTCATAAACTTAAAGAATAAGGTAGGTTGAAAGGGATGTCTGGAGATCATCTAATTCAATATCCTGGTCAACAAAAGGTCAGCTTTGAATTTAGATCCAACTTTGAAGCTAGATCAGGTCACTCATGACTTTACTACAGGTAAATTTATTTTACAGGCAGGATATCTATATAGCTTTACTTTCTTGCAAAGGACTAATTCAGCCTGCATGAATTTATTCTGATCAAATAATAGCTGTATCAGTTCATTGGAGCAGTACATTGTCTATTGGCTTTACCAACAAATTATTGTTCAAAGTGCCATTACTGGGCACCATAGAGCTTTGAAGAACATGACTTTCTACTCATCAAACTGTCACTTACAGACTTCCGCCTAACATTTAGCAATCTTTCTTAGGATAGAACTCTGTAGTTAATGCTCCTGAGCACTAACCAACACTATTTGGTACGGCTTATCATGTATGAATGCGTCTGAGAGACTAATCAACGGGAGTGTGGTGCTGCCATCACCCGTGCAAATCCAACTTAATCTGTGCAAAAGTTCAATCATTTTAGGTTAAGCTTGTGAGAGCAGTAGAGTAGAATGCTCTGGATAAAATTCCTGGTCTGTTTTGAATTATACTGAAAAAGAATGATGGATTTTTTTTTTTTTGTTTTGTTTCACTGTTATGAGAGAAGTTGCCCCTTGCCTTTGCATGCAACACAGGATTAGTATCATGTAATCAGACTATCAATTCTGAGAGAAGATAATTCTCATGATTAAGATATGTCTGTCCTACCTGGAGATTACATAGAGTAGTATTAGAATCACTGTGTGCAATGCAGTGTCTATAAAAAAAAAAAAAAATCACATTTCCAAATCCTGCAATGTGTAAAAGGAATTCTGCCCTCTGTGGAAATGTGGGAGGCTTTGGGCAAAAGCTTAACTGATATTGCATGTAATTTTCCCTGTATCACAGTCGTAAACATCACAAAAGCCAAATATTTCATCATTAATGTGCTAAAATGTTTATACCCTTTCTACTGACACTGTGTGGAATTTCTCACCTTATAATAAATGAAGAGAGGATAGATTGAAAAAATAAATTCTAATTAAAAATGTCTTAGAGTTTATTTTTGTCTTACCCAGTAAACCAATGGAGATTAAAATGTCATGCCTAAATTGTGTTTGAAAAAAAATGTTGCTGACTAGCTTAAGATTGCTTATAAAAGTGCAAATCCAGAGAAGCTGTTAAATTTCTGTATTTTTACTAAACTGAAGCAATATCACACCTTTGATAAAACAGTGCTTGAGTGATTAAAAATATGTATCAGTCTTTATGATCTATTTTGCTTTTATCCACTTGTTTCATTTTGTGTTTTCCATTTCATTTGAGCTTCCCAAAGTCCTCAATGGTGCCACAGTTTACATATTTATTAATTTGCTGGATTAATCCATGCTGCTTTTTACTGGTTGAGTAAAACCACTTTCTTAAAAAAGTAGAAAGCTGAAGATTTGAAGCGTGTTTTTTAGACAGGAGGGCATAACCAAACAGAAAAAAAAGTTATCATTATAAGTCTAGGAAAACATATTTAAGATAAAATGAATTCTCTATATGTCATGGTATCGATGTCTACTTTTAATGAGTTACAATTTGAAAGAGAATTAATCAATTAATTATAATTAAATAATTATATGGAATTAATTAATTATAATTAAGTCTTAAATCAATTGTTTATTCTTTTATGGGACAGATGGTATTTTGATGGATAAATTCTGTAAATAGTATTTCTTTAATAATTACATATTTGCCTTACAGTCAGAGTCTGCTTATTGTTAATAATTTTTAAGTATTTTATATCACAAAAAACAGATTTTTTGTTTGCTAGATATGCAGTTTATTCAAACCATGAGAGTAATCACTAGTATTAATTTCCAGAGATATGTGCTATGGATTCTGTTTCTAGTAAATTGAGTTAAATATTCCATAATAGTTATTTGTTCATTGTAACAATAATATTTAATTCAGCAATTTCATTTCTTGTATCCATCCCTATGAGAAAAGTAAACTAAATAAAACAGAGATAACATAATTATTTTGTACTAAATATATACAGGTTGAATTTAATTCTGAGTTAGGAAGCCAGTTTCTTTCCTTTATAAAATTAATAAAGATGTATTTATTTCTTTTTTCTTATTTCTTATTTCCTGATTTAACATCAAACAATGCCAATCTCTGCATGGCAAAGGTTTAATAGAAGGAAAATAAAGAATAACTGAATACAAATTGAACTTTTCTGTTTAGTGCATCCTCCTATACTTATTGAAGGAAATTGTGAATGTTCAGAAAAAAGTCCTCTGCCCCTTGCATGTATTTCTTGAATTCTTTTTGAATATAAAGTTGACATATAAACATAGAACCACATAAACCAAAATGACTGAAAAAGAGCAGCAGTTCTCCTTTAAAGGAAAACAATAGTTGTAGCCATCTTGATTTAATTTCTTCTTTGTCAATTTTGTTTTCTATTAGCTATAGCATTTTCTAAACACTGTTTCATTATCTAAAAAAATCTCTTTAAGGGAAAGTAAAACTTAAATTATATATCTGCTTTTAATAGCATAATATTGAATTCAATAACTATTCTGTATGTGGTGATTCATATGAAAATGTTAAACTACAGTAGTATTTAAATTATATTCTTGCTTTACTTGAGCAAAATCTCAACCAGAAATAGCCTTAAAGATGTGCTCAGGAAATAATTTTGCAACTAACATTCCACACTCAGATTTATTGGTTCTTGTAGGTCAGATTTTACTTTAATTTTTACTCAGAAGCAGCAAAACAAAAAGGTTTGGTGTTTGACGAAAGCTGATAAATTAAGACAAGTTCTAGTCTAGGTTTTAGATATCAAAGTAAGTCTAAGATACTTAAATCAATAACTGCAGTGCTCAGAACTCTTACTTTGCTCCTCTGCTAACTTTAAAGTTACTGAGTTTCTACACATTCTGTGTGTTCTTAGAGATGGCCAGATTCTGATGGGCCATACAGCTCACCAGCCAGAGCATGCCCATGCCCAATACAGACTCTGAAACTGTCTGTAGTCCACACTCAGGGCTCTGCAGGATTCAAGCCCACAGCTGTTGTTAGACCATGCCTAACACACCTCACAAAATACAGTGCTGACCAGAGCTGACTTTTTAAAAAAGCTGAATCATGAAGGAAGTGATGGGTTTCCTTCTCATTGAACAGCTAATACTTATATGATTTATCCAGAAAATATCAAATATGATGTTTTCTCATATGAACTTTTATAGGAGTTTTTCTTTCTGCCAGAGAACCAACCCCAATCATTGCCTGTAAAAGAAGAAGTGTCATCAAATTATCTGCCTCTCTTAATAAGGTGTGCAGCAAGACCAGAAACAGAGATGCAGTATAACAAGGAGAGGGTTCTGTTTCTGTTTGCATAACTCCTTCCTTGTTTCATCTAATGCTTAAATAAAAAAATCCCCCCCACAATTTTACCTGCGAGAAGACGGTGTCATTAATAATCTGCCCTCTCCCATTCCAGCCCCAGGAATCCTTCCTCCCTTCTTGTACCACGGCACAGTGAACCAAGCTGCTTCTGTTTGCTGGGTAAACATCCTTATCATTGTCACCCTTGTGTAAGGCACTTCTTTTCTCAGGATCCTTTCTGGCCAGCTGAGAGAGCTCCCTCATGACATTTGATAATCTCTTTATGCTATATGTAGGGATCCTGGATACATGAGAGAGGTCAAAGCAGTCGTATATATCATAAGGTGCCTAGGAGACATCAGCCATTATAATATTTCATACCGTATCTTTTTTGAATATCTGGAGTCAAGTTTCAAGACTCAGATTTAAGACAGCACTAGTACAGTCAGCTCAAGGAACTGCAGTTTACCACTGTAAGATATTTCATCTGCATCAATCTTCTAAAATGTTCTCTTTTTATAGTTTATTTAATGTTTTCTTAGAGGCCATCATGGGAAAGAATAATTGAGAAATACGACTCAGAGGAGTAACTAATATTTTACTGTTAGAGCTCTAAGTTTAAGCATGCATAAAAATACATAAAAGCACAAACTGCCTGTGTAACCTTTCAAGTGAAGATTGACTTGTATGGTAAGACTACATCAGATCAGCAATCGTTAGGCAAAGGTGATAAAGTAGCCTAAACGTAATCTTTTGGGCATAGTGTGTTGATTTTTAAATATTTTTTATTATATCAGACAAATAACATTTCTATAAAGTTCTTTCTAATTTTTTTCAGCACTGGGTGTTACCTCCAGAAACCTGGTTTTGCACAAACAGTCTAGCAAGTCAAGTTACTGACAATAATGTTAACACAATGAATACTTTTAAGGCAACGTGACAGAAAATTAATTTCACACTGGAAATAGTTAATGCTTACCTCAGCAAGGTAAAACTACATGCTTTCCCTGTCAGTGGAGAATATTAATAGCTGTCAGTATATTTGCGTCATGTCTAACCAAATTACTAACATGGAGAACTTGCAGTGAGCTGCTTACAAAAATGAGAAGATTAACAACTTTTCCAGGGATTGGTTTCTTTACTTTGTGCACCATGATAGTCCTAAGTGACACCACTGATCTTCCAGAGCTCTGTAGACACCTTCATATGTGGCCAGCTGTAGACCGTTTTATGGCCAGTCTGCCTGCACTCTGAGTTATTAGTGGTATTTTACAGTCCTTAACCTATGGAATTTGCTGTAGGAAGAGAGGAAGTAATTGTAAAAGTAATTACAAAAATGTAACTGTTTATATAACAAAGAAGAAGTTTTTTTTTAAAAAAAATCATCCTCTTAGAAATTCATATTCCATCACTTTTTTCTGCAGCCTGAATGGATTTATAGTATTTTTTTTCCCCTTAATTTTCTCTCTGACTGTGGAATGTTGATAGTGTCACACAAGATTGGCCTGATCTAGCAAGAAGGATGATTGTTATCTTGAAAGCTCCCATGAGTTTGGATCAAATGCATAAAAGAGAATGATTGCTTTCCACTGACTGGGTCTGCCTCAATCGAGCCAAAGCAACCTCCGGACAGACTGCAGGAGAATTCCAAGAACACAGATGAACAAACTGACTCACAGTGCTCTAGCTTATCAGTACCCTGAAAACTAAATGGAGCTACTCAAATCAGTCTTGCAGTGCAGCAAGACATGTCCAGACGTGAAACATTTCTTCTCTCAGGATTTTAACAGTGCCATTGACCCTGCCACCTGTTCTTCAGGCCCCTCATCAGAATTTACATTTCTGCAAAGCCAAACCAAGTTTAGAGACATTTCTGCTATGAGATTATAATACTGGACCTACACAACACCAAGGTTCTGTTATTCTTAATGTGTGACAGAGCATGAGAACACCTGTCTAGAACTCTTACAGTGGTGGCTAAATAATCCTTCAGTTTAAGGAAACATTTGGAGCCCTGCAGTTATTCCGTGGTATGGCACCATTTCCCAGTTTTCTCAGTATAACAGATGTGCCAGAAATGGGATGATGCATAACTAAATCATTGTTGCATTTTAGCATGCACCATGACTCTGAACCTTCACAAGGGGGTCTAATTCCTAAGTCACATGAACTGAGTAGCCAAACCACATCTCATAGGAAGTGTGAGATGAAGCCATATTTTTCCTTGCTACTTTTTTAGCTCAGATGCATTTGGACACAGAGCTTCAGAATAAAACAATGGGGCTTCTCAGAAATTACAGACTTAATATAACTGAATCTGTGTTTTGGAAACTATTATATTATGCATAATTTTTTTAACAAGTTAAGTAGTGTGAAAACTTGTTATGAATACTGACTGTAGCTGCCTAGACCAGTCTGGGTCCTGAGTAAGTACAGGCATCATTCGTGGCTGCAGACATTCAAGCTTTGCCTGGTGAGCCTTAACTACAAAACATCCAAAATGTCTGTTCTCTAGAGAAAGCTAATTGTGAACCAGCTAGTCTTCTGAAATGCTAGTTTGGTTCTTAGGAATCACCAAGATCAGCAAAAACTTCCTTGTTTGAACTAAGAAGACTGCAAACTTTCCTTCTTTTGATTGTTAGTATAAAGATTTTGATTCACAAGAGGGTTGGCATTAAAAATTTGCTCCACAAAAATTTACTCCATTTTGGAAAGACACAGTCCCTCCTAGATGAATACAGGAATGAAATTGGTAGCCTATACCAAGAGAATTTATTTTGCAAATCCTGATGAACTAACTGCAACAATTTACAAGCAGACAAAAAATTTTCCCTTTTTTCTTGAGATATTACAGGTATTAGTTGGTGAAAGTTTGGTAGGAACTGAGCTGTTCTGCTTTCCTTCTGATCTATTTTATTTTCAGAATCTATCTGATAGTAAGAAAAATCTAATGGCCTCATAGCTAGACTGCTTAGTTATTGATTATTCTTTTTCCAAATGAGGTTATTTGCTTACGTTATTTTTGCAATTGTCAATATTTAAGGGCTTGTTTTTGCTTTTGCTTTTGTTTACAGAAAAGTTATTTTGGGGGCAACTGGCAAAATAACCTAACTTGTTTTCCTGCCTGGTTTCTAGCTCTTTCTGTTTCTTCTCTCTGATATGGCTGGTTTATTATTGAATGAGAGCTTCCCAAATACTTGTTCACTTAAAAACTGACCTCTTTTGCCCAGACAATGCTTGGCCTTTTTAATGACAGAAGTATCAGTAACAACATTTAGGCTCTCTTATGTTTTTGAGAAGCCTCTGGGGAAGTACCTTTGTCATTACCTTACCTAAGTTCACAGTGCTTTAAGGTAAAACCACAAAATATTTATTCATCTAGCCAATACTGGATACCATGGGCTGTTAATTTGATTTTGACTTCATACCTACCCTTACTTTATTCTGTGTGTCAAGCTACCAGGTACAATGTACTGCCACAGCTACATTTCAAAGGATGGCAGGACGGTGACTCCAGAATGTACTTTCATATAACACATTTCTTGGGATAGTCCAGACGTCTTGCTGTCACTCACAATGTGAAAAATGACATAAAATCATAAACTGTCATGCCTCTCTTTGTGGCAGGATATTATCATTACACTAGCAAATAAGGAAGGTTATAGAATAACAGTTCTGGAAAATGTATTTTCAGAAGTTCTCAAAAAAGCCACTTGTAAGAAGTACATTGAGATGACCTTATTTTTACTTTAGTCCTTTAAACCAGGACCACATTGGAGATGGTTGTTTCTGAAAAGTAAGAGAGAATTGATCAGAGTACTTCTCACCACAGATGCTTTCAGCTCAGACAAACAGAAGTGTGGGCAGTTTGGATATGTGTGCATGAGTATGCATGAGAGAAGCAGGGGAGGAGAGAGGGATGGTCAGTTGTCTCTTTACCAGCTGTTCTTTCCCATTGACCTTTTGGAGTGCTCTTTCTTCCACAAGGAAAGGGACTTTGGGAAAGCATATAATTTTTTTTTTTTTTAATCACCCACAGTGACTGCAAAAAGCAATTAATATAATCATATGACATAACACTTTCCTGAGTTGTGTCAATTGTATATTGTGAATTCCTCATTTACAGATGTCAATCAATAGCTAGAAAAGCCCTTGAGTATATAATGGGAAAACAAAGTTATATCTTATGATGAATATTGAGTATGGATTCTAAGACTTCCACTAAAATGACTTATTCATTGTATGGGCTTTTCAGCCTCTATGCAGATATTGTTTATATGGCTCCAGTGTTTTCTGTTACAATGTATGTTGATTGGATGATCTTAAGTCCAAAGTATTTTTCTGATCATATTTTGAATACAGTGTCCTCTTGTTTCATTCAGACTGACTGACTTTCTGAATGTATAAATGAATGAAATAATAAATTAGATGTTAATGTAGTTAAGTATGGGTAAATTTACTATCTAGTGACAAATGGATTATTGGTAGCAGTGTAAAATCCTCAGATTAGTTTTGCCACCATTGTATTACATTTTAGCAAATACATTAATTAAAAAAAGAGCTCTGTGATACAAACAAGATCTAAAATGACTAGTCTGGAAAACTGTTTTTAAAAATCTGTCTTACTTTTACTTGCTTGTTTTCACCCATACCATTTCCTATACTGTCAATAAGCAACTTTCTGCTTCCTTTGTCCATGGCTCTGTAATATGTAAACTACTAACATAACAAGGAAATGCTTAAACTAAAACACAGTATGCATTGATTTCTTCTTAATTCCCTAAGGAAATTTTCTTAATATGTTTAGTAAGACTATGTCTCACGATCTAATGGTTTTTTTTAGGACTTACACTTTCTCTTAAAACAGATTTTTTTTTTTCCTTATCATGTTTCTTGTTCCAAATACAAGTTTTCTTTTTCATCTTCTACCACTGATTACTGTTCTTTCTTTTCAGAAATCTATTACTGGTTTAGCTCTGTGATTTTTTTTTTTTTTAGTCTTAATATTTTCTTAGAAATCTAGACCCTAATAATTTCTTTTGTTATATGATGGAATTTAAGAGTTTCTCATCAGAGGCAGACAAATTATGTGGAGGAACCTGTTTTTTTAAGAGGAGGAATAAGGCGGTTTTTGGATCACATTTCATCAGATGAACCTATACTAAGACATGCTGAACAAGTCTGTGGCTCTCAGAACACTGGGATAAAGTGTTTTCTTCTCATCTCATAACTGAATAACAGAGAAAGTGCCTTGTTCCATACTACTGTCCCAGATACTTGAGATTCAAAGATAAAAATCTAAATTATAAACCCCACATATTTCATGCTTACTGTTCTGAAATTTCTTGCCTCAAATATAAATCTTCTCAAATGTATATCTTATAATTGATAAAGATCAGATCTGAAACCAAATTATGTTTTTGTCCTTATAGGATTAGTTTCTATAGGATTAGAATTTAAAAAAAAAAAAAAAAAAAAATATTCAGTGCAAAATTAAAGACCAGCAAAGACCAGGATATTTACTGCTTTCTTGGATGAGTACTTCTAGTAAAACCAATGGAATGATTCACATATACAATTCCTACATGTCCTGAATTTAATGTCAAGAACTGTATAACTTAAGCGTATGTAGGAATAATATATCGAAAATGAAATGTTATGTATTTGTACTAATACCACTTGTCTTTTTAGAAAACTGATATTCATATGACATAGAATAAAAGAAACTCCATTTTTTCCTACTCTGTTGGCAAAAACATATCAGAAAGAGCAGTGAGAACCGAAGAAAAATTGAAGTCACGGAGAACCAGTGATCACAGTTTATATGTATTTGTTCAACAAGATATATTCTTGTATTCAGAAGCAAAAAAAGGTCATCACCTTTTAACTGAAATCAAAATAGAATGACTTTAAATGAGCTGAAACTGTGCAAAACTCAAGTTTGCTAAACTTCTGATTTGTCTGTACTTTTGTTTTCATGGGTGATCTCTTTACTACTCTTCCTCTGTGTGGGTTTAAGGGATAAAGCAGAAGGATAGGAGGGAATAGAAGATTATTTGGCCAAATTCCAGTAAATCCAAGAAAATAAAAGACATGGCATTGAAAAGTGGGCATAAATCTAAGGGATTTAAATAATATATTTGAAGATGTAGAGAGAAGATAGTGTTTTACACCTGTGATTAAAATGTATTTTTTTCAAATGACACCACTGGACAGCTAAATTTGTTTCCAGATCAAAGGGCACATCTCTGTGGACTGTGATCTTGCCAGAACTGTCGATCTGACTCCCAAAGAAATGCTGAGCTTCACTTTCTTTTAAATCTGCATTCCTCGATTTTCTTTCCAATGGAAACTAAGTCTCAAAAAAGACAGATATATTTGAGACGCAGCTGATTTCACATCATCATCCAGGAACTCAAAAATCCCTCAGTTTTGACATAGCCTATGGTAATCAGAAGAAAATGCTCAGAAGCACAGAATGTTATAAATGAAAATCTATTACAGGAATTATATAATGATTTTAAAAGCCAACCAACCAACCAAAAAAAACCCAAACAACCCTTAACATTTTGTAAAATGGTGGTCTCTTTTTTCAGGATACATTTGATATAATCACATCACTACTGAAAAAAATCAAGAAGTCTGTCAGTCAGACCTTTTATTCAGCACCACTGGGCAGTAGCTATATGATATGCAAAAGTATTTTAAATGTTGTTTCCCATTAAAAGTGACATGGGTTAGTTACCACATCAGTATACATCCAGATGCTCTAAGAGATAGAAAAAAGTATTTTTAGCCTATGATATGAATAGTTCAGTAGAGGTAAGCCTAGACTGCCAAATATATCTACTCTAGACAGGAACGTCACACTGCACATGAATATCCTCTCTGTAGTAGATTGATTGTTTCCAGTCTATTAGAATTTGTTGAGTCTTTATGTCTTATGGTTGTATAACTGGGATTAAAGGGCTTCAGTCTGAAGCAACCAGGTAAGGTAGTTATGATATGGTGTACCAGAAAGCTCATTATGGTACAAAACTGAAAGTGCTGTGTCACCTAAAAGTGACATTATGGTGGAATTATGCTGGAGAAGAAAAGCAGCAGAAGCTGAACCTTATGTCCATTACACCAGAAACCTAGAGAAGTCTGGAACCACACACAGATTTCATTCCAGAAGAAAATTATTTGTTTATACCAAGAAATAATCTAGGAATAAACTATTTATGCATTTTGGCTGATCAGTCGACCAACACCTGGGACCAAACGGTAGAGATAAATTATTTAACACTATAGATGTACATTATACTCAAAAGTTGCTTCTGTCAAAAAAGCAGAGATTTTCATCTATCAAAAGCACATGAGGTGAGGTTCTGGAACACAATACTTGAAACAGGAATACAAAGAGGAGGAAAAATCCACAACCCATAAGCTTGCTTGAGATTTTGCCTGGTCCTTAGTGGCTTTTCAAGATTCCTTCCAAGGCAACTCCTAGCCATCAAGCTGAGGCAACAAATCCTGAACAATTTGTGCTCTAAGTATCAGTTCCCAGTGCCAAATTATTCACTAGGGAAATTTTTTAACAATCTCCCTTTCCACTGGCTTTCTGTGGGGTATGAATTGATCTCTGAAAACAGGCCTTTGTTCCCTACCATTCATAGAATCATAGAATAGTTTGGGTTGGAAGGGACCTTTAAAGGTCATCTAGTCCAATCCCCCCTACAATGAGCAGGGACATCTTCAACTAGATCAGGTTGCTCCGAGCCCCGTCCAACCTCACCTTCAATGCTTCCAGGGATGGGGCATCTACCACCTCTCTGGCCAACTTCTTCCAGTGTTTCGCCACCCTCATTGTAAAAAATTTCTTCCTTATATGTGGTCTGAATCTACTCTCTTTTAGTTTAAAACCATTATGCCTTGCCCTGTGGCAACAGGCCTGCTAAACAGTCTGTCCCCATCTTTCTTATAAGCCCCCTTTAAGTACTGAAAGGCTGCCATAAGGTCTCCCTGCAGCCTTGTCTTCTCCAGGCTAAACAACCCCAACTCTCTCAGCCTTCTTTCATAGGAGAGGTGTTCCATCCCACTGACCATTTCTGTGGCCCTCCTCTGGATCTGCTCCAACAGGTCCATGTCTTTCCTGTGCTGAGGGCTCCAGAGCTGGATGCAGTACTCCAGGTGGGGTCTCGCCAGAGCAGAGTAGAGGGGCAGAATCACCTCCCTTGACCTGCTGGCCACACTTCTTTTGGTGCAGCCCAGGATATGACTGGCCTTCTGGGCTGTGAGCGCACATTGCTGGCTCATGTCCAGCTTTTCATCTGTCAGTACGCCCAAGTCCTTCTCTGCAGGGCTGCTCTCAATCCCTTCACCCCCCAGCCTGTATTGATACTGGGGATTGCCCGAACCCAGGTGCAGGACCTTGCACTTGGCCTTGTTGAACCTCATGAGGTTCACGTGGGCCCACTTCTTGATCTTGTCCAGGTCCCTCTGGATGGCATCCCATCCCTCAGGCATGTCAGCCACCCCACTCAGCTTGGTGTCGCATTCCTTCTTCTTAGTCTTAATACAAATTATACTATTGTGTATTGTCATTGTTTGTCATGTGACAAACACATTTCTTAGCCATAAAAGGCTGACAGAAACTCTGTCTTTGATTTATCGTTCATTTATTAGATGCTTACTTTTATTTTACTCCCTGCACTCCTCCCCCTCCAAGGTAAATTGCTTGCAAAATTCCTGAGAGGTGACACCAGTGGTATTCAAAACATCTATAGGTTTTCTGTATTATTTTTAAGCCCACCATTACATATTCTAGAATCATTATGGGAAAAACATTTATCATACAAATATTATTTTAACTCTGCATTTTTCCATTTATTCCAAACATTACAGAGAGAACAAACCACAGAACAATGATGCAAGATAGATTAGCAGAGGGTTTGCTTTTGCTTTACAAGACTTCTACCTTCTTCAGTCACAGTGTTCATTTTAGGGAACTTCATCAACAATTTCTAGAAGGAATCTCAACACTCTGTGTGTTAAATCTTTAAAGTCTCCAGTGCTGAAGAAGAAAGAATGAAGTGTCCTACCCTATTGAGTATGTGGGAGGACCAAAAGCTCCTACTATCTCTGTAGAACTCTTGTCCTACGAGGTAATGAATGTAGCTGCTCCTGAATTTTAGATCATCTTGTTCAGGAGAAATTTCCACATTTGAGAAAAAGAATTACACAAGTTTTTAGTGATTTTTTTTTTCCTTTAAAAGCAGATATTGCTACAAGGTAACTCCATAAACAATGTAAGGCTATGCTGACTAAATGATGCTGAGATGTTCAATGAGGATTGCATCATTCCATGATTTCTTTTTATTTTTATAACATTGCTGCACAAACATTCTTCCAACATTCATCTGAGCCAAAGAATAGGAAAGGAATCATTCAAAGTAGGACTTTCAGAAGAAAAAGATAACATTATTCCATTATGAGGAACTTTAGCAGGAAATATTTTAACTTTTCCTCAGTTTTTTTTCATCTCCCTTGCACAAGTTTACATGTCCTCTAAAATAAGAGCAATCTTGAAGGGCAAAACCCACCTCTTTGTTGTATGTCAAAGCAGTCAGTGAAGGTTATCTTGGAAAGCCTCCAACGCTATTTTCTAAATATGTCTTTAGCAGATTCGTGACATATTGACATATTTTCAGGATAATTGAAATTCATAACTTGTATCATACTCTACTTCACTGACTTGCTCTGCTTTTATGGTAAATTCTTATTTTTCCCCTGTGAATAATGTCATTAGAGCTTTACTACAGGGTTTCAAGGGTAAGTTTGTTTTGTAGTTTTTTTGTTTTGTTTTTTACTATCCTTAATTAAAATCTATTATTTCTTTTTTTTTTGCTAATACAGCCATTAAGCCTTTGGACTTCTTTGCTGCAATAGCTCAGTGCTGACTCATGTTCAGCTTGTTTTTCCAAGCTTTTTCTGCAAATGCTGGGGGAAAAATAAGAGCTAACCATACAAGCAGCAGCTCAGTGAAGCAGAATATGATGGAGAACTTCACATCATCCTGTTTCACATCCTGCCTGCATTTGCCTACAGTCACTTGAGATGGACCTTAGTCATGCAGCATTCACAGAGATTGTGTGAAAGCCTCCTCCATCATGCTATTCCCCAGACACTTCCCTCACTAAGCATAGACAGGCTTGCCCTCTAGGCAGCTGAATCTTGTCCCTGTTCAGCAGTTTTCAGATATGTAGTGCCTCCTCCTACCTCTTTCTCTTTTTCTTCTCTTCTGTGTAATTTTCTGTATATTAATATCATAAGTCAAGAGAAATTAGTATACTGAATGTAAGGACAGTAGAATAATTAGGGTCTGTTATTGTGCTGCATCTTGACTGATGTGTGCTGCCAGATCAACACAGCTATATAACAGCAATTTAAACATTTCCTTTAGGTTGGTAGTATATACCCATGGTAAATTATGTGACAGAAGAATGACAGAAGATTTACATTTGGGTGACTGTCAGGAGCTCTGCAGTTTGGTGATTCTGAAGGGCTCAGATTCTGAGAGTATAATCTTCCCAGACCATGTTCCTTTGGTTTTATAACCTGGCTTAACATACTACACTAATAAAATACACTATGTGAAGATTATGCCTGCAAATCAGATGTGATTATAATTAATAATCCTGCCATTTTAAAAAGCATTTTAAGAACTTTGAACTACCAGTATTTAAATTAATTCAGTTACACTCTGTAAAGCTCCATAAAATTTACAGCTTTATAAGACTAGCTTGGAGGTTTGATAGCACTGACACCTCTTCACACTTTGATAGACATTCTAAAGATGTTAAGCAAAAAAAAAAAAAAAAATTAATCTCATGTAATAGAAACAAGACCTTGTGTTTCCTTAAATGTTTCAGGCAAATTTGTAGGAGTCAGAAAAACAAAAAAAATCTCTGCTGTTTCTCACTTTCTCATTATATAGAAACAGTTTTGTTTAAATTAGGGTAGAAAGCAGAGAAAATGTAACATTTTTAAGTAACTGACTGAAAGCAAAACATCCAGAAAAGCAGAGATAGGAGATGGCATATGTAAAAAAGGATGTGAGTAGGAATCACTACTGTGTATGAGAGCCAGGAGAAAATTAAATAAGGTTTAGAGCAATGGCTCCCAACTTGCAAATGAATCTAGTTATTTCTCCCCAAGGCTTTGGAAGAAGAAGAAAAGTGAAAGACTTTTGCAGTATTGTCAATTTCAAAAGTTATGACTTAGGTCTGCGTATGACATAGAAGTCCTGGACATTTTTTTTTTTCTTTTTTTTAATTTAAATTATACATCTGGGGAAATTTTTATTCTCCAGTTGGCTTTTCAGTTTTCAGAATGTCCTTTACATATTTCACCTAAGTCATGATACTAAAATTTGATCTTTCTAATGAAGGCTAAGATTCTTACAGAATCTGAAGGCTGAATGAGTTGCATGCAAAACCATAAAATATCCTTATAAAAAGTCAGAAGGATGCTAGCACTGTATCTTGTTAATCCTTGTTTAATACCTTATAAGTGCTGAGGTTCCTCAAAATTATTAAGAAGCTTTAATAAGAAAAAGGAAAATGGATATCATATTTTGTTTGGACTTCACTAGGATCCTCACATCCAAATTTTTTTTTGTATAAAAAAATATTGAGACTTTATCATATGGTAGTCTGATTACTACAACAACCTTGACAAATAAAATCTTCCCATGTTCCCCACCAGAGCACTGCTGGAAAAAACATTTTCTTATTCTGTTAACATAAGCAATCTTTCTGAATCTCTCTATCGGTTCCCAGTTTTCTTCTACAATTAACTATTGATTCTTCCTAACAAGTATTACAGTTGATTCTTCATCATTTATTCTAACTGGATTTTTTTTTCCTCTGATAATTAAGTTTCAATAATTCTGCGGAAGGCTTATTGTCTTTACTATCCAAGAATAGTATCCAAGAATGGTGAGGCTACACTTCGAATACTGTGTTCAGTTTTGGGCCCCTCACTACAAGAAAGACACTGAGATGCTGGACAGGGCAACAAAGCTGGTGAAGGTTCTAGAGTACAAGTCTTATCAGGAATAGCTGAGGGAACTGGGGTTGTTTAGCCTGGAGAAAAGGAGGCTCAGGGGAGACCTTATTGAGCTCTACAACTACCTGAAAGGAGGTTGTGGCGAGGTGGGGGTCGGTCTCTTCTCCCAAGTAACAAGCGATAGGGCAAGAGGAAACGGACTCAAGTTGAACCAGGGGAGGTTTAGATTGGGTATTAGGAAAACCTTCTTCACTGAAAGGGTGGTCAGGCACTGGAACAGGCTGCGCAGGGAAGTGAAAATGAAAGGCATAAATATGAAAAATGTATCCAACATAGGGTTAAACTCTCGATGAACTGAACACTGGAAAAGAGCTTGCGTGAATGGATGCAACGACTGTGTTACAGAACTCTGAACTGTCTTGACTTGGGCTGAGCATACTGGTTTGTTTAGACTAAAGAAAATGGATATTGCAGAATGAAATCGTAGTGGCAGGCCCTGGGCCAGCTCCTACTGATGAAATTGGAGAATTCTTCAGTGTGTAGAAATAGCATCACATAGATTCTGCCAGCTATCATGGTTCTGGACTGATGTTTGTAGGTTTGGCAAGGTATGTTAGATGGATTCAAGTTTCTAGATAAATATTTTACGTAGTTCTGTCCCAGATGCTTTTTCAAATCCAGAAACGTAGACAGGATCCACACAAATTCATTCCAGTAATCATGCTAAGCAAATTTTTCGTTCAAAGGAGAACATTTATTGATCCCAATTCAGTAGTAATCTGCATTCTACTCTTTAAATAGAGGCTTAAAAGCCATTTGGACTAGAAACTATAATATTTCTATGTGCAGTAACAGAAATGCTGACCATTTCTCAAGTATGGAGAAATCAGCTGTGAAAGAAGATCCATTAAATGTACAGACTAAAGACACTTAAACTTATGTGTTTATAAGCCTTAAGTACAAATTTGTATGATTGTATAATATGAGCCAAGGTTGAGTATAGATGAAATCATGGTCTTTGAGTACTTTCCTCTCACTTTACTTCTGTATTCCTCTTGTTAAAGTACAGTAATGTTAAAACTATCACACTAGATTAGTCATATAAGATCCTTCTGTGGTCAATGAAGAGAAGTGAATCACTTTTCAGTGGAGTTTATTCCATCAAAAGACATCTGTTTAAGATGAGGGGATGAATCTTCTTATGAGAGTGTTTGTCCTTTTTCACTGATTATAAAAGAGACTAAATGACTAGCAAAATCCAGATGTTAACTTTTAGCTGGTTAAAGTCAGGTAACGATAATCCTGCGGCCAATCCTGGAGCCCTTTAAGCCTGTCTATGTCATCTAGGATGCATAGCTTGTTTTACTATTTACTACCTCACAGTCTGTTCTACACAAAGAAAGTCTGTTTCTTCGTGATGAATTTTACCTTTACTTCAGTTTTCCAGATAGGTCAACTATCCTGCCTGCACTAACGAGACATGAAAAACATCACACTAAGCTCCAAGCTACAACTATTGGGAAGGCTTGCTTTCGTGGCCTTTCTGACATGAGAAGTTGTTGAAGTCCTTCTATTCCATCTTTGCTAAACAGAGAGATATGAAGGTAGCACTGAAAGTTTTGTTTGTGTTACTACAGTCTTTCACTCTAGTGTGATTGATGTCCCTCTACTGAAGCAGAGAAGGATGATGTGAAATGTGCAACAGGCTCATGTAGGAGCTGCTAATGCACCTGAACACTATTCACAGTCAAGTACAGAGGGGCCAGAGCACCACAATGGGTAAAGTGTCTTGGGGCTGACAGGTTTTTTAGAGGTTTGAAATGTATTCATTATTTACACCCGATTCCCTCCTCTGAGATATACTTTGACAGCTATACAGAAGTGAATTTATATCATAGGATTCTACTCATTGAGGTCATTTATCCTCTGTACAGATATTTATATTTGAAAAATGCTTGAGGGAAATTGGAGTAAAGTGAGAAGGAAATGGCAGATAGTTGGACGCACTCTGCAAATGCAAAGTAGATTTCTGTTATCTTGGGAAAGAGGACTAAAAGAAATTATTTGGTTATTCCAATGAAGCTTTAGTGAATAAAAAATTAGGAATATCTGAATGATTTCATAAGTTTACGCACGTGAAAAGGGCAATTGCATTTAAAGAAATAGAGATACTTCTTTACATAAAACATTTTTTTGAGCAAACATATTGATAATAATACAAACACAAAGGACAAAAATCTATTGATTCTCATTATTCCGTTCATTGTTTTGTTGGAATTTGTGCCAAAAGGCAACAGAGGATGTCAGTAAGTCATAGAATCATAGAATAGTTTGGGTTGGAAGGGACCTTTAAAGGTCATCTAGTCCAATCCCCCCTACAATGAGCAGGGACATCTTCAACTAGATCAGGTTGCTCCGAGCCCCGTCCAACCTCACCTTCAATGCTTCCAGGGATGGGGCATCTACCACCTCTCTGGCCAACTTCTTCCAGTGTTTCGCCACCCTCATTGTAAAAAATTTCTTCCTTATATGTGGTCTGAATCTACTCTCTTTTAGTTTAAAACCATTATGCCTTGCCCTGTGGCAACAGGCCTGCTAAACAGTCTGTCCCCATCTTTCTTATAAGCCCCCTTTAAGTACTGAAAGGCTGCCATAAGGTCTCCCTGCAGCCTTGTCTTCTCCAGGCTAAACAACCCCAACTCTCTCAGCCTTCTTTCATAGGAGAGGTGTTCCATCCCACTGACCATTTCTGTGGCCCTCCTCTGGATCTGCTCCAACAGGTCCATGTCTTTCCTGTGCTGAGGGCTCCAGAGCTGGATGCAGTACTCCAGGTGGGGTCTCGCCAGAGCAGAGTAGAGGGGCAGAATCACCTCCCTTGACCTGCTGGCCACACTTCTTTTGGTGCAGCCCAGGATATGACTGGCCTTCTGGGCTGTGAGCGCACATTGCTGGCTCATGTCCAGCTTTTCATCTGTCAGTACGCCCAAGTCCTTCTCTGCAGGGCTGCTCTCAATCCCTTCACCCCCCAGCCTGTATTGATACTGGGGATTGCCCGAACCCAGGTGCAGGACCTTGCACTTGGCCTTGTTGAACCTCATGAGGTTCACGTGGGCCCACTTCTTGATCTTGTCCAGGTCCCTCTGGATGGCATCCCATCCCTCAGGCATGTCAGCCACCCCACTCAGCTTGGTGTCATCTGCAAACTTGCTGAGGGTGCACTCGCTCCTGCTGTCTATGTCATTGATGAAGGTATTGAACAGTATTCGTCCCAGTACGGACCCCTGAGGGACACCACTTGTCGCTGATCTCCATCTGGACATTGAGCCGTTGACCACTACCCTGTGGATGCAAGCATCCAGCCAGTTTGCTATCCACTGAACAGCCTGCCTGTGAAATCCATATCCCTCTGATTTAGAGAGAAGGATGTTGTGGGGGACCGTGTCACAGGCCTTACAGAAGTCCAGATAGATGACATCCATAGCTCTTCCCTTGCCCGCTGATGCAGTCACTCCATCACAGAAGGCCACTAGGTTGATCAGGCAGGACTTGTCCTTGGTGAAGGCGTGCTGGCTCTCTCGAATCACCTCCCTGTCCTCCATGTGCCTTAGCATAGCTTCTAAGAGGATCTGTTCCATGATCTTCCCAGACACAGAGGTGAGGCTGACAGGTCGGTAGTTCCCAGGGTCCTCTTTTTTACCCTTTTTAAATACAGGCACAATGTTTCCCTTTTTCCAGTCCCCAGGGACTTCACCTGACTGCTATGACTTTTCGAATATCATGGAGAGTGGCTTGGCAACTACATCGGACAATTCCCTCAGGACTCTGGGATGCATCTTGTCAGTTCCCATAGACTTATGTATGTTCATCTGATGTTGTGAAATTCAAAAAGCCTTTTCATTACCTGGACATGAGAAAAAACATCATATGCAGCTTTTAAGTGACTCGGAGACAAAATGGTAAACATATTGAGAAATTATGATAATAATTTCTTTCCTTAAAGATGACACAGCAATGAGATTTCAAATGTCAACCTTCAATATGAGCTGTAATCACTCTGTTAATCATCCGTAATGAACTAAAGTATTTCAAGCAGAGATGTGGTCTTTTGTAATATATTGGAGGGAACTACAGGATGACAATAATGACTACATTATTAGAAATATGCTGAGAATTTTGGAAGTTTAACACTCATTTCTTTAATAATCTCACAGACACTGCCGACTGCCATCTACTATGTTTGATTACTCACTATATAAGGAACATCAGTTCAAAGAGCACCCAGAATAACAAAGCAATAGCAGGGAACATACTAACTAAACTTATTCCATGACAATCCATGTGGAATACATAACAAAAAATTGAAGAGAATTCTGATTGAAACTGCCTGCTAGAAGTCTTTGGTAGTTTTCTGTAAGAATGGAAACGAAATGCTTTATTTCCCGGAGGAGAGGAAAAACACAAAAACCCAATCAGGATTATAAATTCTAGGCTGCTAAAACTTGAGCATTTTTTTCCCACCATGTAGAATTGCACACTTAATTGCCAAACTGTTTTTTGTTTTACATGAAAATATTATGCAAGTATAAATAGAATTAAAATTTTAAAATCCTAAGACATATATTTCTTTTGGCATTTATGGTAGCTGTAGTCTAACTTCCCTGTAAAAAAACATATAGGGCTTGGAAAAACACAGCAAAGAAAATGGATACCTCTTTATTTTATAATACAAACACTAAACATGAAAAATGTCAATTTATAGTAGTAATCCAAGAGCAATCTCAAATCATGTCAACTATCCTATTAAAGTCAGTAAGTAGCACCATTCATAATGTTCTACTTTTCAGCTTATTTTCTTTTAAAATATATTTTATAAATATAATGTGCACAAAACAACTCAAGTTCTGCACAAAAATGTTTATATAATGTGCTTACTGTACTAAGATATTCCTAGAAACAAACTCCAAGTTGCCTTTTACTTTTTTTTTTCCTTTAGCTGTGGTTTTCTTTGCAGTTTCATTTTGCAGAAGATGATTGTAATTCATCAGTTTCTTGCAAGGTTGGTTTTTTTTTTTTCTTTTTTTTTTTTTTCCTCCCCCTTTTTCTAAAGAAAGTACACTTGAACAATTTTAATCATTCTGTTAGATTATATTATTTGCATAGATGAGTGCCTTATAGGTAGAGAGACATAAGTGTTTAGTGTACAAAGACAAGCACAGAAAAGTAGTGCCGGTCCCAGTGTTTGACAGAGCTTAATATAAACTCCAAACTCTTCTGAACGTCTTCACCATTGTTCAGAAAGAAAGGAATTTGCAAATTCTTCTGCCCTGAAATAAAAGTTGCACAGAGAAAGTTGCGAGTGTCACAAAAATACACAAATCATACCTCCGTATTGATGTCACACTGTTTTTCAATCACGTGCCATGTCTGTCTGAATTTGAATTCTAATTTTTAATATATATTTCATTCTGTTAATCTATATGATACCATAAATAGAAATTAAACAATTAATAACTCTTCTGGAAAACTTGGTGTTTAGTATGAATGGGAAAACAGGGAAGCATATTAAAATAAAAAGACACAAACTTCTACTATACAAAAATAAATAAAATGGCAACATTTGTGAGGCTGCGAAGTTTGGCTTTTTTGGTTTACAGAATTTTATCATATGCATTAAACACAAATATTTGAATTCCAGTCAAATAATTACCTTATTTTTTTTTTTTTTAAGAGATTTTTATAACGATTCTGCATGGGAATTTGTATGTTGAGATCTCGAGGAATGCTGGAGTAGAAAGACCAGAAATCCACTGCAAGGGTGTAAAACGTGATTTTTCCTATATTTGGTCAATATTTCATCCTGGAATTTTTATTTAGAAGCTAACATACATAAAGCATAGACAAATTATCAGGAAGGGTATGAAATCTTCATAGAGAAAGCACAAAACCTATTCCTTGAACAAACCCAGCATTTTCTTTTTGTATAGAAAGTTGTTAGATGGATCAGTAACCAGAAGAAGCCAGAGCTAGACTTGATGATAGGATACAGTTGCCTAAACAAAGGCACCTAGAGACTTTTGCAATGTAATATATTTGATTTAAAGAAATAGGCGCTGGGTTTATTGATTTATCTGAGCTTAGACTGCTATTCTGTATTGAAATACATTTTATGTTGGAATTAACAATTTAACTCCACAGACTATGACAATATCCTTTTTTGACTGACTTAGACATACATTTATGCAAGATGAATCCTACAACAAGTATGTCAATATAAAAAAATAATGCTGTGATTAGTATACTGAATATTCATTTGTTAACTTGCTGCACGTGGCATCCTTTAACTTTTAGTGAAAAAGTATCCTCATTTAACAATGCTTTGAAAAGCTGGATAAGAGGAGACACCGTCTAAGTCTCTTGGTAACTTTGTAAAAATATACTAGAATTAGTTTGAATTTCAAATTAGAATTTACTTTGAATAAGGAAATCATCAGTTTTAATCTAAGACACAGAAGCAGGAATTTCAACAACTTCAAACTTCATTTTACAATAAAAAAATGAAACTAAAAAGTTTTTAAACACAAAAAATACTGATTTGAGTTTATTTTAAAGGATTGATTGAAAAAAAGTCCTTAATAGCCTTAGCAATAAATACATATATTTTTAGCAGAAGCTTTAAAATTGCTTTTTCCTGATCCCAGTCTAATTTATCCTGAATAAGTCCTTCCTTAAGAAGCCTCTTCCCTAAGTGAAGGGGAAAGAACATGAGTAAATCAAAGACTATCTAAACAAACAAAAACAAAAAAACGAAAACCAAAAGAAATTATGTGAATGATACAATCTATTCCATTACTTCATCTTTGTTACTTTTAGATTTTTTTAAAGGAATGTAATTTTCTATTGTGTTATATACAGTTTAGAATAGCTATAATAAAACTTTGTGATATTTCTATAGAGTCCTGATAGTTTAGTCCCTGCTAAATATTACAGGGCCTTTTTGTGACTGGTCAAAGCAATATGTGGGTAAGATGTTCTTAGAGGGAGTCATTTGAACAGGGAAACGAGGTGGTAACTTGTAAAAACCAGAGAAGAGATGATTGCAGTTGTCAAGATGAAAGATGATCATTAAGTCCTAATATTAGGTTTTGGAGAGAGAACAAAGCAAGAGCTCTTAATTTCTTTCCTTACCTTAATGGGTACCTTTAGAAATGTTCTTATCTGCAGAAGTTTTATTCAGGAATTACCTCACAGAGATGTCACTAAAGCTCAAATGCACAAATGTAAAATATAGGAGAATAGGTACTGAAATGTAACATAATTACTAAAAATGAGGCCTGGAAATAAATCTGAAAACATTTAATTATGAAGTAAAGTAACAGACTACAATTTATATTCTTAAATGAGGCAAATAATTTTTGAAAGGTATAATAAGTATAAATCTCATATTAAAAATAATTTTAAATTTTCCCACCATAAGGAAATCTGGAAATGTTTTGAAACATCTAATTAATTTGCCCTCTTACTTTGCTGTGTAATCAACAATGTAGCCTAGAGCCAATGCCAATGCCAATAATTTTCTTGATGACCAGAGCATCTCAGGTTAAATTCTCAAAAACAAATTCTTTCTCTTGAAAATGTCCAGCTCAGGAATCTATCTAGCTTTTTTCTACAACGATGCAGTAACTTTCAATCCATAAGAATTCAATGATTTTAAAAGAGCAAGTTAAACAGAATAATTTAAGTAATTCATTCTTACTAAAAATTTATTTTTCTGTGTTGTATTTGGGGAAAGGAGGAAATAAAGTATTTTCTATTTTCCTCTTCCCCCCTGTTCCGTGGTTTCTTCATCTTCCATTTATGTACTATGAATAATAAGGCCAATGAAGAGAGAAATTGGTATACACAAAGCACTGCTAAAAAGTCATATTTTATACCAGATTTCTTTTTATGTCTCTCAGATACCTTTGATGCTGATATGGCATCCCCTTAGTACTTACATACCACGACAACCTGTTTTTCCTTACTCCTAACAATAATGTTCACAGCACTTTGGGAATAATTCTTCTCAAAATCAAAACTCAAAGTACCTGTAGAGCTGTTCAGAGATTATGCGCTTTGCAGACATAGCAGAATTCTTATGCCCATCAGTATGATTTTGAATTTCTTGTTAATGTCATTTTAAAGAGCCATGTTTTACACTGGAAAGAAAAATTCTTGTTATGCATCCATATATATATATATATTATTCAGTGAAATTTGCTAGATTGAAAAAAAAGCTTTAAATTTGATCTGTGTTTATTTTACAGATCCACAACAACTCTAAGAGGATGAAGACTTTATCATGATATGAGGTATACAAACACTTCAGAAGGAGCATTTCCTGTCTCAAGAGTTCACAGCTGAGTTTAATGAAGAGGGATGGATTCACCTTCAAGTCAAGATTAATCTGATATTTTAAGACTAAGGTTGCTTATGCAGAAAGTCCAGGATATATTGCTGAGTGAGTCTGTATGTTGAATAACAGAATACATTGCTTGTTTCTATGAGAACAAATGCAGCATTTGATATCCGAGTAACAAAGGTACAAAGTGTATTAAACATTTCTTCTGAGAAAAAAAGAATAAAAAGACAAAATATGGCTTCATTATCAACATTTTTTAAAATTTGTGTAAATTTTGAAGTTTTCTATTACAGTTTTCTAATAACAATAGCTATCATTTGATATATCACCCAATATCCTAGTTATGAAGAGCCACATTGCCTTTTCCTAAACTTAATCTAAACCCCAATGCAGGGGGATTTCCAGTGCAAGGACAGTCCCCCTAACAAATGGGATCCTCCATTTTATGCCACTGTGTTCCCCCAGTACTTCGAAAAGACTTCTCAGTCTGTCTCAAAAAGCCCTGCCATGAGGAAAGTAAACTGTTTTAGAACTGCAATGAAAACATGTATATACTCCGTTCAAATTCCTGGAATGATCTTCTGGCATCACAGGTTATTCCTTCACACAACATTGGCTCAAAGTTAATCACTTCTTGTATATTCCTATACTAGTTAGAGCACTCATACAGAAACTTATAGAGCTGAACTCTACAACTTTGTTAACCAAAGAGAGCGTAGACTTACTATTGCATCGCTCATGGGTCCTGGGAGCCAGGTAGAGGAGGAACATGTAGAACCTTACATACACTGAACAGGTAATTTTCAATGGAATTTGACAGAACATTGTTTGCTTCGGCTAACTTTCATGAAGGCAAACAAAGTTAAATGAAAAATGTCATTTTAGGTATGCATTCTGCCAGACATATAAAATATATCTTACTATACAGCATATCACAGTGAACGTACCCGTCTAAAGGTTACGCGAGTAAGTGTGTTATGTCTTTACTAGGAGGACCATGGTAAACTCACTGGTTTCTGTGAACAGAGGAGTCAGAGTAATTGCTCACTGGCAGAGGATAACAACTGAGAGGAAAGGAAGAAAAATAATATGGATGGTGGAAAAAAAATCTTTAAAGAGGGAAAATAGCAAATTCAATCGAACAACGTGGAAAGAAGAAAAGTATTCAGAAGTAAAACATAAATTAAATCATATAAAAGATGACAGAAAAAGCCAGTCATCTCTAGTTTATCTTAAAAGAAAAATGTTTCTCTGATTTTCTGTCTGATATGGTAAGGCATTCATTTTGTATGACTCAAGGCAACCAAGAGTTAAGACTCTAGTCTAAGATGTCCTTGCAAGATCCTTCTGACACACTGAAGAGAAATAAGCACTTTCACCTGTTTTTTTGTTTAACCTTGTCATGGTTTAAACCCAGCTGGCAGCTAAGCACCACACAGCTGCTCACTCACTCCCTCCACAATGGGATGGGGGAGAGAATCAGACAAGTAAAACTGAGAAAACTCATGGGTTGAGATAAAGGCAGTTTAACAGGTAAAGCAAAAGCTGCACACACAAGCAAAGCAAAACAAGGAATTCATTCACTGCTTCCCATCAGCAGGCAGTTGTTCAGCCACCACCAGGAAAGCAGGACTCCATCACGCATAATGGTTACTTGGGAAGACAAACACCATCACTCCAAATGTCCCTCCCTTCCTTCTTCTTCCCCCAGGTTTTATTGCTGAGCATGATGTCACATGGTGTGGGATATCCCTTTGGTCAGTTGGGGTCAGCTGTCCCAGCTGTGTCGCCTCCCAACTTCTTGTGCACCCCCAGCCTACTTGCTGCCGGGGTGGTGGAAGAAGCAGAAAAGGCCTTGACTCTGTGTAAGCCCTGCTCAGCAATAACAAAAACATTTCTATATTATCAACAGTGTTTTCAGCACAAATCCAAAACATAACCCCATACTAGCTAGTTTGAAGAAAATTAAGTCTATCCCAGCCACAACCAACACAAACTTTAAGACTGGGATTTAAGAAAATAGGATGAACTATCTTCTGCAGCTGTCATCAACTATGGGAAGGAAAAAAAAACATAGCAGACCTTTTCCTTTAAACATTTAACGTTAGGTGAGATGACTCCCACTCATGATAATCACCTCAGTCATATAACTGAATATTCATAATTTATGTAAAAGGAAATAGAATAACTTGGTTCTTTCTAATATCCATTTCAAAGTGAGCCATTGAATTTGATTTCTCAACACATTTGTTAAATAGCATCTGAAATACATATACTTGCTTCTTTCTTCCAAAACAGAGCAACTTGGCAAAATTTTTGGAGTGTCTGTTAACCTGAAGATTTATTTATGAATGTTTTTACCAAGTGACACAACTCATTTTCATCTAAAGGAAAATAAATAAAATATTACATTACCATCAAGCTTGTAAAGATTGAAGTTTATATTTCTGAATAACATAAAAATAAAGTAAAAGACAAAGTGGGAGGAAAGTCTACAGCTCTCAAACTGCAGATAGATCTTCCCAATTCATGGTCTGTATTTCCAAATTCTATAACAATACATTACATCTCAGTTACCAGATGATTAAAACACTCTATCTGCTTTTCAAAATGTTAGTTCTGAAACCTGAAGATGATAACAATTTTAACAGATGTCAAGGCTAGATTTTTCTTGCAAGAATGCAAATCTTTAGCTTTTTTACACTAAGATTTACACCTTTATCAAAATTGTATATATAATGAAATTTCTCAGTTTAATTAACATTTCCAATCCCCCCACACAACTTAGTTCAAAGGCAACTTAGATACCCCATATAAATAAACATTGGCTCGACTTAAATATGATGGGATGGGGATAGGACGAACTTACCATTAACTTGATGTCTCTTCAGTGTAGAGAGGGCTTTGTACTCATTTTTTAAGTATATAAAAAAAGGAAACAGAAGAAGTAAGCAAAAAGAAAATTTAGGAGGGTGGGGAAGATTATTTACCCAGCAAACTTGTTAGTTTTCTTGTCTTTTTGATTAACATGATGCATATGATCATACGGGTCAAACAATTTTTTTACTGAGATCCCAGAAAGCCCTATGGAAACTCTTCCAGTTTGTCAACAAACATTTATCTCACAGTGAGTCTTACTATTAAGAATGTGTGTGAATATTTGGAGTCTCTTTCCAAGTAAAGAGTGTAGTAACATCAAGAAATTGAGATTATTTAATTGGGAGTCTCAAAGGTATCCATGTCTTCTCTTTTTTTGAGGCAATATTCCTATCCGCCTCACCTCTCTTGTCTATGCTTTTCTCCCATTACCAACCCACATGCATCCTGTCTCACCTTCTTCAATCCAACTTTCTTCCCTCCAGCATCCTTCTCCCCCAGTCTGACTGCATTTCATGCAATCTTCTCAAGCCCAGCCTTCCACAAATCTGGCCTTTATTTTATCCAAACTACAGCCCTTTCCTTCTCAAATCCAGCTTCTATTGGAGACTCCTAGCAAACCCTCGCAGCTGAGCTACTTGTTTTTGCTACTACAGTTGCAGTCCAAGCCCTGATCACAAGTCCCTTCCCTTTACATCACCTCCCCTACCTCTGCTCTCCTCATTGCAGAGACAGCCTCTGCTTCTTATTTAATTAATTGCTTTCATACATTAAAGTGTGCCTCAGCCTCACTTGCAGCTTTTGGCGCTGTTTGCATCCTTGATTAGTGCCTCCTTTGGTTGAAAGGATGTGTTACACTCCAGCAGTTGTTACTGGAGAGGAAAGAGAAATAAAAGAAAAGGAGGAGGGGAGACACAAAAGCTTGACAGAGTTTTTCTTGAGCTTCTTGAACTATGGCAGTTTTTTCTTTCTCCAGTTACATTTCATGCTTCCCTGCCAGTGTTTGCTATTACAGTACCACTAATTTAAATACAAGATAGTAAAGTTTTTCAATGGTTTATAAAGATGTCCCTGAATCCTGGGCCTTTTCTAAGGGTTAACAGTCACCTATCCTGATGGAAGCTGGAAGGCAGCAAAGGAATAAAAAAGCAGATTAAAACCATCATTCAAATTTCACCTAAATTATAGTTTAAATTAGCAAATGAGTAAAAATCAAGAAACCTAATTCTGTAGATGTGTTGCTGGGAAGCAAACATGATAATATGGTAGAGTGGCAAAAAAGTACACCCTTCTTCTGAAGAAAATAGCTTAATGCTTGGTTCTGTGTTCATCTCTTTTCTTCAAGTCCTGCCAAAGTATATACTTACTTACAGATGTTCATTCTAATATTAACACACACAATGTTAAGAATAAAGATAGAGGTAAAATTGTAACTGCAGAGAAGACATTTTCTTAAATTTTTTTGGATGACAATGAAGAAAACAGTTTCCAGGGGGAAAAAAAATCCCCAGAGAGAAAATAAATGTTCACATTGTCATTGTTTGCTACTGACTTCAGTATTGAAAAAATACATGAAAGTATTTTTTCACTCAAAAGATTTGACCAGCTTAGTTCTATTTTTAAATAATCTCACTGTCACTCTAAATCAGCTATTTCAATTGCTTTGGGAAACAAAGGAATATCAGGACAACACTTAGGATTAGTTTTCTGCAAAGGGACCTTGATGTCAACATCACTTTTTACAACAACATTTTACAGAAGCATGAATAACAACTGTTCACTCTTATTACTAGCAAGTAGTGAATTTTTCTCTTCGGTCAAATAGGAAAGAGGCTGGTTTCCAAATTCCCTTAAGCTTTGCAACAGTAAAATTAAACCCAGAATCAAACTCAATGTATTAAAAATGTGCAAAGGCATGTTTGCCTATGTCACACTCAGCTGAGCATAAAAACAGTATGAAAAAAACACTACTAAATATTGCCCCACTATATTTTATCTCTTTTAACTATGTTCATTGAATGGGCTTCTCAGTGACATCTTGATGTTCTCACTCACCTGACTTCCATGTTACCACTCAAACCACATTTACACATGAAGTTTTTAAAGAACTTATTTCTCTGTCTGTTGATACTATTCCTTCTTCTTCATCCTAGGTATCAGATCTTGGTTCTGTCTGCATTTTGTTTCCTTGATTGACCCCAAACCCTATCTCAGGCTTAGTTCTTGACTAGCTTTTGCACAGGTCTTGTGTGTGAGTTTTGTGCTCTACATCCTGTTAGGGTTTAAGCTGAAGTGAAATTAATAGAAATTAATGATAGACAAGAACTCATTAGCTCATATATGCAAATCAGCCACACAGTGGACTTTTTAGCAGAAGCATAACAGAATTCAAATCTAATGGACCTTATTTTGTTACTGAGGAATATTTAAAATAAATTGGGATCTTTATATATCTGTTCTTTTTTTCTTGGGCTTTACTCATTTTGGTAAATCTTTGTCCCTCTCATACACTTGACTAATGTTTTACTAATTGCAATACCAAGGATCTGCTTGTCACTGCTGATAAATTGTGTCTGTGTACTCTTTTATCATCCTGTCAACTTCTTAGTTTTGAACTTTCCTTCTATGTATTATTTTTTAACTATGTCACTGTGGACATATTTCATTTCAGATCTAAAGCACTATAGCTAAATTTGATCCATTGGGAAAAACAAAAACAAAAACAAAAACAAAAACAAAAACAAAAACAAAAGCAAACTCTTCAGCTTCTAACATTTTTAAGGGAAGTACAGAACATTTCACCGAATACAGAATTAGGAGCAGTCTTGGGGGAGTAACTCATGTAATAATACACTCTAAAGGCCTTTGTCTTCCGTGTACTGTTTTATGTATCACCTTCTAATGGCTACAACTTCCCTAGGCACTCAGTTTATTTTTCTGCCAGTTTAAAATACCTACAATATTAATATAATTTTAAACATGAAAATGTTGTATGAAAAGAGAATTAAAAAAAGAAAAGGAATTTAGGGATTTGTCTAAACACTAAACTCTGTTAGATTTTCTAATACAATGAGGTGCTCTGATAAAAATCAGTCCAGCATAGCCAGAACAATTCAGTGAACCTAAAATGTATATGCATAAAAAATTTGCAGTCTGCAGTATGCATAATAGCTTTCCTCTCAGACCACATACCATATGACAGTACATGCAGAATGCTTTGTAAGAACCAATTCAAAATTTCATTTTAAGAAAATCACTGTGAGTTGGTAACTCCTGATTGCAAATGAAATACATAGATGAGAATTTCAATCTGAGGATTTACAAATTATTTTTGTATATAGGTGCCTAGGTTGAAGTTGGTCAGGTTGTTTAACTAAAGGGATTTCTTGTTATGGCCCATTTAAAATTGTTGGTACAATGACATTCTGGTTTTGAAAACATTCAATTTTTGGTGACATATGGAATTGGAGCCCATCTTTACTTCTCTCTAGTGCTGTGACTAATTGTGATAGTGAATGAACCTGGCCCTTTCATGAGTCTCACATGGATTAGAGACAGTTACTTCTGCATTGTCTCCAAATGATGGATGAAATTCCTACAACATGGTGGTAGTTAGGCAACCAATGTTTATCAGGATTTTACATGTTTCTTTTGCTGTCAAGCAGAAATAAAAACAATAATTTCTGTAATGTCTTAGAAAATAAACAATACATAAGTGAAAATAAATCATGGTCATAAACTAATCCTGTGGAGATTCTTTGTCACAACTTTATATTTGAAATACAAATTGACAAGGACTTAGTAGGCTGGAATTCTTCATAAAATCTTCCTAAAATAGGTGCATCCTGCTTCATATGATGATTTTTTTTCTTTTAAATGAGGATTTAAACAAAGAAAGGCTGAAGGATCAAGTAATGCAATGAGACACAAGAATGCTGCGCTCAAACAGAGCTCAATTTAGTTGAGGAAACTAGAGAGGAGTTTCATCATATGTGTAGCAAGAAGAGAGGAGGTAGGGATAACTAGCTGGTAAAAATAAGTGAAGTGAAATAAGAGACATTTCCCAGTAATCTGTATTACTTTGTGCTTTCCCTTCTCAGCGAGAAAAACAATGGTATATTCAGAAATTTACTACAAAGCCTATGTGTTTCTCTATGCATTCTTCCATGGCCATTAAGTGTCATATGAAGAAGCATAAATAAATAAAAACCCAACCACCTAACTAACTGAACAAAAAACCTAGAAAGTCCACATCTTCAGTAAGGTCTGAGGAAACCTGTGAGGATCCTAGTAAGTGATCTGAAGCAAATGCTCAGGACAGGGGATTGGACCAGGAGTCTGTCTTTCAGGGGCACACATGATATTGCCATTACGGAGGGGAAATGTTAACTCTCTCCAGAACCCAGAGGTAAAATCATAGAATCATAGAATACTTTGAGTTGGAAGGCATCTTTAAAGGTCATCTAATCCAACCCCCCTACAATGGGCAGGGACATCTTCAACTAGATGAGGTTGTTCAGAGCTCCATCCAACCTGACCTCGAATGTTTCCAGGGATGGGGCATCTACCATGCCCATGATGGGCACTTTTGGCTGCATTGCCTGGCAGAAATCATCAGTGTCTAACAGCAGTCATTCAGCCAGCATCTGCACAGATGACAGAACAATATTTCCACCAGCCAGTGTTATATTCACTTACTTGTATAGATCAGCTTGTAAAGTAATTTCCACCTACATATGGGAAATTACTTTCAAATACAGCCCTGCAACCCAGCACTAAACAGCTCTCCTCTCAACAGCTTTCACTCCAGCACATGCTAGCATGCATTTTTTTTTTTCCCCCCAAATGTAACTCTGTTCATTGTCAGGTAAGCTCCCTTAGCAATCTTCCACTGCCAACAACACTTTCTAAAGAGCAGCTTCTAAACTTTCCTTGTGGGATACTTTTTACACACCATGAATTTTATTGGCAAAACACAAAGAAACTTTCAATTTTAAATACAAATTTTGAAGCATCTTTTACCTATTATTTCTTCACTTCTTAGCACTCCTTAGAACTAGTACACTGTGAAGTGAACCACTGGTCACATCCACACTGTATAGAGCTTAGTTTGGATCTTCCTTGGTATTAGTGTAATGCTCAAGTGCCTGTTCGTTTTTTTGTTTTGTTTTGTTATTTTTTCCATTCAAAATTGTCAAAATAAAATAGTAGCGCAACACTGGTTTTTTAGTTACCAAAGGGTGATCAGCAGATAGTGGCTTTGTGAAGAAGTCCCTGGGAGCCCTGGTAGACAAGAAGTTGATCATGAACAAGCAATGTGCTCTTGCAGCAAAGGCGGCCAACAGTCCCCTGGGCTACAACAGGCAGAGTGTTGCCAGCAGGCCAAGGGAGGCTTCCCTTCTCCTCAGCCCTGGTGAGACACATCTGAGTGCCATATCCAGTGTTGGGCTCCCCAGTACAAAACAGACATGGACATACTGGAGTGAGTCCAGCACAGGGCCAGGAAAATGATTAAGGGATTGGAGCATCTTTCACATGGGACTGGGAAAGCTGAGACTATTTAGCCTGTAGAAGAGAAGGCTCAGGGGGATCTTATCCATGTGTACTAATACTTGATGCGGGACATGGACAGGGATGTAAAGAAGATGGAGCCAGACTGTTTTCAGTGGTGCCCAGTGACAAGACAAGAGACTACGGGCACAAGCTGAAACACAGGAAATGCCAATTAACGATAAGGAAGGTTTATTTATTTATTGTGAGTGTGACCAGGCACTGGAATAGGTCATCCAGGGAGGCTGTAGAGTTTTCATCCTCATAGATATTAAAACACGACTGGGCACAGTTCTGCGCAACCTGCTCTAGCTGACCCTGCTCTGAAGAGGAGTTTAGATTAGATGACTGACAGAGGTTTCCAGCTCCAAATATTCTGTGATTCCGTGACTGTAGGTGTCGGACTGTATGTAAGTGCAAAGCATATGGGCATAGTATTAGGCCCAAACTTGGTAGAGAAATTTTTTTCCTTGGAATTTTTCTTGGACTGAAATATCCTCCTGAAGATCACTTCCTGTTCATTCCAGAAGGTACCTAGGACTGGTCTGCAGGCAAATGGGGAAAATCAGAGAAACAGTGGACTGGAGAAAGATATATACAAACTAACCTGACAGTTCAAAGAAGTTATTCACTTTCTTTTTACTGTAGCTTTTCTACAAATATGAAGATTCTATTTAGGCTAAGCTACTCAAACTCTTTCTACATTTAAAATCATGCTAACTATAACTCTGACCATTATTTGACATGAAAGGTGCACAATTCTTAAGAATGGATCAATTTTCAGAAAAGAAAAATACATTAACCAGTATCAAGAATAATACTGTACATAACGTCACTTATCAGCACTGTGACGGACTTTTTCCTATTATACTAGAGTTATGTAATTTGCATATGATTTCTTTTATACATTTAATTACCAACTTTCTGTTGTCATGGGATGAGAAAAGTTTAAAAGTTATTTCTGCAGCAAAGAAAACCACCAGCATTTTTTCTTAGAAGTTCCAAGAATTTTACTTTTTTGATACATCTCAAAAAACGTTCTAGTCTATATTTTCTCTTTAAAAACAAGAAAGCTTTTAGCCATGAAAATTTGCATTATTATTTCTCAGTAGTAGCTTGACTACATTTCCAATAGAAAGTCAATGGAAATATGTTCACTGCGTTAAGCGCGTTCTGAGAGTAGTCCCAGTCCAGACATCATGATTCTGACTAAAGTTGTACTCTTATTAAATACAGAACTGGTGAGAAATATTTAATGTTTTCTCCTCATACAGCAAATTCATATCAGCTCAGATCTTCTATCCAAAATAACAAGAGTCAAAGATTAGACCTAGCTGACTTTAAAACACCTACACATTTTTCCTTGAATAGTTATCAGGGAATTGTTTATATAATTTTGTAAGTATATAACTAGTTGTTAGAACTCAATGGGGAAACTACCTGAAAGCACTATTATCTGTGTAAATTACCTTTTAATTTTTTTCTTTTCCAATATTTCATGTGTTAGTTTGAGCAGAATTCCACAGTGAAGTTGCTGCTGAATTTTTTTGCGCATTATTTCCCTTGGTTTAAATCTGTTTATTTTTTGTATGATGGACAAACTTAACCGGGGAAGAAAAGAATGATTGAAGTTCAGGGAAAATTTCCTATAAATTCAGACATTCATTGCAGCAGGTGTAGCTGAATGTCATCCACAAAATGATGAAATAGGTATAAATCAAAAAATTAAGATAGAAAAAGCTCTGGTAAAAATAATGCATATGTAACATAATGTAACTGAATGAAAAAAACTATGAGATGTAAACTGCAATCCTACGTTCACATATGGCTAGAAACAACTCAGGACAGGTAGATGCTGGAAAATGTCCAGGAAAAACTACCCAATAAAACTAAGTTTTTTCAATCTGTTTCCAAACTAAAATTAATATAGACTGTTCAGAACTACAAAAAAAGCCATCTGCTAACTAGTGAACATAAGGTCCACAGAGTCAGTAAAGTACAAAGGCAGAGTCAATTAACTTTTATTTAAAACTCTGTTTGATTCCCAAAGATCTGAAAGTTCTTCTGCTGAAATGAATCTCAAAATGTTGAGCAAACTTAACAACATAGAAGCAAATTCTGATATAATAGAAGAATTATTTTTTATTTACTGTCTCCCAGTAGGACTTCCTATCTTCCAGAAAGTTCATGGAAAAGTGAATCCATATTCTCATCACCTTTTATACTTCTTAATACTAATTTCTGGGTTTGCTTTGAAGATACACAGTTTTTCTGGAAAAACCTTCCTTCTTATTTTTTACTATTTTTAAAAATCAAAATGAATTTGTGAGGAGCATAGACACATAAATCTGATTTGTTAAATGAACAAATCTCATCTTGCTTCTCCCTACCACACATTCTAGTTTCTACCTGATGATGAAAATCCAAAGGATTTTTTTTTCCTAATATAAAACTGCACTTATATGAACGCCTTGACCTTATTTTGAGGATCAAGATTTGATTTTATTCAGCTGGTTTTTAATAAGAGAGAAAGAAAAACGTTATTACCTATTCTACATGAAATGGCTAACCAAAACTCAGGAACTTTTTTGGTTTTTGAATGAGTTCCTATTGAGGCAGCTAACACTGTTAAGTAAAGTGTTCACATACAAAAAATATACCACGTGATTTTTCTCCCATCAGTAAAAAAAGAAAAAATGAAGCAGAAAACAGTTGACTCGCTTATATCCCTGAAGTTGGTTAATGAGGTAAATAATGTGCCAACAGATTTTTTTCACATACAAGAGTGGTCCTTACACTCATATTCAAAGATTGCTCTTTATTCTCAGTAAATTCCTGATTACATTTGTACATGTTCCTGTTTTGATCAAAGTAAGCACCTGTTTAAATTGGTAGTCCCACTTTCATTTCATACAAATTAATCCAAGCAAGATATTACTTTTAAACACACAGGTCTCAATGAGATTTAAACAAATCAGTTACAGCTGCGTAGCAGCTGTTTAGAGAGGTTCAGCAACCCACAAGTGTTTGTAACTGACATGCAGGATGTGATAAACCTTTTGGGCTGGAGCATTCCCAGGCAAAATATTAAGCATTGATACCATCTAGGGTCTTGCTTGACCTGCTGTAGCTCACTTTACTTCACTCTTCTGGTCAAGACATTATAAGGTGACAACTTTTCTCAACAGTAGTGCCTCTATAGATTCTACCCTCAATGGCAAACATTCCCTGTAAAAGTTAAGAATGAATTTGCTGGAGAATCTGCAAAAACTGATGTGTTTGTTAAACTACCTAATACCAGAATATGGAAAGAAAAGGGACTAAGATCTTGAAATAGCTGTTGAAATTTTGGGATTCGTTCCTCAGTCTTTGAGTCTGAATGGGAAATGGGAATGAGAAGTCTGGACAGTTTTGGAAATATGATTGGATACTTGCCTACCCCTTTAATTGTATATGTGTGCAAAGATTTTTATCAGTATCTCTTCCAAAGTTGAATGGAAATAGTACCCATAATAATACAGATAATACCTGATAATAATACCTGAAAGAAGGTTGTAGGAAGGCAGAGGTCACTCTCTTCTCCTGAGTAATAAGCGATAGGACAAGAGGAAATGGTCTCAAGTTGCACCAGGGGAGCTTTTGATTGGATATTAGGAAAAATTTCTTCACTGAAAGGGTTGTCAATCGTTGGAACCAGCTGCCCAGGGAAGTGGTTGAGTCCCCATCCCTGGAGGTATTTAAAAGATGTGTAGATGTGATGCTTAGGGACATGGTTTAGTGGTGGACTTGGCAGTGCTAGGTTAATGGTTGGACTTGATGATCTTAAAGGTCTTTTCCAAACTAAACAATTCTACAATTCTATGATTCTATGAATATATGATAATTGGATAGGTAAAACAGCTAATACCTGTAAACATCTTAGTCTGCAGTATGTAATGATGCTTACAACCTTCTTTAGCTAGTAAACCAACATCTCATCTCTAATTACATAATAGCAAGTGCTTTAGGCTGTGCTTATAGATTGTCTGAAGTGAGATGTATTTAAACTACCTTGAAGCCATGAAAGGAATCCGTCTTAGAATAAGCGTCTGTGACCAGGTGGAATGTGAAACACTTTTAGCAGATCACTGCAATTCAATCTGTTGATTCAATGGCAAAATTAATTAGAAGTCTTCTTTTTTTTTTTTTTTTTTTTTAAATTTTCCTGCTACCAAAGTTTTTTGTGGAGCCCTTCAAGTCACACAAAAAATCAGTAAGATTTGACCCAGAAATTCTGATGATCTGTACATTCTATAAAAATAGTTCTGAGGAAAATATGATGTGTTTTTTTTTGTTTGTTTGTTTGTTTTTTTTTTTTCTGAAGGGAAAAGGCAATAATTGCATTAGGTCTCACTTTACAGATTGTTCTACCTTCTTTTATTTTCTACTCATTTTCTATTATCATAGACTTTATAGCAGTTAATGCCATATTTGAGACATGTCTTTCAGGTTTCAAAGACTGAAGCTCAACTGTCCTTTTCCGTATCACATCAGTCATTGATAGACTTCTACTTCAAAAGCAAAAAAAAATCTTCTTGCTTCATATCTGTCTACAACATTTACAAAAAGATTTTACTGCTCCATTTAATGGAAGGGTATGTGTTTCACTAGTATCAAAATTGGCAACAAAAATGTTTCTAGTGTAGAAAGAGAAATAATAACTAAACCAATCAAGTATGGAAACAAACAAGTAAGAAATAATCACGAATTTTAATGTTCTCATAAGGTTAGCTTACTGTGGTTTATATTTTTTTTAAATGAATAATTTTTCTTTTGATTTAATTTCAGTCCTAGGCAGCAGGCTTCTCAGACACCACACAGGAAAAAAAAAGATCATCAAATTCTGTTGACAACTAATGATCGATCCCTCATACTGCAAGTACAAGATGTGAGGCAAACAGGGGTTTGGTGTGTTGGAAAACACTTTCAGACTTACTTTAGTGTTCCATAGGAGTTAAATCTTTTTTCTGGTCTCCCTTGAGGTTTTCCACTGTGCCTGCTAAATTGCAGCATGCTTTGCTGAATGTCACAGAAAAATGAAATAAATTAAAGAAAGATGGGGGGGGGGGGGGGGGGAGTAAAACCAAACCTCCTTCATATTTGATAGTTAATGATTTGATAGCATAAAACTTGGAGTTCCATAAACCACAAAATAAGACAGGCAGGTGTACCATCATCCTGAAGTGTTTCCTTCAACACCTGTTCATGGGACACATCAAATCAGTTTTTGCGAGAGAAGAGAAAGACCTACACAGGAATAGAGACACTTAGTGCAGTTTGCTCTAAACTTGTTCTATGACCTTAATTTAGAAATATTTTAGCAACCATACAAATTTCTACCACATTTAAAAATGTCACATATCGCTAGTTGGAAACTTTTTTCTTTTTTTTTTTTTTTGTAAAATAAAATAATTCTCTGAAACAAACTTAAGAGGACTTGTGAGAGTGTTAGCCTTGCTTATATTTGAGACTAACTCCACAGTTCCTTCAGCATGATTACATTGATTTGTCTGAAAAAATAATGAAAAAAAGAGGATGGATTTTCTTGGAGCTTTTTCTGTAAAAAATATTTTGTTCTTGATTTTAAACACAGGTTGGCATAGATCTTATATATTTATGTAAACAAAGATGTTAAAGCCAATTTTACAGCAACTTTGGTTATGAGTCACTAGAGCCTCCTGGCTCCTGTGTGTTGGCTCCTAGGTATAGGGTGTTTAGGTTTATACCTTTGGATGGCTTCAGAAAGGTTATCTCCAAGAAATGCCTATCAGTTCTAAAGTACCAAATTATGAAGAAAAGTATTCCTGGGATTTACCTACATGATACCTGGCTGCTATAATGAAGCCATTTCAGCTATTTATCTGGCCAATATCATTGGAAAAAATGCCTTTTTAGCTGTCCAGTTTTGAGACTTATTTGGGTCAAAGTATATTTTGAAAATATACTTTCAACATATTGTAATCAATTATTTAAGTTCTGAGCCATATCTTCAGAAAATCTTACCTTTGAAAGATTAAATTTAAAGAATGCATGCTAAAACTCAGGAAAATGTGGGAGACATGCTAAATAAATTATAAGGAAAGAGGAAATAGTACAAAAAAAGCAAAGGGAAATGGTAAGGAAATGGCAGTAAATGACAGAGAATAAAACCAGCATTATATATGTATATATATATCGAGAAATATATTCTGCTACAAGAAGATGGAAGATGAAGGGAGAAATGGAAGAAAAAAATACAAATTGTGGATGGAGAAAATTTCAAAAAGAAGGAAAGGTTAATGAAAATGATGTAGCCATCAGAAGACAATAAAACACAGCAGAAATGGGATTTTACTAGGTACAGTAAGGTGGGTAGGTTTTGGAAGCACAGCTGAGTGTAAGGGGAAGTAAATAAGAATGGGAAATTATACCTTAAAACGCTGAAAAGAATAAGCAATCTTTTATATTAAAGCTCGTACTTCTTGGCAACATCTGTACCTGGCTGAGGTATCAGATATTTTGATTTTGTATCTTTGTGTTTTTTATACCACAAGGATACAACTTATGTATTAAGTCTGAGGTACTGAGTTGCTGATCTCTTCTCCCTGGTGTCCAGTGATAGGACGTGTGGCAACAGTTCACAGCTGCACCAGAGGAGGTTTAGACTGGACATTAGGAAGCATTTCTTTATTGAGAGGGTGGTCAAACACTGGAACAGACTTCCTAGAGAGGTGGTCAATGCCCCAAGCCTGACAGTGTTCAAGAGGAATTTGGACAGCGCCCTTAATAACATGCTTTAACTTGGTCAGCCTTGAATTGGTCAGGCAGTTGGACTAGATGATCGTAGTAGGTCCCTTCCAACTGAAGTAGTCTGTTCTAAGTCTAAAGATTTTGAAGTGCTAGCCAATCATTCAGCAAAACCTGCATGCTTTTGTTGTTTTAGTTTCAGGTTATTGAAACTAAACTAATATGTATGTTTTATGAATAGTGGCCCTTTTTATTAAAATAGTGTCTATGGTGGTCTCCAGGAAGTGGTTGCTTTTATTTTTTGTAGTTATCCCCGTGCTCAAACTGATAAAAAAACTCCACCAAATACTTTTTAGAAATCATCCCCTTTTTGTTCAGGTTTTCTGACTCTGCAAAGAAAGCAAGTACCTTTTTCATATATACTACTTAAATCTCCTGCTAATCTAATAATGAAAAAGAACAGAGTTTAATGTCCTTCTTCATTTTCTCTTCCCCTTCCAAAATTATACCAGGCTTCCTGAATATGTTTTCAGAAATCTATTTCAAATAATGTATAAATGGCAGTAGAACACAGAAAAAAAATTCTCCCTTGTTTTTAACATGTACTGATTGCAACCATATTTTATACTATAAAGCATTCTTTTCCCTTTCCTTGGATGGAAAAGCAAAAGCTAATTTAATGCCTATTTCTAAAGTATTTTGTTGTTGTTTTACTTTCTAAGTGGTTCCTTGAATCTTGTTCAAGCCACTGAGGAATCAAAATACAACTCTAGCTAATCTTTGAAACTCACATGGAATGGCTGGTAATGACATCTGGATTTATGCTTTTGAATAATGGGCTATTTTCACAAATTACATTCAGGTTCCTTCACAAAGAGACAAATATTCAGAGTCCTATCTCTTTGACAAGCAGAACGACTCACTGACAAGATTGTATTAACCTCTCTTAAATTAAGCTCTGCCATTTATGAGGCTACTTGGAAGTGCTGGTTTAGGGAAGGGAAGCCCATAACCAGCATTGTGCTGGGTGAAACAGCAATTTAATGAAAATGTTAGATGTTTTGAAGGTAGATGAAAGAAGTACCACTTAGTAAGGTTTCTTAATACATAACTACAGAACAACTTGAATGCAATAGGAAAAGTTGAACTTATTTTAAGCAAAATCTATATTTTTGCAAGATATCTAGAGAGAAGAAGAAAAAAAAAACAAGTTTGGGTTTTTTTGGAAGGGTTTTTTTGGTCTTTTTTTTTTTTTTTTTTTTTTTTTTTTTACATTTGTCACTGTGGTTTAAATGAAGGATCGGGAAATGAAATATTGCAGAAATTGAATGCATTAAAGGCTTCTAATGATTTTCATTATATAACCCTGTGGTCCATGTTAGGTTTTGCAGAGGTTTGGAAAATGGATTTACTAGGAAAATATATGTAGGGCTATTTCTTTTTTCCTTAAATGGATGGATTCTATTGGATGATAAATAAATAAATTTTTACTTTGATAATGATGAAACCGTGCATTTCATTTATTTTAGGCTAGGGGGTTTTCTTTCAACGTAATTGACTAGGATTCAAATTCAGCAAGAATCCCATTGAAATAAGTTGTGCTACCCTGTGCTTATAGCTACCCACATTCTTAAGTACTTTGCTGAAGGGAGACCCAAAAGGCTAATTAAAAGTCTAGGGAAGTCTTGAATCATAACCACAGCTGGTGGTGTAGCTCCATAACGGATGGATTTTCATAGAAATTGAGTTATTACCCAGCCAACCCCTACCCCACTAACACAAATCTGGACCACAGAATTATATATTGCAAATTGCCAGAGCTAGGCTTCCTTTGTATTACAAGCACAGAAGGAAAGAAAAGTGGCTTCTTATTTCTTCCTTTTCTTTCTCCTATTTTTTCCTGAAACTGTGTAAAAATGAAGAAAATTGTCCTTGTATTAGAAACTCTGTCTTAGATCTAGCTTCATTTCACCTAATTTCAGGCATACCAGTTAGGAACATAATTACTGTAAGCGCCTTTTATAATATTTGAAGAAGTTTTACTTTACATGGGGTGGTACAGCCCCCAACCCCACACCAAGGCCAATTGAATTTCTGAAATAGATCCTTACATGCATATGACCAGCGGATGTAATTCTAAGTCTCAATGCATTTAAGCTCATTCATAATTATTTAACTTGACTTTCCATCTGTCTACAGACCAAGTGCAATCTGATATACCTTTGCACAAAACAACGTAACATAATACCAAATTAAAAGAGTATAATATACTCCCTTTACCTAGAATAGTTACAGTATGGCCAATAAATGCACAGCCTTTCTTACACTGGTGTGCAGGTGTGTTGTGGTTTTCATTTAGAAAATTTACAAATAAGAATGAGAGAAGAGCCAACATTGTGAATGACTTGCTACAGAAGACCTCAATGTACTATTGAATTGCCAGCCCCCAAAAAAACCCATAAAAAGTATTCCTCTTTGTATAGCAAGATTAATATAATTTTGAGAAAAATACCTAAAATTTAAACCTATGCGCATATAATACTCCTATTAAAAAGTTACAAAAGTGTCAACATTACTCTTTGGGAGAAAGATATATTGGGATGGCATATTGTGAAATTATAGATTGCCTTTGAACTACCTACATGGCTCACTTCTACCCTCTGTATGCAAGGGCAAATCCCACAGGACAGCTCTAGTATATTTTTAAAGGATATATATGTCAGAAAGAATGAAAGTTGACCCCTAAAACGCATTAAATACCTAAAAAAAGTGATTTAAGAAAATGTAAAATGAGTTTGCATCCATTAGTCCTTTATCTGATTAATTAACACTGTATCAAGCTACAAGACAATAATCAAATTACTTTACAAGATAACAGTGCTTTGCATGATTTTGATTATTTTTTTCATGATTAGATTATTTTGATTCTCTCTCTGGGAAAACATAGGGTGAAATCTAAAATGCATGATATCCCTTCAATTCAGTCTGACATTTAAAATATGAACAGATTTCAAAAGACTTGAAAATGGCGGTCTGTGTGTGCTAATAGCCTTAACTTTTGTAATTAATTTGCTGTTTGATGCTTGTTCTCAGGAGTATTCATTAGTGACATTAGCTCCTAGCTAATGCAGTATAGTTGTACTTAGTCCATGAGAGTTAGATGTGTGATGTGGGGAGATGAGCTAACCAGGGCCTATGGTTGCAAAGCCAAACATGTATTTGTGTCTGTCCTTCAGCTTTAACTAACATACTTTTGCTTCTGGCACTAGAGGTTTTCCTTGTGAAGCCAAAGTACTTTGGCAGTCAGAAAAGTTCTGAATAAAAGCTGAAGAAAGCTTTGAGCATTTCCTAAATTAGCTTTTTAAAGTCACAGCCAAAATAGAACTCACTAACTTTTAAAACAAAACAAAGCATGTTCAATGACCTCATAGGATCTTATTTTGTAATGTCAACTAAACTCAATTATTTTAACTTTCACCATGACTACCATTGTCAAATCGTTTATCACCAAACACATTTGCCATCAAATGCGTTTGGCTCTTGTTCATGTTTCAATTCTCTTTCCTCTCCCAAACATTATAACAAAGTGACCAGATTTCTCTTGGTTTAATTTGTGTTCATTTTTCTACTTTCAAATTTTTTCTTTCATATATTAGGAAATCTACAGTTAATTACAGATTAGCGACAGATTTTGGAATCAATTTTATTTGTTTTAAAAACTCTACAATGGTGGTCACAGATAAGATATTGTTGGGATGAATAAGTGAGTGAAATTTCTGGTTTTGGGACAGAAAAATACCTCCCCCCTAAAATTCAAAGAAGCTTGCCAAAATCATATAAATTACTGAGTGGGATTTAAAGAAAAAACTATAAGTTCAGGGTATGATTGCAACTTACAAAGAAAATTAATAACAATTAGGTGCTTGATTCTTATATGTTTTCAAAAAACCCAATCCATAGACTAAATTTGCATGGAAACTGAAGGGGAAAAAAACAAACAAATAAACACCTGGGAAGAGTTTAGTACAAGCAGAAAAATATAAAGCAAGACATATTAGTCTTGCTTTAATTAAATGCCTTCATCTCCATTTAGGTGCAAAGTGACATTTACTTCCTCTGCACCTGTCTATGTGAGTGCCTACTTCTTTCAGAGACTGGCCATTACTGAAGGTCTGTAATGGTCACCTACTCCAGCTCACAGCCAAATCACCTATCCATGCAGCCCCTCAATACTGCAAACATCTAATGACTCTCTTCTCCAGTGGCCTTATTAACATAATAAGCAGTAATTAAGAGCACCTGTGTCTAACCAGCATTTAGCTTGGATTTTGCCACTTCTTGTCAGATCCTGTTCATTTCTTTTAAGCTTACAGTTTAGCCTAATAAAAGCTATTACCTCTCCTTATGAAATGTTAGCATGACCTCTATCAGCCTTCTGTTCCACAGGTCAAAGAACCCCAGTAGTTCAATTGCTCTGCATAGAATATATTTTCGAAACTTCCAATGACTCATACTGTACCTCCTGAAAAAAAAGCTGTCTTTTCTCATGTGTTTAAATTTGTTATCCATGTTTAAAAATTTGCATACTGGGAAAAGGGCATGTATTGTTATTATATTCTATAATAAATATCTATTTATGTGGGGTAATTTCCGTCATAGCTACAGCAATCAAATTATTTTACTCTAGCTATGCTTATATAACTCCCCCATGTGGACAGTCAATCACTGAGTAAATCCAGCTGTTCTCAAGATTAATTACTTCTAAATAATAAAAGCACTTTTGTTCCAAAATAATTTTGACAGTAGGGAGTCATATCAGAATAGTTTGAAGTGGACTAATTATTCTGCCAGTTTTAGGCTTGGAAATTTCTCCATGTAGACAAACCCTTCAGTTTATGCAAGCTCCTTTGCATAGTCAGTCCCACAGTGTGAGCACAGTGTCTATCCTTCCACTAGGGAGATCTCTTCCTTATGCAATAGGTGTCTGTGGAGGACGTCTGTGGAAACAACTACCAGAAAGAATAACCACAGCATGATTATGAAATGTGTGTTTTGATTTCTTGTTACTTGTTTTTTATTCTCACTCCTTCAGCAGTTTCCCTGTCTGATTTTCTTTCCCTTCTTGCTGCCACCCCCCCCCCCTTTTTTTTTTCTTTCAGCTTAATTTCCCCATTCACTTTAATTAAGCTCTCCCCAGGCTCACATGCTTGTAAGCTCTTATTTATTTATTTTAAAGCAAGCTGACTAACTAGCCAGAATTTTCCCAAATCTCTAAGCTCTCATTAAAATCTCCTGTCAAACCCTTTTCACTTTATTTTTAGTGAGACAGAGCTAGGCATAAATTGGAACAAAAGAAGTAGGGGGAGAATGAATTACTCTATATAAATAAAATAAACTTATTACTACATAAAAGTAGAAAAAATAAAACAGGTAGAAAGGTACATACGCGTTGTTATTTAGATTACAGAAATAGGGAAGTCATAATAGACCTCCCCAATTGCCTCCCCATAATTGCCTCCCCAACCACAACCATCATGTGCTCCTTGCTCTTTTCACTTCATCTTTCCATGGACTAGAAGAATTCACACAGATACCCAGTCTCAGTTTCTACATAATTTCTTAGCATCCTTCTTAAATTATCCATGTGTTTCATGTAAAATTACTGCATTTATCACTGCCCTCAGGTATGTAGAGCAGTCATGCGACTGCCATGTTGTGGTGGGAACATCTGAGTGAGTGTAAAGATTCAAGCACAATCTAGCTTAGAGAAAAATATGACTCTCATTCAAATCAGTAAGAAAATTGCTAGGAACTTTCACTTACCTGCTCTCCACTCATGACTGTAAATTTTCTTGGAAAAAAGCAGGCAACTCTCCACAGATTTTACCTCCAAATTCTCCACCAAACTCCAAAAAGAAAGTACATACCTAAGAATTTTAAGCATATGCTATTTGTATTACCAGACAATAGGTAAAAGACATGAAAAAAAAAAAAAAGAGGGACCAGATCTTATTATTCTTCTCAGAAACTTCTCCACAGCAAAACTGGAGTTATTATCATGATTCTTTGTTTATGATTCTCCAACGATTTTTGTCAGGCTCTGTGGTAGTGTTTTTATCTAAGCCAACTTGAATTAATTTTGTGTGGTTTCACAACAGAGCACATCAAATGCTTCAGTAAAATCTAAATTTATTGCATCTGCTGTGCTCTCTGAAACCACTAATCCTGTAATTTTATCAAAAGCAGCAATCAGACTTGACTAGAAAGATTTAAACATCTTAATTTGATGCTCCTCATTGCTTGAATTTCAGTTATTTCTGTCAAGAGTTGATGTTCTGCAGATACATGCTTACACAGTTACTTAAGAGTATTTTGATGGATTTGAATTTTATGTGGTAAGTCAAGGGTCATTGCTCAGCAGCACAGGTAAGGGAAAGCTAAATACAGAATAATCATAACTTCTCTCTAATAATAATAATAGTAACAGTAACAGTAACCATAATGATTTTATTTTGGTTCAGCTATTTTTCATAAAGGATATTTCATGCCACTGTATTTATCATTTATTTTAACATTTTAAAGGCCAGCCTTTATCAATTGCTTTGATAAGACAAATATGGAATTGCTTATTAATGAAACAGTTACTACAAGGACTATTATTTTCAGAGAAACAATACTGTAGTTCTCAGATAATCCTCTCTTTTCATTATCGTAAACAATGAAACTGTGTATTGGGACAGTACTGTGCCCTAACGGAAGATCAAGACATATCTCTAGAACAAAGAAGGTACACTAAGCAAGGGGGTCAACTTTTTTTTAATATAAAACGTTGTACAATACAAGGAAAAAATACACTTTGAATGAAGTAATGCATATTTTAAAATAATATTTGTAATTGGTCTGTCAATTTTTCAGTTGGACAATCTTGATCACTTGATCATTATTTATGAGCACTCTTCTTATAGCTGGAAGTTTCAGCTAAAGAAAAAAACTTTGTTGGTAAGGTAATTGGGTCTTAATATGAAGAAACTTATTTCCCAGATTCTTTCAAGACAAATAAAAAGTAAAATTAGAAGCAAGAAGTGAAATTAGTGGTATCTTTTATGAAAAGTTTGATTGCTCCCTGCCCACAAGTCATGTTCTTTTCCTCCTGCTCTTGACTATCTTACGTCACCGGTACTAACAGGTGAATCTTGCTATCTTTCTAGCCCATTGACACCTTTTATTTTTTTCAAGAGCGAAATATGACAGGAACATCAGCATGACAGTAAAGCTTTTTCATTCATAAACAGAGACTGCTTACAAATCAGCAGAAATCAGACTGGATGTCCACATTCATGCCACTGAAATAGAAATACAACTGAGAGGGTAGATGTTTGGTAAAGAAAAAGACTTTTCAGCGAAATATACTGAGCTATGCAAGACCCCAAACAGAAGAATCATGGGAGACATCAGAAAAGTTCCAAAATGAATTGAGATAGTCTTATAGCAACAAAGTAAAAGGAAATGTAGCTGCTGTCAAGGGTACAGACAATGTTCTCTCTCAAATCTGATGTCAGGAAGTTACAGAGAAAGCCAGCAACCTGAAGCGATCAGAAGAATTTTATCAGCAGCTCAGTGAACACCAGCATGACAAGTATCACCTCTTCTTTCCTTTCATATAATGTCATTTTTGCTAAGATAGATAGTGAAAAAATCTCTCAGTGCAAGTGTATTTCAATGGAGATAACAGACAGACTTTCCTTTAGATCTTCTTAAACTGGACCACCTCCATGTGGCAATAAATGAACTTTTGGAACATGTGAACAAATACAAGCCACTGTAGAATTGACAGTGTACATCTATGAAAAAAATTGCTGACAAAGGGCTGCGCGGTCAACAATCTGTTCACCTGCAGAGAAAAAAATTCTTATGAAAGCAGTCCTGTGTCGTAGAATGAAAAATATGAAAAATTTATGAGTATATGAAAGATGGATGTCCGTGGTGTTTGTGTAACAAAATGTAGGCATTATTCATGACATCACAGCCCTCCTTTGATGTCTCCCTAAATTGTCTGTTAGAGGTGTCATGTGGGAAATACAACCTTATCTAACAAAAGCACTGAGCTGGGATTTCCTGTGAGCAATTCTGTACATTGAAAAGGATGGAAATTCTAAACAGAAGTCTTGTGAGATATTACAAGTCAAATAAAAAAAAGAAAAAAAGTTAGTTAAATAAAAAAATGGAAATTGGAGAGGGGAAGATCTTGGAAAACATCTTCATAGTTATGTGTGTGTGTTATTCTAAGTAAATATATGATATGTTTGTATGATTAATTGTGTATAAAATGTTCACATCTGTCAGAAACTATTAGCAGATGAAACAGGTATCCTGCAAACATACAGAAGGTGAAAGTGCTGAGCTAGGAAACCTTTTGAGTGAGGAAGAGACAGAGGCCAAAAAAACCTGAAGAGAAAACTTAGGAGACAAGAACTGTGTAACAGTTCAGGGCCCAGATGTGTACGGAGAGTTAAATGGAAGGATTTTAGAAACGGTACAGAAGAAAGAGGAAGTGATTTTATGAGCCCTTCAAGGAACCTCTTGTGTAGTGGAATTGCTGAGGACAGAGAAAAGATTAGAGAAGCAGAAGAGTGATGACTGTGAAAGGACTGCTATAACAATGGATGTACACAAAGTTCCTGTCTGAATTGGGGTTAAATTTCAAGATAAGATATAAGACGCATTTTCTGAGAGCTTTGGAGAGCAGTGGAATTTCACTGGTAAAAGTGACAAAAATAAATCTTGATAATGATGAGAATTTTCATACATTTATAAACTAGAAGAATGTTGTTGATCTTCTAAGTATACTCTGCAACAAAAGCTTCGAATTTTTGTAAGATCTTCATGTTGTTAGTGCTTAGTATGCATTTTTATAATAAAATTTCTGAGTGCACACAGATTTTCTAGCTAAAATGAAAAAGTGTCACAGTTCTTTAGTGACCCTTTAAGTGAGTTACCTTTCATTCCATCCAAAATAAAGTCATACTTTACTGAAAAACTCATTAAGTGATAAATGTACCAAAACTAGATATGTTGTATAATATTTCATCAGTATAGTCTGATATAGGAAATGATTGGGATAAATGTCTGCAAGTATTTTATGCCATTTGAAGACTGATTATTTTGGCAATAGTTTTAAAATCTTTAAAACACTTTCCTAAATTCTTCAGTAGTGATAATTAGACTGTTGCAAATTTATCATTGCTGAGAAAACTGTCTGCAGGATGTTATTCTAGATATTCTGTCTTTGGCCATGCTCTCTAGCTCCTAGTTTGAGGCCCATGAAATTATGCAGAAAATGTGTTTCTGCCTACAAAAATTACACACAGATTAACTAACTGACTTAAAGTTAAATTTTAGTATTTCGAAAAAGAAGAGACCAACATCATAATCTTGAGTCAGAGATTAATGTTGCCACTCCATCTATGTATGCTATTTCACATGTAAATCTGAACCGATGGAATTTGACTTCTGAGTTTAGAATCAATTGGCAAAAGAAGCAAGAAAATAATTTTCACACAAATTATGTTTTGTTCATTTCAAGAATAAGCAGGGTTTTATTTTTCTTGTTAGTGATATTATTTTGTGTTTGGTGGCCTTTAGATATATGAAGAGTGAAGATGGAGATATACATTACATTGCATTTCCTAAAGAGGGATTTTATAAGTGAACCTGTAGGCATTTAACCATAAAGATAGCAACTCCAATGAGAATCCTGTAAAAGAAAAAAAAACAAAAACAAACAAACAAACAAAAAACCAAAAACCATAACTTGGTCTTTGAAAAGAGAAAAGTTTAAAATGTAACAGCAATGTATGTGTCTGTATGCATGCTAATAACATACACTGAAAAAAGAGGGTTAAAATTTTACTTTCTTAGAAAATTACAGTGCATAATAGATATTATTAACAACAACTATTATTGTTGTTACACTGAACCATGTGCAAAGGATAATACAAGAATAGTACTGCTCATAACTAGTCATAAGCCAGTAGCACCTATTCTGGGTATTTGATATTTGACGTGCAAACTGTTTCAGCAGAATATATTTCTATTGACACAAAGTGACAGGATTCCCTCCATGGCAAAGGTGATACAATTCCCTTCAACACAGACAAATATAGACTGGAAATTTACTTTGACTCCAATAGTTACCAAAATGTATTTTCATCCCAATAAATATTAAGACACTCCGTTCAGAATGACACACACTATTTTTCAAACAAAACCAGGAAAGGGTGACTTAGTAACATTCTACTGAATGAGAACAGAAAGAGTAAAATGGACACAAACCATTCATTGTTCAAATGGAACTATGGGGTATGAAAGCCATTTATTATGACAATTCTGTCCAAAGTATGCTGACCTAATGCCTCACCTTCATTACATTCCTATTAAGTATTTGAAAGTGCTGTGCACAGTTAAAGCTGTCCTCTGGAAGAGCAATAAAATCAGCAAACTATGGTTGTTCAGGACCTTGATAGGTGTTTATGGGACTTGTTTGGCCTCAATAATGAATCTAAAACTATTCTCAGTGTTTCATCTGACATGGCGTGCATGACAAAGATGAAAAGAAATTGGGTAAGGATATTTTCTTGCAACACTCCACTAGTCAGGCTGAATTATCTAGACTGTTATCCATCAGTGCACACAGTGCTTTTAGAAGTATTGTAAAAGACTCTGACAACCATTACTACTTCTGAGTAACTCTACATTAGTGGAAGAAGAAAACATAATGTTGCAGTTTAAGTTGTCAAATGCTTTCTTCAAGCCAACTATAGTTACAAAGAAGCAGTAATTGTTCATATAAAATTCCCATATCTTAACAGAGGACAGAGGTTTGGCAAGTGCAGTAAGAGACATAAATAAAAACTTGCCTTTATTAAGCTAAAGATAATGTGTGACCTATGACAACTTTTTGTAAAACAGAGCAGTGCTGAAGATAAATAATATCTACAGTTATTTGTATGAAGATGATATTGCTCTTCTTTGGCATACAGATGAAGAATTAAATGAAGATTAGGAAAAAAACTGTATGTAGTCTTGCACTTTTGAATAATGAAATAACTAATACATTTTATGTGTCTTCACAGTGCCCAACATTGTGCCAGGAATATATTAATTAGTATTAATTATTGTCACAATAGCACTAGCATCAAGGTTCAGATATTCAGAGCTTTTTCACAGCATATTTTGTACACTGCATGTATCAATGTATGTAAGCATGAATGCATGTGTTGTATGTGTCATGTCTGGAAATAAATAGAGGTACTGTACAAGACCTTTTCCTTCCAATTAACTCTGTGAAGGTCAGTAACTCTCCTTTCTTACATCAACAGAATAATGTTATTCTTCTAATTACATAGAGCTTATTGTATTTCTCGTTAATTGCAGGCATAATATTTAGAGAGAAAAGCTGGTGCTAGTTTCATCCAGTCCTCAGGGAGGTTAAATGAATCACTGTGCATGTTCATCTAACTCTTTACGAAGTACCTTATCCCTTACTGCTAAGGAATCTAAGCTTAGACTTGATTTTATAGCTTCTAAATAGATAAAGTTAAATAAGATTAATCCTACTATAAATGTATTGCTATTTTAAACAATTGGAATTTCTAATAATCAACATACTGCTCATTAAGCATTTCTGTTTAGTAAACTGAAATTCATTACCCAATATTAGATTAATTATATAGAAATTTTACCTACAAAGGCCTGAATACAATGCAATATTCCACACAAGTTTAACAAAGCCATAAAAAAATTACATCTGTACTTTGCATTACACAGGTACTGTCAGTTATGAAGATTATGGTTTTTAAATGGTAGACGGTAATGCACAAAAGCAAAAATCAGTAACAGACAGAAATAATTTGATACCTTGGACCACTGGTAGCACTATTTCGTAGTGTTTTCAGAGAAAGCAGTATTTCATAATGCTTTCAGAGAAAGAGGACATATTTAGAATCCTCTTAAATGATGTCATTAAGGTAATAGAAACTAAGAGTTCAGGCAGAGAGTATCTAGCAGAGATGCACGATGTTAACAAAATGCCTAAACAGTACAGCATCTCTTAATATACATTAATTACATGGTTTGAGTTTTTTATATGTAGCTGCAAGGTCATGTAAGTGTTGCAATTCCTTTTCACTTGCTTGTCAATGCCTTGACTCTAATATCTACTATTTTTCTCAGCTTACTTTAGAAAATGTTCACATAAAAGACATTATGCCAAAATGAACATGTAGAAAAAGAGACAGTGCTCAGTTACTGTTCCATATTGTCTTATGATGCAGAATTTAGTGCTAAACTAGTGCCTTTTCCCAAAGGGGTAACACGTTTTACCAAGTGTATCAGTTGAAGACTTAGGACAACCGCTCTAAAATACACACATCTGTAACTTGTCCCTTTACCATGAGTCTGTCTGGGAACAATAAAAAAAAAATAATCAGGCGTTCAGCATTTGCTGCAATGAGATTATAATCTTTTCTCATATGCTTATTCTAAATACAGCTTTTACTCTAGGTGGCTGAATCAAACATGTTAAGGCAACAAAATGTTACTATATCCATCTTCCTAGGTTTCTTTTAATTTTTTTTCTCTGTGCAATTAAGAAACAAGTCTATTCATTTATGCTAAAATGTAGTAAGAAGAAATCGAGAAATCTTAGGAAAACACATTAACCTTGATTTTAGCAATGAAATTCATATCTCTGAAATGTACTTGCAGGGTCAAATACTTTATTATTTAAACATTTTTAAGTCAACAAAGCTATACTAGCAGGAATTTTGGTCCACTGTATGACCAAGCTCAACAATCAAACTGCCTTTGGGTGGACTGCAGGCTGTTAAATTAAACATACCTGGGACTGTTTTCTGGCACTGAAATCAGCCAGCAAGGGCCAGGTAGAAATCATATATTAAGTTTCAGACTCCAAAACAAGGAGGTTGCCTTTTCTACATACATGGAGGATTTCCTGGGCCATGGTGATTCCCCAGCCATGCCTGAGTTGTGGTCCGCAGTTGTGTCACTGTGATTTTAAGAATTTACTAATATAGACAATGACTTCCAGGAATGTTCTTAGGTACTATTTAAGCCATTGATAAAGTCCTAGCCCTACAGAGCTGTTGCATAGTCACAGGTAGATCACTCAAGATTTTTGCCCCAATCTTTGCTGTGGTTAGCCGTATATAAAGGACTACTTTTTGGTTTACCTTTATTTTTTAATAAAAAAATATAATAAAAAAAACCCCTTCATATAATTTGCTACTTCTTTTGAGGGTATGGTGTGTATGTTCAGTTACTGTATTTAAGACCTATACAACATGAATTCCATCATGTTAATGCTTGTGGTTTAGGGTTTTTTTTCTGTCCTGTTAATTTCTTTACATTGCAATAGTATTAGATATCTGAATAGTGGCACAAATCAGATGAAAACTTATAAGGAAAATTAGGGGACCTTAATCTTGTAAACTCACCTTAGAACTGTGATAGTCACTAGTGATGCAGTTTCAGCTACTTTTTTGTGCACTCTTTCATTGCCTTCTCACCTTCTTCTCCCATCTACATCAAAAAAATTAGGACTGCAGGTTCAAACAGTCTGCAGCATGTTTCAGTTTTCATTTGTGTGACTTTCTAAGTGACAGCCCTTTATAAATGATCTTGACAGCTAAACAGTGAACAATGTAACTGATTGTCCTGGTTTCAGCTGGGATAGAGTTAATTTTCTTCTTGGTGGCTGGTATGGGGCTGTGTTTTGGGTTTAGGATGAGAACAATGTCGAGGATACACTGATGCTTTGGTTCTTGCTAAGTAGTGCTAAGCTGTCTCTAAATAGGTGCTAAGTGGCGCTCACACTGGTCAAGGACTTTTCAGCTTCCCCTGCTCTGCCGGGTGCACAAGAAGCTGGGAGGGGGCACAGCCAGGGGGGTGCTGACCCAGATTGGCCCCAGGGCTATTCCATACCATATGACGTCATGCTCAGTATATAAGCTGGGGGAAGAAGAAGGAAGGGGGGACATTGGGCGTGATGGCGTTTGTCTTCCCAAGTAACCGTTACGCGTGATGGAGCCCTGCTTTCCTGGGGATGGCTGAACACCTGCCTGCCGCTGGGAAGTAGTGAATGAATTCCTTGTTCTGTTTTGTTTGCGTGCACGGTTTTTGCTTTGCCTATTTAAGTGTTCTAATTTATTTTACTTCAATTATTAAACTGTTCTTATCTCAACCCACGAGTTTTCTCCCTTTTACCCTTCTGATTCTCTCCCCCATCCCACTGGTGGGGAGTGAGCGAGCGGCTGCGTGGTGCTTAGTTGCTGGCTGGGGTTAAACCATGACACTGATGCATAATTCTGTGCCTTATTGATGGACAGATTTTCCTCACAGGTTGCAAGTATTTGGGAATAGCCATCAGAAAAAAGTAAGAAAGAAGTAGTCAGTATCTATTTTAAAGTACATTAAGCATTCCTTATAACAATTTTATAGGTTGTATATCGAAGTTCAAAGCTGACACTAAAAATAATGAGATTCTGGGTTCAGGCTCTCAAACTCCAAGAGATTTTACAGACAAATAATTCTCAGAAACAGCTTCTCAGCAGCTGTGTAAGTAGTTGTTGTACATTATTCATCAGAACACTTAATGCTCTTTTAGGACTTTGATTCCAAAAATGTACAAAATTCTATCATTTTATTCTCAGCAGTCAGAAAAGAAATTGATATGGAGAGCCTTGGATGCTTAGAGAAGTTAATGGAAATCTCCTGCTCATTTCAGTGGTCTTTGGATCAGTCCATAAATATTCTGCTGTCCCCTTACAATTATTTTCTATGACTCGGAAGTAAGCAAAGGTCCTACTGAGTTTTAGTCACCAAGAAACTGAAGCAACCAAATTGCGTACAAACTGCTGAAAATACTGTTTTGATGCTGATCTGTGTGCACAGACTGCAAACAATATGAACTGTGTGCATCTAGAGTTAAAAAAAAGTATATCAACGAAGTGCAGAACTTCACACAGGTCTGATATATCAAGTTATATATCCCTGGGCAATAATTCAAACTGAATCCTATTAGTTTTAGTGCTGGCACCAGTGGCATGTCCTATAGAACATAACAGATAGGAACAGCTTCAGAGTGGCCAGCCCATTGATCTGGTGACTTGGACACATTTTTAACTTCTACATTCTCTGATTTTTAAGACTTTTAAAAATGTAAGAGCATCTCTTCAAAATATTTGCATTCTTGGAGTTATCAAAGATGTTGTTCAGGTTATGTATGCCTTTCTGCAAAGCAAAGTCCAAATGAGAGAAACATATCTGACCTTGGTGTTTCCCTCGCCCTTACTAAAATGCCTAGAAAGCAGAGAACACAGAGGATAGAGTACTAGGCTGAAAGTCCTCACCAATAAGAGTTGGAAACTGACTTTACTTTCATTGACAATTTGATAAAATCCTCAGACTCTAGCAGTTACTGGTGGCTTATTGAGGCCAATATTTTGCTTTATTTTTTAAAGATCATGAAGGACTGTTATGATTATTCAGTTTGACCTTCTTACCATTTCTGATCTGTGTTAGCAGGTAATCCTTCCATTGTACCAGCAGCCTGTGGTTTGAGGCAGTCTGAAAGCATCTCCTCTTCCTTCTCTTGAAAGAATTTTACCCATTCACACGGAAAATGCTTGTCTTTCTCAGCAGGAAAAGCCCTGAGCAACAGACAGGAAGCTGAGAAAAGATAGAATAAGCCATTAAAAAAAATTACTGTAGTTTAAATATGTCAAATTCAGCCATTAACCAATGAGGATAATAAGCAATAACAGAATGAAGAATTTTGCCCCTTATTGTTCAACACGTGGGTGGGCTGTTCACTTTCACACACAGCTGCTTTGTAAGTAAGCTGGATTTTGGGCTACAGTTGCTGAAACAAACAGCAGAAATTATTTTTGAAAAAAAAAATGTTGGTACTTCCAATAGTAGTTTTCTCACCCCCTTCTCTGAGATGTGTGTCTTGATTCACCAGCTCAGTCCTCTTTAATAAGAGGCAGTGAAACAAAGGAAAAAGTCAACAAGCTGTATCAGTACAGGTTATAATTTTGATCAGTTGTTTAAAAAAACAATGAAAATTCACACTGCATATTGTATAGACTGCACACTGTTTTAGCACTTTTAGATGTTCAGAGAAGTTTGCATCCAAGAAAGACATTTGTTTAGTCATAATTAAATTTGAATTATGTAAATAGTTCAAAATAATCATGTGTGCTGATTCCACCTGCAGTATGTGTTTTAAAGCATTATTTGCTGAAAGTCTGGTTTTCAGCTCTTCAAATATTGAATTAATTTTCTTTTCCTTTTTTTTTGATAAGTGGATATTATTCATTTATGTGCACTGTGATTGTGTGTGAGGGTATTGGGCTTTCTAATGTGCTATAAAATTTAATCACTGAGAAAAATACCTTTGCCTCAAAAGGAGCTGATTTTCCTCATTTTACTTTTTTGCTTTTCTGATGGTAAAAACAGAACAACAGACAGTATCTAATAAACATCATAACAAATATCAATATTCTAATAACTGGCTACATCTTTTACAAATCCCATAGTGTGACTCCTTATCTTGTGTTAAGTAGTGCCCTGTCTATAGTAGCAGCCATTCAAAACTATGAGGAAAAAATGGTTAATGACCTCATTACATCCATATTTCACTTAATACTAGTATTCTTTTGAGAAACTGTCTTACATATTGGCATGCATAGAAGTCAAAGCAGATGCAGAGGAGCAAGCATGGGCTTTCTACCAACCCTGTGATGAACCTGAAGAAATTTTACTACAGTTTTAAGCCATGTAGTCCTGTTGTCAAAACAAAACCTGCAGTCATCTTCTCAGACAAACATATATAAAGATACGAGAGATACACAGAGCTTCAGAAAGTTAATTTCCATCCTCTGCTGTGCAGGGAAGAAAAGAAAAAAATCCACGCCACCCCCTCTCACCCTCACCAGCAAAGTAGCTCCAGAAGCTCTGCGTGAAATGTTTCTCCTCCAGGGAAAACAATCTGGCCTCATCATGCCTAGTTGGAAAATGTTGTAATAACTTCCTTTTCTTTGAGGCAATTTCCATAATCCTGCTATCAGTTATTCAAAGAAAGAAACACAAATTATGCTACTGTATAAAATACTGCATGTTTACTAATCAGACTGAATTCTTTGAAATGAGCCCTTTTGTACATTTATATTTCCCTGTAGTGTCACACTGCAGTAGCACTGGAATCCCTGTAATTGCAGAAAACCATTTGATTTCAGCTTCTTTTGCTTAAATAGAAATAAAAATATGTTATCCATGGTAAACTTTGCTATGATTAAATGCATTTCAGAAGCTGGATATCCTGATATGATCTTGAAAGGTTAAATCGTTTCCCTTGGAGTACTCTAATTTTCATATAAATTACATTACTGAGGGCATAAACCCTATCTTCATAGATCTTGGAGACCCCATTAGCTGAATTAGTTGACAATTTAGTAGTATCTCAAAGTAGCTCAATGAATCTATGAATGTCAGTGTTTCTTAAGGTAAATGCTGGCTGAATTTTGATGTTAGCAGAGAACAACAAATAATAATGTCATTTGGGATAAAGTATATCAACATATCTTTACCAATGTTAATGAGTATGAATATGTGTATTAAAATACATAGATCACCACAGATCAGCATGATAAGATCTGTTATAACTGAATGAATATCTGTTGCTTAGTTTGGTGTTTTACATGGATGGCAGAAACAGAAGCACATTCAGAATTGGTTACGTTGTGATTAATGAAAAGCCTGTGTTTGCACAAAGTTTGCAACAAGATTTGTAACCAATATAATTCACAAAGTGTTCTGCAGATTCCTTGACAACAAATATACATTTCAGAGCTTGAAAAACATATCCTTCCTTGTTTTGCAATGCACTACTTCTTATGGCCTCAAATAGTGGTATCAGACCTGACTGTGCTAAGCAGTACACATACTAACACTAAAAAGATTTTTCCCACCCCAGCAAATTTGTGATTTAGGTTCAAACACTAGAACCAGTTAAAAAGAGTGCAGGAAACAATCTACATTTTGAAATAAAATATAGATTTATTGTTATTAGAATCAGGTCACCTGCTATGCTCAGGATTTCTGTAATAATCAAATGTTTATGAACCATAACTGATATAAAGTAAATTTATTTACTGATTTATTTTACTAAAAACAAAGGAACTTCATTGCAGACATTCAATCACACCTCAGTGTTTTATCAACCCTTCTCTTTGAAGAGCATTTGTCATACAGATCCTTGTGTCCTGAGGCACTAGGACACTGCACTATTGCGAAGAGATAAACAGAGACTTTGTGAGCTCAGTGAGGTCAAGTAAATTTTGATACTTTCTGGGAAATACAAGGAGCTATGTTATTCTCAGTCGTTTACTCTTGAACAAGTAGAGAGTCAAGAGCAAAAAAAGAAGGATGTAAATGAGCTTGTCTGCAGCCTGTATTTAATATGATTCTTGATAACATATAAAGTTACATGTTCTGAGCAGAAACTACATTCAAGAATATGCACACTTAACAGTAGTTAATGTGGGCACTTGTTACGCATTTGTTACTAACATTTCTCATGCTATTAAGTTGGAACAGATTGTCCAGAATGAAAATCCACATCCAAAATATACGTTACCACTAATTATTGTTAGTTTTAATCAGATACATGTTACAAGATCAGACCATCCTTACCTGGAAACTGAAAACAGCCACAAAGTGTTCCAATGCCGTTTCCACTGCTGTGCCCAAGCACATACTTTACAGGCTTCAAAGGCCTTTTTGTGAAAGGTAACTCTGAAATTGTCAATTAAGCCAGGAATAATACACTGTTTTTGCTATTTATAAATCCTATAAGACATTTATCTATTCTTTAAAAGTATAGTTTACTTCAGTTTTATATATTGGTACATTACCTCAACAGTAACTTATTAGACTGCATGGTGTAACATCCAGGGAAAGAGAAATATGATCCAAGAAGTCCATTCTTCAATCTCAGGTTAACAAAACTGTGGGATATGGGTAGGTATTTGCTGTATTGATAACAACTCGAGGCATCTGTGTTTTTGCCACAGCACCTGTCACAATAACATCTAGGAGTGTTCAGGTAATTCCATTTCAAAAATTAAATAGCTCATATTGCTATATACACTTTAATATGCAGGCTTAGGATGGGCTCAAACTTGGCTACATACAGTCTCAGTAAAATGAAGCTTCTGATTTGGGGATGTAGAAATCCATCTGTCTGAATTGAACTTCCTAAGCTTCCTTCATAATCAAAACCTCCAGAGGCTCATCTGGTCTTTTAAAGTTAGGTAGGAGTATAAGGATCAGATCTGTTAGACATCTCCACATCTCTAGTGACTCTGAATCCAGTCAGCCAGCTCTCTTCTGGTTGGACTGTGAAGACCATACTGCAAAAGTCTGCGTGATGCTGTGCATATACAACCATCCGTGGTGGCAATCTGAGTCTTAAGTTCTATTCACCTTAACAGGATTCAACCTTCATCCCACTAAAGCATCATAACCAGCAGGTATTCTTGGCCAGCAATTCCTTCATCCTGTCGAATTGAGGACAGAAGATTTTGAGAAACTAACTTTAGCCTAGTTATTAAATCATTAAATCTAGAGAGTAGATCTAGAGTTTATCCAATCAAAGGCTAAGTAAAATGCTTACATATTTGCGAGGGCTGGGATGTGAAACCTCAGCTAAGCTTTTTAGCTGAATGCCCAATATACTAGGATACATTTGGGCTTGGTCACCTCTTCAGGTAAGTGAGGAAGTAACTAATGGATGTAGGTATAAGGGAAACCTGCAAAATGGATGGACTGGATTGCTAACTGAGTCTGAGACAGACTTTAGAAAACAAAAACCTAACCAAGGTCAGACTGTATCTCATCTCAGACCACAGAATAAGATGCCTTATAGAATTATCACAGCATTGATGTCCTCTGCTTTAAAAATAAATATCTTGGCTTCTCCTCTACCTCAGCATTCCTGTTTTAAAAATGTCCAATGTATTTCATTGATACTGCCTGTTAAAGGTTTATTTTTACAGTGAAAATAATTCAGGCCATCCATCCTTTTTCTTTAGCACTTACCACCACAATACGTGCCTATTGCTTCTATTATTTAAGTTTACAAAATGGCTAATCAACATTTTTGTGTTCCTTTGACACACAAAATTCCGCCCTGTGGGGTTTTTTTACTATTTTTTCTTCCATAATAATTATATATTATGGCTTGAGCCAAATTGCTTTCAGGTTTGAAGAATCAAAATAAATTATTTTGTCATGTTATTCAAACCACAATGTTGTGGAAAAATCTGTAAATTTTTTTTAAATTGATACAAGATCACTCAAAAAATGATCAAATTATGATTCTGCTGAGATGCTAAGTTTTTTCTTCATTGTCCTCCACAAAAATTAGGTATAAAGAAGGTCCTGCTTAAAGAAACAACTCTCTCCCCTCCTTTCAAATTTTTGTGTAAGTAAGTACTGCTTGTATTGATGTCAAAGTTGCTCACAGTGTCTTGGTGCATTATGAAGATCCTCTGTAGCAATTCAGAATAGTCTTTTCCACTCTTAGGTGAGCGTCCATGTAAATAAAAATGAACATAATTGACATTCCTTGTAATAGTGATATATTGCCAGAACTTCTCTTTTCTGAATCAGACAACTAATTAATGTTCTTAATGAGAAGCAAATAAGAAAATTTTGAAAAATATTACTCAGTAGTGATTCCAGGTATGTTTCTGATTAAAAGATCAGAGAATGACAGTTCCATAAAACTATAAATTTCTCTAATTTTTAAAATTTGACAGGGCAGCTAGTTAAAATAATTTGTCTAAATTAACACAGCACAGTAGTAAAAGCATCTTTTTTTCTGCAAAGCTTTCACAAGTTGAAGTGTTTATTGAAACACATAAATCAACAGAAAACAACAGCTGTGTATTCACACCAGCATCCATTATCTGATTGCTGTGGAAGATTATATATGTTTTTCTTTTTGATTCAAAAGACAGAGGGTGGTTGAATTATTGCAGGAAGAGTTCTGTATGGCATTTCAGAGACTCCATAGCAACTGTATTCAACTCATGGCACCTGCGCCACATGAAACTCTTCAGACCTCTACTGCTTTGGGTTCAAGGAAGGTGTTATATGAAGTCATGATGTCATGTAGGGATTGTCAAAGGAAAACATGACCATTATGAAAAAGAAAATAGTGCATACAGAAGTATCTTGCAAGCCTCACCACACAGAAATCGTAGAAACATTCTTTTTTCCGGAAATAACAATGCACAATGGCAATTCCTCTCATCATTTTCCCCAAACTGCAAGCACTGAAAAGGCTTATTCAGTAATGTGTTATTAGAAAAGAGGTCATGTGCATTCTTGTACCCAACAACATTTCCAAGAGATACTTTTTTACTTCTTTGTCAAAACTTGAAAATTTTGTACTACTTTCCTCTAAGGAACAACAAAAAATAATCCTATTGACATGTTTCAGGTGAAACTTTGACACTATAGTAATATCATTTTATAAATATAGTATAATTTTCCTGACTAACACTAGCTGCAGCCACCAATTATCACAAGTGTAACAAGCATTATTGTTTACAATATTTCACAACAGCATATATGTTTAAGGGCGATCTGAAGATAATTTTACACAAATGACTTTAGCCTTCTGCTTCCTTTCTTTTTCATTTTTAAAAAGGGACCTAATATTTCCTTTGCTCATTACAAGATGATCTTTCCTGTTTTTAACTTCTGCTTTATCTAGAATGATAAATTTTCACAGATAATCATTGGAGCAGAAAGAAAATGATTATTCAAAAATGTAGTGAAAAAAAGTTGTCCGAGCAAATGTCTTTCTCTTATAACTGTTCAAATTTCTCCTTCTCACCTGCAGTGGCATCATAGTTTCATTAGTTGTCTAGTTATCAGCTTTTATATAATGTATAATATAAAAAATAAGCAGGAATAATAATAAAAATCAAACATTTCCTAACAAAAAAAGTCAACATAAGGAAAAAGGCCCTTTCTTTGCGATTAGAAGACTTGAATAAGGCCATAACAAGTTTTTAGCCATACAAAATGCGGTGGTCATTGCTTTTATAGTTGCTTTTATAATTCTTTTTAATGTTATCAAGAATCCCAACCATGCACAAATCCAGGGTGGCAGCCTCCTGGACTGTAAGATTTACATAAAGAGGTCTTCTATATGACCTATGGTTAAGGGATATAGGACACATGAAGTGTCTCAAATGTGTATCACACACCTAAAAAGAGGGTGAACTGTAAAAATAATTAAAAAATAGAGACAAAACCTCAGTTTCTTCATTATGTGATTTGGATAGGCTGAGCGAGTAAGGAAACACAACAATGCTGGTTTCTGCATTTCTTGTTTACTCATTTTATCAATAGCCATGGATTTGACTCCTCCAGCAGCCCCTGAGAGCTTATTCACTATTCGCATAACATAGCCCCCAATATGTATTTAAGCAAAGTCCATCTAGCTCATAAGGTATGTCTTGGTTATGCCAGTGTTGTCCCATACAAACATTGAAAAAAATTCATTTTGTTAGAGAGAAATTACAGGTATGTATTTATTCAATCTGTATTTCTGGTAGTGCCTTAAAAATAGGAGACACTTCCTGAAAGAAAATGAAGTTCAATTTGGGGGCCAGTGAGTATCAATATTACTAGTATTAATATAAATGATTTTTTTTCTCACATTCTCTTTGATGCTGTAGCACATTTTTCCCCTTTTAAAAAGTGAATGATTAATTTCTTGAGTAAATGCAGACTTCAGCTAAGCTTCACTGACAACGTACTACCATAAGCTCTGATGATACAAAGCCATTCTTTAAGAAAACGAGTGAATATTACCAACATTTTATTCTTTTGCCGTGCTTTCTGTGATTTCCTCACTTCTTGATCTGCATGCTTCTCAGTTATTCTCAGTGCCCAGTGCAGGTTTTGAAAACATAAAGTAAGCTTGCTAATTAGTTATTTACTGATTTTTAACAATAATGTAGGTCGAAAGCATCTACCATTTTAGAGTTAGGTCCTTAACTGAATGTTTTTATTTAATAGCTTTTTTTTACCAATATGTGAAAGAATCATATTAACCATACATGAAGAAATAAATGATGTTTTATTACCACTCATTTGGAACCAGACAGCACTCCACAGTATGCATAAAAAGTCTTTCCAAAATCTGCTTTTTGAAGACTTTTAACCTTTACAAAACCTGATGTTATGTCAAATTCTGTCACTCCTGAAATTTTATTTTCTTGCTCTGACAGATCTTAGCCGATTATCCAGAGTAATGCTGAAATATAATCAGGGGATCTGAGAGAAAGAACTGCAGAAAAAGTGTATTCAAAGAAAAGATGATGTTCAGAAGTTATTCGTTTATTTCTGTTAGTTAGAGTTAGAGCCTTTACTAAACAGTTTCACGGACAAAGTCATATACCACCAACTAGTGATGCATTTAGAAAATGGAAAAGTTTGGCATTATGACAGGGTTTAGCACTCAGAAAGGGAAATATTTTCTTACGTAAAGGTTGTAAGTCTCAATATTTCCATTTCTTGTCTAGTTTATTCCATACACTAAAGTGAGTGTTCTGTTGAATTCCAATTGTTTTTCTTCTCTATCACTTCTCCTTGAGTGGAACTTACGTACGTTTCACTTCTGATGTTATCAGGTGCTGAAGGGCCCCTCCAAATCAAAGTCTTTTAAGTATTAAGCCATATATCTTTGCATCAAGGTTCACATACAAATGAGTTTCAACTAGGTAGCAGAAATATATAGTCTGTGATAGAATATCTGAAGGTAAAGAACAAGTCTCAATTTGTTTCAAAGTTCTGAATAGGGATAAATAATAGAAACATTTATGACTTCACTGATTATAGCAGGAGATGCATTAACAGAATTACCAAACGGAAGCAGACATAAATAGGATTGTCATGGAAAACATTAACCTTCTCATTGACAAAGTCTCTTATCTGGAAACTTATCTTATATGTACTTCATAAATAATGCATAATCCATGTGTCAAACTTATTCTCACATTCTTATACAATTTCCAGAGGAAAACACTGTCAAGCAGTTCCACAGTAGGAATTAAGCTCTTTACTGTTTTGAAACCCAAAATATAGATTTCTTAATCATTGCTTAGCTTCTTTCAGACCCTGAATGTCTGAAACTTGTCACTGTATACATTTCTAACATTGTGTTTCTAGAAATTGCTTTCTTGCACATCCACGAATGCCTCAGACTTGACTATGCTGAGCCTAATTCATTCCGTCTTATTGTTAAGTATCTCAAATGTGCAGTTGCTTCGCCTTTCTCATTGAATACATCCATTTCAGAAAAAGTAGTAATGTTCCACTGTATCTAATTGCTCTGTGATTGCTGTGTGTCCATTGGAAACTGTAAGGTTATATGGAAGGAAAGAGCATCTGCTCTCCTTTAATGGTATCTGGTCAAGGACTTTCTCAATGGAAAAAGGGGACAAGAAGAAAAGAAGGAAGCCATAAACAAGAACATACAGAGACACAAACCTGACAGAAAAATGGTAAGGGAGACAGGAATGAGAACCAAACCTGGTCAGTCACACTGACTGATAAGGCTATGTGGAATGCCAGAATGTTTATTTCAGTAAGATGATCTGATCGAGGACCTTGCCAAATGGGATACTAAGGAAAAGGGTGAAGCAAGAAACAACATATACATTTACAAACCTGACAGATTAACATAATGGAGACAAAGACAAGAAACAAACTTTGTCAGTCTCACTAATTGATGGGCTATCAAGAATCAACAGCAAACCAGGAATCTGCAACCCATAAAGATGGAAAGATGAGGGTCCAGGATGCTGGGGGGCAAGGGGGTAGGGTGTCAGCTGATGAGGGAATGTGCAGGGGAAAGCGATAAAGGAGGAACAAAGAGGGTGTAAAAGGGACTGATCACATGACAAATGTGGACAGTCATTATGCCTTTCTGAATGAGCCCTGCACCTGATCACTGCAGTCTGTCCTATCTTCTCATTAAATCTTTTCTTAGCTGTCTCTCTGTGTGATCTCACCCTCTGTCCCATAAGTGTGAGCGGATGTGTCTTTTTGCTAGCAAGCACCACACTGGACCAGACAGGGAGCAGGAGATCTGTGGGGCACGTAAGAGGGCCTGGGATCTGGGTGGTGGTATGGGAGAGCTGTGTGTGCGTGTCTGCACTAGTGACCTTCTGCCTCTGCCAGCCCAAGAGGAGAAGGGGATTTGGCTGCCTGTGCTTGTGTTTTATGTGAGTCCTGTACAAAGGTGCTGTTGAAGGCAGCACCCTCTCTGTGGCAGTCTGTGTGACCAGCCATGTCAGTGTCCTCTGTGTGTGTGTCTGTCTCTGGGACTCGAGCTCAGCTTCGCAACTGGTTGACCCTGCAAAGGGGAAAGCGGAAGCTGCATCCCTCAGCCTGAGTTCCCAAGCACCAGGCTGGGCTCCAGCAGCTGCTCAGGAGGGTCCTGGGCCAGGGTTGCTGGAGGACGTGGCCACTCCTAGCATCGCATAGCAGAAATGGGTCCAGAGGAGGGCCACAAAAATGATCAGAGGGATGGAACACCTCTTCTATGAAAGAAGGCTGAGAGAATTTGGGTTGTTCAGCCTGGAGAAGAGAAGGCTGCGGAGAGACCTTACTGCAGCCTTCCAGTACTTAAAGAGGAGCTACAAGAAAGATGAGGATAGTCTTTTTAGCAAGGCCTGATGCAACAGGACAAGGGGTAATGGTTTTAAACTAAAGAAGAGTAGATATAGACTAGATATAAGGAAAAAAATATTCATGATGAGGGTGGTGAAACACTGGAACAGGTTGCCCAGAGAGGTGTTAGATGCCCCATCCTTGGAAACATTCAAGGACAGGCCAGATGGGGCTCTCAGCAACCTGATCTAGTGGAAGATGTCCCTGCCTGTTGCAGGGGCGTTGGACTAGATGACCTTTAAAGGTCCCTTCCAACCCAAAGCATTCTATGATTCTATGATTCTATGAAATTATTCTGTCTGTTTAGACTTGACAGTCTTATTGGCTCCTATCCTTAGGTGCCTAGATTTTCCCATACAGAAGAAATCGGGAGAGTGGTAGGTTCCCTGGGCAATTAGCCATCCAAATATCACACACAGATCAATGTCTGGGGAATTGCTTTTCTTGGATTCTGAAAAAAAGTGTTAATTTTGATTTTGATACTCTTTTGTGTAAATGAAATTTTTCTTCAAACTCAAAAGGCTGTTCTTACGTGTTCTTGGCTCTTTTCCTACACTATGCCAATCTTTGAAAAATAATAACATTTGTATGAAGAAGTCTCACTTGAAACTTTTCTTTATTTGACTAAAATGGATTCAGATAACTTATTACAAGGATTGAGTTTTATGTGATGATGCATTTCTCATAATGTGAGAAATTGAACTAAATGAGGAAAAGTGACTAAACTATTACTGTTTATCCAAAAGAGAAGAAAAATCTCATGTCGGCTTTTTACTCCTTTTCATCCTCTAAGCATTAAAGTGTCACTCATAATTTATTTCATGTATTTTTCTAATTAAAATGAACCTACTAAGTTTGGATGTAAATAATACAAAATTCAAGTTCATTCAAAAAGCCTTTTATTGTTATTATGCTTTCCTTAAAATTACTGATTCTGATACTGATTCACACTTCTTTTTACAAAGCTAAAAGACATTTTGGAAAGATAGCACTATGCTGTGAAAAATTCCTGTGCAGAATTTTTAGCTCAATTCAGTGCAGATCAGCTCTATGCTTCCTCGTGATGTGCTGCCTCTTTTATATCAAGAACAGTAGTAGAAAAAAATTCAACATGAAAATCAAAGAATATGAAAGAGAAGCATAGTTTTTGTAGTTACAATAAAGAGAGGGAACCAAGACAAAAATGATAATTTTCAGGTATTAAATAAGTGACAGACATTAGTTTGGTAACAATCTATACAAAACTTCACAGTAAAAAGTAGATGTCAACTGTAGAATCCTAGAATGGTTTGGGTTGGAAGGCACCTTAAAGATCATCTAGTTCCAACCCCCCTGCCATGAGCAGGGACACCTTCCACTAGACAAGGTTGCTCAAAGCCCCATTCAGCCTGGCCTTGAACACTTCCAATGATGGGGCATTCACAGCTACTCTGGGCAACCTGTTCCGGTGCCTCACCACCCTCATAGTAATGAATTTCTTCCTTATATCTAATCTAAATCTACCCTCTTTCAGTTTATAGCCATTACCCTTTGTCCTATCACTACATGCCCTTTGTCCTGGTTTCAGCTGGGATAGAGTTAATTTTCATCTTGGTAGCCTGTATGGGGCTGTGTTTTGGGTTTAGGATGAGAACAATGTCGAGGATACACTGACGTTTTGTTCTTGCTAAGTAGTTGCTAAGTGGCGCTCACAGTGGTAAAGGACTTTTCAACTGCCCATGCTCTGCCGGGTGCACAAGAAGCTGGGAGGGGGCACAGCCAGGGGGAGTGCTGACCCAGACTGGCCCAAGGGCTATTCCATACCATATGACATCATGCTCAGTATATATAAGCTGGGGGAAGAAGAAGGAAGGGGGGGACATTGGGCATGATGGCGTTTGTCTTCCCAAGTAACCATTACGCGTGATGGAGCCCTGCTTTCCTGGGGATGGCTGAACACCTGCCTGCCGATGGGAAGTAGTGAATGAATTCCTTGTTCTGTTTTGTTTGCGTGCACGGTTTTTGCTTTGCCTATTTAAGTGTTCTAATTTATTTTACTTCAATTATTAAACTGTTCTTAACCCACGAGTTTTCTCCCTTTTGCCCTTCTGATTCTCTCCCCCATCCCACTGGTGGGGAGTGAGCGAGCGGCTGCGTGGTGCTTAGTTGCTGGCTGGGGTTAAACCATGACACCCTTGTAAAAATTCCCTCTCCAGCTTTCTTGTAGGCCCCTTTCAGGTACTGGAAGGCTGCTATAAGGTCTCTGCAGAGTCTTCTCCAGGCTGAACAACCCCAACTCTCTCAGCCTGTCTTCATAGGAAGGGTGATCCAGCTCTCTGATCATCTTTGTGGCCCTCCACACTCAGAAGACTGTTGGACTTGCTCCAAATGCTAAAAAGATATAAAAGACCCATACAGTAAAACCTGATATGAGTATTTATGATTTGGTACAAAACCTAAAGATAGAAGGTGAAGACTTACAGCTGGAGACCAGGAGTTCTTCAGAATCATAGAATCATAGAATCATTAAGGTTGGAAAAGACCCTTAAGATCATCGAGTCCAACCGTTAACCTAGCACTGCCAAGTCCACCACTAAACCATGTCCTCAAGCACCACCTCTACCCGTCTTTTAAATACCTCCAGGGATGGAGACTCAACCACTTCCCTGGGCAGCCTGTTCCAATGCTTGACTACCCTTTAGGTGAAGAAGTTTTACCTAATATCCAACCTAAACTTCCCCTGGCACAGCTTGAGGCCATTTCTTCTCGTCCTATCACTTGTTACTTGGGAGAAGAGACCAACCCCCACCTCGCTACACCTCAGCCTCCTCTTCTCCAGACTAAACTACCCCAGATCCCTCAGCCGCTCCTCATAAGACTTGTTCTCTAGACCCTTCACCAACTTTGTTGCCCTTCTTGGGACACGCTCCAGCACCTCGAGAATAGCTATTGTACTCTGAGGCTTAAAACAGGTTCTTAGCCCTGCAGACTACACTATCACTGAAGCCATCTCCAGATAAATTATGTTGATAGGTAAAGCCTATCAACTTCTTGCCCGGGACACCAAACCCAGCTGGATTCTGTGTGTATGTGTGTGCTGGTTTTGGTTACAGTAGAGTTAATTTTCTTCATAGTAGCTAGTATGGATCTGTGTTTTGGATTTGTGCTGGGAACAGTGTTAATAATTCATAGAATCATAGAATGCTTTGGGTTGGAAGGGACCTTTAAAGGTCATGTAGTCCAACCCCCCTGCAATGGGCAGCGACATCTTCCACTAGATCATGTTGCTGAGAGCCCCATCTAGCCTGTCCTTGAATGTTTCCAAGGATGGGGCATCTAACACCTCTCTGGGTAACCCTTTCATCACCCTCATCATCAAAAATTTTTTCCTTGTGTTCAGTCTATATCTACTCTTCTTTAATTTAAAACCATTACCCCTTCTCCTGTTGCATCAGGCCTTGCTAAAAAGACTATCCCTATCCTTCTTGTAGGCCCCCTTTAAATGTTGAAAGGCTGCAGTAAGGTTTTCCCGCAGCCTTCTCTTCTCCAGGCTAAACAACCCCAACTCTCTCAGCCTTCTTTCATAGGAGAGGTGTTCCATCCCTCTGACCATTTCTGTGGCCCTCCTCTGGACCTGCTCCAACAGGTCCATGTCTTTCCTGTGCTGAGGACTCCACAGCTGGACACAGTACTCCAGGTGGGGTTTTGCTAGAGCAGAGTAGAGGGGCAGAATCACCTCCCTCAGCCTGCTGGCCATGCTTCTTTTGGTGCAGCCCAGGATACGGTTGGCTTTCTGGACTGTGAGAGCACATTGCTGGATCATATTCAGCTTTTCATCTACCACTACCCTGAAATCCTTCTCCTCAGGGCTGCTCTCAATCCCTTCACCCCCCAGCCTGTATTGATACCAGGGGTTGCCCCAACCCAGGTGCAGGGCCTTGCACTTGGCCTTGTTGAACCTCATGAGGTTCACATGGGCCCACTTCTTGATCTTGTCCAGGTCCCTCTGGATGGCACCCCGTCCCTCAGGCATGTCAACTGCACTACTCAGCTTGTTGTCATCTGCAAACTTGCTGAGGGTGCACTAGATCCCGCTGTCTATGTCACTGATGAAGATATTAAACAGCACTGGCCCCAGTACAGACCCTTGAGGGACACCACTTGTCATCTGGACATCAAGCCAATTCAGGGATGTTTTAGTTACTGCTGAGCAGGGCTTACACAGAGTCAAGGCCTTTTCTGCTTCGCACACTACCCCACCAGCGAGTAGGCTGGGAGTGCACAAGAAGTTGGGAGGGGACACAGCTGGGACAGCTGACCCCAGCTGACCAAAGGGATATTCCATACTATGTGATATCATGCTCATCATATAAAGCTGGGGGAAGAAGAAGGAAGGGGAGGGACGTTTGGAGTGATGGCGTTTGTCTTCCCAATGAGCCATTATGCATGATGGAGCCCTACTTTCCTGACTGCTGATGGAAGTAGTGAATGAATTTCTTGTTTTGCTTTGCTTGCGTGCATGGCTTTTGCTTTACCTATTAAACCGTCTTTATCTCAACCCACAAGTTTTCTCACTTTTACTCTTCTGATTCTCTCCCCCATCCCACCGGGGGGGGGGAGTGAGCAAACAGCTATGTGGTGTTTAGCTGCCTGCCAGGTTAAGCCACAATGGTGTGTGTGTGTTTGAGGGGGAGGGGGAGAGAGAGAGAGAGAGAAAGAGAGAGAGAGAGAGAAACAGTTTATATTACATGTAAAGGAAAAATGCAAAATGTTAAGACAATAGCATATTGAAAGGAAAGCTGTACATTACAGTGTATGGGGAACAAAAATATTTTTTTTTTTTTAAAAAGGGGAAGAATCTGAGCTACCTATGGCTCTGGCAGACTCTGTACCAACCTTGTTTAGATCTGGAGCTGAAATCACGTTTTAGTTTCCACAAGCCACCTGTCTTACCACCTAAATTAATTTCAACATTTAACTGCAAAATAATTGCCATTCCTCTAAATAAATAACATATTTATATTCATTGTAATCTAGATCATTTTGAGGTCAGCTTGTATTTATTGAAGACCATCCTTAAAAAGCTTTTGCAGCCTACAGTTGGAAGGATATATAAATTCATAGGCTCTGTTTTTAGTGACATGAAAAAGACTTCATGTGTAACAGCAAGATTAACTGGAATATTGTGTGCAAAAATAAGAAATTGCATAGTATCATTATCATTGAACTATTCCTAAACACTGATTTTCATTAAATTTTGTGATGAGTTAGCATAAAATCAACATAAAATAAATAGAAATTAGACGGGGAGAGTTTTCAGTGAACAATGCTGAGGTGCTTTATGTATGTATTAGGGTACTTCCAGGAAAATATTAAGCACATTTTAACATTTCAGATATTCATAGGATATCATATTCATACTTAAAGCTGAATCAGAGGAGAAAAATTCTATATATATGTTGTATTTCTTTAGCAAAATTATAAACTCAGGGCTATTCCAAAAAATTGTTGCACTGAGCTATTTGTAAACACCATATGCTGGTTTAACTCTGTGACTTGAAGTTTTATTATTAAAGTAGAGCATTAGCTCTCTTACAAACTCATGTGAAAAATGTTAAGAGAATAGTAAGGTTGCAAAGTCAAGAACACTAGAAAAAAGAAATTAATTAAGCTACTTCTTGAAATGTGAAGTATGTTGCATTGTTCATACCAATCTTCATATGAACACTCATAAAGGTCTCCAGCAGAGTTTGTTGTGGAATTTTTAGTCGTCCAGTTTTATGCTTTAACCACAAATGGCAGTGCATTGAAGGAGCAAGATCTATAAAATAAATATTATATACTTATATCATTTAAGTTGTGTCAGTATGCTGACATAGAAAAGGATCAGATTAAGAATGTGTATGTTTTTCAGAGCAGAGATCAGAACAGCTGAAAATATGATCAGAAAAAAATAGCCTTTTCCCAGAGGTTTTAGAAGCAACACAATTGTATTAATTGCTGAAATATGGTAGCTTGGGAAAATCAAAGGATAGATATAAATGAGAGTTTTCTACTGATTTATCCCTCATTTTAACCTGTTAGGTTACTCTTTTAATATTTTTGAAAATAAACACTAAAATCCCATTAAAAACAGTTGAAGTGACTTCTAAAAAATCTCTCCAGATACTTTTTAGAACTAATATTTGGAAAAAAAAATCCAATAACTTGAAAATAATTTGTATTTAGAAAGGAAAAAAAAAAAAAAACACGAGAAAAAGGATAAGAGAAAATATCATATTTCGTTTTTAAAATTTGTTAAAATGATTAACAGCCGCTGTTAAAAACATGGGATTTTAACAAAAATCTTCATCCAAGAAAATTATGGACATCACCAGAGTTTCATTTGTTATCCAATATTTAGTCATACTTCAAGGTTACATGTTATAGAATCATTTATAGACTTACAATAAAACAACGGTTTGTATCTGAGACTATTATAGAATTGTAGAATAATTTAGGTTGGAAAAGATGTTTAAGATTATCAGGTCCAACCGTTAACCTAGCACAGCCAAGATTACCACTAAACCATGTCCCTAACCAACACAGCTACACGTCTTTTAAATACCTCCAGGGATGGAGACTCAACCACTGCCCCAGGGCAGCCTGTTCCAATGACTGACAACCCTTTCAGTGAAGAAATTTTTCCTAATATCCAGTCTAAACGTGCCCTAGTGCAACCTGGGGCCATCTCCTCTTGTCCTATCACTTGTTACTTGGGAGAAAAGACTAACCCCCACCTTGCTACAACTTCCTTTCAGGTAGTTGTAGAGAGCAATACGGTCTCCCCTCAGCCTCCTCTTCTCCAGACTAAACTACCCCAGCTCCCTCAGCCTCTCCTCATAAGACTTGTGCACTAGACCCTTCACCAGCTTCATTTGGACATGCTCCAGCACCTCAATATCCTTCTTGTAGCGAGAGGCCCAAAACTGAACACAATACTCAAGGTGTGGCCTCACCAGTGCCTAGTACAAGGGGATGATCACTTCCCTAGTCCTGCTGGCCACACTATTCTTGATACAAGCCAAGATACTATTGGCCCTCTCGGCCACCTGGGTACACTGCTGCCTCATGTTCAGGAGGCTGTCAACCAGCACCCCCAGGTCCTTTTCTGCCAGGCAGCTCTCCAGCCACTCTTCCCCAAGCCTGTCACATTGCATGGGGTTGTTGTGACCCAAGTGCAGGACCCAGCACTTAGCCTTGTTGAACCTCCTTGGCCCATCAATTCAGCCTGTGGAGATCCCCCTGTAGAGCTTTCCTACCCTCCAGAAGATCAACACTCAACTTAATGTCATCTGCAAACTTACCGAAGGTGCACTGGATCCCCTCACCGAGATTATTGATAAAGATATTGAACAGGACTGGCCCCAACACTGAGCTCTGGGGACCACCACTTGTGACTGGCCACCAACTGGATTTAACTCCATTCACCACATCTCTTTGGGCCCGGCCATCCAACCAGTTTTTTACCCAGCGAATAGTATGCCTATCCAAGCCATGAGCAGCCAGTTTCTCTAGGAGAATGCTGCTAGACAGCCTCCAACTGTCACATCACCCACCAGGCCTTCTCTGTTCACAAACAAGTCCAGTGGCATGCCTTCCCTAGTTGATTCACTTACCAGCTGTGTCAGGAAGTTATTCTCCACACACTCCAGGAACCTCCTAGACTCTTTCTTCACCACTTTATTGTATTTCCAGCTGGCATCTCTTAAGTTGAAGTCCCCCACGGGAACTAGGGCTAGCGATTGTGAGACTTCTCCCAGCTGCATATAGAATATTTTGTCTGCCTCTTCATCTTGGTTGGGTGGTCTAGAACGGATTCCCACCATGATATCTGCTTTGTTGGCCTTCCCCCTGATTCTTACCCATAAACACTCAACCCTATCAACACCATCATTAAGCTCTAGACAGTCAAAGCACTCCCTATCATACAAGGCTGCCCACCACCTTTCCTTCCTTGCCTATCCCTTCTAAAGAGTTTATAGCCATCCATTGCAGCACTCCAGTTGTGCAAGTCATCCTACCATGTTTCCGTGATGGCAACTATATCATAGTTTTCCTGCTGCAAAATGGCTTCCAGCTCCTCCTGTTTGTTGCCCATGTTCAATGCATTGGTGAAGGTTTACTTCATTTGGGCTATTGATTCCACCACCTTTTTGGGGGGAGAAGCCCTAGTTCCTACGTCAACATTCTCAGGTGCTTCTATGGTTTCTAACACATCCATAGCCCCTACATCTTTGCTGTCGCATGGATCTCCATCCCCTACTTCCACTGAGATGGCAGACCAAAGGTCCTAGCTAGCACACCATCCCTCAAACATTGGTGTGCTGCCCCAGACTTATCTCTAGCAAGCCAGTTTTATCCCTTTCCCCCTTCAAATCTAGTTTAAAGTTCTTTCAATGAGCCCTGCTAACTCCTGTGCAAAGATCCTTTTCCCCCTTTGAGACAGGTGTACCCTGTCTGTCGCCAGCAGTCCTGGTGTAAACCGACCCATAATCAAAAAACCCAAAATTCTGCCAGTGACACCAGGCTCAGAGCCAGGTATTGATCTGCTGGCTCTTCCTGTTTCTTCCCTCATTATTCCTTGCAACTGGAAGGATAGAGGGGAACACTGCTTGTGCTCCTGATCCCTTAACCAGGTGTCCCAAGGCCCTGAAGTCTCTCTTGATTGCCCTCGGACTTCTAATTGCAAGTTCATTGGTGCCTACCTGAAAAATCAATAATGGATAATAATATGAGGGCCTTACCAGGGTAGGAAGCTTTCTCTTCACATCTTTAACCTGGGCCCCAGGGAGGCAGCAGACCTCCCTAAGAAGTGGGCCCAGTCTGCATATTGGGCCTTCTGTTCCCTTCAGAAGGGAGTCTCCTATGAAAATGACCCATCATTTTTTTTAATGGAAGTGGTTTTGACGCAGGGCATAGGATGACTTAACCTTGGTGACACCTCCAAGCCACATGAACCACCATCCTCGTTATTGTTTGGTTCCACTTGCAGAGCCTCATACCTATATGCCACACTATATGAGTGGTGTTCCCCAGGGCTCAGTGTTGGGGACAGTCCTGTTCAATATCTTTATCAATGATCTCGGTGAGGGGATCCAGTGCATCCTCAGTAAGTTTGCAGATGACACCATGTTGGGTGCAAGTGTCGATCTGCTGGAGGGTAGGAAGGCCCTGCAGAGGGACCTGGACAGGATGAACCGATGGGCCACGGCCAACTGCATGAGATTCAACAAGGCTCAGTGCTGGGTGCTGCACTTGGGTCACAACAGCCCCATGCAATGTGACAGGCTTGGGGAAGAGTGGCTGGAGAGCCGCCTGGCAGAAAAGGACCTGGGAGTGTTGGTTGACAGCCTCCTGAACATGAGGCAGCAGTGTGCTCAGGTGGCCAAGACGGCCAATGGCATCCTGGCTTGTATCAAGAATAGTGTGGCCAGCAGGACCAGGGAGGTGATAGTGCCCCTGTCCTCAGCACTGGTGAGGCCACACCTCAAGTCCTGTGTTCAGTTTTGGGCCTCTCACTACAAGAAGGATATCGAGATGCTGGAGCATGTCCAAAGAAGGACAACGAAGTTGGTGAAGGGTCTAGAGACCAAGTTTTATGAGGAGTGGCTGAGGGATCTGGGGTAGTTTAGTCTGGAGAAGAGGAGGCTGAGGGGAGACCTTATTGCTCTCTACAACTACCTGGAAGGAAGTTGTAGAGAGGTGGGGGTTGGTCTCTTCTCCCAAGTAACAAGTGATAGGATAAGAAGAAACGGCCTCAAGCTGCACCAGGGGAAGTTTAGGTTGGATATTAGGAAAAACTTCTTCACCGAGACGGTGGTCAAGCATTGGAACAGGCTGCCCAGGGAAGTGGTTGAGTCTCCATCCCTGGAGGTATTTAAAAGACGGGTAGAGGTGGTGCTTGAGGACATGGTTTAGTGGTGGACTTGGCAGTGCTAGGTTAACGGTTGGACTCGATGATCTTAAGGGTCTTTTCCAACCTTAATGATTCTATGATTCTATTATGCAAGGGCACCTGGAAGGTGGGCTCGTCACAGAGGAGACACATCTGCCACACCGAGCAGGAACTTGTTGCCATTGCCCCCTCTACCTTGCATCACCGCGTTCAGCCTGGTGGAGAGAGGATAAGGAGTCCTCCATATCGTGTGTCCTGTCTGCCTGTTGGGCCTGTCCCAGGGAAGGTAGGGTGCAATTCCAATAGTCTATCTCTCTTTTGGACTCCTTCATACTCCTCAACTTGCTCACCATCTCCTCTCAAGGAAATCGAACTATAGGGGTACTTTTTGTCCAGATTTCAGTTCACGCTTTAGTGCTGATTGTTTCCTAAATTTGAAGACATGAATTTCTATGGTGAAGCTTGTTAAATGTCTATAAGAATATGTCTATTGCAAATATGGGAATAATATAAACAGCTCCTGCAATGCTCATCAGCCTTTTTGAAGATTTCATCAGTATTTCAGAAGATGTTTATATTATCTAAATCTCCATATCTTACTGCCAAATTGCTGCACTTTTCTAGTCTAGATCAGTAAGAAGACTGACTGGTTCCCAAAGCAAGTCCTAAAGAATGACAACAGTGAAGTCTCTGAATGCTGATCCAGAGGTCTGACACTGACCTTGTCCTTTTACACAAATTGCTATTTACTTCATACACCTACGTCATTCATGGTTTTAGACCACGTGTCCTCAAAGCATGAACATAACTTTATGAAAACAAACATTAAACTCTCAAACTCCTTATGTCTTCATAGACTTTTGGCACCTTCCAGACATCTACCTGAAATCTTCCTAATTGCTTCCTCTGGGAAGTTCTATTGTGGTCCTGAAATATCATTGTTGATTCAAAGAGAATATCCTCCATGATTTTTCACTTGTTGAAATAAGTACAGTGTGCATTTGAACATCTTGCTTATCTCTGCTCACACTCACTTGTAAGATCATGAAAACTCCAGGATACAGTAAGAATTTAGTTTAGATTACTTTAATCCATTCATTTTCCATTTCCCATAATCTTATTGCAACAACTGCTGGTAAAATTAGTGTGAAAGTGATTTATTTTTTCTTTTAATGTAGCTCATACAACCCTATTGTATTGTATTGTATTGTATTGTATTGTATTGTATTGTATTTTATTTTACTTTATTTTATTTTATTTTATTTTATTTTATTTTATTTTATTTTATTTTATTTTATTTTATTTTATTTTATTTTTTCTCTCTTCTGAGGATTTCTAAGCACAAGCCAAAGGGCAAAGCCTTTGATGGATATCTTTTTGAAGTAAGTGATAAAAAATGCTTTTGGTGATTGAGAATCCTGCAGAATTTCTTGCTTGGAGGGAGAAGCAGTAAAAGCTTCTCTGAATCTTTAGAACCTCTTTACTTTTAAGTTAAGGGCTTCAGCAAAAACTTAGTGAATATAGTCAGGACATCAGGTTTTCATTTCGAAGTCCATCAAGAACAGCCTGACCAATGAGCTAGGCAGCTACGAAGACATTTGACTCTTAGAAAGCTATTACTAGCTTGGTTGGAAAGTTAAAGTTGAACTGAGACTTACTTACTGTTAAGCGAATCACGATCAGCTGTCTGTAAGCCACAACTGACTTAATTCAGTGTTTTACCCAGAACAGGCTGCACAATCTAATACCCCACACTTCTCCCATCAATAGACTATGGCACACCTTTGTAAAATACAGCTTGAACTTTTGTAACACTTGTCTGATCAAGCCTTCCTTTAGATCTTCAGAAAGGTCTCAGTGGCTGCAAGAACAATATGTTCAGCCTTAACCTTATGACAGGGCAAGTGCCAGAGGTATGTGGAGTGCCCAGACTATGCCACAGGTTGTGCTTTTATGAAGCTATTAGGATTATTAGGGAGTTGCCCTCTGGTAAAAGCAGGAGTGCAGTACACACAGCGAAAAGAGAAAACAACGGGGCAAGGGCACAGATATTTTAAAATTTCTGGGGGAAAAAAAAAAAAAAAAGAAGTAATTTTGTGATGCTGTGAAATATTTCAGAAATCCTTAAGCTCTGATGATCATAACACATACGCAGACAGCATCCTGCTCCAGTGCTGCTTCATGACAAATGGCAATAAGCACAAAAGCCATACATCTATTTACTGTGTATTGAACCTACTCATTTGAGATACTCACCTGCCAGTGTACATTGTGCAAGAGGGCAGAACAGAAAGGACTTTCAAAGAGAAAAATCTTATGTTTAATTTTCTGTCAGGGAGATTCTGTAGTCCATTTTATTTTGTTGGTTTTAGCCTAGCAACAGCATCTTGTACTACAAAGAGGTTCCAGAAAATTTACTTAAAATAATGCAAAATCAAGGGCAAGAGCAGAGAGAAGTGTGCATTTATCTTATTTAATGGGATTATAACAAAAGCAGGTGTTTATTTTCAGTATTACATTTTCAAGATTGTTATTTCTTTCAGCACCTTAAACTGGACAAAGCACTTCATAAACAGCAACAACAATAAAGTCCCATTTTATACCTTGAGGTAAAAATGAAAGGTAAATGAATTATATAACTTTATGAAAGAACAGATGTAATCAATGAAAAGTCCCATTGATTGAAAATGGGGTTATACTCAGTCTTCGTGTAGTATGACTAACACATGAAATAAATACCCAAGTGCCTATATAAGTCTTTATAAAGTAAAACAAGAGAAGATAAGAGAAATATTGTAAGAGGGATGAAGAACAGGTACAGTGAGAAAGGAAAGGTCTTGGGAAAAAGAAATTTTACCTCTATACTGCAAAAAGTCATTAAAATACTTTTTCATGCCTCCAGTGTCAGTGACCTGAAAAGCGATAACCGAAAATGAGAGAGAAATCAGCATTTTTAATAGACACCTGCCAAACAGGTTTGATCTCCCAGAATAAATTAGATACCTAACATTTTTAACACCAACACCTTTAAGTCATCCTAGAAACAGATTCTGACTCACCATCTCCTTGGTAACAGATCCAAACTCTTTGCGTAAAGTATAACTCCTAGTTGACCAGAAGTATAGACCTAAATTAACAATTTATTCCTATTTGCAAACTTGAAGGTCAAGGAAAGGACTGTAATTTTTTTTTTTATTATAAATTTTTCTGTCTCTTGTAATTTGATAACAGCTTACCAGCAAAGCTGTGTGGAAATTTCAAAACAAAGTCCAAAGGAGAGGGGAGGGGCAGATCTATCCTGAGTGCAGAGTCTGCTCAGAACTGTTCAAGAAATCCATAACCTTAAAGCAACATCAGTCTGAAGCAGTAACCATCTCATTTCAGTTAGCAGAAAAACAAAATCAAAGTCACATCCTTGTTCTGAACCCTCAGAAAGTTATGTCTGGCAAATCTCAACATTTTCAGGGGTCATTTACAAGGGAATCATTTAGATAATGAGTTTTAATTTTATATCTAAGTTTTCATGGCTGCCCATTGTAAAATATTGTAATATCCCGCCAAATATCATGACAATAAATTTCCAGCAAAGAAATATATATATTTTCTTAATGAAAAATTGAAGTAAAAAGAAATCTGTTCAAATAACATAGCTTAGATATAAAAACAATAAAAACAAGAAAAAAAATCCTCATTCAACACTTATCATAGAATCATAGAATCATCAAGGTTGGAAAAGACCCTTAAGATCATCGAGTCCAACCGTCATCCTATCACTGCCAAGCCCATCTATACCATGTCTTCAAGCACCGTATCTATCCGTTCTTGAAATACCTCCAGGGATGGAGACTCAACCACTTCCCTGGGCAGCCTGTTCCAATGCTTGACCACCGTCTCGGTGAAGAAGTTTTTCTTAATATCTAACCTAAACCTCCCCTGGTGCAGCTTGAGGCCGTTTCCTCTTGTTCTATCACCAGGGAGAAGAGACCGACCCCCACCTCACTACAACTTCCTTCCAGGTAGTTGTAGAGAGCAATAAGGTCTCCCCTCAGCCTCCTCTTCTCCAGACTAAACTACCCCAGATCCCTCAGCCACTCCTCATAAAACTTGGTCTCTAGACCCTTCACCAACTTCGTTGTCCTTCTTTGGACATGCTCCAGCATCTCGATATCCTTCTTGTAGTGAGAGGCCCAAAACTGAACACAGGACTTGAGGTGTGGCCTCACCAGTGCTGAGGACAGGGGCACTATCACCTCCCTGGTCCTGCTGGCCACACTATTCTTGATACAAGCCAGGATGCCATTGGCCGTCTTGGCCACCTGAGCACACTGCTGCCTCATGTTCAGGAGGCTGTCAACCAACACTCCCAGGTCCTTTTCTGCCAGGCAGCTCTCCAGCCACTCTTCCCCAAGCCTGTCACATTGCATGGGGCTGTTGTGACCCAAGTGCAGCACCCAGCACTGAGCCTTGTTGAATCTCATGCAGTTGGCCCCTGCCCATCAGTCCATCCTGTCCAGGTCCCTCTGCAGGGCCTTCCTACCCTCCAGCAGATCGACACTTCCACCCAACTTGGTGTCATCTGCAAACTTACTGAGGGTGCACTCGATCCCCTTGTACTGATCATCAATGAAGATATTGAACAGGACTGGCCCCAGTACTGAGCCCTGGGGAACACCACTCGTGACCGGCCGCCAACTGGATTTGACTCCATGCACCACCATTCTCTTGGCTCGGCCGTCCAGCCAGTTTTTAACCCAGCGTAGAGTGCACCCATGCAAGCCGTGTGCAGCCAGCTTCTCCAGGAGAATGCTGTCTTCTACTAAAATAGTCAACTAAGCTACTGGGTGTCATTTATCTGATTTTCAAAGTATGACATGAAGTGCATAATTTTTCCTACAAATTACAATATAAATGACAATTGAAAGTATAGGTCATTTTTCCAACTGCTATAACATTTTACATATAATTGAAACACCTTCTCCTGAAATCATAAAGATACTTTAAAAGTTATTCTTTGATTTCAAGAAGAAAGACAGACCTTTCAAAAATATGAAGTTAATGTCAAATCTGTTTTCCGTCCTGAAATATGAGCTATCACAGGAGTGCTACATAATACGAGACACTTTCACATTCTCAAAACCTGAATCTGTTTCACTTTTTCTAAATTACATATTTGGTGGTCCTGGGTAGAGCTTGACTGCCAGTAATAAGGGTTTTTATTTGTCATGTGGGAGGCTGAAGGTCAAGGCCTTGTTCTAATTAGTATTAAATTATTTATGTAAAGTGAATTATCTCTATCAGGAGTAATACCTTAGCAGGAATAGCAAACGAACACGGAAGGATGGTAAAACAGGAAACTCAATCATATTCTTCCTCATCCCAAAACTGTGTAGAAACGAAACCAATCTTGAGATATTTTTTTCCTCACTTTTTCTATGTTAACCCAAATTCTACCTCTGGGTGTAAGAGACTGAAGTGTTAAGAACAATTGTCTCAAAGCTTGCTTGTGTGTTTATCTGATAAGACTGGACAGTAGACCACTCTTTTGTCTGACAAGACCCGAGGGCAGACCACTCTTTGGCTTATCAAGTACCACCATCTGGCAAGGAAGCCTGTGCAAACTTGCTGAAGCAGCAGGCCATTCCTTGGCTTATCGGGCACCACCAAGAATAGGACACCAACTGGTATCTGGTCAGGCCGCTTGCCCCACCAGTAGATGTGCATGTGTTACCAAACGGAAACGAGAGGGCAAACTCCCTCTCCAACACCAGATAAAAGACGGCACAACGAAACCTGAGTGTGGCCATCCACCACCGAAAAACTGAAGACAGGACCAACGGGACGCCGCTGGATCCATGGTGGTGACTATTCTTTGCTTCTCTCTCTCTGGATGCTTGCTTAATTTCCTCCTAATATTTCCTGCCTTTCCTATTGCTTTACTCTTTTATATTTACCCAATAAAACGTCTGATTGGCGGCATTTGACCTCGTTTGTGTCTTAATTTCGCCCTTGGGATCATTACAAACCTTCCCCGAGCCTGACAATCAGACCGGGACTTAACACTGGGCTTAATAAATACAGTATGATATGTTCTTATGAAAAGTTTCAGTTTCTACTATATCATAGAGTATCTTGCTTTTAAAGAAAACATACACATAACAGTTCCCAGGAAGTACCATTTCCCACTACAGTTTCTACAGAGACATGCTAATGTCTCTACAAATATAAAACCATTCTTTTGGATGGGTAACATCCTCCTGAACCAAACCATCCTTCTCGATATCCTTCTATGGTACTTCCAGGTTTCCCTTCTTTTCAGAAATGCTGTCTGGATAGACTTTGAGGATTCTATGAAACTTGCCCAGGATGTACAGATATTTGATTCCTCTTCAGGTTGGCATTACTCTGGTGCATATCATTAACTGTCACAGCTTTTCAAATCCCAGAAATATTCATACCTCCTTGGCATGAAGTGACAATTCTAACATATCCTGGAAACATCTTTAAACTTAAAATGGATGCACACTGCCTACGCAGCCAGTCTGATACCTCTCATAATCACAATTACTGTGCACATTTATGTGCAACATGTACAGAAAACCAGTCCATAGCTCTGCCAGAAATCAGAAGATGAAAATGCTATTCTTGGCTAAGGATTATAAGATAACGTAATACTCATACAATTTGTGCCCCACCAATATTAACAACATTTTTAATCAATTAATTATTTTGTAAGAACACGTTCCCTTTTAGTTGACTTCTGATGACTGAAACTGTTTAAGTTGTAAAGCATCCCCTGAGAGACTTTTAAGACTGTGGGAAAATATTGAAATAATAAGAAGAGGTATGAAGTAGTTAATTTTGGTGGAAATAATTCCTTTTAAACTTTTACTGAAACAGGCCTTGAGCTATGACACTTTGCTTTAAGCTTATACCAGATGCCTGTTTCTTGTACAAAGAGATCAATTTGGGGTGAAAAATGATTTTATATATACTGTTTAATGTTGTTTTTGCTTTATTATTCTCATAGCGTCCAGCTGTGCTATTCACATAGAGAATACTCAAAGCGCTGTGCAGGTATAGCGCACAAATAGATCCATAGACTTTATTAAGGTTTCAATTTTTTAAAAATTTTATATAGGAAATAGGAAAATAAGTATTCAATAGAAGGAAACAGATAGAAAAGTGCAAGAAAAACTGAGACGGTAGTGGTTAATACAATAAACTGTGCTCTCTGCATTGAGACAAAGGAAAGGTTCATGGAAGACTTTGAAAAAGAAATATGAATTACTTTGGTGGATGATTATCCAAACCATGCCAGAGAGCACCGGTGAAGTCACAAAAATACTGTTTTGAAAATGTATTTGGTGCAAGGGGTGATGGCAGTTTGTATCATAGGTGACCAGTTAAGACAAGAAAACTCCAACAGTGGGTTAGATAGACCTTTCTTCTCAACTTAAATTTAAAATCATCTTTGGAGTAAAGCTTACTGTTTTATAGATTATCAGTGCTGATATAGTTACTATAATATGATGTGTATAAGTCTTTTGATGGTGTCAGTAACTAAAAGGTAGCCTCTTGGTACAACATTTGCATAATAAGATGTACATTCCTACCAGCTAATTCTGGTAGACTTCCAGTCAACAGCATATGGGGAGAGAAATACCTTTCCAAACTGTAAGTCAGAGGACATAAGTTAGGAGACTATTTACTTCATTTATTTTTACAGACACCCTAAAATAGGATGACAAAGTTTGTCAGTGTTATTGCAGCCATCAAATTATGCTTATTTGTTTTAGAACCTACATTTTAGGAGGAATGTGGAGAACAATAGGCAAAATTGCTGCATACTAAGAAAGGGCTTTAACACCTCAGTCCATATTCCTGTGTAGGACTTGCTCTTTGTATAAAATGAAGTCTTTGATTTTTCTGGTGTCTCATTTAGCATCTTCTACAATATATCTTGTTCTTTCTTCCATGACTAAAATTCAGGCATCGGATATTTTATAGTTTATTTACATAGTGTGGTGGGTTGACCCTGGCTGGATGCCAGGTGCACACCAAAGCCGCTCTACCACTACCCCACCTTAACTGGACAGGAGAGAGAAAATATAACAAAAAGCTTGTGGGTCAAGATAAGGATAGGGAGAGTTCATTCACTAATTATCATCGTGGGCAAAACACACTTGACTTGGGGAAATTAGTTGAATTTATTACCAATCAAATCAGAGTAGGGTAATGAGAAATAAAACCAAATCTTAAAACACCTTCCGCCCACCTCTCCCTTCTTCCCAGGCTTAACTTTATTCCCGATTTTCTCTGTCTACCTCCTCCCCATCAGTGGGACAGAGGGATGGGGAAGGGGGGTTGTGGTCAGTTCATCACATGTTGTGTCTGCCGCTCCTTCCTCCTCAGGGGGAGGACTATTCACACTCTTCCCCTGCTTCAGCGTGGGGTCCCTCCCACAGGAGACAGTCCTCCACACACTTCTCCAATGTGAGTCCTTCCTACGGGCTGCAGTTCTTCATGAACTGCTTCAACATGGGTCCCTTCCACAGGGTGCAGTCCTTCAGGAATAGGCTGCTCCAGCGTGGGTCCCCCGTGGGGTCACAAGTCCTGCCAGCAAACCTGCTCCAGCGTGATTTCCTCACTCCACAGGTCCACAGGTCCTGCCAGGAGCCTGTTCCAGCACGGGCTTCCCACGGGGTTACAGCCTCCTTTGGGCACATCCTCCTGCTCCGGTGTGGGGTCCTCCACAGGCTGCAGGTGGATATCTTGCTCCACTGTGGACCTCCATGGGCTGCGGGGGGACAGCCTGCCTCACCATGGTCTTCACCATGGGCTGCAGGGGAATCTCTGCTCCAGTGCGTGGAGCGACTTCTCCCCCTCCTTCACTGACCTTGGTGTCTGCAGAGTTGTTCCTCTCACATATTCTCACTCTTCTCTCCGGCTGCACTTGCATAGTTTGTTGTTTGGTTTTTTTTTCCCCTTCTTAAGTATGTTATCCCAGAGGTGTTTACCACCGTTGCTGATGGGCTCGGCCTTGGCCAGCAGCGGGTCCGTCTTAGAGCCGGCTGCCATTGGCTCTATTGGACATAGAGCTTCTAACTGCTTCTCACAGAAGCCACTCCTATAGCCCCCCCACTACCAAAACCTTGCCACGCAAACCCAATACACATAGGAAAGGAATCATTTGCCAGCTAAGACCAGATTTTCACAGTATTAGATTTTGATAACAGGTGTATTTAGAACAGCCTGTAAATTGTTGTAACTCAAGCAAAGGCTCAAGTTTCACTGACAAGTATTCCTCCCAAAAATTCTAAAAAAATGTTTAAAAATGGCGTCTTCTTTGGAGAGCACCAGAGATGCTTAAGATCTTTTCTCATGCCCTTTTCTGGCCAAGTCCAGGCCTAATTTTATATTCTTGATGAGACGGTCATCAAGAATGAATGAGACTTTGAGAGAAATGACAGTTATGCTATGCAGAGAATAAGAAAACTCCTAAATCATTGACTTAGAAGCCATATTTCCTGATATCCTGTCTGGAACTACAAATTCAACTATATCTGATTAAAAAGAAGGAAGGCACAAACTTGCTTCTGGTCATGGTTTTCCTTTCAGCTGTATTCTGAAAAGGAAATAGTGTAAAAAGGAAAAAACTCACTATTTAGGGGTTATGGTATTTCATACTATTTTAATATTTTGGCTATCGTTATTCATTCATTTTTATTCTACACTTCATGATAATGTTTAAGATTATAAAATACCTGCTATGCATTTTAGAAATACTCATTCATTATAGTCAGACTGGCTGTGTACAGGGAGTTTTTCTAATGCCTATAGTAAAAATATTAATAAAGGAAAGAACTAATAGGTCACTGATTCAGTCATGTATGCATTTACAGAAGTAATGCAAATGCATGTTCTCTTAATAAAGCATTAAGATTCTGATTTAAATAAACATATATTGGGCTTCTATGAACATCGCAAGTTATTGGCATAATTCATAAATACATATTTAAAACATCCTAATGTCTATTATTTATTCTCTGTGGGATAATAGTTGCTACAGGAAGATATGGTCTGTTAAATAATTGTAAAATGGAATTAATGATGTTGAATAGTATAGCTGCTGTTTGAGCTATTTTTATCAGAATGTATATGTGAGTAATTTTTAATTTCAGATCCAGACAGTTGTACAATGAGTTATTGGCAGAATCAGGACATGAAGTTATACAGTTTATCTTTTGTAGGAGGAATTTTCAGTGGATTTAAGAAAGCACTGCAGCTTCTAACCACAAAGAAGGCATTTTTGGTGGAGGAATACAAGCTTAAGTATCCCCGTATAACATCGATGGGTTTCAAGAAGGTCAATGCAGCAAAGCAATTTCATGTTAACAATTAGAAGACGAGAGTGTGAATAACTGGAGAATCTAAAACCACACAGGGTAATCTAAAGGGTAATGTATAATACCTTTCTGGGGTCTTAACCAATCTCTGTTTATTGAGCAAGGGGGAAAAAAGTAGGAATTTACAATTTTCATCATCTTTATGCTGGAGGAAGTAAGGAGCAGTTAGCAATTACCTGTCCATAAAGTATGATGAAGTTCATGACCAAGGATGGAACTAAACCCAGACTGATTATGTCCTAGTTTAGGGCAATAATTAGTGTCATTTCTACCACCACTCCCTAAAACTATTTTCTCCCTGAAAGTCTCCCTCATTTTATAAATAGAAATCATCATTTAGACCAATTACTACTTTCTTATACCAGAGAATACGATTAGGCAGAGACATAGCAAGGCCATTGAGGAAATAAATATCACTGCTACGCAAAGTACATAATAGTTCTTAATTCCTAGTGCAGTGTTCAGACAACTCCAAAACTCCAGCATTAGTTGCTGCTGAGAAAACATCAATTAATGCTTTTCCAACTCAATCATCAATTGACAGTAAAATTTAAAAATGGATTTCTGTTGGAGGGGCAAAGAATCAATCATAGAATCATAGAATCATTAAGGTTGGAAAAGACCTTTGAGATCATTGAGTCCAACTGTTAACCTAACTACCTGGTCCACCTCTAAACCATGCTCCTAAGCACCACATCCACACATTTTTTGAATACTTCCAGGAACTGTGATTACACCGTTTCCCTGGGCAGTCTGTTCCAATGCCTAACCACTCTCTCCGTGAAGAAATTTTTCCTAATATCTAATCTGAATCTCCCCTGACACAACTTGAGCCCATTTCCTTTTGTCTTGTCGCTTGTTACTTGGGAGAAGAGACTGACACCCGCCTCACTACAACCCCCTTTCAGGTAGTTGTGGAGAGCAATAAGGTCTCCCCTCAGCCTCCTCTTCTCCAAACTAAACAACCCCAGTTCCCTCAGCGGCTCCTCAGAAGACTTGTTCTCCAGACCCTTCATCAGCTTCATTTGGACACGCTCCAGTACCTCGATGTCCTTCTTGTAGTGAGGGGCCCAAAACTGAACACAGTACTCGAGGTGTGGCCTTACCAGTGCCGAGGACAGGGGCACTGTCACCGCCCTGGTCCTACTGGCCACACTATTCATGATAGAGGCCAGGATGCCATTGGCCCTCTTGGCCACCTGAGCACACTGCTGGCTCATGTTTAGGTGACTGTCAACGAACACCCCCAGGTCCTTTTCCGCCAGGCAGCTCTCCAGCCACTCTTCCCCAAGCTTATAACTACTTTTCTGCACATGTAGTTTTCTTACACAGAAAAAGGCCAGTGAAAGAAGATATGGATGTCAATATGTTGTGAATGTAGACACCTGTGCAATCTTGAAAATGGTTTAAATCAATCTGAAGAATAAGAAAGGCTGTGTGCCAAATTCTGCTGCTTTGTAATGTTATCTGTACAATTGCTACAGAGAAGACAAAGAACTGCAGAAGGCCAATATTTGTGGCAACAAATTGGACCTTACCACTCTTTAAAAGACAGTTGGAAAGAAAATTTAGCTTGGTGAGAGAAACAAAAAGAATGAAGAAGGAGCTTATAATGAAGAAATCCTATTCTACCTCTGACCAAGGTATGTGTCATAGAGATAGAATTTAGCCCTTTATGAAGCCACATTTATATAACTCAAAGAAGCAAGACTTCCACAAGAGGAACAGATTGGTTTATTGCTTGTCAGCTCATTTTTAAAGAGAACGCCTTATTAGAAAAAATCACTAAGGTTTAACCTTTTTATCTCTGAACCCCATATTCATGTTCGTATCTGTCAAGTGACACAAAACACTTATGATTTTTCATTCCTCCTAATGTTTCAGAGCATAGTTGTATATGAATAAACTGTGTTATAATCTACCATGGTCATTGCAAACACAAATGCTAAATAAGGAGTTTAATGTACTGTAAAGGAATAATGGAAGCCCACTATGAAAACCACACATCACTTAAAATTCATTGCTCACATAGCACCTCAGAGAGGTTTGATCCTGGCCTTATAAATGCTGCCCTTACAGCTTTGTCTGCCTCATGCCTAAGAAATCCATATAGAGAAGGTGAGAAAAAAGGATAGTGTCACACTAAAAACAGCTTTTCTGTGTTAGATGAGAGGATTTCTTCTTCACTGTATCACATAGGTGATTTTCTTAGCATAATCTGTAAGAAGTGTTTATACTTTCAGATGAATATCTGAACTGCTGCACTGCTGAATCCTTGGCTTTGCCTCTCAGTTGTTGCTTGGAGTCATAGGGCCGATATTTCTTCATGGACATGCGATGGTAGCAGATGCAGCAGATTTTTTTCATCACTGTGCACCACATGTAATAATTCACACAGAATTAAAAATGCTAGTAATTAGTGTCAAGCATACACACACATTTCAAGCTCCTGTTTCACAGTATAAAAGGCTACAAAGCAGTGGAGTAGTAGCAGAATCACTGTCCTATGTATAAAATGTACATGAGTTTTCAGGTTTTTTTGTTTTTGTTTTTGTTTTTGTTTTTTTAATTCATGTATAATTTGACACTGAGCCATAGAGTCATTAGTAATGAAAATCTTAAAAGCACAAGTCAGCTTATCCTAACAGTGAACATATTTTTATCTGAAGCAGCAGTAAGAGAAGACTAAGCTGTATGTCTCTCTGATCCCTGCTGTTTTATGATTTTTAGAGCTTTACTAATGCATAAACATTTCAGACAATTGCTTTAATTGTGTGACTGGTAACCACTGAGTAGTTCCTTTTGATAAAACCTCCTCATTGCATTCTAGTCAGTATTTAACAAAAGCAAAGATCACAACTAATAGCTGCATAGTCACACATCTCTCTGCTTTAAACTGTTTTTCCCTGAATACAAACAACCTTTAATTTTCATTTCTAGATAAAATTAAATCTCTCTCTTAGACCTTTCCAAGTAAGGAATTTTTGCTAGTTTACAAAACTAATTAGCATACTAATCCTCTGTATTTACGTAGCACCTTTAATCTTAGTATCTCCAAGTGTTTAAAGTATATTCCTTAGGTTTTATAAGACCCTTGTAAAGGAGGTGATTTCTGGGTCAAATCTGCCTGTGCAGCTACACAGCTCATGGGAGTTCATTCACCTTCACAGGCCCTGCAGTCACAGAAGCTGCCCTGTAATTGGAGAGGCTGTGTCTAACTCATAGAAACAGAAGTCAATTCTAGGCAACCCCTGTACTTAATAACAACTAAGAAAAAAGAAAAAAACAAAGAAAGTGCAGCTTTTTACATACCCCTGATTCTTAGTGATATGCCACTTCTCCCTATCTTCCTGTGAAACACTTGGGGGAGAATCTTTAAAAGCACCAGCAGAGTAAAAGATTCAGTTCAGAAATGACTTGTATAACCTGAACTTGAGCTACTTTTTCCCACCTTAAGCTTAATGAATATTAATACAAACGGCATAAGCTGGTGTGATTTGCATACAAAGAAAAGAAAAAAAAAAAGTAAAATGTTAGGGCTGCTTTTCTACTTCATGTCACCTGTTTTCAGTATCCTCTTAATTGTCCTTTTTTCTCTCCATGTGGTTTTGATTTTAATTTCTTATTGCCTGTTTCAACAAGTGGGTTCAGAATCTGCAAAAATTCCTGAACATATAATTATTTTTCTTACATATGAAATGTAATTTATACATGAATCTTTGCAAGACTGGACATTAATCTTAAAAGAACTGTAAGGAGAATGAAAAGTAAATGTTTTGGAAAAGTATAAGTCATCAAGTGAACAGATGCGATAAAAATACTTTACTGCTATCACCAGGAAAAGAGCTCCCTCTGTAATGTTTAGCAGTTTCAGTCTTATAGATGTGTTCATGCTCATAAAGGAACTAAGCTGTGCACTATCACTGTACCATCTTTGCACTTCTTTAGTTCCTCCAGGTTGTGTTAATATCAGGTGGATAGGATGGGTGCAAACCATTTAGGGGAAAAGTTCATGGAGTTTGATGATTACTCATGAAGTGGAATTAAAAGGAATGTTTTACTATATTCTATAATATGTTATATATTACACATTCCATGTTATTATATACATGGTATATCATGTCACGTATCATATATCATATATATATATATATTATGGAAAGATATCTTGATCCTTCAAAAAACTGATGTTTGCTTTAGCCATATGGAAATTGGAAAGATAGGCTATACATAACCCTATAAGCAACTTTCCAATCCTCCAAAACATATTCAGTCACAGGGCAGTTGGAAAGCATTTCTTCTGGCAGTGTAGCCTAACGACTCAGAGCAGTGAGTGTCAAGTGCCAACCAACAAAAGTAAAAGCAGCAGCTACAACAGCCCAGAGCAGTGATTCTGCTTCTGGATGAACTCCAAGTGCCTTGCTGAGTGGAGCATCAGCAATGCAACATTTAGTAATTTTCAAAGCAGACTTGCCTTCATGCTGTGGGGAATGCTTTACATTTAAGTTCCTTGAAATTTAGAGCCATTAACTTTTCACAAGTTTTAATAATTTTTCTACCTGCTCTGTTAATTATCAGGGTTTTGTTCTTCCTCACACACCCACGTGATCCTTCTCCATGATCATGCAATGAAATCATCATGTTGACATTTTGACAGTTCACTTATTTCCAAGCAGTAGGCTACTATGTCATAAACATAGTGTTACGATTTTGCTAAAGAATAAAGAATAAGCTTTACGTAGAAAGAGAAAGATCACTTTTATTCAAATGCAAATGTCAAAAATAGTGGCTGAGGGAAAACAGAACATTTCTGACAAAGAAAATTACTTGCAGAACCACAATCTTTTTTCTTCCTAACTTTTTATACATCTTTCCACAGATATAGATACACGTGTACAAACATGAGCATCTGTATACATAAATTAGCGTAATCCCTTTATCACCATGTTCCAATTTTCTTGTTATCTTGCTGATATTTACTCAAAAGAATAAGATTTTTCAACAAGTGCTTATATTTATAAAAAAACACCCTCAGATTTTCTCACATATTTGACATTTAGTATAAAGTCTAAGCCCAAAGAGTAAAAAGCAATATTCCTTTACCTTCACATCACGCTAGTTTCCAGATTGCTTCTGTGACCGTAAAGAACCCCATAGGCCTTCATCATTCCAACCCTAATAAATTCCTTAATATTCAGAGATATTTTGTAGATCACAAAAGTACCAAATTCATATTTCCTGCACAAAAAGTTTATTAAAAGACTTATTGACAACATTTGTAGCCATAGAATGTCAGCTTAGTCAGGTTATGCTTGAAAGAGAAAGAAACACACATTGCATCCTCGCATATTTCTTCCTCTGTGGTTGTCCAAAGAGCAATAAAAATTATAGACTACTGTTACAGGTTTTTTTTCATTGGAAGTGATCAAATTTTTAGTTATTATTCAGTCTTTGTCTTTTTCTTTTCTTTTTTCTCTCTGTATTTATGTTTTGTCAGATATTTTTATAATGTTTCCTTAAATGTTATGATATTTAGCACAGCCATTCCTTCATATAGATACTTAATTCAAGGTACGTGGTATCAGCATTCTGGCTGCCACTAAGTATGGATGATTATAGTGGAATATGAACTGCACTAGATGCCAGCATGATTTAGCTCAGCTGGAGTGTTGACTTCTTGGACTTTGGATCAGCTCCCCAGAGGGCTGGTGTGTAGAACTCAGTTCAGTGTAGTCTCTAATTTTAAATAAAGTTCTGTGAATGTCTTGGATTTTCAACCACATTAAAAAACAAAGAAACAAACAAAAAAACTTCCCAGATTCCTTCCAGCTGGTAAAATTACTGGTATAATACTTCTGTAGCATAAACCAGTATCCATAAAAAATTTAAGTGCATTTTCCATTAGACAAAAAATGGAAGGTGTTTTCCCCCTTCAAGTCTCTCTTCTTTCAAAGGGTATCTCTTTTCTGTGTCTAACCAACACTTTTCTTTCTGTGGTAGACTGTTTTATGCAAGATCTGTTACTTCTAAACCCATGTTTATGATAAAAAAATGTAAACCAACAAAAGCAGACATTCTTTTTAGAACTGTGAATAAGATTCTGACTGAAGTATAGATATTGAGAAGACAACCGTAGACGATTTTCAGAAATCTGAAAATCTGAGATATTTGGAAAATCTTCATCCTCCCATACCTTTAAATCCTTACCAGTTTTGCATTCAATGTATCCTATTCTGGATAGGTAAGAATTTACCAGATATTTTGTCCAAAATTTTGTAGTTCTACTGTCCAAGGGAGTTCAATTGGTTCTGGAAAATGTCTTTCTTGTTGAGTGACAGGGTCTAGTTTTGATTCAAGACATCTAACTTGTTCCCTTTAAATCAAATGTTCAATTTGGTTTGTTTGTCTTTCTTAACTTTGAAACGATATAATATTGTTTTGTTGTTAAATTTTTTTGAACCAGTAGTATTTTTAGGCTTTTAAACTTTGTATTAATTATGCCATATAAATTCTTTTTTACTTATGTATTTACTAAATATTGTAGACATGTACGAATGTAAACACTACCATCATGGTAACTGCAATGCTTAGCTGATGTGAAAAGCGTGTTGTATTTGTCTGGTTTTCCAATCCACACTTCAAGAAGATCTTACTTATTCAGAATGCCAGATTAAATTGGTAGAGTTTAGTAGACGTTTAATCTATGTAAACTTGAGTAGATTTTTTACTCTTGCCATTTGAAAAATTATATTTTGGAGGAACTTGATGCATCTAAAGATCAGGTTCTTAAGGGCTTATGCGTATTATATTTAAGTAATCACATCAACAATTATTTTGTCCCTGGTTGAGAATGTAGCAAATACCATCTAAATGTGAAAAAACCTGTTTGAGAATGATCCAGAACCTTTATCAAAAAGAGATAGTATGTTTTCAACAACTCCATTTCCCATTTCCCATTTTTCCCATTTCCCAAATGCCATACATACCTCCAAAGACTTGTGAACCTCAGCTGGGAAAAAAAAAAAGAAGCAAAAAAGAAACAGCAACAACAACAAAAAAACCACAACCTTGATCCACTAAACCTTAATTTCAAAGTGGTTTTAGGGTATAATCAGAAGCATGAGTCCAGTGAAGTATGTGTGTATCATATTTGAAGGGAGTATGAGTAGGAGTACATAGTAGCTTTATTATGATAGAACAGCTTAACCTGATTATCTGACTAGCATGTGCCTTTACAAAAATACACGCAGACTTCGCAGTGAAATCAACACAGATGGAATAATATAATCAAGATATTTTTAATTTCCTGAGTCAATTTGGTTTTCATTTCTGTCACCTAGTTTCAAGGCTTCTCTTTGTCTTTTGGATTGAATCCCAGAATGTCTCTACCTTATAGCACTTCAAAACCAAACCAAAACAAACAAAACCAAACAAACCTACCGACCAAAATGCCCTCCTCCCATCCACTAAGCTACTCTCTCTCAGTTGAACTTCTGTCATACGATGCAGCACAGGTCAATGTTATAACCCATTCTGAAAAGATTCTTTGGAGTTAATTGAAACTTAAGTTAACATACATTATTTTATATAGCTTCATACTTTACATTGAAAATATTCCATCAATTTAAAGCCATCAATTTAAATTCTATCAACTTAAATATTCCATCAATTTAAATTTTCAGGACATTAAAAAACTGTTCATAATTTTATGATGTCCTGCTGATAATTATCAGTCCTCCAAGAAATGTAACAACAAGCTAGGAATAGATGCTGAATGTTCCACTTTTAGATTTCCATACAATAGGCTTTTTGAGTGACAAGTTAAAACTATTAGACAAAATAAAAGACCTTTTAGAAATCCAAGTCACTAAAATCCACAGTTCAATGAATGGCTTTGGAGTAGGGAACATTATTTTGATCTGGCCTTCTACAATACCCTGCACAGTGAGGTTTTAGTCCATGAATGGTACTCCTAATTGCAATGTCAATAATCCTGCAAAATAACAATTACTTTCCTTTACAAAATATTTAAGGAGGAATACATTTTCCCCGATAAATCCCAGTTGTTAATAGGTTTAATAGTTCCGTGAAAAAGTACAGATTCTCCAAATATCATCAAAATAAAAATGATATGTCTGAAAGTTTTACAGAGTTTCACATCAAAGCTTTTTTCTGAATAAAACCACCTATCACAGTTTAACAGTTATAAAAAAGAGAGAAACACATTATTCCAGTCAAAGTACATCAATACAGAGCAGTTGTCTTACCAGCTTATAGGAAAAGTTAGGTTTAAAATTATGCAAAAGAAATTTTAATTAAAGTGTCCACCTATCACTGTTAAAAATAGTCACTATCTTCCCTTCTAAGATATTACTGAACATCCCCAATAATGTTTTTTCATTCTTCAAAAAATACTTTGCTAATGCAAGAATAGAAATCATTGAGAAACATGAGATACGGCAGCCCCTTGTCATTATTAAGCCCTGTGTGTGTACAAGCTCTTACTGCTATCATAGGCAAACAAATGAAGTAACAGTTCTTAGAGGGATACAGGACCAGCTATAGGGACAAGTGAAGGAATTATTCTCTATTTAACTCAGGAATAAAACTCCCATTGCACCAAGATAGTCAGGAATTCACCCATACTGAGGAGTGAAGTTCAAATTCAGAGAAACTTTAAGTTCAGACATGCCACTGCTTGGCTTGAATACCTTACTAGGAATTAATGTTTTTTCCTAGCTTGAGATTTGCTTCAGAAAGAGTTTTGTGTGCTATAGAATGGATTTGGTGATTACGGCACAAGCTGATTATTAAGGTTTAGGTACTGTCTGTACCACAAGCTCTGGCTCCATATTGCCATGATTTCTCAGGCTGATAGTCAACAAAGATCCTCTGATTGACCAGCTGGCTGCAAGGCAGTTCACATTTTGATTCGAGTTTGGACTTAGTGAACTTATTCCAGGGAAAGAAGTGCAGGCCTAGGGATTCTGGTTCATGACTGAGCTCTTCCCTTAAATTGGGGATACAAGTAGCTTGAATCACATCCCTTTGCAGCCTGAAGCTTAGCAACTTAGCCTCAACCACAGCTACCAGATGTGGCACTGATGTAGCCTTGTGATCTGGGGTGAATCAGCTTCTTTGTATTGCAATTCCCTGTGCTATTGTGTGGAATAACAGCACTTCTGCAGTTTATAGGAGTGATGCTAGTATCCCACAATATAAGAAGTCTTTCTATGCTAAAATATTATACGAGAGAGAACCATGCATAAAAAATACCTTAGCCAGAATGAGAACCCTAGGAGTCATAAACACTGCTGTTAGAGTGGATATGGGAGACTAGGGGTGAATAATTTCCAGTTCTCTGGCTATCCTTAGGGATAGGAATTATATCTGTAGTGTGGCAAAGAACTTTCTTTGAATCAGCAAGTGGGTATCTACTTCTTGAGATACAAAAAAACAAAAGTGAAAGAACAGAAAAATAAGCAAAAAAAGCATTGTGCATTCAAAATGTTTTTTGTTTTTTGTTTGGGTTTTTTTTTTCATTTTGTTCACTATAACTGTCTTGTCTTGATGGTAAATCACAAGAGGATGTAGAACAAGTTCAAACCACAGGTATCTAATAGTTTACTAACTGATCAGGCAATGCAATTAAATGGAATAAAAATGCTTAGCAAAAAAGTATGTAAATTCCAACAGCAGTTTTGAATATGTCATGTCTTGTCATGACCAATACAATTTTGTTTTCAAACTCTGCTTTGCCATCATTAGCCCCAAATACCTGCTAATAAATAGTATTGAGGTTGACTAATTTATTAATTAGCAAACTGATTTGTACCAGTAAGTCATTCATTTGCAATCTAGGCATTATACAATTAAACTTATTAAACTAATGAGGTTTGTGTGAATTTCTAACTCTAACTATAAAAAAATTTAAAAATCTCCAGTTTTCAAATAACTAAAAAAAAAAGCAGACTAAGCTCTGATCATGAAGTACTCAAATACCTCTTAATAATGAATATATCTGAAATATGTGTGAACTACTCTCAGAAAATCTAGGAATATACCATTTTTCAGATTTGTTTACTCAGCTCCACTAAAAAAATACATGTGCTGTATACCTTAGTGCACCTTTTGGACACCTGTTCTTGGTTTCCCTGATGCCCCAGGAAATTCATAGATAAATCACTGGAGACATCAGAGAAAACATCAAAGGTAAAGATTTCACTGTTGAAAAAAGGTTCTTTAAAGAAGCAAAGCCACTACTCAGTCACACCCCCTAAGATGCCCAAAACAGATAATTTCAACCCTTTCATTTTGTAATTTAAGGGACCTACGTGGGAGTTTTTACAGCTCACAATTAAATCACTTATACGGAAAGTAAAAGTTGAAGGAAGATATGAGTAAAACTTTAATGCAAATCATAGCTTTACCATTAAATAAGACTTACAAGTTCTCTTATTTTTGCATGTGAATTTTCATGTATATATTGAATATGCACCTACATATTTGAGCAAATATACAGCACTTGAAAACAAAAATGGTGTGACTAAAGAGACATATCAATCACAAATCTTATATGCATGCAGTTGGAAGAGCTCTTCTGTAGAATCTAGTCTATTACTTTTCTCTAAGATGACACCTGGACTATTTCTGAAACATTTGTTGCACTGGTCCCAGAAAATCTTTAGTAACAAGAATTCTTCTAACTCCCTAACTAAACTGTTCCAGTGCTTTACGTTAATAGGTTTTCATTTTTTTTTTCTAATATGCAATTTAAATTTCCCTTTCTGCAACTTGATTCCTGTGCTCCTCTTAGTAGATATGGAGCAGAAAGACACTCTTAAATAAACAGTTTGCATTTGGAGTGCTAACAGTCTTCATATATCCTCTATTTTTTTTTCTCCAGCCTAGACAACCTTGTCATTTCAGTTTTGTGGAAATCTTATTTTCAGAACTTGTTACCACTCTTACAATTCTACTTGGCATTATAACCCAATTGCCACTTTCTTTTTTCTTAAACTAAGGTACCAAAAACATTGCAGAACTAAAGGTAGAGAAGCGATTATTCCAAGTTTCTTACATCTGATATTTGTCTTAATACATCCCAGGATAAGTTTTTTTCTGCAATGTTGTGATTAGAAATATGGTTATATTTAATCCCTCCACCCACGATAGTATAAGTTCTTTTTCTGAAAAAATATTACCTATTAATTTAACATGCTTTTCATATTTGCTGACTATTTTTTTCCCACAAATTCTTAATTGAACTGAATAATTCTGGAGACCACCTCCTGATATGCTTTGCAATTTTAGAGAAATCTGTTGTCACTCCTTTTTAAATAAGTTTTATGGATTGACTTGACAATATATCTTTGAAGGTTTTATTTTACTATGCTTTTCAGAATGTTATCTATCAATCAGAAGTCTAATAAAATAAAGATATTTCACACTGATTTCTTCTTTTCTGTCCAGTAAGCCACGTACTTGTCAGTGAAGGCAATTTCATTTAATTAATTTCAAATGATCTTTATTGACTAAGAACATCTATAAAAAATATATACTTGCATACATCATAAACCTCTGCTTTTTTTGTGTGTGTAGCCTGTTTAATCCAGACCTATAAACCCTTTATCAGATGGTTTGCTATACAGGTCATAAGCTTTGCATCTGACAGTCAACATTTTCAGTTTAGGTTCTTAGATTGCAGACTCTGTAGGCCAAGGCTATAACCTTATCACTAGACATATGACAGTGTATTTTCTCTCTAGGATTTTATACCACTTTTGTTTTAGTAGTATCAAAGGACAAATGATATTGTAATATTGTAATCCTGTTAACTTAAAATTATATATTTAGATGAAAAGCTGTGACTGTAACAACCCCTCATACAGATCATTTTATTTGTACTTTGTTCCCCAAATCATCACCAAAGGTTAACTCTTGAATTTTCTCATTTCATTTCCCTGGTCAATTATACTGCTTATTGAGCAGGGAATCAGAAGTTACTGATGATCTCACTGACAGACAGAAGTGGTCATTTATATGTCACTGAGAGAATGACTTAAAAATGAAGAGTCACAATTGACTCATACCTAGATTTAATGAAATTTTGGAAGTGGCACTCAAAAAATATTGTGATAAAACTTAGGTTCATTTTTAAAAATTGTCCACAGAAATATTAATATTGGTTGAGTTTCTCAGCCAAGGCTCAATCTGTGCTGCTGTGGCCATTCTTCTAAAAGACCTCTGTTTTAACAGTACCAAACGTAATGAGTCTGTAGAAATCACCATCATGATAGGAATTTTAACTTCTCTTCAGTCTCCCCATTGATTTCTCTGTCAAGAGAAAATAAAGTAATCATGCAAATTAACTAATATATATGATTTTAGGTCTAACCAGGAGATTTACAACAAATTCTACATAATGGATTCTGTTAGGTTATGTAATTAGATGCTAATTTGCATAAAGACAACAGACTCTAGAGGAGTCTCTTTACCCTGACTCAGAGACATGAGCCCCTGCTCCATCCCCTGCCCCTGGACTATCCCAGGAAAGTATCATACCTATGGGCTGTGTGAGACCCAGCACCATGAGCCCACAGAGGCAGCTCTCTGGGGCACCAAACAGACAAAGTCCCTGATCTGGGGGTTGGCACTCACTATAGGAGATCAAGAAAGAACATTCTGGGATTGTGTAATACTTATTATGGGATGTTTAGGGGAGGAGCTTGGGGGGGTGGGGAAAAGAAGTGTTGCGGATGGAGTGAGAGTGCACTCGTAAGAGAGAAGTAGCAATATGTTTATCGATAACAAAGTTTGATAGTAAATGCCACAGTGGTTTGAGATTCGATGGCAAGGTACACTTGATTATTTACTGCACAGGGGACAGGGTCAGACAAGACTGTGAGGGAGACCCTCCCATTGAGTCATTAGGTTCAGAAAGCACCCCCTTGCTTTCTAAACTCCTTCTCAGAGAGGAGTCTAGGTGCAGCTGGGTCCAATCCTAATCCCAGACTTGGTCAACAGTTTATGACTAAAGGATTATATATGCACAATCAATCCTTTCTATTACTTAGCTAAGATTACAAAATGTCAGTGCACTTGTTCCCAATTCACCTACTGAGTATCTGATGTGATAAAGATTCTCTCAGCCTCGAGGAGTAACCTTGTGAGGCATCCCTACTCAAAGGGAGATCCCAGTGTGCAGCCTACTTTTGTGCAGGAGAGCTCAAAGGGCTCTTCGGCTGCTCACTATTTATGGGGATAAGATGATTGACTTATAGTCATATTTGCATACCGACCGCAGATGCCAGTTTCTTCCAAATCTGGCTTGAATCCTCACAGACCAGCAGTGTGGTCAGGTGAGCACATTACCATAAATTATCCCTTGGCTGTTGTGTTGTTATCTGTCTCCCGCAAATCCAGTTTGAGCCGGATGCAGTCATCAAGACCAGATGCACCTATCATGGGCACCACTGGTGGTTATCACTTGATCAGAGTTACGGGAAAAGGTCAGGTCGGGGTGTGGTGTGGTGGTGGTGTTAGGGGGAGCACACCACCACGGAGAGGGATCAAGGTGGTTGGAAGAGTTGGAAAACAGAGGGATAAGGAGGTAAAACGGGCTGGGCTTGTGTAAGAAAAGGCTTTGTACGCTTGTCTAGCCATGCCCTGTTCCTGGTTAGTGTAGTCAGTTCTGTGTTCCCATTTTCCTGAGTGAGGGGACTCTATTGGGCATGATGTGCACATATGGAGGTCTGAGTGCAGCAGCTGGATTGGGACCATTAGTCAGAGGGTCTTTGTGTCTGGGGTGCCAGCAACAGAAGAGACCGGAGTGTGTGCGTACTGTATAGGGGTGTGCATGTGCACGTGCATGTAATTTGCTAAAGAACATCAGGCTGGACGAGACAATGAATGGAATAAGAGGGATGGGAACCATGTATCAGAGATGCCATAACTTTACTCAAATACTAGAGAGATCAGAGGGTCCGAGACTGACTACTGGCGGGACATGTGGTACAATCTGGGTACTGAGAGATCACGGGGTGTGGGGGAGGGCTACTAGTAAGGTCACAGATCTAAGCCACCTACTGGAGAGATCCATTCATGCATGTGTGCATGTCTGTGCATGAGGCAAATGGGAAGATGTGGGGACCCATGGGCCAGCTACTGGATAGAGAGTGTCTAAGGTTTGTTACTGGAGGGAATTAGGGGTTGTGTGTCTCTGCATGCGTGTGGGGTTTTGTGTGTATGTCTGGGTATCAGCTGGAGTGGGGCTGTGAGCATCAGGGGCTCATGTGTCCATGTGCTAGCCACTGGGGAGAGTGAGGATCCAGGCCCAGCTACCATATATATGTATATAATTTCTACTGGTGTTTTCATCCTGATCAGCCAAGAGAGGAACAGGATCAGGCCATTTGTGCTTGTTGTATTTAAATGAGTATGGTGTGTTTTCATATCTGTATTGATCTGTACGGTCAACCATGTAAATATATACATACAGAGAGAGAGAGAGTACACCTATTCGGAATACATGCTCAGCCTCACTACTGGCTGGACCTGGGGTTATGAAGTTGCAGCAGCCTTGCCTCTGTTGGTCTACCAGACTTGGCAATTCCCCCCAAAAAATCACCTTTAGGCAGTGAGATATCAGGTGTTGTAATCAGCATGGACAAAATACACCTGATTACTCAGCAGTACAAGGTAAACTTCTTTGGTCCAAATGGCTATTCATTGTGTGCTGCGGGTGGTAGCCAAACACAGTATAAACCAATAAAAATTGTTTTTATTTAAGATTTTTCAGTCTTGAATATGCAGGATTCTGAGCTGGACGTCTTGCAGTGGCAAATGTTGAACGTAGTAACTCTGAGCTCCACTGAATACTACGTTTTGGGCTATTTTGTTTTTGTTATCAGATAATTGTCTAGCTGCATGTTGAACTGACATTTTCTAGAATATCTCAGCTTTCAGTTGTGTAACAAGTACAAGAATTAGAAAAGCAAAAGCTTTTAAAACAAGCAATTTCTGTGCTGTTAGTTACTTTTAGAGGCATGCTGGTTCACTAACCAAGGCAATCAGTGATTTCTTTCTATCTAAAACCTCTGAGATACAATTGCACTTTCACCTTTACATTTCCACCCTGGTGACTTAAAAAAAAAAAAAAAAAATACATAGGCTATGTAGAAACTTTAATACAAAGATGCTTCAAAATACTCCACAGGAGTAGAAACCAAATCGAAAGTAAGTTGCAAAATGATCAAAATATGGAGGTCATAGATTAAACTATGCACTCAAGAAACAAAGTATTTAACTCTACCAATATAAAACCAAAACTCAGTCCAGATTTATTAAAAAGGTCATGAAGTGTTGAACTGGACTTCTGCTTGACTCAAATTAAGCTTTTGAAAAACTCTATTTCTTCCCAGGGGAGTAGTGAAAGAGGATTGCATTGGCTTTGGATGTTCTTTACTTGCTGTCAGCAGGGATTCAGTAGTGTCTGAGGAGTTTTGCATTGAATTTTCTCATTTGCTTACATGCTTCCAAAGGAATGAAAAAAGTCTATTTTTCCCTTTCATAAAGATTTATCAGGTTCTTTATTAAAGCTTGGATAATTGATATAAAAAAAGTTTAATCTTCTCCAAGAGGTTACCATAGATAAACCTTTAGCACCACTAACTCCAGCATTTGGCTACTTCTTTCTGAAATAACACAATGACAAAGCCAGTGTAAGAATCAAAATAACAAAAGCCCATGTTCTGTAGAAATAAAAAAAGCATTACATTTAAAAAGAAGCTGGACTGATGTGTACCGGAGAAGAATCTTTGAACAAATGGAAAATGAAGTGTATCTCAAGGTATCTAATTAGAATATTGGAACATCCTCATATAGACAAGGAGGTTAAGTCTGTCTTCTAGCTTGGATAAAACAGTTCTATGTATAACAGGCAATATGTGCAAAATTCTGCAAGGTTTAGACATTATAACAACAGAACAGTATAGAAAATGGCAATTATCTTCAGCTCATGCATTTATGCAGAAGCTACAGCTGGAGCAACGCCTCAAAGAGTTGGTAGCAATGCAAATACCAAAACTGGGAAAAGAGTTCAAAGCAAATGGAAATAGGAAGAGGTGATTTCAGCTACTTCTAATTATGAAAAAAAACCCCAAACCTGAAAGTTCATCGATTATAGAATGCTACTAATTATATAATATTATGGATTCCTTAACATTTGAAATAAAAACTGGAAACTTATTCCAAATCTGGAAAAAAACCCTGCAAATTTAACAATAATTTAAACTTGAGATGTGTTTCAGGTATATGGCTGAGTTTCATCCGTGGTGCATCAGCTGTCATATTATGGAAAGATCACTAGAAATAAAGCCAAGAATGTAATAATTCACTCAGCCAAGCTAAATGTCAGTTGTTTTCTTAAGTGGGAAAACTGATAAAGTTATTTCAGTAGTGCTAGCAATCAATGTTGTGTGTGAACATAGTTGTAGTCCTTGGTGACGTTTTATAACTTGGGTTTAATCCACAATGGGGAAATTAAAACTCAGTTACAACCTTTTTTTCACTTAAAACTTACGGATGGCTCAGAAAGTTCCTTTCCAAGAAACCCCAGAAATACATTATTCTTTAGAAAGTTTCCAGATTTATGTATTTTTTAATTTTGCTTTTTTTTTTAAATAACCAAAATAAATATAATTAATTTTTGCTGTTGCTAAATTCATGACCTTAAAATTAGACAAATAATCCTTTGTTCTGGATCCATTATTCATTTTTCAAGACTGTTTTTTATCTTGGAGGATGAAAATCCTTCTCCCTTGATAAGTGATTTTCTAAACCCATAAATCTGAAAAAAGTTAAAAGGAAACCTAACAAAAAATAAGTGGATTGCCATAAGATATCAAGTAACATAGGAGATTCCTTAGCTAGCCATAAGCCAGCAATTCTATTACAGTGTTAACTTTTACAAACCCTAATTTAAATTGCATTTATCAATGCAATATGGTAATAGTTATAATTTTAGCCATAATCCCATCATGCCATCAACCATCAAAGATGATAGCACATATACTAAAATTAAGCAGTTGATGGAGAACATGGAAAGGTTTTAAAATTAAAACTACATCATCATTTCTCATACACATGTTGGTGTCACCTAATGCATAGTTTTGTTCAAAAAGATATCTGTTTACAAAGTGTTATTAGATGTTTCACACCTCCTACTCTTTGATTTCCATGGTAAACTCGGCATTTATAAAATTAAATTCTTTTACTGTGTATTAATTGACCCGTTCTGCCCTTTCCTTTCCATGACCCTTTACTTGAGGAAGTTATTTTTAAGATCAATGATCAGTATATCTCCTGCATGTAAAGAAACACATGAAGTGCATCATGCATCAGACTTGGAAAAAAACAGAGTTTATGTGTGATATATTTGTGTGTGCTGAAAATAATTTTCATCTCATTACTACCATGCAGAAATTGGTGGTTAAACAATGGCAGAAAGTGAAGTATTAACATTGAACAGCTACACTTCAGCACTGAAGAGAAAGCAGAAATGACAGTGACAAGTGTCAAGTGACCAAAAAAAAGAGTACAATGATCAAAAGGGAAAAGCTCACAGGAAATAAGTTTGCAGAATGTATTTGAAATGCAAAAAGACATGAGTGAAATGTGAAAGAAGTAGAACTTCTATGGAGAAGAGACCCTTTAAGAGGTATGGGCAAAAATGTATTACACCATTCCAGTTTGATTCTGTCTGTCAGAGCCCAGTTGTCATACAGAATTTGTGACATATCTCTTCCAGTCTTTGTATATTCTCTCTCTCGGTAATATTTTTTAATATTAAAAGCTTCATAGTTATAAACTCAAATGTTCCAATACTCACCATTTAATCACTGCCTAATTACCACCTAAGGACACTACAGAAACAGTAAGAGAAACAGGATAGACAGGGAAAGAAGAGAACTAATGTGAGACTGCAGGAAGAAGAAAAGTAAGTAAAAAGCCCCAATATTTAATCAAAAAAGTATAAATGCATAAATTCATTCAGTGCACTTTGTTATTATTCCTTTACGGTGGATGGTGCCAAAATCATTCCAGACTCTTACCAAGTTTTCACAATCTCTTGTTTTATTATCTTGTATTTTAAAAGTAGAGGTGAAGTATCAGCCGAATTAAAAGGGTGCTAAAATGGTAATGTGGATATGAGAAAATGCTATACTGCAAACCATTCATACTGTTTTGCCATATTTTATGATAGATCCACACAACAGTCATTTTACTGGGGTATTATTTAAAGTTGGATATGAGTGTTTTATCAGGGTGGCTATCACCATGTAATCATCACTGTAATTACACTAATAACAAGCTACATATGTTCAGTTTATATGCGTACAACATATATATCTTGGTTTAATTTTCTGTTTTATTAATATTCACACATGCATGGATGTACAGTGGTAGAAACTGGGAAAAAAAGTAATGATATGACGCACAAAAAGAATCCTATGCAGCCTAGGCAGCCAAATGATAAAAAGCAAGTCACTGAAGTACTAGAAAGTGCCACTCCACCGTATCGGTACACACCAGCCCACCTGAACCATTGCATACCTGCATACCTTACATGCATGTAGTGAGTTTTACACTGGATCATTGCAGTTGCTGTGCTGTATAGATGCACCACAGGATTCTCTAGAAACCTCATCCTGAGGAGGAACCTTCCAGGAAAGGTGCTGAGCTCTCAGCTGAGCTAGACCTGCTCAGACCAAATTACTGATGCAGACAACACCTCTAAATCTGTTTTGGATCGCCTAAGACTAAACCTATATTGTACTTTAGAGTGTAGACCATGATATGAAGCAAAGAAACCTTCGCATACATAGTATAACATAGATGCTGATTAAACCAAATCATGTGTGAATAGGGGTGGAGGTGATTACATTGAGAGATAATTATGTCTGTAATTTTTTTATTATTATTTTCAATCCAAAACAGTCACTATCTTCAGAAACTGTCTTCCAGGGTCACTGTGTTTGCTTCAGCACTGGAGCGTAAACTGCTGGAGTATAAAATGCTTTCATGAATTCAAACATTTATGATCTTTCTGGAAAGTTTCATGCTGGTTCTTTATAGATCTTCTGGAATATTCTTTGGAATGAACTGGAGATTTTTAGTTAGTTGTCTTCTGCATCATGTCAAGGGTAGTCAGTGGTGTTTAAACCATTTGTCCACTCAGTGGGCATGCACACAGTACAAGGCAGAAAACCATATTTCCCATTTCTGTTTTAGAAAGAGTTCTAAAAATGTATTAAGTGACAATTATGTTACCTCATTCCTTATTCAGGAGCACATGTTTTCTCACTTTTCTTCTCTCTGTGTCCAGGTCTCTGGTTCCACTCCTCAAGGCTTCTTTAACATATCATGACTATGTATACATAATATATTAAAATATATTACAGAAGTTTCAGCTGTCAAATTAGTTAAGCACTAGATTAAGACTAAAACTGCTGAAATTTGGAGCTTTTCTGTTTTCTCCTTTACACACAGAGAGTGCAGAGACAATTTTGAGTCAGTAACCAGCAATACTGCCTGATCCCAGACTATTAGAGGACTACATTTGGATTAGCTTTTCATCTGTGGGCTGAATGGCAGCATGATTTTAGTATTTGAAACCATCCTTAGAGTGTACCTTGGTTCTACTGCTGTCTCCTGCAAGTGCACCTCTGAACATACTGAACTTTTTCTGTCTTCTCCTCTTAGAGGTTATTTTTCTCTTGTTCATTTTACATTTTGTGAAAGTGCCAAAAGGCAGGATACTAAGGTTGTATATTACATGTGTGTCACAAGATGTAAAGGAGCAATTTAAATGAAGTTATCTAATTGGAACCTGGAGAACAAAAACCATTAAAATTTAGAAATCTAATTTAAATTTAAACTTAAATGTATAACTAGATACTTTGTTGTTGACTATTAGAATGAAAAAAGAATGAGAGAAATTATCCTACGAATGAAAAAGGTATTTAGTTGAACAATCAAGTTTCATAAAAAACAACTATGTTATGACCATCTTTCATTTTTTTAACCCAAATTTTAAAGATGATTATACTGAAGTTTAAAAATATTTTGGAAATATATTTCTTCTGCTATCAACCTCCTTACTATTTCTTTCCAAAAATTCAACAAGGTAAAAGTAATGTTATCTTTATGCCTTAGAGTTTTCTAATTATGATTAAACAAAATAACGCCAGAGAAGATGTGTAAAAATAACTTGTTTATATAACCAGTGTTAACAGCTATTTCCAATCATTTTAAACAATTTTCTTCAAATTTCTTATTCATTAATTGCTTACTGAATTTCAATAAGCAGACAATAACCTGGTGAACATGAGATGGCTGTGTTGACAATAATAGTTCAGCAAATAGGTCTTGGGAAGGAAGTACTTTCTCATGTAATTTTATTGTCGGAATGCTCAAAAATAAAGTGCATTTGAAGACAACAATTTCACAGGAAAGACAAGGCGAGTCACAAATACAATCTGACAGGCTTGGTTTTGGCTTGTTGCCCTCACTTTCTTTAACATCTTAAATCAGCCTCCAGTTTTTCCTTCTGACTATAAGTTTCAGTTTGTTCTTTTTTTTTTTCCTTTTTCTTTCTTTCTTTCTTTCTTTTTGGAAACTAGTTATTCATGAGCTTTTTTGGAACTTTAATTTGAATATAGGCAGACACTCTCTTTCTTCAGGCAGGAACCCTAATTAAGATTAAAAGGTTTGCAGTGAATGTAATCTCAGTTCCACCAGGAACTTAGAGCTCAATCCTACAGAGGACTTTGATACCCAAAATAGAATGTAGGTGGAATTGAGTTGCCTATATTTAAACTCACTATCTTAAAAGCTTGGCAACCCGCACCTTAGCCTACTCAAGGTGAAGGAATGAGTTGCACTTTTGTTTAACTCCACTGTGGGGGCTGAGCTTCTCCTTGGTACATCAGTACCTTGACAGGCTCCAAATGGAATGACAGCCTTTTTTAGCAATATGGTGCTGGTGCTACCATCCTCCTTTAAAATAATTATCTCATGTCTAAAGCAAGTTTTTAAATCAGAAATTGAGGATCAGCATCCTTCTCAGTTTAATGATCTCTGTGAAAAGGACTGGAGATTAATTCTATTTTCTGCAAAACCGTTCTACTCACCAGGTATTTTTAAGCACTCAACTCCTGTGTGAAGCACTCAACTCCTAATAAAATTGTGCAGCAAAGAAACCAAATGATGTAAAATGGATCAAGCCCTTTACATTGTCAGAAGTGTAAATCCTGGGATGTCTAACTCTGGAGATTGTGATTCCTGATCCGAACCTGTTTGTGTATCTCATTCAATGGATATACATCACAGAAGCAATTCCTAAGCAAAGGCTGGAGCCTAGAACCTTTCCCTTCTTCCTAAGTGCAGCAGCCACTAAATTGAAGAATCACATACCCTCTAGTCTAGAGAAGAAAATATGAATTCTCTAAAATCATTTGGATTCTTTATTGTACAGTGAAAAAGCTTCAACAGAGGCAATAAAGAGTTGTCCCTACTTCTGATACATGGCCAATTAGTTTGAACATTCTCATAAATATCAGTAGATTTGGGTTTCAACGTTCATCTTAAATATCTCAATTATCACCTTGCTTTTAATCCAGCTCCAGTCTGAGACTAATTCTTAACCATGTACCTAACTTATGGCAGAAAAGTGCTGCCATTTAGTCTCAACTATGATGACAGTTTGGGAATTAAAGCAGAGTGAATCACAAGATACTAACTGGCTGTTCCCTCCCCCCCTTTTTTTTTTTTTTTTTTCCTTTTAGGTCTTGCAAAACATAATAGAGGTGTCAAACAAGAAGTACAAATGTGGCACAGTTTTCACACTCAGGTAAAAGCTATGTCTTTATTTAAAAAAAAAAAATAATTATAAAGTCTACTGACATACAATGCAGTGTTAGGCTTGGCCATTTGAAATTAAAAAATATACATAGTATTTTTGTTGTTATTAACCAGAAAGTTTAGAAAGATGTGAAGAGTAATGATTGAACTGTTATTATCACATGTTCATTTCTACAGTGCTTTATTTCTTACAGTTATTGCCTTGGTTTATGAAGATGTGAAACGGGAATAGTCATCCATTTGTGAGAATTGTTTAGTGAATGCCTCTTGAAAATGAAATTTTTATTATAGGTACTATTTGTCATAAAGTGCACATTCATACTTGCCATCATCTATCTTATTTTAAAGAGACATCTAAATGTAGGTCATAGAGATAAATTTTCTTTCAAAATAATTTTGAATGACCTGATATAGGATTTGCCTTGCAACAAATAAGTTATTTCTGAATGCACTATTTATTATTTGGAAGCACATGTGACTTCAATTACCTTAAAATACATCTGTTTGTTTGCTTTGAGGAACCAGAGCTGTTCTCTGTGATCTAGTGTTGAGAATAAAGATGTATTTATTACCCAACAGAAAAGCTCCTCCACTGAGCAGTAAACTGTAGTTGAAAACTACATTTATTCTCTTGCCAGAGGAACTGAACTTTTGAACAATACCTCTGCATCTACTTTACGGTTCCTTTAGAAGTTGTTTTCTATGTGCATCTGTGTGTACTCTACAGCGTATGCAGGTGGGTAGCTCTTGTTGAGGATGGAGTGAGAGTGCACTTGTAAGACCAATGCGTTTATTGATAACAAAGTTTGATAGTAAATGCAACAGTGGTTTAATGAGATTTGATGGCGAGATACACTTGATTATTTACTGCATAGAGGACAGGATCAGACAAGACTGTGAGGGAGACCCTCCTGTTGAGTCACGAGGTTCAGAGAGGACCCCCTTGCTTTCTAAACTCCTTCTCAAAGAGGAGTCTAGGTGCAGCTGGATCCAATCCTAGTCCCAGACTTGGTCAACAGTTTATGACTAAAGGATTATATATGCACAATCAATCCTTTATATCACTTAGCTAAGATTTCAAAGTTTAGCATGCTATTAGTCACTTACCGAGGATCTGTTGTGGCAAGGAATCTCTCAACCTCAAGGAGTAACCTTGAGAGGCGTCCCTACTCAAGGGGAGATCCTGGCATGCAGCCTCCTGCTGTGAGGGAGAGCTCAAAGGGCTCTTGGGCTGCTCACTATTTATGTGGGTAAGATGATTAACTTATAGTCGTATTTGCATGCCAACTCCGTATGTTAGTTTCTTCCAAATCTAGCTTGAGTTGGACACTGACCAGCACTGGGCTTAGGTAGACATATTGCCATAAATTATCCCTTGGCTGTTGTGTTGTTATCTGTCTCCCCCGAATCCACTTTGAGCTGGATGCATCCATCACAACTGCCACCGGTGATTATCACTTGAGCAGGGTTATGGGAAAAGGTCGAGGGGGGGGCAGGGGCAGGAGGGTACAGGGGGAGCACACCGCCACAGCTCTCTATGCTGTGTAATGGTTTCCTTTGCATTGCTACAACTGCAATGTATAGCTTTGCCAAGAGAAAAGCTGTTTGTAAAATCTATTTTATCTTTCAGTGATGACTACACTCTACATAGTTTCACTACATAGTTTCACTATGTCTCTCTTTGCTGAAACAGAATTACGGCAGCAGCATTAAAAAGTGAATAAAAGACCAAGCACTAAAAAGTGACTAACTATAATAACATGATCACTGCCATTATGGGGATGATGAAATTCATAGCAGTAATCAAAGGACAATAATTAGGAAAGCAGCACATAACCTAATATATTTTTCACTTTTATCACATGTATCATATTTTCAACATTTTTTCATGATCATTCTACTTTCAACAAGTAAATATAACTGTGAAATAAAAATCTTTTATATGGCAAATTCTACCATGCATTTACAAAATAGTAAAAAATGTTCATGTGCATGTGCATGAGAGACAAAGGAGGAGGTAGACTGTGAAGGGTTCCCAGTTCTATTGTTTATCAAATGTAACATATGAGGTGAGACTGAAAAAAATGGTGATCACATTGTTGCTATTGTTTTTCCTTTTTTTTTTTTTTTTTGACACTTGACTTCACTAATTCCTTTGAGCTGAAACTCACCTCTGAGCAGTCAGCTGAGTTATGCTCCTCTACCATAGCCCAATTTTACATTCCATAGGAGGAAAGACTGTTTCCATAACCAAAACCTGTGCCGACCCTCAATGAAGTGACCACACAAAAGGGATATTTTGCTCTGAATTAGTCTCTTTTCTCTATAAGTGGAGACAACACTCCAAACCATGAACATAGACCCACAAATACAGTACTAGTAGATACTACACTGTGCTTTAAACCTGGGTTTGGATTAGGATTTTGTTTGTTTGTTTTTTTTTTTTCTTTTGTGCTAAAGCAGAAGGAAGGTTTTAAACTACAAAATTTAGAGTTCATTTTATAGTAAACATTTAATATCTGTTTTTATCACTGTGCTAGTTGGGGAGAGAAGTTACTTTTTGACTGTTTCTTTCCTCTCTACTGATGCTCATTAAGCTCTCCTGAGTCTGAGTCATTCTGAAGTTCTCATTCAGCGGTATTTAATAGTTTACCGGTAAGATTTGAGAATATATTTGATATGAACACATACTGACGCATATCTCTTCATCTCTATTTGTGCAAATAAGTAAAATATGAATGATAAAACATGAAAAATATGTATTCGTGTGTTTTACATACACTAACTTTATTTTTAATATGAAAACTTTGGGGTGTAAGTAAGTGTAAACTAATATGCTTCAAAAATGCCCTCTAGCTAGAGAGCATTTTCTTATATCAAGTATAGCGTTATTCCATTGTCATTGAAATAAAAGTTCACTTTTCATTGCCCAGACAGTTGAAAAATCTATTGCAACCCCAGGTATCCAGAGTTATGCAAGCTGACATTTACATTTGCCATATCTTGGTTAATAAATTTCAGATTCTGACTTTCCTGACATTTTCTCATACCAAGTTACTTTCCTTACTCTAGGAGTTTAGCAGGTGTGCATTCAAGTCTAAGAAACTGTAGGTGTTGAGCTTGGGGGGTGGGAAGAAAAGGGAGAGTGCAAGACAGAGAGAGAAAAACTTATTCTACAAACATAAATGAATAAAATGAGAGGTGGATTGTCAGAGAGTTTATATTTGAAGAAATGTACTTACCTTTGAGCTTATTTCAAAAAATAATAAAAAGGAAAAGCCAGAAAAAAACCTTTTTGTCAATTTTATTTGTTTTACCAAAGAATTATAAATCTGTTGATGAGATTTAAAACTCTTATTATGTTTACATTGATGTAATCAAACACAGCCTAAGTCAAATGATGTGTTATATAGCCTAACAAGGAATGTTCAAAGACACTTCTGAAGTTATTGTTGGTATAGGGTCTAACTTGGGTTGTCATATTGATTATGCCTCTACTATAAAATATACCCAGAAGCATTGTTTTTTAGCTGATTATTCACTTTTTAAACATGTGTTTTGTTGCATAAATATTCACTTTACTGCTTTGATCTCACTTGATTCATTTTCCATCTTGCTGAAACAGGCATGCATTTCAAACTCTGGAAACCATCTCTTTTGAGGGTCTTAGAGCAACAAGAATCTGCGTGACCACATTTAGTTTGCCAATGTGCATTGTAAGATGCATAAACTGCAGACAGAGCACTTCCAAGTTCATTTGAATTCCCATATTAAATTAGTCCTTACCAAAATTTTAAGTCCAAAATATGTCTTTGCTTTTATATGCAACAGCTTATTCAATTCCAGTTATGCTTTCAGGATTCCTTTGTATCTGAACATTAGAAAAATAGGATCTGATTCTTATCTGGCTTGCATCTGCATGATGCTTTAATTTAAACATACCTAAGAATTGATCTATACCAGTAATTATGAAAATAAAATAAAGTCTGATATACTGGACTATTTTCCTGACAATGTTAGTTACTGTTAAACCAAAGGTTTCATTTTTAGCACACTTTTTGCTCTCATTGAAAGCATTTTCTCTCTAGGTACAATTCTGTAGGCATACCAGTGCTAACAGGCACTTATAAATCTCACGGGTTCAACATGAGCTTTCATGGTCATATTACAAAAATGTATGGTTCCCATATTTTGCCACAAACTTTAATGCTCTTTAAGCATCCTGTGAGTAACTTTAGAAATGTCTGTGCAATGTCTGCTTCTCCTGAAGAAACTTTCTGCTGCTCATACCAGATTCCCTGCCATCATCATCACTAGTTACCTTCATCTACCTGGGCTTTTTGACATTTCTACTGCAGCCTGCAATCAATTTTCAAGGTCATGAGGCTCTGTAATGGAATATTAACACCCTGCAAGTAAGCTTGCCAGCAGGAGGTGTGTCAGAGCAATTTGACAAACAGTGCTTTGAAGGACTATGACCTTGGAAGCCTCTAGCAGGGCAATCTATGAATTTGGAGTAGCTGTCAGATTGAATTGTAAAAGAGTGTATATTAATACGCAGGTTTATAAATGAAGACTTATTTGCAAACACTGACATCCTGCCAAAGAATGGATCACACAAAAGTTTAATAGAATATCTATTCTCTTATTACGAACACATAAAAAGCAAAAATTATCTATCTGCATCCTTGGAACACCACAAATTGTACCATAGTTTCCAATTCCTTGTTTTTTACAATTAAACATTTTCCTTATAACATGCCAAATCCTGCCCCAACTGGATACTGGCACATGTCCCATTGATTTTAGCAGAAGTAGACCTGCCTCCAAAAGGCAGTTCTAATGATGCTTATGTTAAAATTGGGAACCACAGCACAATCTTTTAGGCCACAGCTAAGCATCTGAAATTAGATTTTTAAATCCATATTGATACTTCTACATATATCTGTCCTGCTTTTCAAAGACAGTCAGTGGCCATGAATCAACTGAGAAGAGATAGAGGAATGAAAGTTAGGTCAGATTTATCTATGAGCTTTAATATGGATTTAAGGACTTAACTGCTGACATCCAGGTTTGGAAATGTTGGCCTGTGGTTCAGCCCAAACATCTGCAGTGTTTTCTGGGAATGATCAGACAATTATGCAGTAAAGACCATGTGCGGTACTGTTGACTATAGCATAATTAAAGAGAGACAATAAAGCACTGAGGGCTCAGCTTAAAAAATATTGTAAAATTACTTGTAACCACTGAACAAAATGATGATTGTTTTTTGTTGTTGTTGAAAAAAGCCTTCTCCAAGAACTGAAACTACAGAAATAAAATATAAATGATAATTACACAGCCTAAGTATACATTTGTGAGGAACTATTGTCAGTAATTTTGCAGTTATGATCATCATTTAAAAGGCAGATTCACACAGCAGTGAATTCTCAATTACAAAAAGAAGCTTCCCTTTTGCAAACAGAAATGTGTTGCTGTTAGACAGAAGTACTTATGTTCATCATGCTCAATATTAAAATTTGTCTCCTTATTAAGTGTTCAGAATATTTGTGAATGCTAATCCTACCAGTTTGCACTGTTACTCAGCACAGCATAGTAAAAACTTGAGCAAGTATTGCCTGCAAAAACCAGAGCCATCTAACTTGTGCAATTGGCATAAAGAGATATCTCCTTTTAGCTGGTCTCTCAGTTCAGTGCAAAATGGCCTAACAGCACATGCAAGTTACGCAATTCTGAAGCCCTGCCGGTATCCACAGAATGAAGCAATAACTGTTCTAAGCCTGATCCAAAGCCAGCCGAAGTGAAAAGGAACCATCTCATTGCTTTCAGTGGCTTTTGGATCATGCAGTCCCTGATAAATTTACCCTCCACTACACCATGACATAGTGCTTATATCACAAAAGGGAGCTGGACACAAAAAATACTAAGACTCCAGCAGGCATAAGATTTATTTCTTCAAGAAAGTTGGTGAATTATATTCTTTGCATGTCAAGGTTTATCCCCAGCCAAATGTGTATACCTTGTTTATTACGTGTCACATGTCCACTTTTAGTATAAAAAAATAACTCCTTTTGAAGTAGAATGTTGACTCCACTGGTATTTTCAACAACTTTTAAAAATCTTTTTTCCCTCTAGAGTTCATTTCATGCAGTTCTGTAAACTCTGGCACACAAGCAGGTAGGAGCAGAGGCAGGCAGTGCCAGATCACTCAACCTCTACGGTTCTCCACTAGTAGTATAAAATTGTTTTTCTTTACTGTATTTTTTCAACTCAGTCTCTCTCTATATCTTTAAATTCATATGAAATAAACTGAACAGTTATAATTTATGATGAACTTGGCTGTGAGATCATGGTTCTGTTTACTGACATGAAAGCTCTGCTATTACCCTCAGCTTTTCAACACAATAATGATGAGCTATGTAGACAGTTCTGGGCTAGCATTAGAACATTATCGCTCATAACTTAAAAATTCAGAGCCAAGGTACTTTTTCCTGACACTGTACTGATTTGTATTCTTATAAACTATACACAGTTGAAGCTATTTTTTATTAGATTTTAATTCAATAGGTGGCACCCTACAGTCAGTGAAGAACAATTTTCTAAAATAAATAATTTTAACAATGAAATATAAAATAAAGAAGAGTTTAACTGCTTCATTTGTAGGCATAAAGTCCTTAGATAAACCATACCACCTTGAAAGAGGGTGGAACAAGTGAAACAAAAAGAAAATAATGTCACATCCTTCAGTGGCCTTGAGTCACATGTTCCACAACAGATTTATCCTTCACTGCACCTCTACTCCTTATTCTGGAGGTTTATTTGAAAATAAAGCCAAAGACAACCCAAATAAGAATTGGAAGGAGAATTATAGTGAGAGGAGCTATTGAAATAGAAGGAACAGAAGCTTGTGGAGGATAAAGGACAGTGAGGCAACAGGGAGGAGTGTGGAGGAGGCTGCATATTTTCCATCACACTAGCTAAATGTTCAGGTAGTTGGCACCAATCACTATGAACTGTAGCCATGTTTTTATGCCTAAAAACATTTACTCTGCAGATTATAGGCATGGAAATGCAATACTTTGGGACTATTTCTTGAGATAGACCTAGGAAGTCTACTCCCTGCCTGCAATCACAGTTTCAAGCTATATGAACAAAAAAAAAAAAAAAAAAAGAAAGAAAAATAGGATTATTTTTTTCTTTCTACAGTCTGGCTGTGACTTATCACCTATGACACTGCAGAGCTGACTATTCAAAAGCTGAATAGGTTGAAATTTTAGCATGAATTTTTATCTGGCAGATTTTGAAACAGGCCCTCTCCAGGCACATTGTAAGTCTCTTGACAGCACTATATATAATGGACAGCTTCACTAGAGTTTCTGTTAACACAAAAAACTCTTCCAATGTCTAGTTTAAATGTATTCCTTGTAATAGCATTGTACTTTATAATATATACTTTTTCTCCATTATTGTTTATTAGTTCTCCTTTCTGTCACCTTGGTATGGAGAACAACCTGATAAACTTCTACAATGAAATGACTGGCTTTCTAGATGAGGGGACAGCAGTCAGTCTTGTCTACCTAGACTTCAGCAAGGCTTTTGACGTTGTCTCCCATAAGATCCTCATAAACAAGTTGATCAGGTATTGGCTGGATAAGCAAACAGTAAGGTGGATAGAAAACTGGCTGAATGGGTGGTCCCAGAGCATGGCGATCAGTGGCACAAAATCTAGTTGGAGGCCTGTCACCAGTGTACACCAGGGGTCAATGTTGGGTCTGATCCTCTTTATTATCTTATTTACTGATAGGAATAATGAGACAGTGTATCCTCACCAAGTTCACTCATGATACAAAATTGATACAGCACGGGGTCATGCTGCAATCTAGAGGGACTCCAGCAGGCTGGAGAAATAGGATGACAGGAACCTCATGAAGTTCAACAAGGGGAAGTGCAAAGGTCTGCTTCTGGGGGAGAACATCCCCATTCACCAATATATGCTGGTGGCCACCCAGCTGGAAAGCAGCTTTGCAGAAAAGGACCTCAGGGTCCTCGTGGACACCAAGTTGATCATGAGCCAACAATATGCCCTTGCAGCAAAGAAAGCCAATGGTATCCTGGGATGCATTAGGAGGAGTGCTGCCAGCAGGTCAAGGGAGATGATCCTTCCCTTCCATTCAGCACTGGTGAGGCCACACCTGGAGTACCATGTCCAGTTCTGGGCTCCTCAGTACAAGAGAGACATGGACATACTGAAAAGAGTCCAGCCACGAAGGGCCATGAAGATAACTAAGGGATTGGGGCATCTGTCATATGAAGACAGGCTGAGAAATCTGGGACCATGTAGCCTGGATAAGAGAAGGCTCAAGCAGGGGATCATATGAATGTATATAAATATCTGAAGGGAGGGTGCAAAGAAGACAGAGCCGGGCTCTTTTCAGTGGAGCCTAGTACAGGACAAGAAGCAATGGGCACAAACTGAAACACAGGACATTCCATCTGAACATCAGGAAACACTTTTTTACATGTTGCCTGGAGAGGTTGTGGCATCTCCATCGTTGGAGATATTCAAAAGCCATCTGGACATAGCCTTGTGCAGCCTGCTCTAGGTGGCCCTGTTTAAGCAGTAATGTTGGACCAGATGACCTCCAGAGGTCCTTTCCAACCTCAGCTATTCTGTGATTCAGTGAGTAACTTTCATCTAATTTTCAGTTTAAAAAGCCAAGAGTGAATCTATACAAGCATTTTAGATCAGAGGTACTTTTCAAATGAATCTCCTCATTGTTTCTAACTGTTTGGTTCCCTTTGCAGAATGGTCTCAGATGCCATTAAATAGACACCTAAACTAGAATATGAACCCACCTGACACACCCTCAACAGTTACTTTTTTTTCAGGCCAAAGTAGAGCAACCTTGAAATAAAATTCCAAAAACATCTGTAATGTGGACATTGGGTCCTCAGCACCATTTTATTCTACAAATCCACTCCTGCTGGGTTCTGCTACTTGCTAACATATAGTTTTCTATCATCACATGAAAATTCTTTCTCATTCTCTCTCTCATGCCCCAAGAATAATTTTTTTAATCATAATATGGATTTTGTCATAAAAGGATTTTTTTTAAAAGTAGCTTTTAGCTGAGTCTCTCTCAGAGTGAGATAGTGAAGGTAGTCTCCTGCTAACTAGCAGATGGTTGGTCTGGATCATGCTGGGCTGTGGAGTCATTTTCATTTTATGTTTAGAATACATTCTCAACAGGGTACCATACAACATCAGATACAACCCTCTCTACTTCTGAACTAAAACGATGTTTTCAGTTGTATATTGGACTAATTTCAATGCCACTAGGCTTTAATATGAGGCATCAAAGACCTACAGTTCTTTCAGGAATGTAGGTGTCTTCCTCTCCCACTGCTGAAGCATGTGTGACTGATCTGCCCAAAGAACAAGATACCTAGCTGTTCAGACTGGCAGGCTGCATGTGAACAAAGGGTTTTGTTTCTGCACAAGGGAATTTTGTAATAAGAAAGAGTCAATGGAATAATTCTCTGAGATTTAGCATAAAGTCTAGCATCCTTGACACTGTTGCTTGCCTTAGTTCATCAGTCTTGGGGATATGCACTATTCAATGGACTATGGAAATCGCTGCAATGTGTGCAGATGCCTGTTTAATAGTTCAGGATACCTGAGACACTTTTTTCCGGGATTGTCACGTACACTTCTTGACATAAAAATGCCACAGTTACTCCAAAACTGTTATTCAAAAAGTTATTGGAATCCCACTCTGCTCTAAGTGGTATAAAATAGGCACATATTCTTCTTTTATCGTGAGTCTCTTTGTATGTCCACAGGGAACAGACTAACGTTATGACACACGTTTACTATCAACAGCTTTTGGGCAACAACGCATACTGTGACATTGTCTCAGTCTGTGGCCAAAAATATCTACCGAATGCAGAGATCTATTCTTTTTGGCCTTTCTTCTGTCTTTTCTTCAGTATATTCTTGTTACCAGTCACATGTTCCTTAAATACATCAGGATGCAAACTTTCCATCGTAACACTTATCTCCTGTGATCCTGTCAAGGTCAGCATCAGTTTTGCTTGATAAGGCCCACCAGGGGCTACTGGAGAAGTTCTAGTCCTAAGAATACAGATGGAAGAAGGCAAATTACCTTCCAGTTATCTGCAATTTAATGATTAATTTGTTGCAAAATCCAAGTGCCAAGTGCTCACATTCACTCCTGTTATTTAGTTCCATGCTGCACATACGGCCTAATGCTTTAAGTAATTCACTACAATTTCCAAGTCATATCCAAGGCTGTCTCATGGTAGCTCTCAATGATAGCTTGTATAAAACAGCAAGGTCGTGCTGACACCCTGCTTTGTCACTTTAGCATAACTTGTCTGTCACAGGAAATATGCACAAAGCATCAAGTCGTAAAAATCTCAGACAGACCCTGCTTATTTGTATGTCCCACAGGGACAAGAAAAGCTTACTTTCTGAGCAGCGGAAGTGTCTTATGAGAATCAGACACATATGAAGAAAGATGAAACAAGTTTTCTAGAATTTTCTAAAGTTTAATATCCAACAGACCATATAAAAGCAGGTTTTGGTTACAGCTCAAGAAAATGGCATGACATTTCAGGCCTCATCATCACCATTAAGTGATGAAGTAATGCAAGTCTGGCATGAAGTTTCAGGCTTCGTGGTGGTTAGGGCTGCCTTAGGCTAACTATCCTGTTGCCCATTGTATAAGTCAGATATGAGAGTAATAGGCCGTTCTTTATGTTGAGGAAATTAGAAGCTGTGACAAATGTGGTGCTTCAGATAAATTCCCTTACTATGTAACATTCAAAAAGTTTGATTAACTTCTCTCTTCTGCTACTGGAAGAGCTACCAAAAAAGACAAGGACTAGGGAGCCTATACAATTGGACATACTAAGTGTTAAGCAAAGTGAGATCTTCAACTTAAATTTAATTCAAGGCAAATGTAACTTCATTGTGGTTAGGAGCGTTTTGTTAGGTGCAAGCAGAGCCAGAATATAGCCCAACCCATAGTTTACCCACTGAAATATTGCTGGATTAAAAGCTAATGAATGGAAAGTATAATTTTAAGAACCATTGAGAAAATAGTTTAAATATGTGCTTTTGTATTTTCATTATCCCTTTGATGAACATAATAGTTTCCATCCAAGTAAGCTAAGTAATGAGTGCATTTATGCCAATTTCTTATTAATCAATACCTTCCTCTTCTGGTTAGATTCATTCATCTAAATCCATTTTGTAGACAGCGCTGGGGAGAGGCAGGTGAGTGAAATCAAGGTTTAGTTAACTTTGGCTGTGTTTCTGGCACTGGTGTCACAGTTCAAAGTGAGAGGAGAGAGAAGTATGAGAATGCAGAAGTGAAAAGTATCAAATAACTGAGTTTTTTGTCATATAAAAGTCTTAGAGAAAAGGATTGAAGTGTTGCTTCAAAGCCTATAGTTTGAATTTAGGCCATTTTCAATTACTGTTGCCCATGATTTTACTATTCTAAAATATAAGAAATACCTATTTCTAAAAACAAATTAAAAAATTAGAGAATGGGTCATCTTGTCTCCAGTAGACTTCAAGTGCCTCATCTCTTTCAACTGCATAACTGTAAAAAATGCTGCTTTTATTTTCCCACAACTACATATAAAAGACTGAAACAAATTCCATTTCAAGCTCTGATTTTCAAAGATCCAGTTGCACTGGAACAATACATAATCTGCAAGTTGTTAGCTCAAATATTTGTGGGAAATAGAAGAAATAAACAATTGTAACTTGTCAAGATTTTTTTTTTCCCGCTTGTTTTCCTGAGAACAGTCATGGATTTTAGGACATGGAGGGCAGAGGGAAGGAATAATTTAATTTTTTCCTTTGTTTTCTCAATGATGCCTTCTTCTATAGACCAAACTTGAGGACTTCAAGTTGGAGTTTTAACAAGACTAAATGGACTGCCTATATAAAATATTTATATATAGAAGTAACAGGGCTACTTTTGTGCTTTGTTTTCACAAACTTTACAGGTCACAAAACAATGAACAACATCTACCAGATATTAATGTTGAATACACATTTTTCATTTTTTTAGTAATTTGATTTCAAAGAAAGTTTTCAGAGATACATATACAGTTACATTACATAGGTTCTGAAGGAGTTATTAGTCAGATAACACCACTAACCTATATCTTAATTATATCCATGCTATACATTGATGGTAGTATAACATCTGCCAGGGAGCTGTTACAATGTCAGTGCAATTAAACCGAGATTTTGTTGGCTCATCATTTTAACGTGAAGTATTCTTGCTGGGCAAAACCCTGTCAAGAAAAAAAAAATTGGACATTTTTACATTCTACTCTTTGAATAAGAATAGAGAAAGGATAATATGGCTGAGTTCTTTAAGGAAGAAAAAAATGGGTTATTGAGAAGTATGTCTGGGGAAACTACAAAATAGGTCCCTTTACAACAGGTAGTACCACATTTGAAGAACTCACCATGGATCAGATGTTCCCAGAGAAGATTTATCTTGGTTTAAGATTTTTGGTGGCCACAAAGTTTTAGCTTATGCTCTCATTTGCAGTGTTGTCTACAATGCAGGACTTTTTAGTCATAAAGTATATACGTGTGTATATACATATATCCTTACATATATATATACACACATGTACATATATGCAGTTTCTTTAATTTCTGTTATTTTATATTGAATGTTTAACAGAAAAAAATAGTCTAAATTGTATTAATATGCATCATACTCTTTTCTTCCATAAAATCTGTAGGCAAATTTTGGTGTACATCGTAGTCTTCAGTATGAAGGTTTAATGTTGAATTTACCAAACCAAGTTAATGCTAACTTCTTTTTTATTGCTCCTAAACACATTTCTGCCTACCAGTACAGAATTCCAGCACCTGTGGCATTCTAGTCCTCTAATGATCTGTTGTACTTTCAGGAACATAATTGAAGCTCTGTTTTATTTATAAGCTCTTCAAACCATAACCACAATCCTACATTCAACCCGTGTTTCTCTTCCAAGACATCCTGCTAGCAGGTATGAAGCTTTTCCAGCCCTCTGCCTTCTCACTCTGAATCCATATTTTCCTTCTAACACCTTTGTCCAATGAGAAATTTTGGATCCAAACTTTTGGTCAATTTTGTGTGATGTCCTTTTTGAATAACTAAAATGAATACATAAATACAGAACAAGCCATACAAGTAAGTTTAGATGTGAATGAGAATTTGTGTTTGGAATTTCCAGTAGACATTAAAGACTAATCTGTTTATTGTTCCCCCAATACAGAACATTGAACATAATTTGATATACACACCTTGGTGGACATATTACGGTATCTATTTTTAAACAAGAGCTTCCCATAGAAGTCATTGGAAGAGTGAGAAGGGACTGATGTCTGAAAAAGGTCCAATTAATTAACGATGTTGAGTTCTTCTCCTTGATGAGATCACTGTGATTAAACTGTGCTATCCATGGTGAACTTGAAATATAGTCCATCTCCTAACTAGTCTAACAATGAAACAATTTAGAGAGGAAAAAACTTGATTCAGCCAAAGGTGGTTGAATCATATCCAAAAGAATTTGACTTTTTTTTTTTCTATTACATAAATCATGAATTATTTAAAATAAAGTGCTTATAAATATTCAGCAATCCCACTGACTGGACTGTTTATATATCCTTTAATTCTGTGAAAAATTAGATGAGCGGCTTTATGCAGGGAGCCACTGAGCTTTGATTTTAGGCCTTGTTCTTGTTACTAAATTTTCAGTGCATTTATTTCTGTAGAATCTTCAGTATCGTTGCTATTACTATATAAGGACAGCTTGCTGTTACAAATGACTGTGTCAACATTATAAATAGCCACACTATATTACAGTTTTCCCATGGGTATCCTCACTATTGAGGAAATTGACCTTACACAGGATGAGAAGTCATTCATGACTGGGAACCTTAAATTACAGATAGTGGAATAAATTTTGGAATCACTCAGTCCCTAACTAGACATTGTGTTTAGCCTCACCGTAAATATGCCATAAAAAGTATCCAGCTGAGCTCCTAATCCAATTAGTCTCCTAGTCAAATCTGTATTTCATATATTCTGCTAAACTACACTTCCATAAGTGCACTTCCAGTGTGGAAAAAGTACTGGCAGAAGAGAAGCTCAAAAGTGTAACCTCTGCTATGCGGAATCACGTGGTATTTATAAAAGCATCTTCACAACTTTAGTAAAAACCCTAAAGTTCATGGAGAGATCATGTTCCAGTAACAGCTTGGTTACCAAATAGCTAAAAAAAAGAAGCATAACTTACTTCATCTGCACTTTAAGAGAACAACTAAAGTTAAGAAAGCAGCTCACTCTCCAGATTTCTTCAGCTGTTTGTTTGGCTGATGAGACTTCCAGTATGAACACTAGTTAGGTGGCAGCTTTGTGATGTGAGCTTGGCTTGAAAGTCCTGGTCTTGACAAGGAGTTATGTTGCCAACAGCCTTTGGGTCAGTACCAATCTGAGAAGGGTTGACTGTAGCGATGGAAAAGGGTCATTGAGCTGTTCCTAGACCTCAGAGGCAACTGTTAAACATCATCTTGCTGAAAGTGACTTTCTGACTATTCAGATTTAGAATTGATGTTGCTAAATGAGAGAGAGGAAAGTGAAAAGATGAAAGATTATCTTCAGTAATATCTTATGTACACCAAATCCTCAGCTCCCCCTTTCCCCTCAACATAATACAACTAAATCACTAGCAAATGAAGCCACCACATATAATCATCTACAAATAATTAACTCTTTAGGCTCTGCTAGGTAAGATACTTACAAATGACGCATAGGGATAGAACCTTTAGTTGTAAAATGTCTGAATTCATTTTACTGCATATGGCTTGATAAGCAGCCTATATTAATTCAGACTATGTTAAAGTGGAACACAGAGGGAAAGTGAGGTTTCAGGTCCTACCTCCTGTGTTTGAGGAACTGCAGTTATTTTGCTGGACATTACTGACTGTGGTGATACACCAGTGTTGGTGAAACTGCTCTGTGCCTCAGGGCTCTTTTCCTTCCTTTGTACACAGGACTGAAAATGACAAACACAAAGCTCTGTCCAGAATAAAATGCAGCCACTTGATACATAGCTGGGATTGCTTTATACCACATCTCAGGGCTGGTTTAAAGCTCTTCAGTGGTATAGACAGAACTGCATTTTTCCACCCCAGATATGAAGAATGGAGTGGAAGAGGATAGATTAAAAGAAAGCATCAAACTCAGATGAAGAGCAGGCAGAGACAATATATTGCTGGAGTTTCTTCTGCTGAGGAGATAGATATGGCGAAAAGACTTTCCTATCAAGCAGGAATTACCCCTCTAACATGACCACCCCCCTCAAAACAGACCTCTAGAACTGGTTTATCTGTCTTTCCAAACCCGGCTGATAGACTGAATACAGCATCCTCCCCTCAATTGATTTAGGCTAAAAGAACTGTCAGAATAGTACTGTTGTAAGCATCTTCTCTTTAGGCCATTCTGCTCTGGGATATCAAGCACAGGCTGGACAAGAACTGTGCTTAGCCCATGCCATCCTAACTTTTTTGTTTATCTTCTATCTCAAAACAACTCACAGATCTGCCAGATAGAAGAGCAATAATTTCTGTAACAGAATTCCTGACTGGACTTTATGCAAACTGCCAGAACTGTCTGAGTCTGATATCAAGTCCACTCTGAACAGATTTTAGTCACAGTTTGTGGTGTGATAGGTAATGAGGGCTTCCCAAGAAAGATGAAAAGATGGATGGATGAATTAATAGGTTGATGGGTAGAAGAAACAGAAGTTAATATTCAGAGTCAGTAAATGGGGGTGGCAGATTTCCAAGTTGTGCAAGAATTACGGCAATTCTGCTTGCAGGCAGAATGACTCTGGATGGATAACAAGGTGGACATTATGGAGGGTTATTGTTTATTTTCCTATATTCAAACCTTTTTCTTAATGTAAGGGGGGATATAGTCACTGCAGTAAAATGATCATAGTCCTTCCCATACTTTAACTTCTCTAATCCCAGCTCTTGTGATGTCTGTGGTCAGAGAGGTTCCCATCTTCTCTTCCTATGCACCAGAAATCTCTTTCTTCCCCTAAATTTGGTCTAATACTTCTGCTGTGGAGCACCAGCTGCAGTGGAGATGAAAAGAAAAAAAGAAGAGAGGATTCAGAAAGATGCTGGCCCATACACAGACCTGACACTGTTGCTGGGGACTGGATTCCTGAGCTGCCTGTGCCAGCATCCAGATCTAACAGCTTGTCCTCATCTCATTTGGAAAAAGTGATGAGATGGAAGCTTCTCCAAACTTGGCTTGTGCAAGATTGATTCAATTGAATGCTAAGCCTTAGGGCAAGTACATCTTCTCTTCTGTGCAGGCTGTTAAACTGCTCAAAGGGATTTCTGTTCCCTCCTTCAGCAGGAGGACAAGACTGAGAAAAAGGGACTGAGTGACCAGCACAACTGAAATAAGAAACCTGAAAGTTAGTGGTTTAGGGACAGATAACCTTCTCTTGGAGCAAAGTCTTGGAAGAGTGGAGGAGGCAACCAGAAGCAAAACTCTGACCGTCAGCATCTGCTGATGCTGCTAGGAGTTTGAATGTCTGCAGAATGCCATTACCTGTTCAGAGTTATTTCCATCACTTCACTCAGATCTTAGAGGAATGCACCCCACATTGATTGCTATAAAAATGTAGATAATCTACCACTAATCTTGATACCATACTCTTGGCAACCCTTAAACCTTTCCATGTCATAAGAGGACTCTTTACCTGTGTAGAAGATTTTGGCTGCCTCAAAAAAGGGAAAAGAGAGACAGAATTACCTGTATGTTTGTCATCCCTGAAGTCTCCCATTGCAAGAGTGACCAGAATTTTTACTATAATGTTTGAAATCAACATCATACTAATGGCTCCAGAGAGAGTAAAATATTACCTGCACCAGATGAGGTACAAAGTTACTTTGTAGAAAGTAATTTTAATCAATACAAAATACCTCAGAATGCTCTGGGAGACTTTGCTTTCCAACCTGCTCTCTACTTTATTGATGTACGACTAAACCAAACTAAGTAGTACATCAATACACAGTTTTAATTAGGATACTGGGGCCTGAGGATATGTCTGAGAGTTTTTGGTGGGAGAAGAAACTATCAAGTCTAGCTAAGAAAAAAACAGAGCAGAAGGAAAAATCAGTGTCAAGGGGATAACAAAAAAGCTAACAAAATCACCGGAGCTTGAACAAAGCAATAGAAGATAGTACAGGTGAAGATCAATGTCTAGAAGCAAACAGAAGGGAGAAAATAGACTGGTGTTATTGACAACAATAAAACTTTGTTTTTCCACCTATTTGCTAGGTTTGTTGAAATTTTTATAACGGAAGTGCAAATGTAGATTTAAAAAGAGAAAGAATTGTTAATTGGAAGAATAGAGGTTTTTTCCCTCAAGCATGGATGGCAACTTTTCTTTGGTGAATTGTATCTGAAATCATTACATATATTTTGATTGTAGACTTCCTGCTTAAGATAAAGATGACTGGGGGGAAAAAAGGGAGAGAAAGAAAAAAAAAAATATTTAAGTAAGCAGTTAATTAGTAGTATGACCCAAACTAGTTACTAAATTATCTTTAGGACTTCCAAGCTACATCTATTGACAATAAAAATGACCAAGGTTTATTTGTGTGTGACCACAAGCATGCTGTGGACATTACCACTGTTATGTTGTTATTTGAAATGGTATTCCAAAATAAATAAATACATTGTAATTTTTATGAATGTATAGAAGAGGCAGTTTTACTACACTACTAACCACTGTAAAATATGTGGATGTATATATTAAAAAATAGACAGTGTTTCATTAGGTTACCTTTTCTTTTCAGATTCATTTTCTTCTGTTCATTTCTAAGACTGATAAAATTCTGGTGACTCCTGCTCTGTTACTCTTGGCCTCTGACGACATACAAGTAGACTCAAAGGCATTTTATTCCTGGAAGTTGTAGTCATTCAAGAATTTAATGAAGATTAAAAACCTTTTCCTTGAGGAAAACAACAATAGCAACAAGCAACAGCAACAAGGAATCAAAATTTGAAATTCATTCCATATTGCCAAGGTATGAGATTTTTTTTTTTTTTTTTTACTTCAGAAATCCACTACTTTTGTGTTTCATATCTGATGTTTAAATCAAGATGTCAGAGCATTCCAAAAAAGCTGTGAAGTTATGAGACATTTCAAATTCATAAACAAATATATGATAGGGATATAAAGATAAAGATCTATTTTGAGAGTCCATGAAGAAACAGGGCAGCAAGTAGAAAGTACTTTAATTGTGAACTGCATGCAGGAAATACAGTTTAGAATATCAAGGCTGTGCTTTATGACAGACTCTTAGGTATGAAAGAACAACAGGATAAATAATATCAGTTATCATCTTGGAATTATGGCTTTTTGTTCCTTGTTGACCATTAAAGCAAGCTACCTTACTAGGATCATTTCACTTGGAATGTGTGAGTGTTTCCAAATATTGTCAATTTCCTTCTCCACAGTGAACTTAAAAATTTAAAAAATAATGTTTAACTCTGGTCTGTGAATTTATGTCATGAAGATCTTGAAATTATTCTTTTTTTATTATTTGGTTTTGGGTGGTTTTTTTTTTAATCAATATTATATCGTAGTATTTTTCTCACAGGGTCACTGTAGATTTGATAAAGACTATAAGTGAATTTTTCAAAAATATTCATCACTTGCCCAATTCTGTTCCTATAAAAGTATGTAATAAAATTTCTTTGGCTTCAGGAGGAGCACTGGGGTAAGGCTTTACCTATTCTTTTAGGTATTCTATTGGGAATCCTGTGTTTTCTTGGCCAGTAGAAGAACAAAAAGCAGTAGAAAATGCAATAGAAGCAGAAAAAGCAGAATTAGAATAATAAGTAAGACTGAGATTTTTTTTTTAAGGTTCTTAATCTTTAGTAAATCTACAGTAATCGCAAAGATGAATAGATTTGTTGTTAGACAGTGAATGACATAATCTCAGGAGATCTGTCTCTCCAAGCATGGCTGGGTTTCCTGGGTAATTTTGGACAGCTTGTTAAACCTTCTGTCTCCATCCTTTATCAGAAAACAAACACAACAAAACAAAAAATCAAAACCTCCCAAGAATTATTATAAACTTGATTAAAAAGGAGCAGTGCTAATAAAATTCATTAGTGTCTTTGATATGCTCAGATACTATTGCCATAAAGAAAATACAGGCACAGTACACAAGATGTAGTTTCCAAACCAATCACAGCTAATACTGAAGATGCCTTGAATTTTCGGAATTCTGTTCAGCAATTGATTGCTCACATGGTTAATGATTAACTGCTCTCAGGTGTAGCCACAATTTATTGCGTCAACTATCGGTTAAGCTGGAGATAGATCCAATAATCTTCTAACATTTGGCTCAACAAGGTTATAAGATTCAAGAACACAATTATCTACATCATCAGTTTTAATCTGCCATTTAAAGATTCACCCAAAGCAAGCCTATAACTTCACATGATCTGTGTTTAATAATTGATGAGATATGTATGCAACAATTAATCAGTAGGAGAAAAGGAGAAAGAAACACCACCTACAATATGGGGGTGGTGATTTTTTTTCTTTTTGAGGCTGATTTACAGTCTGATTTCTTTGCTTTGATCTCTGTCACTATCTCAATGCCTCTTCAGAGTCTCATTTATAGGGTGTTCTTAGTTTCTAAACATATGGCTGTATGAATTTGAACTAAGGCAAAAAATTTCCATTCTTTTCTTGTTCAGTTTCCTTTTATGAATTATTTCCTTACTCTTTTTTTTTTCTTTTAAAGTTAAAATATTTCCCTTGCAGACAAGATCGTATCCTGTATTGTTATTAGACTTCTGCTCAGAACAAGGCAGAATAAGTGTACCAGTTTGGAGGATTAAGAATGAGCAGGAAAGGTAGAAAATGGCAAAAAAGCTCCAAAATAAGATGAAGAAGTATTGAAACATGGAATCATAGAATCATAGAATGTTTTGGGTTCGAAAGGACCTTAAAGATCATCCAGTGCCAACCCCCCCTGCCATGAGCAGGGACACCTTCCACTAGACAAGGTTTCTCAAAGCTCCATTCAACCTGGCCTTGAACACTTCCAGGGATGGGGCATTCACAGCTTCTCTGGGCAACCTGTTCCAGTGCCTCACCACCCTCATGGTGAAGAATTTCTTCCTTATATCTAATCTAAATCTACCCTCTTTCAGTTTACAGCCATTACCCCTTGTCTTATCACTGCATGCCCTTGTAAAGATTCCCTCTCCAGCTTTCTTGTAGGCCCCCTTCAGGTACTGGAAGGCAGCAATAAGGTCTCTGCAGAGCCTTCTCTTCACCAGGCTGAACAACCCCAACTCCCTCAGAATAATAATAGCTATACATATGGTTCTGTTTTAAGCGATATTGAATAAAAATATTGGCTTAGTTGCAATAGCAACTAAGGAAAGAATAACATCACCTCTTTAAAGTTTATCTCTGAGCAAAAACTAAAAATTAAAAAAAAAAAAAAACTTAAAGGAATTAATATACTGAAATAGCAAGCAAAACCTCAGGCATTTACATTTTCCTTTACATTCATGTTTACAGAAATCCTGGAATCTGTCTCAAATTCATTCAACCAATGAAAGCCTAACAATGGGCTGTAATCAGATTTTACACATATCCACTCAAGTTTTCCTACATGTTTTATATATTTAATGGTTGGTACAGGGTTTGGGTGGAGAAGCAAAAAATCCTTAGATTAGTGAAAGAGTTATTTTTCCTTTGCTTCTTTGTCCTCCCTCTTCTGTCCTGCTTTACTGAGTCTTCTGTAAGGCTGCTTTTTGGATCTTGCTATTCTTCTGATTAAATACCACCTTCAAATAAAAATAAATACCTTTCTTCAAAACAGTTAATAATTTCAACAGAAGAACTGTCTGGCAGGCTGACCATCCAAGGAAGAGTTAGTTACAGGTAACCTCAAATTCTTTTCCTGATAGTATGTTTTATGTCTTAGAACAGAAAAAATCATTTGCAAATTAATGGGTGACAATGACACAAGGCCTTCTTAGCTTTGGCTGATCAGGAGACTGGAAGACTCCTCCACCTGATAATATCTTTGCACCAGATTACTCTTCCTTTCGTGGCATTCTTACTGCAACTCATTATATTTGTTCAATATCTTCATTGATGATCTGGATGAGGGGATTGAGTGCACCCTCAGTAAGTTTGCAGGTGACACCAAGTTGGGTGGAAGTGTCAGTCTGCTGGAGGGCAGGAAGGCCCTACAGAGGGACCTGGACAGGCTGGATCATTGGGCCGGGGCCAACTGTATGAGGTTCAAAAAGGCTAAGTGCCGGGTCCTGCACTTGGGTCACAACAACCCCATGCAATGTGACAGGCTTGGGGAAAAGTGGCTGGAGAGCTGCCTGGCAGAAAAGGACCTGGGGGTGTTGGTCGACAGCCGCCTGAACAGGAGCCAGCAGTGTACACAGGTGGCCAAGAAGGCCAATGGCATCCTGGCCTGTATCAAGAATAGCGTGGCCAGCAGGACCAGGGAGGTGATAGTGCCCCTGTACTCGGCACTGATGAGGCCGCACCTCGAGTACTGTGTTCAGTTTTGGGCCCCTCACTGCGAGAAGAACATCGAGGTGCTGGAGCGTGTCCAGAGGAGGGCAACAAAGTTGGTGAAGGGTCTAGAGAACAAGTCTTATGAGAAGAGGCTGAGGGAGCTGGGGTTGTTTAGTCTGGAGAAGAGGAGGCTGAGAGACCTTATCGCTCTCTACACCTACCTGGAAGGAGGTTGTAGTGAGGTGGGGGTCGGTCTCTTCTCCCTAGTAACAAGTGATAGGACGAGAGAAAACGGCCTCAAGCTGTGCCAGGGGAAGTTTAGGTTGGATATTTGGAAAAACTTCTTCACCGAGAGGGTGGTCAAGCATTGGAACAGGCTGCCCAGGGAAGTGGTTGAGTCTCCATCCCTGGAGGTATTTAAAGGACAGATAGACGTGGTGCTTGGGGACATGGTTTAGTGGTGGACTTGGCAGTGCTAGGTTAACGGTTGGACTTGATGATCTTAAGGGTCTTTTCCAACCTTAATGATTCTATGATCCTATGATTCTATGATTCTATTTTATATGTCAGAGCCAGTAAAATTATATTATTTACTGTAGTATCTATTCTATGGCCCCGTACTACCTGCATTTTGATAGCTTGCATGCCTACATACAAGGCTGGAAGGTTGAATAAGGTAACAGATTTGCATTTAATCATATGAGTCTTCAGCTACGTAACAACTTCCTCCTTTCCATCTCTTTTCCAGATGCATCAGAAACACCAGCAGATATTTATCACATACATAACAACAATCTTTTTATGTCTCTCAGTGTCAGAAATAATGGATGTATGGAATTTTAGTAAGAGCAAACCCAGTAATTAAATTGAGTTTCCTAAGAAATCATTTTGTTTGATTTTTTTTTGATAAAAAAATGGACATTTTTATTAACAGACAAAAAGGAATTAATTTAGTATAAAAATGATTTTAAAAATTGAGCTATTTTAGCTGGAAAAGATACTACTCTAAAGCACTGTTATCTCTATGACAAACGAGTTTTACCACTGTGAATTCTGTTGCTGTTAATGAGTAAAACTGAAACCTAAGCTGTAATTGCATTTCTTCATAATAGCAAAACATAGTTAAATGAACCATCGTTGTTTTGCCTGCTTGGTTTTCTTTTCAGAAAGTGTCAGAAACATTGCTAGTAAATGCTTTTACTGAAAAACATGATTTTTGTACTAAAATTAATTGAACATGGCATTGTTTGAAAGATCCAAAGGAGTATTAATGCCCGACGTGGAGGAATGTGTCTCCATGTCACAGACACGCTCATTAATGAGTGTGATGAAGAACTAAGGGTCAAGCTGCTCCATGAGGCGGTCAAGCCAGGAGCTGAGGGTGATCCCACTCAGGCTGCGCTTTCACCATTGATGCGCAGTCCTGCAGGGGCTGAACACAGGGGCCAGAGCCAGGGACTGGTAACAGGGTCCATTGGTAGGGCCTGACATGACAAGTGATGAACCAGGTCTGGGATCTCTCCAGGAGCCAATCTGGGGGCAAAAGAAGAAAGGGCCAGGAGAGGAGCTACAGTGTAGGGCCAAGGGGTCCATCCAGAGATCAGGGACAGGGCTGGAAACTGGCACTTCTGCAGTGTTGAAGGGGCAGGGTTGCTAGGAGGCTCCAGGTGGGGCTAAACAGGGCTAAGAAGGTTTGTTAGTGCCCTCAGGGCCCTGAGAACTTTGACCCATGTGCATCTGTCAATGTCCCATTGCAGAATCAGTCCTATCATCCTTTCAGCTATAACTACAATAAAAATGCTGTTTATGTGAAAGGTGTCTTTTCTTCAGACCCATGGAGTTTTTCATTGGAACATTATAAAACAATCCCTAACAGATGTTTAAAGTCAGGGCATATTGGCTATATTTTGTGTTCTCAATTCCCTTGCTAGCTAATGGATTTGTATTCAATTAAAGATAAACTACCAACAAAAAAAAGGCAAAGAGCAACACAGTATTTCAGTTTTCAATGAACTCTTTAAAAATACTGTAATAAAAATCTCATGTACTTAAGATCATTTGTTTCTTAAAAGAATTAATAAAGGGAATTGCTTACTGCAGTGACTTGGCTGGTTTTCCTCTGAAAAAGCAGAGCTTCTGTCAGTTGTCTTATTGTTTCATAAACATAAAAGGCTGACTCCAGTTTGCTGCTCCATTGGCATTAAATGACCAGTTTTCAGGCTTGACCACATAAGATCCCTTTTTACTGCTGTAAGTAAATCACTAAATTAATGCTTAAAATGGGGTTTAGGTGACTAAATAAGGATTTATGTCCAAAATTTTTATACCTGACTGCCTAAAATTAGGAAAGGTAAATAAATATCAAGTTAAGAGACAGTTAGTCAAGCAGAAGTGGATTGATCTTCAAAGTTGGAAAAAAAAATCAATGAATGTCCCTGAAATGGTTCGAATATGCATGCACTTTGCAGGATTAGGCATTCAGAAAATCAAGAATTTTGTTCTGCTGCCTCCATTTGGCTCCTAATCTTATCTTCCCTCAGTCATTTTTTGAAAACAGTAGCACAAAAGATATAGATGCTGAAATAGGGAGATAATATGTAGTTGCTATAATGCAATTATTTTAACTATTTTCTCATGACATGGAAAAGATATATGAATTCAGATTCACCTGTGGGTGGGATTCATTTCACTCAAACCTAGGCATCAATAAAGTAAGTGTCTTCATTTGGAATAAATTGTCTAGTTTCCCATTATAGATAACAGAGGTCTAGTCAATATGTTCACTGGAGTTTAGGTTTAAGTCCATTGACCAGATATAGAGATTTAATTTAGAATTAGGTGAATTATACCTTAGGTTCCACACTGATTAGCTCTTGGCCAGCAACAAGGGATCTCAGGTGATTTTAACATTGCAGTCACCATCATTTAGTCAGGTTAACCCAGTCAAAGCATAATATTTAAAACTTAATGAAGTTATTCCACGGTGACAATGGTATGAGAAAAGAAATTATAGTTCCTTGTCAATGTATAATGTAATACTAGATCTTTTCCCCTTATTTTATAACAGCTTCTTCAAAATCAGCTGAAATATAGTCCTTAAAGAAATCAGCTTATGAATTTCACTTTTTCTTTTTTTTACCCAAGTGTACTCTCAACAAGTGCTGAGCACATTTGATTTTAAGAGGAACATTAAAAAGTTCAATATTAATTTGTTCAGATGTCTTTCTGTTCTTTAACAGCTTTGTGATGTGGTCAGCATACTATACAGACATCATTTTCTACTCATCTCTGCACTATCGTTTGATTGTTAGATCTTGCCATGGCAGGAATTCGCTACTAGATTCAGGCATGAAAATTGCATTTATTTGTCCTGTATCCAATACTATAACAGCAAAATGGTGTGTTGTGGGGCAGCAGCATACTTCCAGTCCCTAGTCTCCATGATAAGCTCACAGCTTCCTTTCCTACTGGCTACAATGGCAATATTCCAACAGGATAAATGCTGGTGATTAAGATTTTCTGCTTCAAAAAATACATTTTGTTCAGTAGTTGTCAAAGAGCTTTCTGAAGGCAATGTACAGAAGAAAGGCACTGTGAGGAGGCTTGTTAACAAACCCAGGTCTTCTCTTAACTGGAAAAATGTTTATGATGTCCTATGTTAACAACAATTGCTGGAAGGAAGTGTTTTCTCACAATGAGGTTTGCAGCCTGCTTGTGGCAATACATTCAATATTTGGTTGTCAGACAAAGCATTCCCCAGGTGATCAGCCCATGTCATAAGATTGCTAAACACTGAGAAAAAGAAACATACTGAACAATATTATCTGCCAACAACAGAGGTAGTTTGTAAGACCTTAAAATCTCAGTGCAAGAGTAAACAGTGCTCATATAGTATTTTAATTTTAGGTAAGGACAAATCCAAGATGACACATGAAAAAAACTCCTTAAACATGTAGGTGTCAATATTGTACAAATTCCACCTCATTGTTTTGCTACAAGCTGTGTGAAGAAGATACCCTATTCTTTGCAGTCAGAGGATTAAATTGCATAAGAACTATAGGACACTACAAAGACTTTTACATGGAAGATACCAATATACTTTTGTCTACACCCATGATACAGACTAGATGACTGGGCTCAAATTCATCTGAAATGAGCTTATCATCTCAGGATTATTCAAATTAGATTTGCTCATGAGAAACAGGTATTTTTTTGCAGTGCAGTACTTCTGCTTCAATTTAGACATCAGCAGCAAGTTGAGATAAATCTGACTGTAAATGGACCGATTTCTCTTCATGGACTAAGAAAGGAGTCTCAGATCTAGATGCTTACAATGTAGAGGTGGATCATAAAACATTTCCTAGCAGAGGGCAAATCAGGCCACAGATTATCTGACATGATGTACCACAATTTTATTTCCCACAGATATCTCTGTGTGACTGTTTTATTAGATAATTGCATGACCATTTTGCTTGCTGGTGGATATATTGAAGGCAATAAAAAAATAGTGCAAATAAAAGGAAAAAGACACTTGAAGCAGAGATCCAGGTTTAATTGTCACAATACCTATGTGATTAATCTATGTAAATGGTACTCTATTTAGGTTTATATTATGTAAATCAGATTGTCATGGTTTAAATCCAGTTGGCAGCTAAGCACCACACAGCTGCTCACTCACTCCCCCCACAGTGGGATGGAGGAGAGAATCAGAAGGGTAAAAGTGAGAAAACTCGTGGGTTGAAACAAAGATAGTTTAATAGGTAAAGCAAAAGCCATGCACACAAGCAAAACAAAACAAGGAATTCATTCACTACTTCCCATCAGCAGGCAGGTGTTCAGCCATCTCCAGGAAATCAGGACTCCATCACGCTTAACGGTTACTTGGGAAGACAAACGTCATCACTCCAAATGTCCCCCCTTCCTTCTTCTTCCCATAGCTTTACATGCTGAACATGACGTCATATGGTGTGGGATATCCCTTTGGTAAGTTGGGGTCAGTTGTCCCAGCTGTGTCCCCTCCCAGCTTCTTGTGCACCCCCAGCCTACTCACTGGTGGGGTGGTGTGAGAAGCAGAAAAGGTCTTGACTCTGTGTAAGCACTGCTCAGCAATAATGAAAACATCGCTGTATTATCAACAGTGTTTTCAGCACAAATCCAAAACACAGCGCTATATCAGCTACTATGAAGAAAATTAACTCTATCCCAGGCAAAACCAGCACAGATTTTCCCAGTTGAGAAATGTATTAAGAATCATCATCAGAGTTTTTACGCCTGCCATTAGTATGTAGCAGTTTCCTGCTGATTTTTGGACAAGAACTTCTCTGTTAAAGGTATCAATTTTTAAAAACCACACTCTTACTTGTAATTAGTTGCTATAAGTTACTATTTTTAATCCATTATTTTCTAGTTTAATGCCTAAAAGCTGAAAGTTGCTCAGCAATAATAACCTAGTTGAATCTGGATGTGTGGAACTGAAGATCAGAGCCCACAAAAGATGCACCACATGATGGCTGCAGCAGATCTTCTCTGAAGTAAATGCTTTAGCTCTGTAGGCTAAAGATGGCCAAGAACCTGGATCACACTCTTTGTGGCCATCTGTGCTAACCTCTAAGCTACTATTGAAAAGGTAGGCAGCAACCCTCCCTCCAGGGGCTGTTTTTTTAATGAAAACCATTGTGACTCTGATTTGTGCTGTCAAACATGCAAAGAATGTGCATATCAGTTTAGGTCCCTTAGGGCCTGAAGCCCAGTGACACTGGTTTTGTGAATAATAAACAACTTAAGGCTGGATGGGGTCCTGAGCTGCTTGGTTCAGCCAAGATGGCAGAGACTCTAAGTATGTCCATTGCCCAGCTTTAGGCATTAACATTTTTTCTAGCATAACTGTTAGGCACCTAAGTAGTTAGTTGTGAGTTGCTGATCAGCTTTTCGGACTTTCATGTGTAGATCCTGATTGCTTTGTATTTTGTAATATAAATGTTTTTTGGATCTCTCCCTGAGCTCTTCAGAAGGCACCAAGGAATGGTTTGGTATAAGCCATTCAGTAAAGTGATCTATTGCAAAGAAAAAAAAAAGAGAGAACATTAGATATTATATGTAGCTGTTTCACATTTTTGTTTATCAGCAGCCTAGAACTGAAAAAAAAAACAACACTAGGGAGGATTGAGATGAGTTCTCTGCCTATTGCAGACAACTGTTTTGTATCATCTTCTTTGGAAAGGTATTAAATATTATTAGCAAATTAAAATATTTAATGCTGTTTTTTGAATGTATAAAATTATGCATGGGAGCATTATGTACTTCTGTGATTTTTAATTTGTGAAGCTGTTTTGAAACCAAGTTATAAGCTCTGCATTGGAAACTGTTCACAAACACAAATGCATTTAAAAAAAAAAAATCAGGAGGCATGCTTATTTTAAGTTTTTATCCCAGGGGAAACCAGACACCTTCTTGAATTTCAAAATCCTGACAGTGTTAGTGATGTTTAGATAGTTTCAAAGTATCTGACACTCTAAACCAATTCAATTATTCTGCTTCTTTTGGGTTATGCATTAAGAATTGCAGTGTAAGTGTTATTGGAAGAAAAGCTTTTAGAATTTAATAAGATTTAATTCAGTGATTCATATCCACTGCTGTTTTGTGCTGATGATGAACAGGAGAACTTATCTATCTTGGCTGAACTGCATGTCCTGAAAGGAAATTATTTGATCCTACAGTGCTTTTCATGGTAAAGAAGAAAAAGGTTTAATACCACTAGTTAGATTTTTCAAGAACAGCCACTGTTGGTTTTAAATTTATATAGTCAAAGGAACATTTGATTGCTATTTTTGTCCAGTAGCACAAGATTTCCCAAATAAGGCACATAATTCCAATACAAAAAAAAGTAACTAAACTGAGATGTCGCAAGCGGATTTTCTCTTTGCAGATGTCAAACAAAGAATACACTAAATTGTATCATGGGCATAAAATCTGTGCAACCCTACATGCCTCAATTTTTCCCACAACAGACAAGACTGGAGCTTAAAATAAATTCATGGGTAGACATGGTCCCATAAAAGTGTTGAACTGAATGTCTCTTCATAGAATATCTGAAAAACTTGCCAATGAACAGTGATTGATCAAGACATAGAAAAAAAGTAAGATAGCAACTTTAAGAAATATCTGTCTATCTATATATTTTTAAAGTCAACACCAATTTGCCAATAAAGGTAAAGTCTTAAAAATTATGCTCTCAGATTCCAGACTCTGATGATAAGAGCGTGAAAAAAATGAATTAAAGAATCAGTGCTTTAAAATAGCAGTGTAATGCACTCTGGAGGTTTTAAAGTTGAGAGCCTTTTGGTGAGTTACTCTCTTTTCTGCTATCAGTGCTAGAATGTCTACCAATGTGGTAAATATTGGTGCAAATTAAGCAAGGTTGTTTGATCTTATAGATTCACTAACACCATTTACTACAACACTTTTTTTTTTTTTTTTTTTTTTTGGAGTTTGGGCTCATATTTGTACTTAGCAGAATTGTATCCACAGGAACAGTGGTTAGTTGTGGTGCTTCTTAGGAAATACATATCAGATAAATGTAGAATAAAATCAGACCAAAGACTTGGACTGCATACTGAGGTGGAAAAAAATGCCATAGTATCTTTGGCTAGAGTGGAGATAAAATAAATTGGGGTCTTATATTGCATAAAGAATGAAAAGGATCTGCATGATTACACCCAGCTTCCTGTTATTTCTGAAAACCACAAAAAAGAATGTCACTTATATATTTATCATAATATAGGTGAAAATTCAGTAAGTTGCCAGTACTTTATGGGAAGGTTGTTCTGGTAGACAGTCCATATAAATGGATTCTTACACTCACATTATCTTTGATCTTAAATAAATCTTCATATGTGTTCTTTTATATTTGTAACTATTATCTGTACTCATGTTCTCTCACATCTCTCAGCCTTCAATAGACAAATGAGCCAACAGGAATCTCATGAAGTTCAAGGGAAGGAAAATGTTGTCTTGCACCTGGTGGCACCAGTTCATGCTGGGAGTGACTGACTGGAAAGAACCTCTGAAGAAAAGAAAGTGGAGGTACTGGTGCACAAGTGGACCAGGAGCCAGCAATGTGCTTTGTCAGCAACAGCGGCCAGCAGCTTCCTGGGATGCATTAAGCAGGTTGAATCAGATGATCGTTCCCCTTTCCTCAGCATCAGAAGTGCTGTGGCCAGTGGGACTTGTACTGGGCTCTCCAGTACAAGAGACGTAGGACATACTGGACATAAAGATGATTAAGGGACTGGAGCATCTTTTCTGTGAGGAGAGGCTGAGAGAGCTGGGACTGTTCAGCCTGGATAAGAGAAGGCTCTAGGGGGCTCTTATCCATGTGTATATAAACTTGAGTGGAGCAAAGAAGATGGAGCCAGACTCTTCTCAGTAGCAGCCAGTGCCAGGGCAAGAGGCAATGAGCACGAACTGAAAGTCAGGAAATTACATTTAAGCATAAGAAAAAACTTTTTTACTGTGAGAGTGATCAAGCAGTGAAACAGGTTTGCCCAGAGAGGTTCTTGAGTCTCCATCCTTGGAGATGTTCAAAACCCAATCAGATACATCCCTGAGCAACCTGCTCTCACTGAGAGTACTTTGAGCAGAAGGGTTGGACCAGGTGCTCTCCAGAGGTGCATGACAGCCTCAACCACTCTGTGACTTCATGCAATCCTGTGACTTCAGCAAGGCAAACTTTTATGCACTATGTCTAATTTTGTCTAACCTGACCAGGAGGTACGTGCTGGGACTCTGTTTCCCTACTCGGGCTGTAAGAAGAATTGGCTGGCACTACTGGACGCTGCCTCTGTCTTTCTCCTCTGTGAAAACCAGGGATTGGTGAGCAGAAGTGTGCTCTGTGCCAAAGTTGTACTCTGTCCTGAAATCTGGCCAGGGCATGTATTAGGAATTTTAAAGCACTCTTGGGTCATAAGAAAATGAGAACGCTCATATACGGTGAAGCTAAGTCTTAAGCTAGATCATTATGCTGTCTCCAGCACTGTCCATTAATGAGTGTGTAAGGAAAAGTATACCAATGAGGCAAGCATAAAGTGGTACTTCCTTAGATATTCTGCTGCCTTTCAGATATTCTGCTGCCTTTCAGAGTTAGGCATCTCAGGGACTCCCTGGACTAGAATTGATATAGAGGTAGTTTGTAGCCCTTTAAGCATTTTTTTTTATGGAACTATCCAGCTGCTTTTTGAATTATGTAAAATATTTAACCTGAACAATGTCCTGTGACATGAAGTTTCAGAGCCTAATCAATGTATGTTGTGAATAACCACCTAACTGTTTTGACCTGTACATCCATTTTGCTCAGATAATGGTGATGCCTTCTTTTCTTTTTGGCTTTGGAAGAAATTGATACTTCAGCCTGTACTTTACAAGTGACACCAGACTTGGCTGAGTATGTGTTTGACAGGTTCTCGGGTGATTGCTGTTTGTCAGACTTCCACTGCAGCCAGTGGAGCTCTGACAAAGTATGCACACTTCAGGATCAGTTCTTCATTTCATTCAGTTACTTTTGGATAAACCTTATTCTGGTTCTTTTGAAAAAATAAATATTCATTTATGTAAGAAATATCCAAGAAGATAACTTTATCTGTAAATTGTTTTGAATAGTGTTATAACATTACTGAATAATTTTACAGGGCTCTACATAAGATTTGCTTATTCTGCTACCATCTAGGGAAGGGTTTAGTATCTATAATATTCAGATTTTGTAAAAGAGTCACAGACCACATACATTCTTCTTTTTCATATATTATTTAAGATTGAAATAAGGATTTAATAGCTATTTAAGATCTTTAGAGAATGTGATTTTGAAAATGTGGTTGTAATTTGTAATTCAGTCCAAATATGAATAATGGTTTTCTTCATAGATAACAAAGTCTTGATTTTGATGTCAGTTAAATCAGATTTATGAGAGAAACTTCATTTTAAAAAACTGCAACTGAGATCAGATCCAGTCATTAATATCCCTTTAATAGGTGAATATTAAGCCCTCACAACCACACTAAACTTTGTATGACTAAACATCTAGAAAAAATATTTTTTTTACTATGTAATAGAAATGAACAAACCTCAACAATTCCATTTGGAAAAATAAAAGCCTATGGTGAAAATAATATGGTTTCAGGGGTGTTGCTTTGCACTGAAATTATAAGCAATGAAAAGAAACATGCTATATGTGTAATGCAAAGCCCCTCCCTCCTTGCCAAACCATCACTACCCCAGAAAAGTGATAATACAAAGTTTAGTTCATGATTTAGAACACAAATAATGTAGCTTCAAATTGTTGCTCTGCCTTAAACTTGGAATTTTAAACGTGATATTTAAACCTGTTTTTTGTTCATCAGTGGGCTTGTCCTGGTAAACTATGGATTGGTCATGGGAACTGAAGAGGAAAATGCTCACTTTACATCATTTAAAAAAAAAAAAAAAAGTCCTATATTTCATTTACTATTTTCTCCTTTTTCTTGTTAAAAACAATATATCCTTGGTGAACATTTCTTTATTGATAGCTTTTTTTGCCTTGAGAGAATCATATTTAAGAAGGTTAAAAGCTTTCTTTAACTGTTCCCCCACCACTAATTCAATAGCAATGATTGGCTGCATACACTTTTTGTGACTCTATAGATTTCTATAGTGATTATATGAATTACCATACAAGTCAATATATTCTGATTTCAGAAACCAGCAGTCCATAAATTCTTGTTATAGACCCGCAACAGTGTACTTTTTCGTCTTTATAATACATACATTTATGATTTTAAAATATGACTTTTCATGTTGAAATGTGAAAATAATTGAAACCATTCTGAGTCTAATGGATATTCATTAAGCTTGACAGAAAATTATTTTCCCTTTACATGGCAAACTGAGATTTTTAATTTAGACACATCTTTAAATGGAACAAAAAATAAACCAAAAAATCTCTTTCATATATCAAAAAGAAGAAAAGCATATTTCATTTTGGATAATACATAAATTTTTAGTTACAATATGATTTTTAAATGTTATTATCAATTTTTAATTTAAATTAGGTCTTATCATATTTCATAAAATATTAAATGATTAATTAATTTTATTTATCCCTTTTTATGATATTCAGACATTGTTAAAACTATTTTTGTGAAAAAGTTAGATTTAAATAAAATTGTATTATTATAATAAAACTATTATAATAAAAAGTATTATTGTAATACAAATAAAGATATCACTGAATTTAGAATTAGAAAAAATAAGCTCTAGTTTTCCCACTGGATACCAGAGGTAATGGAAACTTGAATTCCCTTTTTATCTCTGGTATAGACTTTTTGTATAGCATTAAGTGAGCTACATAATCTCTTAGGCAACATTTCATTTCCAAGAAATGCAGTGAGGATTAATGAGCTGCCATTTGCTAAGGCTATGAGGCTGAAAGTCACTTAAGAACAGGACCACAATTTGGTTTGAATAAAATCTTCATCCGTCCTAATTTGCCTAGGACAGCAACTGGCCTAAAGATGTCTTTTGGATTTTGTTTACAAGGAGTATATTCTGGGCTCAGCCTGGGAGAGAGTAAAATACTCAAAGGTTTATGAGAGGTTGATGAGAACCAGAGCTGAATTCTGCTCAGTTCTCCCCTGTGAACCATATGACTCCAAATGAATTCCTTCCTCAGGCAAATCATCACAATTTTTAATCTGTATTATTTTTCAGTTCAAGACACAGTAACCAGCTAATCTTCTGGTATAATCTAGCTGGGGAAAATATCAAAATCTATATCTCCAGATCTCTGCACTCCTTTGGGAAAATACCAGTGTCTTCTCCAAAGACTGGGTGTCCAGACTGAAAGGAGGCTTAGTAGAGGACGTTCAAGAGAGATTAAGACCTCACATCAAAGAATTTGCAGCGCATAGTCTTCTCTCAAATCTTGCTCAGTCACAAAGAGTAGAAATGCCAAAAATGTTGCTCCCCTTTCCAAATGGACACAACTGGAAGTTAGGTGTGCTTTTTTTCTTTCTTCCTTTCTGTTGTCAAAATAAAAAGAAATATGGAGGAGATAAGTTTCCACCTTCTGTCTATGGGGAGACTGAGAGAACAAAGCAACAGATTTTCAGGCTGAAAAGGAGAAAATGTGAACATTACCAGACTATGCACTCTGTATATATTAATGATGAGCAAAGGTTGGTAAGCTTATTCTGTATATGAGCAATAAGTGAACTGTAAAAAGGCAGAGGATTTGGGGAACCGTATTTTCTCTTTATAGTTCCTTCCCATATAGACAACAGAGTGCTCCTACAATTTATGCTGCATACGAGATGAAAGCCCACCATATTTTTTACTTTCATAAGTCTTTAAATCAGGGTCAGCATAACATTCAACATGCTTGGTTTTCTACTGGGGTAAACAAGAAAACTATTTACTTTTCTTTCATTGGATCTTTGGATCCCAAATGTTTTAATACATGGTGCTTTGGTGGAATACTGCTAAACTTTTTCATGGTAAGCTCTCCTCTCAACAAACTAAATTCTGAGCTGGGATCCAATCTGTTTTCATTTTAGACTATTAATTTTCTTTTAAAGAATGTTTTATGTCAGAAAGTTAAACCTTTATTCATGGCTGGATTTAACAGTCACACAAAACAAAATGCAGCCATTAAATGCGGATCAAGCACACTTTATAACATGGACATCTTCTGCAGGAAGCCATTTAGATGGAAGGTTGGAGCCAATTTGCACAATATACAAATCAAAACAGTCGTACAAAAGCCAGTCCTAGTTAAATTTTGACATTTGTTGAAGGATTATCACATTGATCTATTACTTTACTTGACTTTGTTTTTAAAACTATATAATTAAATCAAATTAACCAATGGAGAAAAGGGAGGCCAAAGGAGGTTAACTTGTATTTGTCAACATATCATCACTATTTATTAACATACAACATGATTTGCAGACAAATGCAGGATCACTAAGGAGGAAAAAATATGAAACAGCCAGAAGCACTATACACAGTACTATTAAGTGATTATAAGTCAATGTAAAAATTAACCATCTCTAATGAAAAGCAAGAGTCTGAGCAAGAGTTCTTGAAGTTAGTAAGAGTATTTTTATTGACTACAGAAAGATTTTAAACATGCCCCATATTATTATTTAGTTTTTGTGTCCTGATAGTGCCTCAGGGTACAGTTAGGATCACTGATCTCCATTGTGTTAAGTATTTTATGGATAAGACAGAAAACACAGTTTCTTCCCTAAGAACATGACAATCCATCTTTGATTTTTAGCTAAAATTCTGCAAAATTTGGAATGACATTGGATAGAACAGGAAACAAACTTAATTTTTAGCCAAAGGTTGAATATTTCTCTTCCTTACTCTAACTGAAATAAATGGATCTACTACAAATTTATCCAGGGTGAAGTATAATGAAAAATGGTTATATAAAGAAGAAACCACATCTGGTTCTAAGCAAAATGAGACAGGAATAAACCCTGACTCCAGCAGAAATTCAAAATGCTGCACAGTACTACCCACATTTAAGCAGAGTTAGACAAAGTCTATTGTGCTCTGGGTTTGCCAGGAGTACAATCGGTTCTGCAAGAAAGTTAATTTGGGAAGTATGCCAGAGGGATTAAGGAAGGGGAATCTTTGCAGCTGTGCTATTTCATGTACTAGTGGCCACATTTTCCTCCTGGGTGCACCAATATAGGGAAAATGCATTGTGGTACTTCAACTGGAGAGAAACAAATGCTTCCTGTCTGTGGCACAGTGCTATATCTTTCCTGCTCTAAAAGTTCTCATGCCCATGTAGCCTACCAGCTAGCTGATCTCCTACATCTCGTACTACATCTTGAAAAGCTATAGAAAAACTGCAGTGCTGTGATGGGAATGTAGGAGTTGGCAGAAGCACAGCAAAGAGACAAGGAGGTAAGGCCTGCAGGAAACCTTGGTGCAAAATGGCATCCAAGAGCAATTTTGTCTTTCTATCCTCATACTGCCATCACTCGTCTAGCCATGGAAGCCTGAGAAACCTTGAGACCACCAGCCTCTTGAATCACAGCTGTGGTGCGTGACACTTTCAACATCACAGAACATGCCAGCAGCAAATGCTGCTTTAAAAGCCATTCATGTTATGACATTTTCTTGCTTATTGCATGCAAATTTCACATGGCAGAAAGCATGTTGTGGAGACATTCTTCAGTTCTCCAAGGACATCTACCCCTCCTTTTCCTTTTAACATTGTCCACTTGGCAAGCTTGCCTTTATAAATAAGGAGCAAAAATGAAAAATACTTATAGGCCCCCTGCCAAGTAATTTGTTTTTTCCTTTATCAGTCATTTCTAACTTGAATTTATTTCGCTTTGGAACTTTACTCTCTTCTGACTAGGTGAATGTATGTACAGGTTTTTCATTTGTCACACAAGTTGTAGAAGAAAATGACCAGCAATATGAACAAGTACACATTGAGCTAAAACACCTAAAACTTTTGGCTTAAGCCCAGGAATTGGGCTCAGCACTACTGTAAACTAGAAATATATTGTTGATGTTGGCATACCAAAAGGCATATGACAGGATTTTAGCTCTGTTTAAGAATTCCTTTTGGTATTTCAGTGCCTAAAAACATAGCTGTTAATACTGCAGCAGGCTTTCCCAGGACAAATCTATACCCACAAATATGTTTCACTATTGTACAGAAAATTGGTTTGGTCTAGGTAAAGCTCATCATTTAAATCAAGAAAACAGGACAGAAAAGGAAAAAGACTTCAGCATCTTGGGCTAGGAAGCATATCCTTTTTCATTAGGTTTTAATCTTAAGACCTTGAATAACCCAATCAGTGCATATTCTCTTTTATACAATATATAGCTATAGACTCTTTCCCTTCTCTGACAGAAGCTGTCCTTGATTTTCCATTTCCTGAGAAGCGCTGTGCATTTTTCCATGTCTTAGAAGGATTTACAGTCCTTGTAAGCAAACATCCACAGAACTGTTATGCTGTTCCTCCTTAAATCTCTTGGCAAGACACTTGTGATACAGCCACAAAACAACCATCCATTGCTATGGATTCAGTAACAATCGAGCATAAAACTTATTTCAAAATTCTGATACTCCTTATCTGTCTTAGCTATCCATTGCCTGTTGTCTAAAGGGTAGGGAATTAGTTCTTGTCTGCAAGCGATATTTTTCTTATGCTTTTAAGTAATGTTTTGTACAAAAAAGCACCAACTTTTCTAGTACAACAGGACTGTACACAATCAGACTAATATTACTGTTCCATTCCTAATGATAACCATTATGTCAGTGACAATAAGTACTAATTTTAATAAAAAAACTCCATGCATACAGATGAAAACATATTTGAAACAAATTATTTTGGTTCTATTAGTTCACACAGGCTTAGCTCAAGACTTCTCAGAAAGATTGGCAAACAAAATGTTGCCATACCAAAAATGAGAAGGAAAAAAAAAAAAGTTAGTCTTAAGGATGGGTAGTTCTTGCTCCTGCTGCTCCTGTTGCTATGCCTTCTTCTCTTTCCCCCATCTGGTACTAGCATTCCCTCCATAATCTATATCCTCTTCACTCCTACAGCATAGGACTTCATTTGAGATACCATATCAAAGCAGTTGGAGATTTGACAACTGTGTAGTCCTGGCTTGGAGGAACAGTAGCTAAAACTGCTATATACAGGGTGCTGCTGGGACCTAGAGTTAATGTGGAAACAAACAATAGAGCACCAAAATTGATGTGTATTACAAGAGCATCATACTGGATAAGTAGAGCTTCTACTTCTATACTGTTTTGAATTGTACCAGATCAACTTTATACTCTCCATTAGGTTTAAATTTATAATTAAATAATTAATATGTGTATAAATTTACACATATATGCACATATATGTATATACACATATATACATATGTACATATATAGTTATATATATAAACATAAAGGACTGTGAATAACACTTTGCTTCCACTGTTCCAAGTAAAGACCAGATTCAACTTTTTCCTTGGCTCTTACTGAGATTTTAAAATTATGTCCCTGGAAAAATAATTGTTCATGGGTTTGTAGCAAGATGAGTTTCAGTGACAGTATAATATGGATGTTCCACACCAAAAATATACATGCATACATATAAACAGCCAGTGTCTTAGGAAGGCTGCTTTTACCATTCAATTCTGAAAAAAAAGACATTTAGATGAAGTGTTTGGTCTTACAGTTAAAAAATATATCAAACACTGTTTTTAGTAGCACCATCATAATAGTTCCATTTAATGTTCAGCAAAAGATGGCATCAGAGACATATTTCCACTTACATCTAGTTACAGGTTATGAGCTACTTCAGACATAAGTAAATTATTCATGTTTCCCTATTTATAGGATATCATTGTACCAAGGTGGATGACCAGAGTAAATGCCTTTATCTCAGCATCAGTACTGCACTACACTTCTGCATCAATGTGCCCTTGAAGCACAAAGCCTTCATGTTTCAGAACAGTTTTCCAAGTGAGAATCTTTGGTCTTGCATTGTCACAACCTTAAAGTGTTATGTCAAGGGAAAAGAGCAGGAAGGGCAATAATTTTCACAGTATAGAAATAATAATAGTGATTATTTATAAAAACATCTTCAAAAAAACTTGATTAGAAAATTGTGCTGAATTTTTAAAGTGTCTTGTTGGATCAATGGCATTACTCTCCCTTCCTTTCATCTTTGGGTTAGTAATAATGAAATTTATTCCAACTTCAGCATCTGGCTTATTGGCACAGTTAGTTGGAGCATTTTGCATTTTCCACAGGTTATTCCTATATTTCTGACCAGGTCCTGTTGTACTTTTGATTTCCATTTGAATCCGTTGTGCCAGATCCTCTGTCAGCAATGAGCACTCTATCTAAAGCCTGTTGAATTCAGTGGAAAGTGTATTTCTGATTTCTGTCTTGGGATCAAGGCCTATATACCTTACAAATTGCTCTTGCAGGCAGCAGAGCAATCTCCTAATTGGGTGTAACCATCAGCTGGTGAATAGAAACCCATTTGCCAATTGAATCCAGCAGCTGCACCTTACTATAGAGAGCAAGTAGGTAACACAGGGTAGTTTTAGGAAGTTAAGATGGCTGTGGACGGATCTCTACATATGGTATCTATCATGCAAATCCAGTACAGCAGTTCCTTTTTCAGTGTGACAATATGGCAGTGTGTAAATGTTTCATAAATTCAGGGATAGGTTTTCAGTGGATTATAGTGCATGAGGTGTTATTTTTTTGATTTGAAAGTCTGGGAAGTACTGGGTGTGAGTATGTCTTTCATATGAATTACAGCTGGCTAGATAACAGGAATATTATGTCATGGAAAAAAAACAAAACAAACCACCAAAACCCAAAAACAAACCTCAAGTATCACAGAAAATTGTTTTTTTCAACAACATCCCAAAAAAAACCCAAGCAAATAAGACTGTCTTCTCTGCTCCTCCTTCTTCCCCTCTTCTCAGTCAATAGCTCTGTGGTTAAGCCATTTTTCTGGCACATGACAGACACAAGTTCAAGGCCCCTCCAAAAGGAGCACTTCCACCAGAGATGTCCACATCTGCAGTGTGAAGGGCTGCACAGCTCTGTGCTCTGGAGCCAGTCCTGAGACGCGGGGAATAAATCGCCGCCTTGTCCCCGGCTGTGTAACACGAGATGGGTGGGAATGCAGCGCTGCAGCCAGAGGCTTCTTTCCTGCTCCACGGACAGGTGTGCCAGGGACAAACACTGGGCTGATGTGAGCCGCCAGTGATAAACAGAGCAGAAGGCTAACACCCACATGAATACTTTCATGTTAGCTCTGATCATTATGTTGCTGCCTCTTCTAGAGTAATGAGTCTTTTCTCCTCTGTTTCTGCTCTAAGATTTGACTCTGGACCTGGGAAGTATTCTGGTGACATTTTTGTGAAAACAGACATATTGCCTCTAAAACTTACAGTTGATATTTCCTTGTTATTTAATGGAAAAACATTTTTGTTGAAAAATTCCTTTCTGTTTTCACATCACACTTTTAAACTGATAGAGGAAGTGATGGGTGTAGCAGGACAGCAATCTCAGCAAATGATCAAAGGAAAATCAGTTAAATAAGCCTTGAGCCAAAGGAAAATCATGTGCAAGTAAGGGAGGTTTTTCAAAAATAAGCAATAGGAAGTCAATGTGACTTCTGCTCCTAAATCTTTTAGTCTGCTTGATACTGCTATCTTAAATCTTTCTTCAGATCAGCTTTCTGTCATCTCAATGTTGCCACTACCAATGATGATTTCACTTCAGTAGGAAATATTATTCTGTTGCTAGGAAGTAAATGTGGTAACCAGGATGCTACAAAACAACAACAAGTTTATAATAATTTCCTTAAAGCATGATATTCAAAGAAGTTAATATTGTATGCTCACATGGCAAGTCCATGGTCATTCAATAATAGAACAGCCTCAGAAATTCATTTCCAGAAATGAGAAACTGCAACATTTCCTGGAAAAGTGGTTACAGAAGAAGAAACATCTGAAACATTGGCAGGCAAATTAATGTGCTGCCTCATAGAGTAGGTGATTCTGAGAATAAAGTGGATGATATGTAGGAGAAACTTTTGGAGATCAAAGGAGAAACCTGTGGAGATAAGCTCTGCTTACAGGGATGAGGATTCTAATTCAGGTACTGTACTTCCTTAAAAATCTCAGAAAACAGTGCTGATTTAGTGTTCCTCTACAGAGAGAAAACAACCACATGGGAGATGCATATGGTGGTTTGATACTTCTCTTTCTTATCCTTTGTGTAGTTATCATACGAATCAAGAATAAAATACCGTTGAGTTGGAACAGAAACTTTTTCACAACCACTCTGCAGAAATGCCAGTAACTTCACAGGTACAGGGCAATAAAAACATCACATGCAGCTTCTAAATGTAATCTCTTGACCACTTTGTTGAGAACTGTGGGAAAATTGCAACTGCTTCTAGTTAGAACCTTGCACCGTCCCGTGGGAGGGCCAAGACTATTTATGTTTTAAGCTTTATTATTATAATATGCAGGATTATTTTTTTTCCTGGGAGAATCTTGGGATAGGTCTTCATGGTTATTTGCTGTTAAATGGAATGTCTAAATAAAAGTATTGTGGTTAGATAAAAAAAAAAAGGAATATGTGGTTTACCATATAAGGATTTTTTCTCTCTCTCATTTTCAATAGTATTGTAGCTCAATTTCCACTTTTGTGTTTGTATTTTTAAATCTGTAATTAATTGAGGGTTCATTTTATTGTACATTTGAGTCTAATTACTTCTTTGGTGGGCCCAGTCTGGTATTTAGACATCTAAGTGCTTGACAACATCCTTCATTATTTGCAAATATAATTGCTTGCAGTATCAAAAAGGCAAGTGAAAAGGTGGAGTTCTCTTTGGAAATCAGCCCTTCTACATTATCTACTTATTTATATAACACACACAAGAAGCCAATTCACTTTTGGAAAGATGAAGTGGAATCCTTGGAAAATCCCAAATTGCTATTTCTTTTTCCTCATTGATGCTGTAAGAAGCAGTCAAAAGGAAATGTTCAGAGTAGGCCACAGTGAAATGCATTTATGTATTACAAAAAGTCATTATACACAGCAGTACTGAAGATTGTGTTTAAGTTCTAGAATTTTTTCTGAATGTTTGGCATATATCAAATATTCATAGAGGAATTAATAAATGGAAAAATCTTACTAAGTGTTTTTGAAGAATTGGCTGTGAGGAAAGAAGAGATTTTGATAGATATTTCTTTAACTATCCCATAAAAAATGGAATACATAACTATATATATTTAAATAAAGCTTATTTTCAGAATTCAGCAATTGAATCTGAAATTACTTTGTCATATATTGAATTTTATCCATTTCTTATTGTATTATGGAGCAGCTTTCCTATTTTACATATAATGACTTCCATTTAATCCACTTATTGGTAATTTGATCTGCTGTCAAAATATCTGGAACTGGATCATGGGAATAATAAATAACCATTTTTTAACCGTGTTTGCTTTAAGCAAATATTTCTAGAAAATTCAAGAATCCTCAACAGAGATTTTTTTTTTTTTTAAAAAGGAAAAAATTAGTTAGGGAATAAGAAAATACAATGACAGACACAAAATAAATGTAGCTAATACAAAATACATGATTATTTAAAATACAACATTATTATGCAGAACATGATGGTCCTTTGGATAACAAGATCAGCCATTTATTTCAATTTAAGGAACAAGAGCAGACTTAATGTAAGTAAGAGAGAGGCATCCTACAGATACATTATTGTTTTACTAATTCTGTAGAAATTACTGCTAATGAATCTTAGGTAAATATTACTACATATTAATCTTTGTTTGCTTTTAGTAGTGAATTTTGATATCCTGGCACATGACCAGGTCACTCATAGAGAGGATAACAGCAAGTGAATAAAGTCTCAGAAATAGTTCTGAGGAATTAACAGGGGATTAAAGTTAAGAAAGGTTATCTGAGAGTTTTCAAAGCAGGGTGCAGCAAAATGTCAGAGAGAATTAGACTCATTGTGTACATCTTGAGCATGGATGTGTCAAATGTGAATCCTGCATTTCTTTTAGAGCAAAACTCAGGTTCACTTTGTCATTGTAAGTTCTGAATATCTGGAGAGGTGGACATTTGTACCTCTTACGCTTGCACCGGTCTCTGGTATTATGAGCATGCGATTCCTGTGAAGAAATTGGAAATTACCCAGGAGCATTTCAGAGAATGACCATCCAGTGCTTTCTATGCCAATTACATTTCAAATTCACTAATATGATTCACGTTCTGATATTTCAGCCTGGCTATATGGAGCCAAGAACAATTTTTAATTTATACTGTCTATGCTATCTTCACAAGATGAAAAAGATAGAATAATCGAACATAAATTATAACCATTGTCAGACTCCTGAAAACTACATTTTTTACAAGCTGTTACTAGTTAGTTGACCAGCTGAGCTATGAAAGAACAGTTCAGAATTTAACCCGCATTCCCTGTACATTCCTTTCTGGAAAGCAATTTAAATAAAGAAACCAATAAATAAGAACACATTAGAGTTCCCACCAATATCAGTCTGACAGTCTTGACCTTCTGCTGAAAAAAAAAAAGACATGATATTAGATGGCATAAATTTGCACTATAGCTGGAAAAATCTTAAATTCTTAGAAATCTTGCTGGGTTTAAGTATATTCCTTTTTACACATTATCTCACTATAAAACACACTGAAGCAGCGCTGCTTGAGGGATGTTGAGGAGGCATTATCTTTCTGGCAGAATGGATCACTGACTGGGTCACTGTAAGTCCTGCAATGGGTTAAATGGTCACCCCACAGACAAGAATGAGAATCAATCTATAGCCGGAGTGTTAGGGCCCAACAGGAAACATGAGGAGACCTTATTCTGAAGCTCTGTTTTAAGTCCAAGAGAAAATGGTTTTAAGTCATGTCTTTCTTCCACTTCTGAGAATGTCTTAATTTTTGAGTTACATTATTGTTGTCTACTTTGGTTGAACCAGGATACTGATCAAAGCTGGTGTAAAGGTGAGTTTAGAAAGATTTTGGATGACTGCTTTGGCAGAAAAAGAAAGAAAAATAGGAACTGGGTTAGACCAGGCCATATTCTTCCTTCAGGTACTAGCATTGTCTTTGAAATCCTTAACACCTCCCAACGAATTTTCTTGTCATAGTCAGTTTTTTTCCTCTTATGTGAATCTAAAGTGACAGCATGATGCTGGAGGTTTTGGATTATTTCCTTGGGACAGTTATACTTCTCTCAGGAGAACAAATGTGTTCTTACCACATCTGGCTAAACAGTGAGCATACTGCAGAAGATAAAAATCAACATTAAGTAATCAAGAATTATTTCTTAGTATGTTAAAAATATATATATATATTTTTACAATAATAGCAGTTCTTCAGTCCCACATATCCCTAAGAAATATCTCATGGAGGAAGAACTGGGAACATCAAATAATAGTAGCATAAATATGTGATTACCACAGCTTGCTTGGGTATGAAAATTCCTTTTCCCAAGCCATTGCTGACCTGAGAGATGTTATCAGCTAATAATTGTTTGTTTCCCTGGAGCTGTGGTAACTAGTGCTGTATGACTTTAAAGGAACATAGATATCTGAAACAGTTGATAAGTGTTCCTTTTAAGTAAAAAATAGATACTTGTTTTAAAATAGGTACTCTGGGAATACTTTTGCTTGGCTGAAAAATAGGACCAAAGGAACTGAGAGATATAAGAATAAATCCTCTCTGTGGTTGACTCACATATTATTCAGGTTAGATTTAAGGTTCATTTTGAGAATGCAAAGAGTTTCAATTTCATCTCGTCTGCCTCCAGACCACACATTATTGCATGATGTGAGGCATCACCTTCAGATTTTCATATTTTGTTAAGTATGGGTGGGGTGCTTTAGTGTGTGATAACATGCAATTTTAAATTTAGTCTGGATAGCAGCAGAAATGCTAAGATTAGGAACAGCTGTTGTATAAGTTTATTTGCTAGGTTTCCTAGGTTTCAGTGCCTAGCAGACAATAATACATACTTTCCAATTTCGCTGTTCTAGTACACTGATTTTTTTCTTCCTTCTTCCTTCTTTTCCTCTTAGTTCGTTTGTTCCCCCTCTGCATCCTTGAGTAGCTCATCATTTAAAATTTCTGAAGTGAAAGAAAAAAGGATGGCTACTTGTCTTGCACAGCTGCTGAAACTAATAATCTGTCTTTTCCAGCCCAGGCTTTCTCCTTTTGGTGGCCTGAGTGCTTTAGTATGGACTTCCTTGAATAATTAACTAAGGATTGCATACTGCACAGGAAAGCACTGGATGTGTTGGATGTAATTCGATCAAGTTCAATCAAATCATCTATTAGAATGATAACTGCTTCCAAACCCACTTGCTACACTTTTGAGCTCAGCTCTGCTGCCTGCCTCCAAGCTTAGTACACTTTGTTTCATCTCCGACTGTCACTAGCTTCCTACCCCTTTTTGCTAATACAGCATATAGGAAAGATATCTAAGCAAGAGCCTTAGAGGACAGCGAAAGGAGGAAGAAAGGAGGTCCATAAGTTCCTCTACCTGTGTGGAACTCTGCAGCTGGTTCCTTCTCTCATCCTGACCAAGTATGTAGAAAATCATTATCGAGTAAAATCTTGCTTCTGGTGTGTTAAAAATATATATTGCAATTAGACATCAGTGAGTAAAACACTGATCTAAATGGGGTGAAGTCAGTTTCATGTCTTTCATAGTTTGCATTGTCTTTTAGGATGATCTGACATCCTTGCCTAACATATCTATTAAGTTTGGTATGAACAACTTTGGACATGGCATCATCTTTACCATATTTCTTTTAGGACTTAGGTTGCACCAGTGCACACAATGCACGAAAGGCCTTTGCTACCTTAGACCCAAGGAGGACAACTGAGAGAGGCAGTTAAGACACTTACATTAGTGGTGAATGTTCTACTATTTTCATCTAAAAGGGACTGTCCCAAAGGTTATCCAACAAACAGCTGTTATTCTATTCATTGTATAATGGTGCCTGGGGTTATTTCTCCCCATGTGTAGGACTTTGCATTTCCTCTTGCTGAATTTTATGATTCCTCTCTGCCCGTTTCTCCAACCTGTCAAGCAAGTTGCTGCTCTATATGGCAGCACAACACCCTGGTGTACCAGCCAGTTCTCTCAGTTCTGTATTATCTGCGAAAATGCTGAGGGTGCACTCCATCCCCTCATCCAGGTCATTAATGAAAAGTTTCAACAGTGTTTGCCCTAGTATTTATGCCTGGGATATACCACCAGTGACTGGCCTCCAGCTGAACCCTTCACCACTGATCACAACCCTCTGGACCTGGTTGTTCAGTCAGTTTTCAATCCACCTCACTGTCTACTTCTAAACCATACTTTGTCAGCTTCTCTATCAGGATATTATGAGACAATACGTGAAAAGCTTTGCTAAAGTTGAGGTAAATAACATGAACTGCTCTCCCCTTGTCTATCAAACCGGTCACCTCACTGAGGTTGGTCAAGCATGATTTCTCCTTCATAAATCCATTCTGACTACTCCTGATCACCTTCTTGTCCTTCATGTGTTTGGAAATACATTCCAGGTGGATTTTCTCCATCACAATCCCACGGACTGAGGTTAAGCTAACTGGTCTGAACCTCTCTTCTCTCCAGGGCCTTATCACATGGGGTTCTTCCAAGCAGATCTCTGAAGAGTCTGAAGTCTGGTCTCCTGAAAGCCAGGTTGTGGTCCTTCCTTTTGCCTTCCTCCCTCCTCTTAGTATCTCAAACTCCACCATCTCCTGGTTACCATAGCCAAGGCTGCCCTGACTTTCACAGCCTTGAATAGTTCTTTCTTGTTGATAAGTATCAAGTCCAGTGGAGCATCTTTCTTTCAGTTCTTCAGTTACCTGTGTCAGGAAGTTGTCTTCAACACTCTCTAAAAATCTTCCAAAGTACCTGAGTTCTGCTGTATCATCCATCTAGCAGATGTCAGGGTGGTTAAAGTCCCCCATAAGGACCAGGGCCTGTGAATGTGAGGCTTCTTCCAGTTGTTTGAAGAAGGCCATATCTACTTCTACCTGATCAGGAGTTCTATAGCAGATGCTCACTACAACAGCACCCATGTTGGTCTGCCCACTAGTCTTTACCCATAAGCTCTTGACCAATTCCTGGAGGCCTCATGGAGGCAGACCTTCATGCATTCCAGCTGTTCCACATCAAGGGCAACTCCCCCTCCTCGCCTTCCCAGCCTCTCCTCCTAAAAAGCCTGTATCCCTCCATTGAAACACTAAGTCATGAGCACATTTCCACATCTTTGTGAAGTCTCAGTGTGACTGTAATGGCAGACCTGTAAAGAAAAGGAAGATCAGAGGGAAATAGTTGCTTTAACAACAAGAAAGAAAAACAGCCTAGCTTACGGCAATCTTTTGCTTTATTTATTTATGTGTTCACAATAAGATTTCAAAAATGGAAACAGCTAGTGCCTGTTTTGTATTAGTATGACAGGTTTAAAACGTAAGGAGTGCAAGACTTTGGCTCAAAAATGACTGGCTGATTAAATTTGATAGCCTTGTAATAGAATTTTATAAGACTTTGCAGAGGTGTATAGTATAGAAATGTGACTGCATGCTGAATAAGCTCTTATCCCCTGTTTTTTAATACTATGCAAACCAGGCTCTGAAATGTATGCCTTAACTGAAAGATTTGCTATATGTAATTTATGCAGAGGGACAAGCACGTGGGAAATATCAAACTTTTCAGTTATTTGAACCAAATTAACTAGTAAAATGTGCACTTTACAGACTTTAAAGATGTTTGTATCTTATTTTTGAAAATTACTTAGAAGAGATATAGCTGAACTGCTTCCTGCGTTCTTCTTTATATCAGCAATACTGTCTTACTCCAGTATTACCAACACATAAATCAAATTCACTTTTATCAATCAAAGATCATTTAAAGGATATTTCAGCTACAGAAATAAAAGACCATACTGAGGCTAATCCAATCACTTCTGAAAGTGAAACATGACATTTACAAAATTATTTTCTGTATGTATAAGACAATTCTTTCTTTTTTTCTGTTTCAAATCTAATATTTCTTTTCCATTCCAAACAGATTTTGCTATAGAGGACCGCTGAAATAAAAAGAACTTGGTTTTCATAGCACAATGGTTTCTATAGCAACATATTAATGTGATGAATACAAGGTAATTAGGGACAATGAAAGAGATACTTTAAGTGACTTTGGAATATATTCAAATGTAAAAAGAAATCCAATATACTGTAATACAGAAACTCTACTCCTGATTAATGTATGCTGTGGTGTGGTTTGTAATACTAGAAAATTTAAGATGCAAATAGAGAAACAGTAATACTAAGCAAAACTGAAATTCTTTCTATTTAGACAGATATATCCACAAAGAAAATATTTTAGAAAAAATACTTGCATATAGAAATTAGTGTTTATCAAAACTAATCGTAGGATCAGTGTATTCCACAAAGAACCGAATGGTACATATTGAAGGATCTAGTAGACAGAAACCTGATGGATCTGGACATTTTTCTTTACATGCATTTATATAGGTGTGCTATATAAAAGCACACATACAGGTCAACTTCTTTCTTGCTGGAATAGTTAATACAAAATAGCATATATTAACCCAACAATTTTTCCTTCACTTGGATGTTTTATAAAATTCCACTGTCCTGTACATACTTATCCAGATTTAAAGACAATGACAAAACTCCATTCACAACAATGGGGAAAATAGTCAAGTGGGAGGAACCCAGATTTAGAGATTCCCAGGGAATATAGGGTTGGTACATATCATACAGAATCAAAATGTTGTTCTACGGCAAATGTTCTTTTTATGTACAGAAAGTCTTTTGTAGTTCTACGTAGAATCATATCATTGTTTAGTTTGGAAAAGACCCTTAAGATCATCAAGTCCAACCATTAACCTAGCACTGCCAAGCCCACCACTAAACCATGTCCCTAATGATCAACTGGTTTCCATTGTCTGGTTTCAGATTCATATCACAGGGAAAAAATACTGAGGAAATGGAGCCATTACTTACAAATAACATATTGGTAGAAGCTCAGGGATATTTCTAAAGCTCTAATCTTCCTACTTTGTGGTAAAAGCCAGAGAGAAAGGCATGATGGGAAGGTTTGAATAAACTCAAAGGACAATGAAAGTAATTTCTGTTATTGAGTTTTGACTTCTCATTATTTTGATACTTGTATTACTAGGTCTCACTAGTGTAGAGGGATATAAGTTTGGAATGAAAGGTTATTTTAAAAAATATTATTTGTTTCTTGGCCTTCAGTAGATTTTTTAAGCCTTGCTTACAAGGTGGGCCAGCTATCAAATGCCCACCCAGACGCTCTTTCTCTCACTCCTCCTCCTCAAGAGGACAAAGCGAGAAAATAACCTAAAAAAGTTCATGGGTCAAAATAAAGACAGGGACATTAGTAACCAATTACCATTCCTGGCAAAACAGACTTGACTTGGGGAAAATTAATGTAATTCTTTGCCAAATAAAATAGAGCTGCGTGGTGAAAAACAAAACCAAATTAAAACAACACCTTACTCCTGCCCCCACTTTTTTCTTAGGGTCCGCATCACTCCTTCACTCCCAAGTCATCTGCATCCTCCCCCACACCCCGAGCAGTACAGAGGGGATGAGGATGCAGTCAGTTCACAGCAATTCCTCTCTGCTGCTCCTTCTTCACACTTTTCCCTGCTCCAGTGTAAGTCCTTCCCACAGGCTGCAGTCCTTCAGGATAAACCTGCTCCAGAGTGGGCTCTCCACCGGCCGCAGTTCCTGTCAGGAAATATTCACCTGCTCTGGCATGGGGTCCTCCAGGGCCTGCAGGGTGGATAATTCATCCACCATGGACTTCTCCATGGTCTGCAGGGAAACACCTGCTCCACTGTGGTCTCTCCTTCAGGCTGCAGGGGAATCTCTGCTGCAGTGCCTAGAGCACCTCCTCCCCTTCCTTCTTCTCTGACCTTGGTGTTCTCACCGTTCTGTCTCACACTTCTTTTTCCTCTCTGCTCTCTAGTGTTTTGGCCTTTTCTTAAATGTATTATTATAGAGGCACCACCAGCTTGCCTGATGGGCTCAGCTCTATCTTGCAGTGGGTCAGTTGGCTGACTGAAACTGTCTGGACACAGCTGTGTCTGTCATGGGGCAGCCCCTGGCCTCTCCTCAGAGAGACCACTGCAGTCTCCCCACTGCCAAAACCTGGACATGGACATCAATAGAATGATAGAATCATTAAGGTTGGAAAGGACCTCTGAGATCATTGGGTTCAACTGTTAACTTAACTACCTGGTCCACCTCTAAACCATGTCCCTAAGCACCACATCCTCATGTTTTTTGAATACTTCCAGGGACTGTGATTGCACGACTTCCCTGGGCAGCCTGTTCCAATGCCTAACCACTCTCTCCGTGAAGAAATTTTTCCTAATATCTAATCTAAATCTCCCTTGGCACAACTTGAAGCCATTTTCTCTTGTCCTGTCACTTGTTACTTGGGAGAAGAGACTGACACTTACCTCACTACAACCTCCTTGCAGGTAGTTGTAGAGAGCAATAAGGTCGCCCCTCATCCTCCTCTTCTCCACACCAAACAACACCAGTTCCCTCAGCCACTCCTCATAAGACTTGTGCTGTAGACCCTTCACCAGCTTCATTGCCCTTCTTCAGACACGCTCCAGCACCTCGATGTCCTTTTTGTTGTGAGGGGCCCAAAACTGAACACAGTACTCAAGGTGTGGCCTCACCAGTGCTGAGGACAGGGGGACAAGCATTTCTCTGGTCCTGCTGGTCACACTATTCCTGATACAAGCCAGGATGCTCTTGGCCTTCTTGGCCACCTGAGCACACTGCTGGCTCCTGTTAAGGTGGCTGTCAACCAACACCCCCAGGTCCTTTTCCACCAGGCAGCTCTCCAGCCACTCTTCCCCAAGCCTGTCACATTGCATGGGGTATTGTAACCCAAGTGCAGGACCCAGCACTTAGCCTTGTTGAACCTCATACAGTTGGCCCCTGCCCAACGATCCATCCTGTCCAGATCCCTCTGTAGGGCCTTCCTGCCCTCCAGCAGATGGACACTTCCACCCAACTTGGTGTCACCTGCAAACTTACTGAGGGTGCACTTGATCCCCTTGTCCAGATCGTTGATAAAGATATTAAACAGGACTAGCCCAAATAATGAGCCCTGGGGAACACCACTTGTGACTGGCCACCAACTGGATTTAATTCCATTCACCACCACTCTCTGGGCTCGGCCATTCAGCCAGTTTTAAAGCCAGCAGTGACTGCACTTGTCCAAGCCATGAGCAGCCAGTTTCTCCAGGAGAATTCTGTGAGTAAAAAAGTGCCAAAGGCCTTACTAAAGTCCAAGTAGACAACATCCACAGCCTTCCCCTCATCCATCCAAGCGGGTCACCTTGTCATAGAAGGACATCAGGTTGGTCAAGCAGGCTCTTTCCTTCATGAAGCCATGCTGGCTGGGCCTGATCCCTTGGTTGTCCCGCACGTGCCGCTTGATGGCACTCAAAACGATCTGCTGCATCCAATACACACATGCACAAAAAAGTTGCTAAAACAACTTTATAATTCCACTGTAATTTTTCATTTGCACTAGAAAGGCTTCAATAATATCTCAAACACTGAACAGCTGACAGTAAGAAGGAAAGCTTCTGAGTTTGATATAGCCATGTTATTTAAAGAGACTGTGAAGGCAGGACATCAGTCCACAATGGTAAGTCTGAGCCTCCTGCTGTGTTTATTGCAAAGGCTGCCCCAAGCCTGTGACTGCTGAGCTGTTGGGGTAAGGAAACAAATACCCCGATGTCCCTGAGTATAAATACCATTCCCTTCTGTGCCCTTGGCTTCAGACCCTGGCATGCTTTAGCCACGTTACCTAATGATCTGTGCAGGCTTAAGAAAGACTTTGGCTATTATTTATCAGGAACAAAACTATAAATAAGTTTTTCAAGCCATCTGAAAATATCAGCAAATAACTTTTAAAAGTGCAGCTCCCATGTGTTCACAAATACCACATAATTTACAAGGGGGTGTGCATGGGAGAAGCTATCTAAGCAGTGGCTTTCATTATTACTTGCTTATACATTTTTGTATCTCCCTCCTGGCAAATCTGTTTCCCTGCTACCTTAAGCTAAATTTCATGGGCCTCATAAAATAATTCACTACCCTAACCTGTACTCCATTATAGCTTTTCCCTGTGGTGTGGGAAGACTCAGGGAGAACAGCATTCGCAATAATGGTACTGAGTCCCACTGGAAAGGTACAGCCCTCCCTTTTCCAGGATATAAAGGTCACGGCTGAGTATTACAAGAGTTCATACTTCCAGCCTGTCACTGGTCTATTGCTACTGCTCTCCTGAGCTTGCAGACATAGTGGCAGCAATGTGTAATTCCATATCAGAAGGGAAACAGAAGAAGGGTAAGGAGAAAAATAGTACATATATAAAATAAATTAAATGTAAAAGTTGTTCTGAATATTCCATTGCCTTCTGGTGTGTTCCACTGATTTCTAAGTCATTTGTTAAGTCATTTTCTAAGTCTAGGTTTTCACACACATTTGATTAGGAGGGCTTGGGAGTTTCTGAATGTGACTGACAGGGCAGAGTAAGAGGGGGAGGAAAGCATGAAAAAAAAAATTAAAAACCTTTTCCAAAAGAAATTACTATGTTAATGTCTGTCTTTTTTTTTTTTTTTTTTTTTTTTTTTTTTTCCCCAAGGAAACAAGCAAGTGCACAATCAATATCTGCAAAAACAATTGAGATCTTTTGGGTTTTGGTGTTCCAGCATCAAGCTGAAAACCTCAGAACTTGATTTGAAACCAAGCTGCCAACCCTGCCAACCTTCTGACCAATGTTATAAATTGATTTTGCAGGTTTTGTTACTTATTTACCGTGACAACTTGAAGATAAAGTACTTCAGAAATGAAACTTACAGTAGAACATGGTGTTTAGCATGGTTTTATACCATGCAACATATACAACAACTGTTTTCACAGTAAATGTCGTAGCTGTATTCCATTAAACTGTTAAACATTCTTTCCTCTTTTCTGTCTTTCCTTTCCTTTTCCATCTTTCCTCTTCTTTCTTCATTTCTTCCCTCCTTCCTTTCTTCTGAAAATACTGGATGGAAATTCTGAAAAAAATGTATCCTGAGTTTATCACATCAATCAAGATCAATTTCTGCATAAAACCAAAATAAACATGAACAAAAATGTTGAAAACATGAAATTAATATCTTATAAAATTAATCCTGTGACCTTCTAGTCAAGCTAGTTTCTTTTGACTGATCTCTGATTGCTGGGGCTACTTTTTCCTGGAGAACAGTGAAATCCATTCCGAGCATAACATTATAAACCTCTGTGAAATATTTCTCAATCTTATTTCCCTCCTGAGAGAAAATTCAAATGCCAGCACCAAGCTTGGTACTGCATACCCAAAGAGAAAGTGCCCAAAGAGAAAATCAGGAAGGATATTGCCAGCTGAAATTTCCACCAGCTGGAAAGCAGAGGAGCTGCCACTGCACAGTCAGCACTGGAGGGTTAAACCAGTCTATTGATAATTAGAGTAACTTTACTGCTACATTTCACATAAATTATGAGCAAAGCATTACAGGAGAATCTACTATGCCAGCCAAGAGTGCCCAAGAATGTGTTGTGCATGTACATGAACACATATATATTCATTATGTAAATATGGAATAAATATTATAGAAAAAATAATATAATAATTATATATACAATGCATTATATCAATGTATCTTATATCAATATCTAATATAAACATGTTATACATTTATATTTATAATATTTATAATATTTAAGAGTATTATCTATTCATATATGCACTTCTAGAGAAAACAGAAACATTTTCTGAAAGATATGGACTTGGTGAGAATTCACTAGAGGTTGGCACAAGTTGGATTTGCAGCAACTGTAAGTTGGCTCTATTCCTATGATGCATTTTACTCTCTTTAATTTATATCTCCTTAACTAAGAAACTAATTTTTTTCTGAATGTTGCTATTCTTTTTTACCATTGAACTCCATGGAGAAATTTCTTCATATAATCTCTGCGTTTTCTGTGAGTTCATTCAGGTCAGTGACTGTTACATTGTTTATGATACAGATTTTGTTTGTGAGTAAAAAGACTAGACTGTTTTTCATATCTCCATTAACTTCCTGCCCTCAACTCTATTTCAAAAGAAATTCTGCTTTTAAAAACCCAATATCTGATAAAAAATAAGAAGGAACTTACTCTTAGAGTTACCATGTATTTAATTTCCTCTCTTTTATTCTGACATAAAGAGATAATCTTGTGAGAAGAAAATTGGGTCCATCATGCGGCTCTTTATGTACACTGAAAAAAAAGATCCTTCTTTCCCTATATAAGAGCATAATGCATCAACATCTTGAATATCAAATGTAATTCTGATTATCCCATCTCCCAAGGTCGCCCAAGGACAAAGAGACAATGAAACTACAGAAGGCAAAGAGAAGGGTAAGGTAGATAATTGGAAGGATAGGATAAGTAAAGATTAAGTTAAGATTAAATGGAGTAGCCTGAAAAAAAATAGATCAGTAAAAAGGGAGATGTGACGCTGGTCTGCAAAATCAAGAACTTTACAGAAAATTTGAATTCCGAACAATCAGTATTTCTTCAAATGCAAGAACCAGCTCCCACCCAATGAAATCAATAGAAGAAAAAAATAAAGTAAAAAGAGTATTTTTTTCACATAACGTGTTTCACATGCCTAGAGTGTCTTAAGTTTCAAAAATATAAATGAAATTAAAAGGGAATTAATAGGGAAAAGGTGCATCAAGATTATTAAGCATGATGATTACTTATTGCAAGTGGTTAAATGATACAGTGAGGCATGTATCACTTTATATTTGTCGTCTTACACTTTTTAATAAGTACACCTGCTGGTGCTCTTGGAGAAAGGAAACAAGGTTAAATCTTTGGCCTGACTTGGTGGTGCCATCCTTTCACATTCTTACACAGAGCTATCACAGATTGTTTTCATTAACTAGAAAGGTGTTGATCAACGATGATGTAATCAGAAGGCCTGAAATGCTCTGTAAGCATATTTTAATAGTGTGGGAACTTAAGCAATATATCAGGCTGAAACTGTGTAAGCCTGAAATTAAAATTTATTTGCTTTATGGGCACATGCTATTCTGAAATATTATAAGTATGTATATGTTTAAAATATCAATGATATTTAGGAAAATGAAAGGAAACTTAGAGAAAAAAAAAAAACCACAAATTTTTAGTGTTTTCCCTGCATTCTCAGCTGAAAGACTGTGATGGAGAGAGAGCTCTCTGAGACAGGTCCTAGTCTGAGATAAACTCTTTATGCTTCCCACTAGGCCTACTTGTATAAACACATATCCGTTTCTCTTCTTATTCAAATATAAATAGAATAATTAAAAGTATGCGTAATTAAAATTTGACGTTAGACTGTAGGAGAGAAACAATGAAGCTTCACATGGCTAATAGCAATGGTGGCTACCCAATGTGAGGTTACTCCAGTGCCTGTCAACACTTCTTTAAGACAAATGCTCATATCCTAATTTAAAGACTGTTCTGGTCAAGGCCTGAAACTCATACCTGGATGACTGGGAATCTACCCAAGCTACTTTTCCTTTGGAGTGTCTAATACTACCAGATCTACCTCTCCGTGTTCTGAGTTCTAACCGTCAGGTCAGTGTTTTTCACAGCCAGGGATGCCTTCTCCTTGGTGAAGCAATTTTTCTCCGTTGCTCAGCATATTGAGCAAATAAAGAGTACCTCTGATCATCCAGAACAGATATGTAGCTCTGTCTTAGAGGAAAGGGTAAAGTCACTAGAGAAATGCTTTTGACCTTAAATCAGTACAGTATAAGGGCTTGATGGAGTTATATTTCTAATGAGTTCAAATTATAGAGTCAAATTACTGCATGTGAAATTGCTAATGTTTGAGGCCGACCTAGAGACAGGATGTCTACTTAAATAAAGTCCAGACACCTCATGGAACAAAAGCTATTATAAGGATTATAGCTATGAACATTACATCATTCTACACTCCAAAGTCTTATCACAACCGTTATTGAACACATTTTGAACAATGTGTGTTAGAAACATTCCAGCTATAAAAGAATGCTTGCAATGTTTCAAGTATCAGCTCATTTTTATGTAGATCCACAAAAGTAAAATATGGCAATTTATTATCATCCCAGCCCTCATACTCTGTTACACCTATCTAGAGGAAGATCTTGACCTCAGTCAACATGTAAGTTTTGTCATTGACAGAAATTGGCACAGGGATGTCCTGGTTTCAGCTGGGATAGAGTTAATTTTCTTCCTAGTAGCTGGTATAGTGTTGTGGTTTGAATTTAGGATGAGAATAATGTTGATAACACACTGATGTTTTAGTTGTTGCTAAGTAATGCTTATACTAGTCAAGGACTTTTCAGCTTACCATGCTCTGCCAGGTGCACAAGAAGCTGGGAGGGAGCACAGCCAAGACAGCTGACCCAAACTGGCCAAAGGGTTATTCTATACCCTATGACATCATGCCCAATATATAAACTGGGGAGAGTTGGCTGGGGAGCAGCAATCGCTGCTTGGGGACGGGCTGGGCATTGATCAGCTGGTGGTGAGCAATTACATTGTGCATCACTTGTTTTGTATATTCTTTTATCATTATTATTCTTTTCTCTTCCTTTGCTGTCCTATTAAACTGTTCTTGTCTCAACCCACGAGTTTTCTGACTTTCACCCTTCCAATTGTCTCCCCCATCCCACCGGCGCAGGGGGAGGGTGAGCAAGCGGCTGTGTGGTACTTAATTGCTGACTGGGGTTAAACCATGACAAGGGATCTACTCAGTCTGTGTTCTGAAAAAATTACAATTGCAAAAGACAAGGAAGATACTCTTCAGAAGGAAGGTAGTACTTGAAAACACCAGTAGCAGTCTGAAACTGCTGGTCAGCTGCCTTCATTCAGACTAAGCAGAGGGGTCAATAGGTTGCTTTGTAAAGTCATCTCATTTCAATAGAGGAACCTGTCACCTTCCAAAAGGAACTACCAGGTCAAGGTTAGAGTCCGAAAGTAAGAGAATTTTCCCTAACTGGAATTACCAGCACAAGAATATTCATCACAGTTCTTTGCTTTGAAAGAAAGAAAGGGTAGGAACAAAAAGTGGTTCCAGGGAGAGAGTTCTTCGGGGTAACAGGAAGGCTACAAAGCAGATGGGAATTTGTGAGCCAGGAAACTATGTTCAGCACTGTAACATTCCCTCTTATAATTATGTCTTCTTTTACCAGGAAACACAGTGAAGGCCCTAGGTACTGAGTACGTAAACCTGCATGCCTGTATTTAGATTTTTGTACTTCAACTAATTTTCTGGTACCTCCTCCAAACACTTTCTGTGTTTCTCCTATCATGTTTCTGTTAACACATTCTTGCTGTTTTCTGTTTTATGTAATGGTTACCAAGTAATGAGAAGCAGAGCTTATTAGTATATAGTTCACACTCAAGGTATGACCTTTGCCATGGTTACCATATGTTAGGCCACCTATTCTTTAAAGAACTGGCTGATTCTTTAGTAGCTTGTTCACCTCTTGACCTTTCACTAATTATTTACTTTATTACTATTAATAATGTGCTTGCATCCACCATGTAGTTTCTCTTTTTTGTCTTAAGTTGGTCCTTTTATTGCATGTATGTGTGTATATACATATATATATATATATTCATTTCTAACTGTCCTATCTCAGATCAGTCACTTACTGAAACACTTTTGAAGTTCTTATTCTGCTTCTGGCTTCATTCAACTGCCTCTCTAGTCTCTTTGTGATCTTGATTCTGTGAAACCTTCATACAATTTGTGCTTTACATGATTTAGGCTTTCCACATGTGCATAGTCATTATTGTATTCAGTCCTGGTCCACAAGATTTCAGTTTACCCTTTGATACAGCTACTTGACACTCATACACACTTACTTGGTTGTATGCCTCCACTGTGGCACAGTAAACTCTCCATTGTTCACAGGAAGTATTATTTGCTGGATGGTTCAGTATGACAGCATACATGGTAGATCAAAAAAAGCGAACAATCAACTTGCATGAAACAGGTGTTATGTCCCAGATCATAGCTAATGGAGAGCTAAACTATGGTTTCTTTTCAATGTTCCCTTCAATGTTTTTTGTTTTTAGCAGATCCTCTGTAATAATCTTTGCAAGAATTCCTTCAGAATTAATAGATCTTTGCATTTTAGTAGTCTTACAGACTACAAGGAGGCTTCTCTTTCCAATTTTTTTTTTTTTTTTTAATTTATGTCTTGTTCTCCTTGTAGTATGCTTTGATATTGTGCTGGAATGGTGGGTAGGTCCAGAGTGACTGCATTCCCTCTTTCAAACAATTTCCTTCTCTAACTTGTGCTTGTGTGCATCTAACCTATATTTTGTTCTTCAAAAAAACAAAACCCCAAAATTCATAAATATAATGTTAGGCACCTTAAATTAAACTTTTCAACTACTATATAAACATTGGATTCTACTGGTAGATCTGCTCCAAGATTCTTGTTCTGCTGCAGAATAGATACCAGAGAGTCTGGAACACATAAAGTGCTTGGCGTTGGTTATTCCTTCAGTCCCTGAATGTTTGTTAATGTCTCTTGACTGAATGGTTAATGACACTGAGTCTGTTTCAGTATGAAGCTTAAACTGTTCATGATTTATTTCCTTTACACCCACTCAACTTCAAGTTTCTGTCTGCTTTGACATCATATTATCAACAGCTCAGAGCGTACATACAAAAATTACAACTTGAACTGGGAAAGCTAACTCCTCTCCACTTTCTCACTGCAAGGGCTTCATGGGCATGATCATAAAGGACAAGAGGAGATTTCAGGAGGCAGAATTACCAGCATATGAGGGGCAGTCCTCAACTGAAACTTTGATATAACTCAGTGAATACATACTGGCTGTTCCTCAATGGATCAAGATCAAAGAGTGATTTCCTCTTTAAAAAGTGTCAAAATGTGTACATTTCTAGGTAACTGGAAGAGCAATACATCAGTCTTGTGACTGAGCTGGAAAACACTGGGGTCATACATGAAGGTTACATCTATATTCTGATCTGCAAGGCCCTTTTATTCCAACCCTGCTTATGTCTTACAAACACAATGATCCTTATCCATTATAACTAATCCATCAGAATGAGCACATCAGCTGGTAAAGTACAGATATCTTAACATATAACAAACATGCAGTCCCATAAAAGTATTTAAAATATAGGCTTCATTTAGTGGTCATGTGTGGTAGTAAGTGTTCTGATACTGAATCAGTCCTCAAAGTATGCTTTTATGATGTTCAACTCTACTCTTTAAATTGAGTAAAACTTGATAGGATGAAAAGCTAAGTCTTTTGTGTAAAACAAAAAGCTTGACAGGACTAATTTATATTAGTGTGTTCAACAGCGGCTATCCCTCATACAACTAGAAAAATTTATTCTCTGCTACATGCTTCAGAAAACCAGAAGAGAAAAAAGTTAAAGTAACTGCAGTGTAGTGTCAAGTAGGAGAGAAGAGGAGGAGGAAAGTAAGAGAGAAAAGTGGAGTATGATGAGAGGCCATGGAGGATAAAAGAGCAAGAATAAGGATACTTTGGGAAAGAGAAGAAGCTTTCAGGGACACTGCCTTTTGATTTATTGCCATATATGATAGAAGAACATGTAGGGTTAACTAAGGTTACGTAGCATCTGAAACCACAATACATCACACTGTACCATTGTAAGCATATTTTTCAAACATTAGCAAGACACAAATCAAAACCACATTGTGTGTGTGAAACTGAAACTGCTTTACAGTTTGCAATACAAGAGAAAGTGCATCATTTCAACTGACATTTGGACTTACTGTCAACCAGAAAACTCCTTATGTCAGTTGCAGCATATTGGATCATCCTTTATTGTCTGCAGCCAGGATGATGAAGTGTTATAGGCAACAGCACTTAGAATATGCTACTGTATTTCCTGACCAATTTGATGTCAGACAATATCCTGAAGGAGGTGACTAAAAGTTACTAGTTTGTATCATGAAAATTTGTTCAGAATTTTGTAGTTGCTGCCAAATCTGTGCATATATGTAATACAGACATATCAGTTGCTTTAACTTGCTTAAGTTTGCTTGAAGAAAGGAAGTATTTCATGCTTTTTCTATCAGAACATTATACCATTATCTATTTAGTCACCACAAGTTAAAAATTGCACAAAGACAGGTAGAAAAATAAACTTGTAATGCCAGTATTGCTGTAAGCACTGCAATCTGGTCTCTAATATATCACAGAACTTTCATTATATAAAATTGACAATTGCAATGAGATTTGTAGAGTTGTAAATGAACAATGCCACGACCATAGAACTTTTCATAGAGATGTCAGCACAAGGTCACAGTTTACAGAACTTTAATTTACTGTTAACTTAGCCTTTGTTGACCTGAATTCTGGAAGACTAAGAAACAGCTCTTTATGTAAAGGTATATCAGATATTGTTTTGAAGAGATCACTCTAAAATTCTTCATTTAGAAATCTGTTAGGTAGAAATTTTGAAACACGTTATTCTTCTACAAAATGCTTTCTGTCATCTTCATGTTTTAAGAAATATTTTCACAAACATTTGGAATAAAAATGAAGTTGTTTTCTATATATTTAATTTCAGGTTTATTTCGGATGTCTCTGCCACACCCAGTACCTGAAGTAGCTTTGTATATTTTCTTTAGTATTTTCTGTTCTCTGTGCCTAACCATGACTATTCTTTAACTTATTTTATTTACTTTGGTAGGTTGTTCTTAGATTATAAACTCTGTAAATGAAACTTGCTTCCATTCTTACTGTTACTTCATTGTAACATAGATCTAGCTGCTAGTGTAGGTAAATATTAATAAAGGTTCTGTATCTTACTATGAGTCCCCATTCTACTCCCAATACCATGTCCTTTTTTAAAGATAGGCAGCTGTTATAGTTACACTGCAATTGTACATGCCGTATAATTTATTAGTATATTCTCACAATTTATTTGAATGACTGAGAGGTACTTGAAACCAGATATAAGGAGAAAAAGTAAAGAAGCCATTAGTCAACAAATATACTCCTATGTGATTAATAGTTCTTATTTAGCTACTTATAGATTCCCTGAGTGTGACCTTTGGGCTGTCCTAAATTATTGCTGGTAGCGGTACATGTCAGGCAGAATAAATGCTTTATCTGTGTGCCTGATGATTTGTCTTGAACGTCTCTACACCAATAGTTTTCTACAGGGTTGCAAGGCTTTTATTATTTTCAGTAAAATCAATGAACAATCAAAAACTTTTGTTCATTTTTCCTTTATTCATTCTCAAGCAGTATGAACACTTGAATTATGAAAGGGTTTAGGGTTTATTTAATATAGTGTTTTTCTGATGAATAATCCCAAAGTATTGTTTCCCAGTGCATGGATGATTAAATTGAGTATATGGACTTTTGAGATAATTTGGATTTAGGATAAACCACATGAAGTTTATTCAAGTTGGCTGTTAATATAATGAGGCTGAAGACTAACATGAATGCTAAAGAAGTCCTCAGAAAATTTGGAAGTGGAGATATAGGTTTGTAGACCTTGTCTGAAAGACTGGCATGGGAAGAAGCTATGTTGATCTTCTTGTCATTCCTTCTCCTTCAACTCAGTCCAGTGCTTAAGAAAAATGTAAATGTTTGAGATGAGACTGATTTCCAGGAGTTGATCTTCAATGATAAGTACAAAATACTAGTGGCATTTTTTTTCTGGTTTATTGGATTGGTTGGTTGAATATTACAAGTTAAAATCAATCTCTGTTGACTTTGAACATAACTGAATTTTTAAAGTTTCAGTCTCTTTTCCCTGCAAGGTAGATTGATGCATTTTCTTACATTTAATGCTAGTCACTATTGTGGGGTACTTGCACCACCCACCCTTGGCCTGGCTAATAACAATTGTTAAGACATGTATGTCAACAGTGGCTGTGAAAGGGACATCCTAAACTGCCTGAGAGAGCCTTTGCCCAAACTGATCAATTTACAGATGAAGGCAATTATCAGACAGCTTAAACAGTAACCTGGGAATTACAATGACACTTTAGAAATGAAGAGGAACTCAGCTGGAAAAGAAGTATAAAAGAGGCATGAGAATCTGTAAAATATTTTAAGTTGTAAAATTTGTGAGGGAAAGACCTAGAAATGCAAACAGCAGTAATCAAAATCTGTTTATGCACTGCTAGAAACCTCCCAATGGCATCAGGTCCTCTGCCTTGGCCAGCTAGGGCCATCAGATGCTGTGACAAGCTTGAATCTTGGCATCTGTAGGTGAATGTGTCGTTGTGGGGCAGCACATGTGCACATAAAGCTGGAGCACCCACATCTCTCACAGCAGGTGTGTGCAAGTGGGAGAACCCATATGCCCACGAAAGGGGACATGTGTGGTCGCAGCCGACACTGCCTGTGAGAATGTGTGCACATAGTTTTGTGTGTGCACATATATGGGTGTGAGGTTACAGAATTTTGGAACTGGTTATTGAAGGGTATTTCTTAGCATTTTCGAAGTTTCTAATATGGAGGTTTATATGTTGTATTGCTGATACTGATCCTGAATGAATCACTGATTGCCTGTTAATTATGTGTCATTAATAAATCAATAAAACATTTTGATCCTGACTTGATTTAAAACACATGAACTAAGCAGTCTTTCCCTGTGACAATTTTCAGTATACTTGAATGCATCAATACTTTGATAATTTCATGGATTCACATAGTCATTGAGAAAATGCATACATATTTTTATATATATAGCATAGTTCATCAGTTAAAACCTTTATGGAAGTATCAAAAGATGTGCAATAGTCCTCTCCTTGCGTTACATTTAATTTACAAAACGAATATATATCTTAAAAAAAAAAGAAAAGAAGAAAACATGGTCACACTTTCTTGCTACCTAGTTTATGCACAGTATATCACCCTGACAACTGCTGGAATTACATTCTGTTTAATAAATTTGCAAACCCTTTGAGACAGGAGTCTTTTCTTTTTTTTTTTTTTTCTTTTTAGGAGGCTGACTAATATTGTAAGGCAAATGTAGTGCAATTTTAGGTGTTTTTACATTACAAAAAAACAGTAATAAAAATATTAATCCCAGAAATATATGCAAAGTGTGATAAGGTTTCATTCCAAATCTAGTAACTCACAAGTCAAAAGGTTAATTAAAGTCCAAATCTAATCAAGCTAGGCAGTATGGATTCTCATGCCTAATGTGAAAATTCTGTGTAGATAACAGAACTAAATCCTCCATTTGCTGTAAATGCTGATAAAGTTCACTGAGATCTTAAAATATTTCTGAAGGCAGCTCAAAACATGAGGGCAAAGCACTTAACACTTTCTCTCAGATCACCAAGTATTGGAGTAACTTTCTACTTGTTCTGTAGGACCCCTCAGAGTGTCTGATTTACATACCTGTCAGAAGGGGCAAAGTGTAGATATGTGCAATTTCCTGCTAATCCCATCCTTGTCACAAGAAATAGACATTGACTTTTATCTTTAATATATTTATTATTAATATTGGTTAGAGTTCTCGCTCTTTATTTCTTGCTACAAAGCTGTGTTACTGGTCTGTACAAACTACTCTTGTTAACATCATGATCTCTTTTTGATCACGTCAATCCTTTTTCATTGCCTTCATGTTCTCAGTCCATTTATTTCATTATTTTTCTATCTGAAAGCTGTTAATTCCTGGGATTTAGGGAGTCTTTTAGTTCTTTTACTTCCTCTGACAGTTTATTAATCTCAGAGAGGAAGCATAAGAACTGGACACGCACAGAATCTCTAAATCTGAGCTTTTTCCTCTTACTTTGGTGTTTTTAAGCATCCATTAGAATGTTGTCCAGCCTTTATTCTTTTCCTTATTTACCTAAAAGCAAATAACCATAGACCAACAAAAGTATTTTTAATTTATTTCCAAAGAACAAGGCTTGTCATTTCTTCCTACCTAGAGATGATCTAGCTGAAATACAGCTCCACATTTCTTTTCTCAGCCTAAATCAATCAATTTCCCTATTTTTTTCACAATGTAAGCAGAAGCCATGGATAGCAGAGAGCAGCTCAAAACTAACTTTGCCAAAAAAAAAAAGAAAAAAAAAAAATTATGATCTCAAACCATAGTAAAAAATTCAGCCAAAATAATTGATCTTTAAAATGTCATACAGAGAAATAACAAAAATGTGAGAAAAGCATGAGGGAAAAGAACTTAACTTTCTTAAATGCATAAGGGTTTGCTTCATAGGTTGATTGTTTCTTTACTTGCCTGTGTTGTATTTGCCTAAATTGCTATATTTGCTTAAATTGTTGTATATGTAGCAAATTTACAGTACATGGGGATAAATGAGAAAAATAATCATTAGTCTTTCTCCAGCTTCCCGAGGAATAAGAACATTTCAGTTGTACAATGTATCTTTATATTTCTATACTTTTTCAGATAAATTGATAGGGCTTAATACGGGGCATCAGACATTTTACTATCTGTAAAATATTACAGCTTTGAAAAAACGTGGTTTTGCAAACATCTTGCCACATGGCACAACATACTGTAAATTTAGCATTACCTTCCCTGATATAGCACGTCCACTGTATAAAGATGTGTGAGAACCTGGTGTGATTATCACAGCTGATACGAGATAGCAGTAGCTTGTATTTTGCCAGGGTTAATCTCCTAACAACATTTTTATAAAGGTACCTATGAGAATAGGTTGGAAATTTAAACCAGACTTCAGACTGACAACAGTAAAAATGGAAGAGGGAAAGAGTAACCTACCGTGTTAAGGATTTGACGAGAATTAGTGTTAAATGCAATTTAGAGATTCTCAGTCTTGGAGGCAGGCCCAACAAAAATATAAATTTCATTCTGCTTGGTAATCATGTTTGTGTATTTTCTGGAGCTATACGATTGCAAGCTATATGGAAAAGCAATGGGGAACTTGGCCTTTACTAAAAGTTTCAGTATTTTTTACTGCCCTAAAGAGAAGGAACTGATGAATCATTTGTTGATTAGCACTAAACACATGTTTTGAAGATTTCTTTTTTGATAGTATAATTTTAAAATAAAAGAAGCATTGTACTTTACAGATAGCTTTTGTTTCATTCTTATACCAAAAAAGATCATTGTTTTTATGCTAATCACTAACTTTTTAGTGGAGAATAAAGGAAGAGAAAGGGAAGAGAAAAGAAAGGAAGGCAACAAAGAATTCTGTCAGATGCTGACACTGGATATGTTATATTCATATATGAATGTTATATGCATATATTCATATGACATATGAATATTCAATATTTCATTGAATATATTGAAAAATATATTCAATGTTATGGTAGGAAAGTTGAATCAAACTAGGGGTAGAATTTTCTTAGGAAGTGAAAATACAGCTTGCTTAGAAGTGAGAAACTAGCTTACCTGAGAGGAAAGGGTCCAGCATTGGAAGAACCAGGTTGAACAGCACAAAACTTATTGACCAATAGAATAACTGAGTTTCTAGAGAAATTCAGACTGTCTAACTGACTGACAAAGTAACTGGACTTATGCATAAGAAGAAGAAGAAGCAGCTATTAAACATATGTACATTTCTGCCTACACTCAAGACAGAGATTCTTACGGATTTCTTATGGGTGTTAAAGATATTCCTACCCACATAGAGGAAAGCCACAAAGCACAGTTCAGATAAATTCTCATGATTTCTTAAATGTAGCTTTTATTTTCATTTAAAGTTTATAAATCTCTTATTCATATATAGTCATATGTCTTATTCTTCTCTTATTCATACATTTCATATAAATGCCTTATAAGCAACGTTTATTCTCTTCAGGGCAAAGGGTACTTTTTTTTTGTAGGGGAACTTCAGTTCCACTGTAGTACTCTTTCGCAGCACACTTGCTTTCTGCATGTTGAATGATATACTAGATGATTCCTCTAGGTCAGTAAATGAATTCTTAATATACTAGCATTTAATTCTAACTTTCCTGACAATTACAGGGTATAAAAAAATTTATAAGAAAAATGAACCCTAACAAGAATGTGTGAGAGGGCTGATACACAGTAGAAAGAACATAAGATCACAGCTGGTAGGGAGAGGGAACTACTGAATTAGCATTAAGTGATTAACTTGCAGAAGATTAAAATGACTAATATGACATGAGCAAAGAAAACATTGTTCTGTCATTTATATTGTGTCAAAATGTTCTTGATGCCTCATAGATGGTTCTTATAAAAGAAGCTTACTGACCTATGCCAAATATTATGCTCTTACATATCATTAGGATAGGAAATCAACATAAGTTTCTCTCTAATTGCTTTTGGATGAGAAACTGTGAAAATGAAGAAAATGGTATCTTTCTCAAAAGTTGACTGAATTAAACTTTTGAATCTACTGTTTCTGGTAGGGATGTGAAAAGAGCAGTTATAATATTAAGAGATTTTGTAGAATCACTCGATACTTAAGAAAGGTTACGGGATAAAATTTTCATAATATTAATTCATTGGGAACATGTAGTGTAATTCAGTGAGATAATGAAGATGATGAGAGGGTAAAGCCAAAGGGATTACTAATTTTTATAAAATAATGACCTACATTGTTCTTTATATTCATTTAGCATCCCTGCTCTGAAAGAGACAAATTGAATTTCTTACAGGAAAGCAGAATCCATTTTTAAGAGAAAAAATACCAAATACCATTTTATTTTTATGTCTTGTGATTAATTTCATACTAAATCCTGGTACCATGTTTGCAAACAATAAGAAAATGTTCCATAAATGAAATGGTGATGCTTTTGAGGGAGAAGATACTACTAAATGTTTCCTCAGGTAACTTTTATTTCTTTTTGTACTTCTGTCATTTCAGTTTAAGTTTGACTTAGCTGTAGACTATCATAGCCTGAATGAAGTCACACACCACTGAGTGCTGCTGTACCAGACATGTTAGAGCTCCAATATGAACGGGAGTCAAAGGTAGCCAAATGGTATGCTACTATTGGCATTGCCAATGCGTTTTTTTTTCAATTCCTTTGGCAGCAGAATGCAGGCTACAGTTTGCTTTCACATAGAGGGGTGTCCAATACACCTGGAATCCACTACCCTAGGGGTGGAAGCACAGCCCTACTATTTTTCATGGACTAATCCAAATTGCACTGGAAAAGGGTGATGGCCTTGAACATCTGTAATACATCGATGATATCATCGTATGGGGCAACAAGGCAGAAGAAGTGTTTGAGAAGGGAAAAAAATAATTCAGATCCTTCTGAAAGTTGATTTCACCATAAAAAGAAGCAAGGCCAAGGGACTTGCACAGGAGATTCAGTTCTTGGGAATAAAATGGCAGGATTGATGCCATCATGTCCCTATGGATGTGATCAACAAAATAGCAACTATGTCTCCACCGGCTAACAAGAAAGAAACACAAGCTTTCCTAGGCCTTATGGGATTCTGGAGAATGCAGATTTCAGGTTATAATCAGCTTGTGAGCCCTCTTATCAAGAAACCTGAGAGAAGAATTATTTTGAGTGGGGCCTTGAGCAACAACAAGTCTTTGAACAGATCGAACAGGAGATAGCTCGTGTGGTAGCTCTTGGGCCTGTCTGGACAGGACCGGCTGTGCAAAATGTACTCTCCACTGCAGCTGGGGAGCACGGTCTCACCTAGAGCATCTGGCAGAAAACATCAGGAGAAATCCAAGGTCAAAAAGGGGTATTGAGGATCAGAAGCCCACTACACTCCAACTGAAAAAGAGATACTAGCAACATATGAGGGGGTTCTAGCTGCTTCAGAAGTTGCTGGTACAGAAACATATCTCCTCTTGGCACCGTGATTGCCCGTGCTACACTGGATGTTCAAAGGAAACATCCCCTCTATGCATCATGCAACCAGTGATACATGGATTAAGTGGGTAGCATTGATCAAGCAACAAGCTCAACTGGGGAAACCCAGCTGCCCAGGAATCCTGGAAGAGATCATGGACTGGCCAGAAAGCAGAGATTTTGGAGCATTGCCTGAGGAGGTGGCTCATGCCCAAGAGGCACCACTATATAATGACTTATCAGAAGACGAAAGGCGTTATGCTTTGTTTACTGATGGATCCTCTTGTGCTGTAGGAAACCATCAGAAGTGGAAAGATGCTGTGTGGAGTCCCACATGACAAGTTGTTGAAACCACTGAAGGACAAGGTGAGTCAAGTCTGTTTGTGGAAGTGAAAACCATCCAACTAGCCCTAGAGACTGCTGAATGAGAAAAGTGGCCAGTACTGTATACTGACTCCTAGATGGTGGCTAATGCACTATGGGGGTAGCTACAGCAGTGGAAGAAGACCAATTGGCAGTGTAGGGGTAAATCCATCTGGGCTGCTGCACTGTGGCAGGACATCACTGCCTGGGTAGAAAACATGGCTCTAAAGGTACATCATGTAGATGCTCACGTGTCCAAAAGCCACGCCACTGAAGAACATCGAAACAATGACAAGGCTGTCAAAATTGAAGTAGCTCAGGTGGGCCTGGACTGGGAGCAGAAGGGTGAGGTATGTGTAGCTCGATGGGCCCACAAAACATTAGAATCATAGAATCATAGAATCGTCAAGTTTGGAAAAGACCCTTAAGATCATCAAGTCCAACCATTAACCTAAAACTGCCAAGTCCATCACTATACCATGTCCCTAAAGCACCATGTCTACCCGCCTTTTAAATACCTCCAGGGATGGGGACTCAACCACTTCCCTGGGCAGCATGTTCCAATGCCAGACTACCCTTTAGGTGAAGAAGTTTTTCCTAATATCCAACCTAAACTTCCCCTGGCGCAGCTTGAGGCCATTTCCTCTCGTCCTATCACTTGTTACTTGGGAGAAGAGACTGACACCCACCTCGCTACAACCTCCTTGCAGGTAGTTGTAGAGAGCAATAAGGTCGCCCCTCAGCCTCCTCTTCTCCAGACTAAACAACCCCAGCTCCCTCAGCCTCTCCTCATAAGACTTGTGCTCTAGACCCTTCACCAGCTTTGTTGCCCTTCTTTGGACACGCTCTAGTACCTCCATGTCCTTTTTGTTGTGAGGGGCCCAAAACTGAACACAGTACTCGAGGTGCAGCCTTACCAGTGCCGAGGACAGGGGCACTATCACCTCCGTGGTCCTGCTGGCCACACTATTCCTGATACAAGCCAGGATGCCATTGGCCTTCTTGGCCACCTGGGCACACTGCTGGCTCATATTCAGCCAGCTGTCAACCAGCACCCCCAGGTCCTTTTCTGCCAGACAGCCGAGCCCAATTGTATGAGATTCAACACGGCTAAGTGCCGGGTCTTGTGCTTCAGTCTCAACAACCCCATGCAACGCTACAGGCTTGGGGAGGAGTGGCTGGAGAGCTGCCTGGCAGAAAAGGACCTGGGGGTGTTGGTTGACAGCCGCCTGAACATGAGGCAGCAGTGTGCTCAGGTGGCCAAGAAGGCCAATGGCATCCTGGCTTGTATCAGGAATAGTGTGACCAGCAGGTCCAGGGAGGTGATAGTGCCCCTGTACTCGGCACTGGTAAGGCCGCACCTCGAGTACTGTGTTCAGTTTTGGGCCCCTCACTCCAAGAAGGACATGGAGGTACTAGAGCGTGTCCAAAGAAGGGCAACAAAGCTGGTGAAGGGTCTAGAGAACAAGACTGATGAGGAGCGGCTGAGGGATCTGGGGTTGTTTAGTATGGAGAAAAAGAGGCTGAGGTGAGACCTTATTGCTCTCTACAACTACCTGCAAGGAAGTTGTAGCGAGGTGGGTGTCAGTCTCTTCTCCCAAGTAAAAAGCGATAGGACAAGAGGAAATGGGCTCAAGTTGTGTCAGGGGAGATTTATATTAGATACTAGGAAAATTTCTCCACCGAAAGGGTAGTCAGGCACTGGAACAGTCTGCCCTGGGAAGTGGTTGAGTCCCCATCCCTGGAGGTATTTAAAAGACGTGTAGCTGTGTTGGTTAGGGACATGGTTTAGTGATGGACTTGGCAGTTTTAGGTTAATGGTTGGACTTGATGATCTTAAAGGTCTTTTACAACCTAAACAATTCTATGTTTTTATGATTCTCCTGTCCTGAGCAGCCATCTTGACAGCTGAGGCCTAAATCATAGCCTGTGTTTATGGACATTTGGAGGAGTGGAGCAAGCCCATGGAATGGGAGAATAATATCCATGTGTTGAAGGACAGGGCATAGTAATCAATGAGAATGTATAAATCTGTATTTTGGGTATAAAGATGGTTTAAGTATGTAGTATAAGTTGTAACTGTGTGGGTAAGAAGGGATTTCAGTAATGAGAATTAAATGCAATGGGATGGTTAGAAGATATATGTATGCATTAAATTTTGTGGGACCTGAGCATGACATAAATAGTATGGAATAAGGGGTGGAGATTGTATTGGGTCTCGCTGAGATGGAGTTAATTTTCCCTATAGCAGCCCTCATAGTGCTGTGCTTTGTATTGGTAGCTAGAAAGGTGAGAAAGGTGTTGATAATACACCAGTGTTTTGGTTACTCCTGAGCAGTGCTCGCACAACATCAAGGCTGTCTCTCCAACATTCCTCCCCACCACACCCCCAAAAGCCAGTAGGCTGGAGGTGGGCAAGCTCTTGGGAGGGGACATAGCCAGGACAGCTGACCCAAACTGACCAAAGGGGTATTCCATACCATATGATGTCTGCTCAGCAATAAAAGCTAAGAGAGAGGAGGAGCAACTTGCTACGTGTACTGAAGCTCTGCTTCCTGGAAAGTGGCTGAACGTCGCCTGCTGATGGGAAGTAGAGAATAAATCTTTTGTTTTGCTTTGCCTCTGCACATGGCCTTTGCTTTTGCTTTATTAAACTGCCTTTATCTTGACCCATGAGGTTTTTTCCATCTTGTTTTCTCCCCCCATGTCCTGCTGAGGAGAGAAGTGATAGAGTGGCTTGGTGGGCACCTGGCATCCAGCCAAGGTCAACCCACCACAACTGATAATGATCTTTTTATGTATGTTATTGTCCTTTTAAACCTCTGTTGCATCAAACACACTTGTGCATGTATGCAGGTTCACGACAGTGTATCATGCTCTGATCCTTCCCAGTTAAACAGTGTTAGAGGCACCACTGAATGCACTAGAACAATAACATTCTCATTATCTGCTGAGAAAACAAATCTGTATGATACATAAAATTTGTATGATTCATAAATACTGTGGTTCGCACCAAATGAGGACTCTATACTAAACCCAACAAAGGCTTGTCAGAACCCTCTATAATCAAAGGAGGAGAAATACAAGTTATCATGCTTCAGTCCACAGCTATAAAATTCTGCCAAAAGATAAATAATGTTTTGCAAACAGCTGCAGAAATACTCGATATATGTCATAGTGATTAAGAGGATAACTGTCTGAATGACCTGAATTGTCTCAATACTGTTCCACACATAATCTTGAGATAAATTTGAGAAAGCCTAGGATCAGTGATTACTAACATGAGAAAGAATTTATTTTAATTTCCTGCTTAGTACAGGCTGCACAATTTTGACAAGTGATTCTAACATCAGTTCCATGACCCTGGAAGAGAAATAGGTACTGCATTACACAGACATTAAATCTGGATTCAGTAAACGAATATTATGAGAAATCCAGTATATCCCCAGCAAAACTGTTTCATTAATTAACAGCACTGATGTGGAAAACCCAAACCTCATTGTCTCACTTCTCATCAAGCATGCATTTTTTTTTTTTACCCTAACTTCACCTTCCAGCTGGTTTTTAAACATTTTTTGTTTCATCAGAATACTAAAGAAATGCAGTTTCTTCTTGTCACCTGTGGTGTGTTGACCCCAGCTAGCAGCTGAACGCCCATCCAGTACTTTGCTCACTCCCCTCCAGAGAGATTGGGGGGAGAATCAGAAGCAAAAAAGTGGGCTGAGATAAAGACAGCTTAATAATTGAAGGTAAAAAAAAAAAAAAAGTTAGGCACAAGCAGTCATTTGCCACTTCTCACCAGCAAACTGATGCCTAGTCAGTTCCTGAGTAACAACTACTTTGGAAAAACTCCCCCTCATCACCCTAAACTTGACACAGTTTTATTGTTCAGTATGGTGTTATATGGCATGGACTATCCCTTTGGTTAGTTTGGGTCAGCTGTCCTTGCTGTGACCCCTCCCAACATCTTGCACACCCCCAGCATACTTGCTGTGGGGGCAGAGTGAGAAACAGGTCACAGATCTAAAACACACACCATACAGACTGCTATGAAGAAAATTAGCTCCATACCAGCCAGATACAGTACACACCTCTCAAAATTTCTCTTTGCTGAACTAATTGAACTGACCATGTAGGAGGTTAGGATAGATGGTAGGTTGTGGCTGCTGAAGAAGACATTCTCCTTTTTCCATCCAGTTGCAGTTTTACTGAATAGCCCTACTGGGTCAACCCTATAAACCATTCCTCAACACTTTCTGTAATTTCACTAGGGAGAATTATACTGGACAGTCAGTGATTTGTCCCTTCAAGTGTTCTTGCAGCATGCTACACTAATTATTATACTGAGTATGAAGATGCCCCTGTATGTCTCATTGATTTGGTTTGTTGCAAGAGAAAGCAAAAAAAAATACCAAACTTCTGCTTTTTCTATGCTGCTCTGACTTCACAGTAAGTTGCTCAGTAATTTGCTTAAATATAATCTATTAATATTACATTAAATACGTTAAACTGATATTTGTGCATATTCTCCCTGAAAAATGGCTTTTAAAATGAGTACATTAGTTCACATATGCATGCGTATGTAAATTTATATATACATAAATATATAGGATAATTACACAACCCCTGTTCACTGCTATTTTTAGGCTTTCCACATCATGTAATTGATAAACGTTGGCAAATTACTAGTGGAAAAATCAAAACAAGAAAATGAAAGACATTTTAAAATCAATTTACTAATCAGATCATAGACAGTTAAAATATTTTATCAGTACTTGTGAACAGAAAAACAGCTGTTTCAAAACTTTTGCTTTAGCATTAGATGTTTGCAGTGTATTACTCAGTCTTTAATATCTATTCTGACTGTTCTCTAATTTATTTAGTTGTTTTTTGCCTAAGCTGTTCCAGAGTTGATAGACGGTCCTCTGATGAGCAATTTGAGAGTCTGCCAAATCAAGACATGACTTAGCCAATGTTATCTTTCATAAAATTATTTACCATATCATGGCTTTAATAAGATTAAGGAATTCAATATAACTGATTTACATTTCCATGTCCAGGTTTTATTTTGTTGAGAATGGCGTTTGAGAAAGAAGGAACAGATAAGAAAGAAGAGAGAAAATGGAGAGTTATCAGATAGTCTGACATTTACCATAGAAACTGGAGAGTCTTTACAAAAAATAATATTAATAATCATACCTGTATGTCAATGTAGAAAATGGTGGTTTATGCAAGTAAATTAATAACAGTTATGCTTTTAATTGTGTGAAAAAGTAAAACTCCTGTATACTAAAAATGTACCTGAGGCTTTCCAGTATTATATAGATAAAAAAGTACTAATAAAGAAGAAAACTGAAAAACAGTTAATTTATTTTTTATGATTTTTTTAAGAGTAAGTAAAAACTAAATGTTGTGAATTTAACTTACTTCATATTGATGAGGAAGGCTGCTGGTAAATCAAAATGGTTAATATCAACAAAGAAAATCAGAAAAAATTAGTGGTTTTGAGTGGTTTTGGTCATTAACTTAGAAAAAAGTTCCATCTAGATAGACATTCCTGAATTTGTGTTTGCATGGATAGCTTAAAATAATGCTTTTCCTGTGTGCAAAGATCTTAGAAATAGTTCTGTGCTGAAGGTAGACTATATTTTCTGTGTAGTCATTAAAAAAGGAAAGGCATTCTTGAGTTTGACTAGGATCTTAATAGGCCAGCATCTTTGAGAGATCACAAAGGTCTTAAAATTGAGGGATCACACTGAGGTGCAGAAATGGGATCAGCTGTAATCTCTGCCACAGGCTTCTGATATGATTTTGAAAGAGTCACTCAGGGTACCTGCACACTACACATTGCTAATTAGCTGTAACACAGTGTTACACTGTATAGCTGTATTAGCTAACACCTCTGCATAGCAGTACTTCGTGTTATGTGAATGCATCCAGCAACGAATTTACCATGATTAAGGCCATGCTCCTGCACCACTTTTACAGTAATAGTCACACAACTACACATCTTTCTTCTTCCTCATTTCTTCTCTGCTCCTCATTTAAGCAGCGTTCTCATCAGCTAACGTGTAGCTAACTTTTAACTAACCTGTCACTGACAGAGCACTGTATTGCAAGATGTAGACAGAATTAGTCCCTCTGTTCCTTAACTATAACAGTGGGAACACACAGACTTTCTTATTCTTCTCTCTTTCTGTCTTTTTTATCCTCACTGTAAATTGTTTGAACTTTAATTTCTGCAAATTTGTTCTTTTTCTCTTTTTCTTTTTCTTTTTCTTTTTCTTTTTCTTTTTCTTTTTCTTTTTCTTTTTCTTTTTCTTTTTCTTTTTCTTTTTCTTTTTCTTTTTCTTTTTCTTTTTCTTTTTCTTTCTTTTATCTTTTTCTTTTTTCTTTTTCTTTCTCTTTCTCTTTCTCTTTCTCTTTCTCTTTCTCTCTCTTTCTCTTTCTCTTTCTCTTTCTCTTTTTCTTTTTTCTTTTTTTCTTTTTTCTTTTTCGTTTTCTTCCTTTCTTTATCTTTTTATCTTTATTTTTATTTTTATTTATTTTTATTTTTCCCCCCTCTCTCCTTTTTCTTCTATTTGATTCTTTCACTCCCTCTTTTTTTGTGACTGTATTCTAGCTTTTCAGCAGAGAAAATACATATCACCAAGCTTTAAGAGCTAGAGTGGGATTCAGCTACTTGCTTACAGCTGTAAGAGTGGTTTAAGCCAATAGGCTGTCTAGATAGCTAATCAAGACAAATAAACATCTTCAGAAGGTGAATTTTCCCAACATTAATATTCTCAGTCTGTAGTAGATGGGTAAATTCTACTTAGATACATGCCGCTGTTAACAACAGGAACCTAGAACCTTATTTTTAAATAGATGCCTTATTTTTAGACATTTTTCTGGAGGGTCAAACCAACTATGACATGATTCCATCAGATTGAGGAAGAATACTGAAAAACTGAGTCTTGAATCAAATTTGATAGGAATAAATCTAGTAAGTTTGATTTGAGACAGGAAAAAAGAGATAATTGGAATAATTTTAAGAAAGGACTTTTTACCTATACAGGTATCTATAAACTGTGTAGTTTCACCATAAGCACCTGCAAATTGTTGCCATAAATATCTTCAAAGGGCTAGCAGAGCATCAGATGATTTAGGTCACAATAGACTGAAATAAAATACATACAATATTAATAGGACAGCACAGAATTGGCAGCCACAAAAGAGTGTGGAAACCACCTTGTCAAAGCCACCAACATTCCTTGACTTGTCTGTGTTATTTTAATGAATAATCAGTAGACACATCTGAGAATGTAATTTGTGAGTGCCTGATTTAAAACTAGCAGAATACCACCCCTGTTCCAGCCAAAAACAAGTCCACTTTTCCACAGATAGTTTTTCACAGATTTGACACTTGGGGTTCCTAATGGACAGTTCCCTTACACCATCAGAAAATACAGAATGCTGTTCTACATCCACAAGACGGCTGCATCTTCGTGCCCAGGGCTTTTAGCATGGCTTCTTTATACAGTGAGAGAAATCTGGTATGGGAATTAATGGATCCAGTCCATTAATACATGGCTCTGTGGCTAGTGTCATCATCACAATTTTGGATTTTTCCACAATGGGATGGCCTACATGGTGCCAGGCTTGCTGGCATCCGATGGGATTCACCTTTCTCAAAGGGGGAAGAGGGTCTTTGCTCAGGAGCTTGCAGGGCTCATTGACACGGCTTTAAACTAGATTTGAAGGGGGAGGGGGTTGATATCAGGTTTGCCTGTGATAAGGGGTGGGATGACATGCCATGATTAGAGGGATGAGGCACTACCAGGGGACGGGGTACTAGCAGGGGCCCTCAGCCTGTTGGTCTGAGGCATGCTGGAGACACTGCAGTACAGTCAAAGTTTTAGGGGCATGAGCAGGGGGCTCTTGAGGTAATAGGACCCAACAGGGAAATATCGGATAAATTCCTCAAGGGAACCAAAGAGTGTTCTTCCAAGAAGGGGACGCGGATGATAGCCCAGCTGAAGTGCCTCTACATCAATGCACACAACATGAACAGCAAACAGGAAGAGCTGGAAGCTACCGGGCTGCTAGAAAGTTATGACCTAATTGCCATCACTGAAACTTGGTGGGATGAATCCCATGACTGGAGTTCAGCTATTGAAGGCTACAGGCGGTTCAGAAGAGGCAGGTGAGGTAGGAGGGGCAGAGGCGTTGCCCTCTACATCAAGAAATGGATGAAATGTGAAGAACTGTCCCTGAAGAATAGCCATGATCAGGTTGAAAGCTTATGGCTAAGAATTAGAGACCAAGGCAACAAAGGGAACCTCGTAGTTGGTGTCTACTACAGGCTGCCTGATCACGGGGAGCCTATTGACGAAGCCTTTTTTCTCCAACTACAGGAAGCTTTGTGCTCACAGGCTCTTGTCCTGCTGGGGGATTTCAACCACCCTGACATCTGCTGGGAAAGTAACACGGCAGGGGGTCGGCAATCCAGGAGACTCCTGGAGTGCATGGAGGGCAATTTCTTAAGCCAGGAATAGATAGCCCTACCAGAGGAGATGCAGTACTGGACCTGGTGGTCATCAATGTAAGTGAGCTCATTGGTGAAGTCAGGATTGGAGGCAGCCTCGGCTGCAGTGATCACGCACTGGTAGAGTTCACGGTCCGGAGAGGTAAGGGTCAGGTGAAGAGTATAGTCAGGACCCTGAATTTTAGGGAAGCAAACTTTCAGCTTTTCAAGGAGTTAATCAACAGGACCCCCTGGGAAACTGCCCTCAGGGACAAGGGAGCAGAACAGAGCTGACAGATCTTTAAGGATGCTTTCAACAAAGCACAAGAGCTCTCGATCCCCAGGTGCAAGAAATCAGGCAAGGCAGGGAAAAGGCTGGCATGGCTGAGTCATGACCTGTTGGTCAAACTAAAGGGCAAGAAGAGAATGCACAGGCAGTGGAAGCAGGCTCTGGTATCTTGGGAAGAGTACAGGGACACTGCCCGGTTGTGTAAGGATGGGGTCAGGAAGGCCAAGGCTCGGCTGGAGCTGAACCTGGCGAGGGATGCAAAGAATAATAAGAAGGGCTTCTACAAGTACGTCAACCAGAAAAGGAAGGTTAAAGAAAGTGTACCCCCTCTGATGAGCAAAACTGGCAAGCTGGTAACACCACACAAGGAGAAGGCTGAGGTACTCAACAACCTCTTTGCCTTGGTCTTCACTGGCAACCTCTCTCCTCACACGTCCCGAGTCAATGGGCCATTTGAGGGGGATCAGGGGGGCAAAGGTCCTCCCACTGTAAGTGAAGATCAGGTTCGTGACCACCTGAGGAATCTGAACATACATAACTCTATGGGTCCTGATGAGCTGCATCCCAGAGTCCTGAGGGAATTGGCTGATGTAGTTGCCAAGCCACTCTCCATGATATTCAAAAAGTCATGGCAGTCAGGTGAAGTCCCTGGGGACTGGAAAAAGGGAAACATTGTACCCATTTTTAAAAAGGGTAAAAAGGAGGACCCTGTGAACTATCGACCTGTCAGCCTCACCTCTGTGTCTGGGAAGATCATGGAACAGATCCTCCTAGAAGCTATGCTAAGGCACATGGAGGACAGGGAAGTGATTTGAGACAGCCAGCACGCCTTCACGAAGGGCAAGTCCTGCCTGATCAACCTAGTGGCCTTCTATGAAGGAGTGACTGCATCAGCGGATGAGGGAAGAGCTATTGATGTCATCAATGTGGACTTCTGTAAGGCCTTTGACACAGTCCCCCACAATATCCTTCTCTCTAAATCAGAGGGATATGGATTTGATGGGCGGACTGTTCGGTGGATAGCAAACTGGCTGGATGCTTGCATCCACAGGGTAGTGGTCAATGGCTCGATGTCCAGATGGAGAACAGCAACCAGTGGTGTCCCTCAGGGGTCCGTACTGGGGCCAGTGCTTTTTAATATCTTGACATAATAATTTTTAATATCTCGACAATATCAATGACATAGACAGCAGGATCAAGTGCACCCTCAGCAAGTTTGCAGATGACACCAAGCTGAGTGGTGCAGTTGACATGCCTGAGGGATGGGGTGCCATCCAGAGGGACTTGGACAAGATCAAGAAGTGGCCCATGTGAACCTCATGAGGTTCAACAAGGCCAAGTGCAAGGTCCTGCACCTGGGTGGGGGCAATCCCTGGTATCAGTACAGGCTGGGGAATGAAGGGATTGAGCGCAGCCCTGCCGAGAATGACTTAGGGGTACTGATAGATGAAAAGCTGGACATGAGCCTGCAATGTGCTCTCACAGCCCAGAAAGCCAACCGTATCCTGGGCTGCATCAAAAGAAGTGTGGCCAGCAGGTTGAGGGAGGTGATTCTGCCCCTCTACTCTGCTCTAGCGAAACCCCACCTGGAGTACTGCATCCAGCTCTGGAGTCCTCAGCACAGGAAGGACATGGACCTGTTGGAGCAGGTCCAGAGGAGGGCCACAAAAATGATGAGAGGGGTGGAATACCTCTACTATAAGGAAAGGCTGAGAGAGTTGGGGTTTTTTAGCCTGGAGAAGAGAAGGCTGCAGGGAGACGTTATGGCAGCCTTTCAATACCTAAAGGGGGGCCTACAAGAAAGATGGGGAATAGTCTTTTTAGCAAGGTCTGCTGTGACAGGAGAAGGGGCAATGGTTTTTAAACTAAAGGAGGGTAGATATAGACTAGATACAAGGAAAACAAAAATTCATGATGAGGGTGGTGAAACACTAGAATGGGTTGCCCAGAGAGGTGGTTGATGCCCCATCCTTGGACATATTCAACGACAGGCTGGATGGGGCTCTGAGCAACCTGATCTAGTGGAAGCTGTCCCTGTCCATTGCAGGGGGGATGGACTAGATGATCTTTAAAGGTCCCTTCCATCCCAAAGCATTCTATGATTCTATGATTAGTTCTCTTTTCTTATGTAACATGACATTGTCCCCTCCCTCAGAGAAAATATCAGAAATTTTATATTATTCATTGTAAGCAAACATATTTCTGGGATGGATATTTCTTCAATAACCACTTCACTTTTGTAAGAAGGTCTGACGAAGCTATATGTTTTTCTGGTAGCCCAGGTATTTCCTTGAGCTGTACCTCACAATTACAGCTCCAACAATATTAAGGAAATGAATTCCTGTGTAACCACAGCAGTGCAGTTAAATGTAAATTAACCTCACAAGTTTTGCTTTTTATTGTTAGAAGGAAACACAGGAAGAGTAATGTCTCTGACAGATCTATGGCAACTGAGCATTATTTTGATACCAGGGACACCTATGGGAACATTTCATTTGGGAAAAAATACATATGCGTGCATGTGAATATATCTACACTGAAACATTATGCCAGTAGTTGAACACATATTTACATTTCCAAGTAAATTTATGTATATATATAAATATATATGTATAATATATATTTGAATTAGCTACAAACTCATCTAAATGTCATTTCTTCATAACCTGTTATTTCAGTTTATTTCACATTCCTTGAGTATATGGAAAATTAATGTTAATAATAATTACTGATAGGAGATCTACTTAGTAATTCAGAACATCCATGCCAATTATCTTATTACTATGTTATTATATTACTTTATTACATTATTGTCAATTACTGCAATTATATTACTGAGCAGAGCTGATGTTGCTCAGAGGAATTTCAAAGAATTTAGTTTAACATAGCAACATTTATTATTAGCACATTAATAGATAGTTTTATGTCAGGATTAAAACATACAGTTTTATATATAAGTGTCTGAAGAAAATAATTAAATATTTAAGCATGCTTTTTCATGATAAAGAATGTATGACACTGTTTTCAGAAACAGAAGGGTAGAGTATTGCTACAGGATTTGTTAATTATTCCAAACAGTTTCTAATGCTTGTGACTCCTAGTTACTAGTTACTGGTGAAATTTAAAGTTTTTGAGGGCTGTCTTGTGCACATCCTTGGCACCCACACTCTGAATTTATCTAACAGTAAGAGCAGGTGGCTTTTGTAAGCTCCTGTGAGCTCAGGGTGGATATTTGCCTCTGAAATTGGTATTACCTCTTGTGGTTTTCTTCATGCTTCAGCTTTGGAGTATTTTTGGCCACTGTAACTGAAGCAGGTAAGAGAGACTGACATGCCGTCATTCTTCTGTACCAATCTCAGATTAATTCTGAAGTGCAGTGAAAGTTTGGCTATTAGAATGATCGGGAAAAAAGACAACTTATTTTTTTTGAAGGATGCTAAAAGAAATTCATTTATCTAGCTTAGGAAAAGAAGATCAAGGGTAGGTACAGTTCAATTCCTTAGGAATTCTCCAGGAAGAAAACCAGAAAGAATGAAAAATCTCATGAGATAAATATGTATTGTATTTCATACTTATCAGGATGAAATTTAAGATTGAATCTGGAAGATGTTTCACCACTAAGGTGAAACTTTAGGACTTTATTCTGACAGGAACAGAAGGAATGAAAACACTGCAGGAACGGGTTTCATCTGTAAAAGAGATGATATGTAAATATTTGCTGCCATAGCAGAGAAATGGGCTTGGTATGCTCTACTGTCTCTAGATTTGATCTCCTTCAGTTACACTAATGCAATGCTTTCAATTTCATAGAATCATAGAATCATAGAATTGTTAAGGTTGGAAAAGACCCTTAAGATCATCAAGTCCAACCGTTAACCTAGCACTGCCAAGTCCATCTATACCATGTCCTCGAGCACCACATCTATCTGTCCTTTAAATACGTCTGGGGATGGAGACTCAACCACTTCCCTGGGCAGCATGTTCCAATGCTTGACAACCCTTTAGGTGAAGAAGTTTTTCCTAATATCTAACCTAAACTTCCCCTGGCGCAGCTTGAGGCCATTTCCTCTCATCCTATCACTCGTTACTTGGGAGAAGAGACCGACCCCCACCTCACTACAAACTCCTTTCAGGTAGTTCTAGAGAGCAATCAGGTCTTCTCTCAGCCTCCTCTTCTCCACACTAAACAACCCCAGATCCCTCAGCTGCTCCTCATAAGACTTGTTCTCTAGACCCCTCACCAGCTTTGTTGCCCTTCTTTGGACACGCTCCAGCACCTCGATGTCCTTTTTGTTGTGAGGGGCCCAAAACTGAACACAGTACTCGAGGTGCGGCCTCACCAGTGCCAAGGACAGGGGCACTATCACCTCCTTGGTCCTGCTGGCCACACTATTCCTGATACAAGCCAGGATGCTCTTGGCCTTCTTGGCCACCTGAGCACACTACTGGCTCCTGTTAAGGTGGCTGTCAACCAACACCCCCAGGTCCTTTTCTGCCAGGCAGCTCTCCAGCCACTCTTCCCCAAGCCTGTCACATTGCATGGGGTTGTTGTGACCCAAGTGCAGCACCCAGCACTTAGCCTTGTTGAACCTCATACAGTTGGCCCCAGCCCAACGATCCAGCCTGTCTAGGTCCCTCTGTAGGGCCTTCCTGCCCTCCAGCAGATGGACACTTCCACCCAACTTGGTGTCACCTGCAAACTTACTGAGGGTGCACTCAATCCCCTCATCCAGATCGTCAATGAAGAGGTTGAACAGGACCGGCCCCAACACTGAGCCCTGGGGAACACCACTCGTGACCGGCCGCCAACTGGATTTGACTCCATGCACCACCATTCTCTTGGCTCGGCCGTCCAGCCAGTTTTTAACCCAGCGTAGAGTGCACCCACCCAAGCCATGAGCAGCCAGCTTCTCCAGGAGAATGATGTGGGAGGCTGTGTCAAAGGCCTTACTAAAGTCCAAGTAGACAACATCCACAGCCTTCCCTTCATCCACTAAGCCGGTCACCTTGTCATAGACGGAGACCAGGTTAGTGAAGCAGGACATCCCTTTCATAAACTCATGCTGGGTGGGCCTGATCCCTCGGTTGTCCTGCGCTTGCTGCATAATGGCGCTCAATATGATTTGTTTCATTACGTTCCCCGGCACTGAGGTCAGGCTGACAGGCCTGTAGTTCCACGGATCCTCCTTCTGACCCTTCTTGTAGAGGGGCGTCACGTTTGCTAGCTTCCAGTCATGTGGGACCTCCCCGGTTGACCAGGACTGCTGATAAATAATGGAGAGTGACTTGGCCAGCTCCTCTGCCAGCTCCCTCAGGATGCTCGGGTGGATCCCATCTGGGCCCATGGACTTGTGGGCATCCAGGTGGAGGAGCAAGTCAGTCACTGCCACCTCTTCAACAACTGGCACTTCACTCTGCATCCTATCTCCATCTCCCAGCTCAGGGGCCTGAAAAACCCGAGGATAACTAGCTTGACTATTAAAAACTGAGGCAAAGAAGGCATTAAGTACCTCTGCCTTCTCCTTATCCTTAGTGGCAAGGTTACCTTCTGCATCCAACAAAGGAGGGAGATTCTCCATGGCCCTCCTTTTGTCACTGCTGCCTGCTCCTGCGCCTTTGAGATTTCCTCCTTGAATAATGTCCAGCCTTCCTGGACTCCTTTGCCCTTCAGGACTGCCTCCCAAGGGACTCTCTTAACCAGACTCCTGAACAGCTCAAAGTTTGCCCTTCTAAAGTTCAGGGTAGCGGTCTTGCTGACCCCCTTCCTTACTTCTCCTAGAATTGAAAACTCTATCATTTCATGGTTGCTGAACCCAAGACAGTCTCCGACCACCACATCACCCACCAGGCCTTCTCTGTTCGTAAACAAAAATTTCAGTGGATTTTTTTCTTATTTATGGCAGCAAAAGGTAAATTCATGTGCAATATTCTTCTTGTGCTTGTACAAGCACAAGGAAAGATACTAATGCAGGTTCTCTTTCCTCTTCCAACTTGCCTACCCCACTATCAGGCTTCCTTCCCTGACAGTTTTAGAAATAATATATTTTTATGTCTTGACCTGAGCAATTATGTAGAATACTTGGACTGGTAAAATACTGATGTTTAAACAATGGCACTGCCATAATTACTGGAGCATGAATGGGAAGATTACACTTCTCATCTGCTCACTTATAAATTAAACAAAATTCTAGAAGTTACGAAAAAAATATAGCCATGAACCAAATCTTTTCATTATTTTATGAAACCTAATTATTTTATTTTATGAAAAATAGCTGTATGGCTCAACTTTTTACCTCTAGCAATGCCACTTTCTGCGCTGGAGTCAGGTATTGTACTTCCGCAGTGTAAGAATTATCTAAAGCCAAGAATAATAACCACTCAAGCTAGTTTTTTGGTAGCTGTTTCTTTGTATTTTACCAATGATGTTCCTAACTAAGGAAGTTTCTGAAACACTAAGATGTAAATGTGAATTGACAAGAACAAAAGAACATTTTGGAAACAGAACAGCCAAAAGCTTGTTTTCCCATATTTAATTGAAATAGAGTACAGGTAAACAAGAAGTACATCAGAAAAAAAAAAAACAACCAACCAACCAACCAAAACCCAAAAGCACACACTGTAAAGACTGAGTACTTTAAAAAATAGCTGGAAGGGGAAACAACAGATAAACAAGGAAAAGGGAAAGGAGGTAGAGGGGGAAGACCCTGAAACCTTAGATCTTTAAAATCTTCATGTCAGTCTAAGTTTTTCAGAGCTTGAGGTAAGGAAAATTTGCACAGCACCTTTTATTTTCCTTCAGGTGCAATCACATTTGCATTTAGCCACAAAGTGTAGATACGTGTGGCCTGTAACCTGCACTGATCTGCAGTGTGTGATTCTGATGTACAGCCTCCAGCAACTATCCTGAGTAAACATGTATGTACAGACAACCTTTCTCCAAATACCTGTGGACTCTTAGATGACATGACTGCAGTGAAGTTTGGTTCCTGAAGCAGAATGATAAAAAAAGAAAAGGAAGGGAATTATTTCAGTTGCTGAGATGCACTAATGTGGAATGTCATAGAGGAATGAATTGTAACTCAATACAGTAAACTGTTTAAGCCTAGGGTATGACATGAAGCAGGCTCTGTTGTCCTGGTCCAACATATCATTTAAACAGCTTTATCTGGGAGCATAAATGCCTACCTTATAAACTATGCAAATTAGATAAGACAAATTTATTATACCCACATTCATGCACAGACCCACAGACTGACTAAATGTGGCATTTATTTGATTTAGCTAAACATAGAATTAGTTCTCAGTCAATAAAAAAAGATTAGACTCATAATTCTTTTCTAAACACTGATTTACTTTTTCCTACAAATTGTCTTGACAAGCTTACCTAGAACTTCACAGAGAAATCAGTACCTGCTCTTTAAAGTCATCTTATTCTCTCCTCCACTCTCAGTGTTTGGCCTTCTTGTAAAATGATGCACTCCTGGCAAGATTTCTCTGGGAAGGCTAGTTCATGACCTGTATTTGAGAAAGGTAGTTCTCTGGCAATCAGCACAGATTGCTCATTGTTTCTCTGCTCCTAGATTCAGGTCTTGCATTCTCTGAGGTTTCCAAGATATAATGTGCCATGTTTGGAGGGTCAAGCAGTAAGGTCCTAATATGCTAGAATACTGAAAAACAGGCTGGAGCACAAAACAAATGAAGCAGCTGCAATTTTCAAGGAGCTATTGATTTTCCACTGAGCAAGTGATTTGCCACTACATTTTGTTGTATGGTTTCCTTTAGCTAGTACATGTGGGCTATATTCACTGGTGGGTGAAACTTCAGAACAGATTTTATTTTATTCAAACTGTTAATCCATCTTTCTACTAACAATAAACAGAACAGATGCTTGATACCTCAATATCATGCAATAAGAATATCTGGTAGAAATGTAGGATCTGTAAACCTCATGATACACACATTTAACAACAAAGTGATAATCTTTTCCTTTTTAAAATGTAATTTTAAAACTAAAATTATATTTAAAGTATTTGGACATGTATCAATCAGGAGGTTAATAAATAAAAACCTTTAAAAACAACAGAATTTAAGCAAACATTTGGGATACATTTCAGGCTTACAAGCAGTAAAGTTATTCTGTGTCCTTCCATTAGAGATATTTTAACCACTGGGAAAGATATTATAGGAACAATCAATTTTTTGATTAAGAAAATCAAATACAAACTGCTTTTCTTTACTATCCTTATTGAGCTAGGACATGCTGGATGTTGAAAGTAACACAAGAACAGTGCCTCACACTATGTTCTGCCTTATGAATATGAATTACACTTTCTTGGGCTTCTTGTTCTATATATCTACAATGACACAACTTAAAGAAGCCTATAAAAGGTATTCTTTCTTGAGGACTACACAGGGCAAAAAAACACAAACCCCACCTGGTCTTGGCTCAAAATATCTAAGTTAAGTGGCAGTTACTGTGGATGAGGGATGAGAAAAAAAACCTTAGAAAAAAGTGTTAAGAGGAAGAGGCATGAAGTAAACCAGAGCTGTTGATAATCCATTTGATAAAATCCTTGATTTCACTGATATTTTCCCATACTGATTTACTTCTGATTTTGAAACAGGTTTTTGCTCTGGTCTCATCAATATTTAAGCATATTAAACATGTCCTTATTCCTAGTTCTAAGATAATCTAGATGTATTACTCCTACAGGTAAGGCAAATTGAATTTTCTTTTTGATGAAGCAGCTGTCCATCAAGAAAAGCTGTTTTATCTAAAACTTCCTTTTTTGCAGGCATATGTCAAATTTTGACAACATGATTTCCAGGAAAAAATTACATGATATATAGTTCATAGATTATATGAACAAAATCAAAATATTTTACCCCAATGTTATCAGAACTTTTCACTGCAATTTATTTTCCAATTCTTATTATATTACTTATAACTATATAAATATAATATTATATTATATTACTTATAAACTTATATTACACTACATTTAACACAATAAGGACATTAGAGATTTTGAAACAACATTAGAATACACTGTCATCTCTTCTGAAATAAAGTTTTTTTCTGTGCTGCTAACATAGACAAAAGACAAAGCAGAAAATACTGTAATTTTCTGAGATTAAATTAAAGAAAAACTTATTTCAGGCCATTATTACTTGAACTTTTACTCATATTTGAGCAAATTTAGAGGCAAAATTGGCATCTGAAAGGTTTTTTTCCTTCCATAAGTCTACTCTGGCATTCTGAGAAATAGATGGGTGTATATGTAGAGAGGGAGAGGGACAGGGGAGTGGATATCATGAGGTACAAACAGAAGGAAAGGACAGAAAGGAACTTTGGGGATTGCAGAAAAGGGTAAATATCCTTATACACCAGAGAGGAGGGGTAAAAGAGATTGGAAAGAAATCTTTCCTACATTAAATATCTTACTATCTCCTTAGACCTCTTTATCTCTCTTCTATTCATTTCCCCTTTTCTTGACTTGGTATAACTCTCAGATCCTCAGCTAAGAACCCTCTTTTGGATTTCAGAGCCTAAATCAGACAACCAGACAACCAATCTTGTAAGAAAAAATTTGCTTCCATCTCCTATATGTGGTACATAACAGATCTTTCTTTTGCCTTTGTGTTTTGTTTATTCCCTCCCTCCCCTGCCCCCCCATCATTTTTATGCTCATGTTGCTCTTCCACTCTTTGCTAACCTTCCTTCAGCCTTCCTGTTGCAGAGATGATTGATAGTTCAGACAGGTTAACCAAACCCTGATTATCCCAGTTCTACTGGGAGTTACTGGTATTTAGTCTTGAGAACTGTATGGGCTCCCAGGTCTTTGCCGTGAGCTAATTGGACCTTTTTTACTACAGGAAACGTCTCAATTTAGGTAGCTTTGTGAAAGACAGCAGTGAGGATCTTAGGTATCTAAGAGATTTTTAGAGCCCATGAGGTTACGCTGCAACTAAGTGGTAATTTTGAAAATATTGATGTCTCGTAGATGCTGAACAATGGAGCCTAAAGGATTTCAGTTCCAGGAATGGAAGCTTGAGAATTCTATTTAAGTTGTAATTTCTTACAACTTAAAACCAGCAGAAAAAACAATTCTAAGGGGAAAAAAATATATAAAGTAATAGTTGTTTTTCTTTCCACATTTTTTTTCTTTTTTAGGTGAAGAAGTCATAAAGTGTACATCATGTTATTTGTCTAATTTTCATAAAAAATTAATTAGAAACTCTAGAGATTTCTATTAACCCCTGTGCTTCCCTGCTTTTCAGCATGGTAATTAATTCAATGGAGAACTGTACAGACCTTTTATATACAATATGTATGAACAATTTAACTATTCTGTTCAAGACTCAAAGAATAATTACATCTAGCCCACAGTTGGGAATACCCATCACGGAAAGAAATGCCAATTGTCTCATCGAAATTCCATTTATTAGACGACAAAACTGAACGAAACACAGCAGGCTAACAAAGAGGCAAGAGCAGTCACAGGTTATCATGACCTTTGCTCCTTAGCCTTTAAGAGCCAAAACTAATATCACATTTGGGGATTCATTGCTAATAATGCCTCTTCCAGTGAAGTGACTGAGCTCTCCAGGCTCCTTCAGAACACTTAATATGAACTAGGGATGTGACAGGTTTGAGCTGCCCTTTGTAATTTATTTTTGAAAGTAAATAAGATGTGGTAGTTGGTGGTATGCAGAACATGCACAGACAGATAATACCATTGGCCAGCTGCACTCTGTGGAGGGAGTGGGGACATCATCGATTGTTTCCTTGAATATATGCACCGTGCTCTCTAAGGATTTGGCCAGAGGTTGGAAGGAGAATGGATCTACTGTCAGTTCTTCTGCAGAGGCTTGAGAAGTGCATACTCCTTGAGCAGTCCCTGCTGAAGGAACCGCTTGAAGGAGAGTGTCTCAAGCAACCTTTAGAATTAATAAATCAAAGGCTCTGAAAATGCTGTCACTGGCCTTAGGGAATGAAACACAAGACTTTTTTTTTTCCTGCAGCAAGAAGCAACCTATCTACCAAATAAAGTAAGAAGGTTGTAGTAGTCTCCAGATGTCTCTGCCTCAGCCAGACTTTCCCAGCTATGCCTGTGGTTTGCGCAGTTGTTCCCTTGTCTTGGTCCCTTACCTATTCATCATGTTCCTTAACTTTGCATTTGAACTTTAAATGTGAATGGGTTTTTTTTCTATTTTTTACTGTGTTTCCTGAGGGAATATTTTCTTACCACTTCTTTGTTATAGTCAAGGTATATAAACAAATGTTATATACATAAATTCATATGTGTTTCTTTTGTTTTGAAAAAAAACCAAAAAAAATTAATATATCCTTAATTAGCAATGGTTCAAAAACTAAATGTTTGTTCTTTTTGCATATTGCAATGTCTTCAGTAAGTCTAAGTGAAAATCCTTAATTATAAAATATAATAGATTACTGAAGTTACATTAAATTTTCACAACCATTGTAAACATAATTAGACTGAAGCACCAACATGCATAATATTGAATTCTTGATTATTTGTAAAATATGTCAACAGTTTCTATAAATATGCAGAGTTTGGACTGACTTTGTAGCAGGCCCTTGCTAGTTTGCTTACAGTGACAAGAAAAAAAAAAAAAAAACAAAACAGTTCTACACCTTTATACAAAAGGTTATGAAAAAAAAAGGAAAGAGTTTCTGCATCTGTGTGAACTAAGCTAAAGGGATGTCTGTGGGACCTTTGAACTCACTAATGTGGCCATACAAAGTTCTAGAGGGTACAGTGGGCTTGAAATGTCTGGATACAAACCAGATTCAGTCTGGAAGAAATATAGCTTCTTTCACGCAACCCTGCACCAAAATAATAAATCTTTCCTCTCCATACTGCAGTGGTTATGCAACTATAATGGCTCTCATCTCTGCAAGCTTTGGAAACTCTGCACTGTGCTCCACTGTATGGTCTAAATTTACCCTAAGTGTTTGACTACAGGGCAATTGTAGGTACCTTCACTTTGAGTACACTTCAAAGACAGAAGTTATGTGTATACCGTGTTTTGTGTCACAGGCATTTCCTGAAAAGGACTAGATTAGGGAACAGTACTTTTCAGATTTGACTGTGCTTATTTTCAGAAACCTGCATTTTAATGAACTGAACTTTTGTGGCACACTGCAAGATATCACCTAAAAACTGTAACTCTGTATTAATGAATCTGAATCTGAATCTGAATTCTCTCAGTGCCAGGAGGCACACAAGGCGCAAACATCGTTCTTCCACTTCGATCGGTCTGTGGCTGCGTGCTCTGGAGTCAAGGGCCACAACGCAGTCTTCCGTCGGTTTCCCCCTCAGGACACGACCGATCCAACTCCATCTCCTTCTCCTCACTTTGTTACCGATTTTCTCCATCATTTCTGATGCTCGTCGTTTCTGCAACTTTTTTTTTTTTTTTTTTCCTGGGAGGAGGTAGTTGGCCTCCTGCCCAACCCCCATGACTTGGAGGGCCAGTGGTTTTTCTGTCAGGGTGGCCTTCCCTTAGGCTGTGTTGGTTCGCGGCACCTTCTTCAATTTTATCCGGTGCACCCTCCAGAGAGGGATCTCCTATCCACCACCCAGGGGACGCGCCTTCTAGCCATGCAGCCCCAGACGAAGGCTGTATTAATGAAGGACTGGTATTTTTCATTTCCAGTTAATTTCTTTAGGGATTTTTGTTTGATTTGCTTTTTATTGAATTGAGACACTTTTCTTGTAGGAGACAATATTTGTTTACATAGTTAACATTATTAGCTAGTTTAAAGTGGAGATACAGCCATCGCTAGGTAAAGATTCTGGATGCATAGAATCATAGAATCATTAAGGTTGGAAAAGACCCTTAAGATCATCGAGTCCAACCGTTAACCTAGCACTGCCAAGTCCACCACTAAAACATGTCCTCAAGCACCATGTCTACCCATCTTTTAAATACCTCCAGGGATGGAGACTCAACCACTTCCCTGGGCAGCCTGTTCCAATGCCTGACTATCCTTTCAGTGAAGAAGTTTTACCTAATATCCAACCTAAACTTCCCTTGGAACAACTTGAGGCCATTTCCTCTTATCCTATCGTGTGTTACTTGGGAGAAGAGACCAACCCCCACCTCACTACAACCTCTTTTCAGGTAGTTGTAGAGAGCAATCAGGTCTCCTCTCAGCCTCCTCTTCTCCACACTAAACTACGCCAGTTCCTTCACCCACTCCTCATACGACTTGTTCTCTAGACCCTTCACCAACTTCGTTGCCCTCCTCTGGACATGCTCCAGCACCTCGATGTCCTTCTTGTAGTGAGGGGCCCAAAACTGAACACAGGACTCGAGGTGTGGCCTCACCAGTGCTGAGGACAGGAGGATGATCACCTCCCTGGTCCTGCTGGCCACACTATTCCTGATACAAGCCAGGATGCCATTGGCCTTCTTGGCACCTGGGTACACTGCTGGCTCATATTCAGCTGGCTGTCAACCAACACCCCCAGGTCCTTTTCTGCCAGGCAGCTCTCCAGTCACTCTTCCCCAAACCTGTAGCATTGCATGGGGTGTTGTGACCCAAGTGCAGGACCTGGCACTTAGCCTTGTTGAACCTCATACAGTTGGCCTCGGCCTATTGATCCAGCCTGTCCAGGTCCCTCTGTAGGGCCTTCCTGCCTTCCAGCAGATCAACACTTCCACCCAACTTGGTGTCGTCTGCAAACTTACTGAGGGTGGGTGCACTCGATCCCCTCGTCCAGATTGTTGATAAAGATATTAAACAGGACTGGCCCCAATACTGAGCCCTGGGGAATACCCCTTGTGACCGGCCGCCAACTGGATTTAACTCTGTTTACCACAACATGGATGCAATACGACTGCTAGATATTTTTGCCCTTACTTGAAGGTGTAGGTATAAAAGAACATGTTATGCTTATGACAGAAATGAGCCAGCAATGGTGCCTTGCCACCAAGAAGGCAAGGATGGCTAATGGCTGCATTAGACAAAGTATTGCCAGCAGGTTGAGGGAGGTGATCGTTCCCCTCTACTCATCACTAGTGAAGCCACACCTGGAGTACTGTGTCCAGTTCTGGCCTCTTCAGTAAAAGAGAAACATAGACATACTGGAGGGAGTCCACTGAAGGGCCAAGGAGATGATTAAAGGTCTGGAGCATCTCTCCTATGAGGAAAACTGAGAGAGCTGGCACTGTTGAGCCTGGAGGAGAGAAGGCTAAGAGGGGGTCTTATTAATGTTTATAAATACTTGAAGGGAAGATGCAAAGAGGACAGAGCCACACCCTTTTCAGTGGTGCCCAGTGACAGGGTAAGAGGCAACAGGCACAAACTGAAACACAGGAGGTTCCATCTGAACATGAAGAAACACTTCTTCACTGTGAGGGTGACCGAGCACTAGCACAGGTTGCCTAGAGATGTGGTGGAGTCTCCCACCTTGGAGGTATTCAAAAGCTGTCTGGACATCATCCTGGGCAACGGGCTCTAGGTGGCCCTGCTCAAGCAGATGACCTCTACAGGTCCCTTCCAACCTCAGCCATCTTGTGATTCTGTGATTCTGTGAAATCTCTGTTTCTATTTCTGTTACTTACTCATAGAGTGCACAGAGGAAATGATCACAGTTGTGTTTGCTATGATCCATCATCTCTCCAAGACTTTATTTCTACATTGTGTGTTTAGCTGCAATGGAGTTTGCACCAGGTGCTACTTCTGGGCATGCACAGCTTAGGCAGAGAGCCAGTTGCTGGAAGGCCTTGGGTCTGCTTTGCTGGGGGTGCTCTGGATGGTGCCCCAATGAGTGACTTTTGACCAGGACATTGAATGCATCGCTGGTGCTCCTGACTGTGTACCGCAGGACTCCCAAATATAGACAAAAGGCAACTTCACACCAAAAAGAACCTCTCCCACTAATTTGTTAATGTAGAGCACCCACAGAGCTTAATCTGTGTCCCAAAATAATGGCAGTGGTTAAAGTAAATTATGAATATGAGTGAAGATACATCTGTTTATTTCTTTCTCCATTTGTCCCTTCCTGAAAATTGAACCATGTTTGTCAACATTTCCAATTTATTCTAATTTTGTTTATTCTAATGACCCAATAGGTCGACATCATTAAAATAATACTAGATTATGAAAAGTTGCTCTTTGCTGTATGAAACCCTCTGATACTGATAGTTTTATTACAGACAGGAGCATGTTACAGGTTAGCATAGGTCTTAGGTAGTACAGTATTCATCTAGACTTTCTTTTTTGAACTTAACCCACCTGGACTCGCTGCCTTTGCTTCAGCCAGACCTTCCCACCTAGGCCTAGGTCTTATTCATGCAGTCTCTGTGTTGGTCCCCTACCCACAACCAGTTCCTCCACTCCTTGTATGAAACACACGTGCTTTGGCTTTGCATTTGAACTTTTAGATGTTTCAGATTTCCAGTTACTCTGGACCTAGTTGCTGCCTTTTCAGAGGCAGAGATTTTCTCAGACCCACCTCAAATAACAGCCCTCTACAGTACTTGTTTGACTTCCACAGTTTGGGAAAAGGGGAAAAGGGTCACTCGCTGGGACTCCCTAGAACCCATGAAGAAATCCAGCTTGTGTGATATGAAAGAAAAGCAATTTAGCTACAGCCAGGGAACCCATTTTCTCCCACAAACCCCAGAGTTCAGGCTTGTGCTTATCTAAACAGCCTGAATCTTTTGTTCAGTGCCAGGTTAAAAATTTTCCCAAAGGAATAAAGAATGACCAGAATACACTGAGATAACTGTGTTGTGACAAGGATTTGTGGACCAGTCAGTGACATGGACTGCATGTGCATCATCAATCACTGCTGACCTTCAGAAGCACTGTATATTCAGAGGCCTGTGTCAAGTGATCTGGTTTGGACACTTAATTTTATCTTACTCATTAAATACATCAAATTTCAATGGAATCCAAATAAAAAATTGGCTATTACTACAGTAGAGAACGTAATAAGATTTTCATCTCAATGAAATCATTTCAGAGAGATGAAGACACTCTGAAACAATAGGTCTGAGAAGTGTGATGTTTTCTGTGCTCCCTGCATACTCTGAGCACATCCATTTGCTTATCACAGAAAAGTACAGGACTTCCAAGGTGCATACAGTGAGAAGTTCAAACCCCTAACATAAATAAATACGGGAAAGAAATCCCCTTTCCAAAGGGCTTATATACCTTCCAGTTTCCCTTGTCCTGCTGCATTCTCCACCCACATCTGTAGGAAAAAGCCTGTTCTGGAAGTAGATTGCAGGGAAAAACACATCCCTTGAATTCCTGAAAAGGGCCAGCTTTGGTTTACACTGTACACAGAGAAAGCAAAAGGGCTACTGCATACCTCCTTAAGGTATACAGTATTTTCAAATGGTAGGATTTTGGGTCGTTAAAAAATATTTCTGCAATTCAGGCCCTCTATACACAGTGTAATCTGTCTGATTTGTAAGATTACATGTGTACACAGCAAGAGCTGTGTCTAGCTTGTTCAAGGCTATAATTTTAAATTCCACTTTCTCAGAAAAATAGTGGTGCTATGCAAAAGCCACTGGGGATCTAATCTCAAACAGTATTAGCCTAAGGTTTGAGGAAGAATCTATTGACCTCTAAGAAAGCTGCTTATTTTTCTCTTCCCAAATTCCTGTTTTTCAGGAACCTTTTGTGTAGACTTATAGTATTAAATCTATGCACTCTTGACTTCCAAAACAATCCAAATAAATGTATGTTTTCTTGAGCACCAGACAACCTTCACAAGGAAAGCACTGAGCCCTCACTATGGGAGACTGGTATACCACTGTCCCAGAGAGACACATCAACAACACAAATATAGCAAGACTGAGGCAGCTGAAGTGGCTAAAGGATGAGCAGTGCTAGATAAATATCCTGATGGTTTACGCGCAAACGTACTGAGATGACCTAAATTTGCAAAGAAGGCCTTTCAAGACTCCACTAGGTGGAGCTAAAAATCTAGCCCTTATGTCACTTAAGTGCACAGCGCTCTTTCTGCTCCTGCTCATTACAGGTGTACACGAGCTTTTTCCTTCTGAACCCATCTCACAGACACTAAGGCAGCTTCTTGGCTAATCTGGCTCTGCTGCCCGAGCACACGGCACATGCAGCCTGGGGCTTTTTCAGAGATCCAGGATCTGGTCAGAAAGTTTGACACTTTTTTTTTTCTTTGTGGAGTAGAAAAATCTACCTCATTTACTTATGTAATGACGCAGAACTAAATTTTATGCAAAATGAAGAATAATTTCTAGAGACAATGCCTAGGAAAACTGTACCTAAAAGTTCATGAAGCTGAGGGCCACTTAGTTTGTCTATAGCCAATGTTACATTCACTGTTATGAATATTGTAATAGCTGTAGACTTACTTGCTCAGATTGGGAACTCATTGTACAAGCATTGTATAAGTATAGACAGGAACTGGTCACCGGGTAGAATGAATTTACATTGGAAAAAATCCTTTTTTTTTTTCAGGTTACAAAGTATCAGAAAAGTCTAACAAGAGAGTGATATATTTAAGGGAGACAGCATGGTTTTAAGTAAGAACTACTGTTGGCATGGGACACATCACGTCTGAGAACCCATTGGTGTTATTGTATCATCTACTGATTGTACTGCTACTTCAGAAAACAATGTATGAAGGCTGGGTAAATTGTTTTTGAAATATCATCTTGGAGACAGTTTTCCTCTCTTAAGACCCCAAGTGGCAAAAGCAATTGAAGGGAAAATAACACAATCAAATAGATGTAACGTAAAGGAAAATAGGCAGGAGAACTGATAGTTTTGTCTCCAAAAGAGCAGGGGATGGTAAAAGATTACAGGAAAGGAAGAAAAAGAAGTGAAATAGAGGTGTAATAAAAAGTACTGAATCCAGTGACATAACTTGTAATTGCAAATCATAAACCAGTGGGACAAAATCAAGGACCAATTTTCCAGAAACTAAGAGATTAAACTGTTTTTTGTTTCATAAATGTTTTGTGATTTTGCAATATACTTTTATATAAGTAAAATATGAAGAGAAAAATGAAATTGAGTGATATTTTTGACGTTTATAACTCAATCAGGACTGCAATTTCTGCTGCAAATTACTGTGATATATGCTACCAAATAGGTTAAGAATGTTGGAAATTCAAGTATTTTTAATAGTCAAGCCTATGGACCATTTCTTACATACTGTTCCTTTTCCCTCATGTCTTGTTTTCCTTTCATTGTTTTTAATTCCTTTTTTCCTTCTACCAATCTTCTTTTGAAGGTTTTCTTTTAATTATTTTTCCTTCATAGACTTTATTTGAATGCATTTGGCAAAAAGAAAGAATATTTATTTTGGGAGTTCTTTTTAAATATTTAATGTTCTTTCAGGATAAAAATTTTTATGTACAATGCTAATTTTGACTTTCTGTGTGTCAGTTTCTTACCAAAACATTGACTAGTGTGGCTAGCAGGTAATGAGCAGAGGCTACACCCACTGGAAAGAATACAGATTTTATATGCAACATGTGGCGCAGAATTTTAAAGAATTCAATATAGCTGGATACAAACTACTACTCTAAGATAAGAATGAGCCATAAGTTTAATAGCCAGAGTGGGTCAATCTTCTCTCCAATTTTTATTTCTGAAACATCTGCATAAAAATATTAATTTGATCATAAAAGGCAGTATTTTCCAAACAAGTTTCCAGTTTCATCAACACTAATTCTAGCTTTTATAGTAATGAATTAGAGACCTGATCTGTTTTCTTTGGAATCAGTGGAAAACTGATTTTAATGGGCAGTAAAAAGCCTCTCAGAAATCAGACACTCTTCCAGTGCTTACCTGAAAACTTTGTCAACTGGGTGAACTTCTGTAGTGATAACAAAAATTAAATCAGAAGAAAATTCACAGGTTATCCTAAATGAATATGAAAAATTTAAATGCTTTTTTATTGTAGGTTAACAGCTGCTCTTACTCATTTATGTCAGGGCAAAAAAGAAGAATACACCTCCATTAGCAAGTGTTCTGAATCATACTGATGATTCTTTAGATTTGTAGAGGAAGTGATTATTTGGGAGTTAATTTATTTATTCCACTTCTACCCAGACTTTTATAGCACAACTGAGATATCAGCTCATAAGCAACTAACATGTTACCTAATTACATTCCAGATTTCTTTTTTCTGACTGCTCAAATCATATTCTGTTTTTCTGGGATGGTGCAACCATAAAGCAATAGCATTCTCTGCTTGCGGTGACAAAGCTGGGGAGGGTTTAAGGGTGAAAAGTTTAAGAACAGTAACATGAAAACCAGACATTATTTATTACTGCCCTGCAGTGTTGGTTCTTAATGACAAGTGTGTAGTTATCATCAATTTTGCTAACAGAAATCAAGAAAGAGGAGAAAGCAGGCTGTGAAGTTAAGAATACTACAGACAAACTGTTGAGCTCTGGAGAATAAATGTGACAAGCACAAGGCCTGTGGAAAAATGACTTTGCCAGACACTGATCACAATTCCTGTCCAGGGAAGCTTGAAAGTTACATTGCTAACTAGGCAAGAAATTGTACTGACCTTTTCACTGTATTACAAGCAGACCACTATAACGTAAGTGATTGCTATTGAAATTGATTTTGGTAGCAGCACAGAAGACTCGTTTTTGTTGTTCATTGTGCGTTTGTCTTTTTAACAGTTTGAACTCATCTTAGTGCTGTGTAACAATATACTTTTGCTCAAACTGATTAAACTGTATTGATTAATCATGACCTTAAACCCATGTACAGAAGAACAAACCAAAATAGTCCCTCCTGAAAAAATAACACAAGGTTCATATGCTCAATGCTACTTGCACTGTTTTCTCACTTCAAACACTCTTACCTTCCACAACATGCTGTTCACAAAAAAACCCCAGGAAAACGCCTCAGCGTAAAATTCATAACATCATTCTTTTAATATGACCATGAAGTACTTCTGAAAAAAACAAAAAACAAAAAAAAAGTATTATGCCCTTAAGGCTTTTTCAAGTAGCTCAAAGAACAACTTTTACTGCAAATTATGCAGACACAGTTAACATCATACAAGCAAGTGTTGAAACAAACAAATCTCCCCATCCTGATGGGAACTTGGATGACGTTAAATGTGATTATTGTATGTAGTTCTACTATAGTAAGTAGTGTGGTAGCCTGGTGGCATACTAATATGCTTTATATTTGTTTATTATAAAGAGAATTAAGCAGGATCCCTTTGTAATGTGATTTTTTTGTCTTTCTAATATAGCAATAAAGTACAAATGGGGATGAAATTTAATTCAGCAACTGACCTGCATCCATGTTTTCATATTTTGTGTGTAACAGAATAAAAAGAAAAAATACAGTGGGGAAACCCCATGAAAGTTTTAAATTTTAAATGAAAAAGATATCTCAGACTCATTCCTAACTGCCACTCCAGCCACCGCTACCCTGATGGATTCTCATGCATAGAATAATTATTTAGTCTTTTTAGCTTAAGAGCACCTACAGAAGCTTGAGAACTAAAACAAAGTAAGTACTAACCTTTTTTGCATTATTAAGAGATGAGGCGCAACATGATAGTGAATAAGTATTTCTGAGACTCTGTTGCTAATCGTCTTAAATCATTTACTGTAACTATACCAGATTATGATGTGTTCAGTGTGGAGTCATCTATTATAATATATTTAATTCACAGCGTTACGGTCAGGAAGAAAAATAATTCAGCTTACAAACCTGAATGGCGTGGCATACCAGTAGCTCAAGATAAAACCTACATAAGGATTTTGCCATTAGCAGAAGAGATAAATTCTTATGCTGTGACACTGATGGCCTTGGTGTTAGTAGTTTACTAAATGAATAGCATTACATGATTGCTAATAAGTTTTACAAAGCATTAAACTGCCCTAGGAGTTGTTAAGACATTCACATATCAGGAGATACCTGGAGTACTTCCACAAAGTGAAATATATCTGCTTATGCAAACATAACTACGTGGCAAGATAGAAAATGGTATTGGGAGGGATGAAGAAAGGAAATATTTTGTGACCTTGCAAAAATTATACAGTAATATTAATATTTATTGTTGGTTTCCACTCAGATCTTGCCTGCTATGGTCCCTATAACTATTTGATTTGACAAGGAAAGTCATCATTGTCCTAAATTAAAAAACAGAATAGGCAGGTTGGGCATTAGTGACAGAATAATTTATGAATCAAGTAAGAGCTTATAAGCAAGTACTCCCAACACCACTTATTTTGCAGTGATGGAAACCAAGAGATGATGACAGTTGTTGCCTCTGCCATAGGGTGAAATTCCCTACAGCATTGTTTTCACAAGCACCAGGGGAAAAAAATACATGTCAATGGAAAATAACAAAGGGTTGATCTTCCTTTCCACTGAAAAAAGAAAATCTTCTTATTAATTGCAACGCAAATCGTAAATGGGCTCTTCAGATTGCTATTGTTGATGTTTCAGCATAGGATAAAAGAAAATTCAAAATCACAGTTTATAAATGTAATCCTATTAGGCAACAATAAATGGGGGTAATACTGACTCCATGGGACCTAGATTATATCACATATCTTTTAAATATTTTATGAGTACCAAACGCTTGGCTTATACTAAGCAAATTTAATAACAAGTGACACAAGACTCTGTACAGACTAAGGAAGAATACTTCAAAGTTTGTACTTTGGCAAAACGTGCCCAAGAAGAGGGCTTTGCTTATTCTGAGCACATTAACTTGAACATAGTACTGTAACTCAGTTTTGATAGTAATACAGAAAAGAAACAAAAAAGTTATTTGTCTTTTCATCAAGTCTTAGCTTTTGCAGATAGAAAATTACACCTATGCAGATTTCCTAAAATAATAACTCTATTTTGGGGAAACTGTAGGTGCGTTGTAATTATCAGTCTGTGTTTACAAAGCATGAACCTAAAAAAAGTATTTACCATTTATTATCAGCAAAAATGTTCAATTCCTTCCTTGATACAGAATTTTATTAGTAATAAAAATTAGTCTTTCTGTAGGAAATCTGAAGAAGCTCTATAATAAAGTTTTCTTTTTCTTAACCTAGACAAAACATACAATGGCATGCTAGAAGAATCAGTCTCGATCTGTATAAAAAAGCAAGTAGATGATCTATTTTAAAAGGTCACTGTAAAATTTATTGTACTTGTTGGTTTCTTCCCGTCAGTCTTACTTTTTCTGTAGTTAATGGAATCTGTGTACTAAGAGCATATAGGGAAATGTTTGTATTACTGTATAACTGATCTGTGTTGATAGAAAGCACAGTAGCCTGACAATGTAATAAATAAAGAAGACATTTTAAACAATGATTCAAACAACAAATTAACACTACTTAAGATATTATATAGGCTGCAGTTTATTTTTTCTGTTTGGTTTTGGTTTTGGTTTTGGTTTTCCCAGGCCCTCTGCCACAATTTCAGAAATAATATGCCATTAGATTTGGAAAGGTACATCTGAAAAATCAAATGATTTAGATTCCTCTCCTACTCCGATTGCGATCAACCAAAGGACTCATAGTGATTTATTTGGCAGCTGAATAAGGTTATAATTACATAATAAATCAAGAAGACAAAATATATGTTGACCTCCACTATAATCAGGTTGACCATATCACTGGACTTCATTCTGCAACACTCAAGTGAATCAGTAGTCAAGCAATTTCCTGCTTCTTTTTCATGGTATTAATTTCTATCTTCACAACCCATTTGTAAGGGAATTAAAGATTATTCTCCACATACTTTTCTAAAGAACAAAATTTTTACCCTCTTTAATCATATTCTTTTCTAATTTGTTCCCAGTTTTTTCATTCTCTCAGTGATTGCAATCTTGAGCATTTGCTTCTTGTCTTAAAGTTTTTCAACTTTTTTTTTAACTCTCTGAGAAAAAAAAACATGCTTTTTGTAAGGAAATGAGTAAAAATATCCAGATCATTCTAATTCATCTGTAATAAAGGTTCACATTCTGACAGTTAAGTTGCATGTAGCAGAAGTAAGTGTAGTCTAGAATCTGTAAGAATATTTTATATTTTTTATTACTCTTTCTGTTAAAATAATTCTGATGTGACTTATATTAATTTCCTAATTACCAGGTTTACTAGTAATTTCTTTATTTCAGTTGTTCTTATAGTCTCATTCTTTTTCAAAGTGTATAACCCAGTGTAAAGGTGTAAAAAAACCCACCACCAACAACCCCCCCTCCATATCCCAAAGCACTAATGAAAAAAGAATCCTGTTTATTCATGATTTATGAGATGCTTAGGACCTATTTCACACCTAATGTCAGCCAGTCCTCAGTGGATCAGAAATGTAGGAGAGATTTTGTTTACTTCTAATTCATTACATTTAATTTGGGAACACCATCTTTTTTCTTAATGGATAATTTTATTCAACATCCCCCTCCCTCCAAAAAAAAAAATCCAGCAGAAAACAAATAACTTTCTCAAACTCTTATATGCCCCTATTAATGGAAAACAAACAAACAAAACAAACAAAAAAACAAAAAAAAACACAAACAAAAAAAACCACAACCAGACCCACAAGATATAATAATCATAAACTGCAACGTGGGACAGAAAGTGAGAACAGAAAAATCTACCCAATGATACTGAGAGTGTTAGAAACAGGCCAAATGTGACTACTGAAGCTGGACTTTAATCATGACCCTAGAATAGTGATTAGAAAATTTCTCTGTTTTATCTATTTTAGATGTACTTAAGGCAACTTTCATCTCCAAAGATTCAGCAGTAGATAACAAAAGTTGAAGTTGCTTCAATGTTTTGTTGTTCAGCTGATCATTCCCACTGCCAGAAAACCTCAAAAAACAGAATTATCAACTCTAGATGATTTCTTTTTTGTGTTCTTATCTTCTCTCCTGCTTGAGCCAGTTTTAAATATTTTTTTTTAGATTTAGAATGGCAATATTAAAATATTATTAATTTTTATCATTAAAATATTAATATTTGGCAAAAGATCTCTGTCAATTTCAAACAGATAGTCACGTTATACAACTGCAGATTTTTTTTTTTTTTTTTCTAGGAAATAGTTGTTTCAATTAAAACGGTGATAGCAGGAAAGCAGTTTCATTGATCTAGAAAAAAAATAGCAAGAACACCATGGTTTCCTCTTGATTCATCAGCACAATGGTTTGCATCCATATCTAGGTTGTGGAAAACTGTTGCTTTTCTCTTATGCCTGAAGGGATTTGAAGCAATGCATGCAACTTTGAAGAGTGTTGTGCATCTGGTTATTTCTCTTTTGAGAAGTGATACTCATTTCCTCCTGATAGATTAATTGGGTCTGTAATATTTAAATATTCATGTAGTGAGCAAAAGTAAAAAAAACAAAGCCTGTGGGCAGTTGCTTGCCCCAATGGGAACTTCAGATTGAAACCTTCTAAAACCAATGATGGAAAAGTATACTTTCTACAGCTAGGTTAATGGCCAACTCAGTGACGAAAACAGGTTTAATTTTTAAGTCAAATAGAAAATTTCGTTCTTTTTTTTTTTTTAATTGCAAGAAAAAAGGTACGATAAATACATTTAAAGATGCATCTCCCAGGGTCACTGGTGGATTTGAAACACAATGGTCTCTAGGGCTTATATACCTGAATTAAAAAAAAAAAAAAAAAAAAAAAAAAAAAAAAAAAAAAAAAGAGAGAACTGCTGCTGAGTATGGGCTAGGACTCCTAACATGGGAAAGCATAGAAGTCAGTCAGTTGCATTTCCTCTTTTGAACCATTAAAAGACATTCTATCAATTTTAGTACTTAAAAAAGACAATAATTGATTTAAAGTCCTCTCTGCTTGAAATATATTTCCAACAATTACTGATTATGGTAATTTCATTATAAGAATTCCTAATCTCTATTGCTGTCTGTGAATCCCAGTTCAGTATAACATTTACATTCTCTGCTAGTTCACCATGAATTAAAAGGCAACAGTGGATGAAATACACAAGCACTTATCCACAAGAAGTTTCCCTTGATCAGTATCAAGGACAGTATTTATTAAATAAGATTTCAGATCATCTTAGTGCGTAATAAATTCAAGTGGTTGTAAGAAAAGAAGGCAAAAGCAGAGATTTTGTTTCTAGTGTTGAAGGCACATATGGATGGAATACACTAGTGGTACAACCTTGGGAAGAGTTAACATGCTGGAAAAAGTATGCTGATAGTCATACTTCACTCTGAAGCTCTGACACAGCATTACCCATTGCTTGTTCCTGCTCTGTGAGTACCTCTGGCATGCAGGAGAAATCACATTTTATGATATGGGCCCAAAATGCATTCCTAGTATACATTCCCCAATAGATGCTCCAGTTACTTACTGACATTTCTCAGCATAAGAGTGTAACAGTGTCCTGGTTTCAGCTGGGATACAGTTAAGTTTCTTCTTGGTAGCCGATGTGGGGCTGTGTTTTGGCTTTAGCATGAGAACAATGTCGATGATACACTGATGCTTTGGTTCTTGCTAAGTAGTGCTAAGCTGTTGCTAAATAGGTGCTAAGTGGCGCTCACACTGGTCAAGGACTTTTCAGCTTCCCCTGCTCTGCCGGGGGCACAAGAAGCTGGGAGGGGGCACAGCCGGGGGGGTGCTGACCCAGACTGGCCAAAGGGATATTCCATACCATATGACGTCATGCTCAGTATATAAGCTGGGGGAAGAAGAAGGGGGGACATGGGGTATGATGGCGTTTGTCTTCCCGAGTAACCATTATGCGTGATGGAGCCCTGCTTTCCTGGAGATGGCTGAACACCTGCCTGCCGGTGGGAAGTAGTGAATGAATTCCTTGCTTTGCTTTGTTTGCGTGCACGGTTTTCGCTTTGCCTATTTAACTGTTCTAATTTATTTTACTTCAATTATTAAACTGTTCTTATCTCAACCCACGAGTTTTTTCCCTTTTGCCCTTCTGATTCTCTCCCCCATCCCACTGGTGGGGAGTGAGTGGCTGCGTGGTGCTTAGTTGCTGGCTGGGGTTAAACCATGACAAACAGAAAACTGGTGCAGTAATGAAACAAGGCTTTTATTAAGCTCATTCAAATATGCATTTACTGTCATTGATGTAAATGAGATGAATAAGCCCAGGTGGAAATACTCAGGCTCAGTGCAAAGTTAAGTATGAACATTAAAAATTTCTCTTTGTTGACATCCATCATTTTCAAACTAGTCCTGGCTTTTTTATTTTTTCCCCATCCTGGTCAGAAACACTTCATTAAGTTAGAGTTCATTGTAAATACACTTAAATTAATTCAAGGAAAAGTTAGAAAGTCAAAAGTATACAAAGAGTACCTGAAAGTTAGGACTTTTGAAAATCCCCATCAATTCCTGTTTTTGGTTTCTGGTAGACTGCTACAGACAGTTAGAAACAGTCTTATATTTTCAGGCTCTGGTCCTCATAGGGGACTTCAGCCACCCCAGTGCCTGCTGGAGGGACAGCACAGCAGGGCATAAGTAATCAGGAGATTTTGGAGAGCATTGATGACAACTTCTTGACCCAAATGATAGAGGAGCTAATGAGGAAAGGTGCTCTGCTGGACCTCATACTCACAAACAAGGAAGGGCTCATTGGGAGTGTGAAAGTTAAAGGCAGCCTTGGCTGCAGTGACTGTAAGAGTCAGGGAAACTCAGAATCCTAAGATAAGGAATCAGGGCAAAAAGCGAGATCACAGCACTGGACTTCAGGAAAGCAGACTTTAGCCACTTCAAAGATCTGCTTGGAAGAGTCTCATCGAAAAAGGCCCTGGAGGGAAGAGGGACCCAATTAACCCCTGGTTAATATCCAAGGATCACCTCCTCCAAGCCCAGGAGATGTCCATCTCACCAAGTAGGAAGTGAAACAAAAATGCCAGGAGGCCTGCATGGATGAACAAGGAGGTCCTGGCCAAACTCAAACACAAAAAGGAAGTACACAGAAGGTGGAAGCAGGGACAGGTATCCTAGGACGAATACAAAGCCACTGTCAGAGCATGCAGGGTTGAGGTTAGGAAAGCCAAAGCCCAGCTGGAACTGAATCTGTCCTGAGAAGTGAAAGACAGCAAGAAATTATTCCCTAAGTGCATGGGTGACAACAGGAAGACTAAGGAAAATGTGGGCCTGCTGCTGAATGGGGCAGGTGACCTGGTGACTCAGAACATGGAGAAGGCTGAGGTACTGGATCCCTTCTTTGCCTCATTCTTTACTAGCAAGCCCAGCCTTCAGGAATCCCAGGCCCCAGAAACCATGGGGAAAGTCTGGAGCAAGGAGAACTTACCTATAGTGGAAGAAGATCAGGTCAGGGAATAGTTAAAAAAACTGCATGTACATAAATCCATGGGTCCTGATGGAATGCCCCCACAAGTTCTGAGGGAGCTGGCTGATATAGTTTTGAGGCCACTTTCAATAATCTTTGAATGATCGTGGTGACTGGGAGAGGTGCCTGAGGACTGGAGGAAAGAAAATGTCACTCCTATCATCAAGAAAGGCAAGAAGGAGTATGCAGGGAACTACAGGCCAGTCAGCCTCACCTCAAACCCTTGGAGGGTGATGGAGCAACTTTGTAGCAGCTGCCAGTTGTGTAATGCTTTGGTGGTGAAGAAGCTAGTGGTGGACCAGAAATTTCCACACTAAAGAGGACACTACAGTTTTTTTTTATTTTTTTTTTCCCAAAGACACAGAATATCTTTCACTCTGCTGTCACCACCAATGCTCTGCCAATGGTGGTATCTCCAGTTTTATCTACTAATGATATAAAAGAGGGTGTTTAGTTGGAGATCAGAGGGTAGGTCTTTTCCTAGCATAGAATAGTTGAGGCTGGCAGGTAGCTCTGGAGATTGCATAGTCTGGCGCTCTGCTCAAAACAGGAGTGACTAGAGCAGGTTGCTCAGGGCTATGTCCACAGGGATTTTTAATATCTCCAAGAACAGAGAATCCGCAGCCTTTCTGGGAAACCTGTTCCAATGTTGAATCACCATAACAGTAAAAAAGATTTTTTTATGTTTAAGTGTAATTTCCTGTATTTCAGAAATCTGAGTAATTCCAGAGAAGGTACTTCAATGTACCTGTACAATTTGAAGATCTTGCCATAAGAGGAACTCAAGACATCCTGACTAATTTAAGAAACATTAGGTGTGAGAATTGAATAAAATGAAGAGTTCATAGATCACACCTGAAGCAAGACCATCTGAGGCCTCAGATACTTTTGATTTGGAGCTCTTTTCCCTCTAGTGTTCCCTCCTACCCTGGTGCTATCTTTCTTTTTACCAGCTTCTTCCACAGACCAGCAAGAATAAGTCCTCTTGTTTAGAAGCTGCATGATGGCAAACACTGCCGCTGGTGACTGGACACATCTGGTGCCCATCGTACCTCTGCCTTTGCTAAAGCTCTGTTCCTAATCCTGTGAGACTGGTTTTCATTCACTGTCTACCTCTTTTAGCCAAAGAAGAGGTTTTAGAAGACAATGTTCAGCTGATTATCCACCATTATCCCCACATCCTTTGAAAATCTTCACCTTGTGGAATGTCCCATATAATTTGTTCTTAGATAAGTGAATCATATGTGCCCACAGTAAAATATGCATTATTTGTTGGTTTACAAAGCAGTGAATGACACCATGTTGGTGAATGGTAATGTTTACTATTATCAGTCCCCACACTTTGCACGATCTGAATACTTTACCAGTGATTATAACATTTATATAAAAGGAGTCACTAGAATCAAAAGAAATTCTGGGATCCCACTGGGAATAACATTCAGTAAGTGATAATTTTCTATTTATGATTATTTTTGAGAATTTAACAAATCTGACATATTATTTTTTATTGCTTTAGTTTCATAATTAAATAAATATATATATTGGAACTTTGGAGATAATCTTATTGCTGCATCAGTGTTGAAATATAAAATCATCTACCTCCATTTAAATCTGGACAAACTAATTTTTAGTCAGGGTGACATGAGCAGTTTCTTGTCTCCTTTTTCATATATGGCAATTATTGAAAGAAATGTGAAACTTCTGTTTTCTCTGCTTCAAGAATGGAGAGAACAGAATCATTTCTACCTCTATCCTTGGCACCCTCTCTTATGTAAACACAGTCTGGCCTTGATCCATATTTATACCACAGGTTGAACAAAACAGGACCTTGGCACCAGTTGTTTCCTCTCATAAATGCAATCTGATTGCATCACAACCTTCAGGAAAAAAAAAAAAAAAATCCATTTCTTAATTAAATGAGCAAACAAACAAATCTTTCTCCTTTTCCTTCCTGACCTTGTAGTCCCTCCAACCTCCACTTCCTTTCCTCAATCAGGGAAATAAAAGGTATTCTCATAAAAATATTTAGGATACAGAAAGCAAGATGATTAGAGTTTAAGGTCATTCATCAGTGTTAGTTTTGAACTCCACATCTATTTTGTGCCTCTTTTAAAAGGTTCCTGAACTTCTATGTGATAATCAGTTAATGTGTAGAAGCTTATTAGCAAGGCATATTTCAGATTTCTATACAAGATGCAGACGGTGGACCAGATGCTATGGGCAGGCCTCGAGACCTGAAAACTACAAAGGTAGATTAAACAAAAGCAGGAGACAACATATAAACAGAAGTTTAATTGCAGTCATTTCATTTTTAGTCCATTGTATCATGAGTCCACATATGCTCTGAAGTACAAGCAATGACCCCAGTCCAGCAGAGAACTTAACTACCTGCTTAACTTTCAGCACTAAAGTTGGCACGTTGACTTTAAAGGAAATAATAAAGTGCTTAAACTCAAATAGAGGCTTGAATACTTTGTCGATGAGTTCTATGGTGTTTTTAAGATGTCATAATTTCTGTGTGATTGAGACTTGAACTGACTTTCCCTTAGAAAAAGACTTTTGACATACACTATAGTCCACCAAAAAATAAGATTACTTTTTTGGATATTGTGTTCAGCCAGAGGACTTTATTGGCTGACACTTACTGACTGTGGAAATATTTTCCCATCTTACTGCTCTTTTTAAGGTGTCTACATATCCTTCTTGGATACATTTTATGAAGGAGTGTAGACATATCATTTTTTCAGATTTTGGCAAACTATTAGAGTTACCAGCATCCAGTGGAAAGCAAGATACTCAGCAAAATTGTGATTCAAGCACAAATTAAGCTACATAAAACAGGTGAGTACCTGTGTGGTGAATGTCTAAAATCCTGTTGTTGCCAATGGAGATCTGGACAGTACAGTCAAAAGAGCCTGGAGAACAATTTTGCTCAACCTATTGGCCATCCAGCTGTGTAGACCTCCAAGTGCTGTTGACTCCATTGTCTAAAACCAGGATTCTTGGAAATTTAGCTCACTTACAGACCCTTACATATGCACACATAAATTTAAGGTTCTTCATCTCAAACTGAGTCTTGCCTTTAAATTTAGTTAAGATGAATTCCACTCTAAAACTCTGCTTATAAACAAATCCCTGCTTATAAACATAAAACTTCTGCCCACAAAAGTTTAACAATTTACAGTGTCTAGAAACTGAAGCTAAACCAATTCAGTCCAGTAATAAGACTTTTTAAATTAAATAGTGAGATAATTAGCTACTAGACTAGCTTACAGAGAGTTCTAACTGTGCATCAGAGACAATATTAAAAAGTAGATTGTTTGGTTCTCTAGTTCACCCTATCAGTTGAGAATGCTAATCCTAGCTTTTACTGTAGGTCATATTTGGTATCTCTTCTGCCATTATAATCTATGATATTTGATCTATCACAGGATTCATGTATTTGCCTCAGCAGAATTTAGAGACCAGCACTGGTTCTTAATGTCCCATTACAACCCAGTTTATAAAATGGTGTTGCTCTTTTGTTTTGTTTTTATTTTTTAAATAAATTAGATTTACACAGTAAGGTTTAAAAAGCAGGCTTCTTGTTGTCTTGTAAAGACAACCCATGCAAACTAAAAGTATCTATTTCAAGCAATCTAACACCAATTGTGACAACAGGACTTTTATTTTAAGTATAGGTCAGAGATGTTAGTGCAGTTCCAAGACAGGACTTGATGTCATTAAATGAGCAATCAATTGTGTGAGCTTCTAGCAGTCATGTAATAAATCCAAACAGTCAAAACCAACTCTGTCCCTACATTTTTTATTCAGCTGGGTAGTGGCCTCTTTTTTTTTTTTTTCCCTTCTGCTTTTCAGGGGTGATTGATGCTCTGAAGAAGGAGAATTGAGAAAGGCTATCAAATTGACTGTCAGAACATTAGAAAGGTCAGAGAGTTGCATAGTTTGTACCCATCACTTCCAGATTATACTGAACATTATAACTGGGCTTTCTCTTCTTTTCCTAATGATTGTGTCAAGAACAATAAATAGCACAACCTAAATAGCACAGCCGATGATAAGGAAGGCAAAACATATACTTGTGTAATTTTTTTAATGAATCCCATCCAATAGGTATAGATTTTTTTTTCAAGCTTTGTATGAGTTCATGCTTTTTCACTTTCCACAATAATTTTTTCTTATATATTCTTATGCAAATAATGATCATTACAGATCACTACTGGCTTTCTCTGACTTTGACATTGTGCTGAGGAATAACTTGTGTTTTACCACTGACAAATAAATGTTGCAACATCATTGCCTGAAAATTAGATGAGAAACTATAGAATCATAGAATAATGCAGACTGGAAAGGGCTGCTGGATCTCATCTGCTTCAAGTCCCCAGGTAGAGAAGGATCAATTTAGATTAGGTTGCTTGGAGACTTGTACAGTTTGGTTTGGAATATCTTGAAAGACTGAGGTTCTGAATCCTTTCTGGATGACATATTCCAGTGTTTTACCATCCTCATCACAATTTTTTCCCCTGATACCTAATCAGAACTTTCCTTGTTGCAACTTGTTCCTGTTCCTACTGTCATTTTACTTTATAACTTCAAAAAAAAGTCTGTCTCTTCTTTACAACCTCTCATTAACATAGTTGGAGACAACAATAAATCTCCACTAGTGTTCCCTTCTTGAAAATGAATAAACCCAGTTCTCTCAGACTTTCCTTTGCGGCATGTGCTCCAGCTGCCTAATCATTTTGGTGGTCCCCCACTGAACAGGTTCCAATCTTTCAACATCTTCCACCTACAGCTTCAAAGGTGTTATGGAAGAGGATAATAAAGTCTTCATACCCCTAGCTACAGCCAAGTGAGGAAACACAAATTATTTGGGGGAAGTGATCAATTAAGTTCAGCATGTGATGATACCACTGAAACCTTGTTCTCCCACCCATTCCTTTTAATCTGTCAAAGACTGATCCCCTGTCATACACTAGCTTGTGCCCTCATGCTCTATAGTGATCTACAGAGACAATTCATATGAAAGCTCACTAGGAGCCATCAAGTCAGCTATGGACAGTAGATAACTGCCAAATCTCGTATCCAAAATTTGGTTCCCTGGCTGAGGACTAAAAGAAACTAAACATGGAGCATTATAAAATGTATTAATACTTTGGCTCACATGCATACACCAGACTATGGTTTTCACTGCCATCAAATCCTACTGCAAACTGTCCTCTGCCTGGTAGATGGAATTAGGTCTTGTTTTAATGATGATGTATATTTTTGCAAGAGTTATGTACAACATCTTCCCTACACACTCAGAATTCATACTCTATGAACATAGTGGTACAAGCTTTGTTCATGGTTTAGAGAAGGAGTCACATAAGAGAATATTTAGTTTGATTTGTATCTCCTTTTTACTATTGAAAACTCAGAGGAAAATATTATCTAATACTGACCACTGTTTTTAAATTTAATCAACATGATACTTCCCCTTCTCGAGCTGTTCTAAAAAAGAAATGTATGGATGCCTCTGTAATTTGGGTATGTTGCAATAATTGTTCTAAAACAGAGAGGAAGGGAGGCAATTAATGAAACAAAAAAGTTTAAAAAATATTATTTTGCAGTAGAAACTACTCTGTGTAGCCAATGCTTTGCCTATATGCTGCCATTAATCTTTCTGTACTAAACATTGAAAAGTTTAGCTGTAATGTAATAAAATTAATTTTAAAATTATTCTAAGTCAAGGATGGGAGTAATATCAGTTTTGATGGCAATGAATGTTAGCAAAGTGAAAATAGATTGTAAAATTTGCAACTTATTAGAACTGGTCAGTTTAGTTTAAAATACAATCACATTATTTATTTATTGAAGTAATGAACTTAAAAGATCTAGTCTGAATTCTCAAATCTATTGCACAAAACTTTATATTTATTTAATGAAATTTGTTCCAAAGGAAAAATTAGTCCAAATACTGTGTTATTCTCCCCTGAAAATGGTTATTTTCTGTATATCCATCTGAAAGTATCAGTTCTAGTTCAATGTTACTGATGGTTTGATGGGCATAAATTTAGGGGGCATCAGGAGGGAGAAATGTATTTTTAATTAATGCTTTAAGATGCAATATTTCCTATCAAATTATTAGGGACAGTAAAGAAAGTCCAGACTCTACCATGAACGTGTATACTACAGGAAGTAGTACAGACTTTCATGGCAGTTATCAACTGCGTCAAATATAAGCAAATCCATGACTGCCATCACAGTAACACTTGTCAGACTAAAAAACACGAATACACTTGCCACAGCAGTAGCAGTAAGAGCTACCAAAACCATTGCATTCTCCACTTAGAAACTGAATTTCACATGAATACATGAAATTTCAAGAAAAAGAAAAATTAGAAATTGGACCTAGATCTCCTAATCTCTGCCACAGGGTTTTAGATATATGTGTGTTTTCCTATGTTGTATTATGGCATTCACTGCACTTTGGTGGATCTAAGGACACTTCTGTGCTGGTTCCTATATTTGGTGCATTTTTTCATTACATGAAGATACTACTAAAATGGATTCACAATACAGTGAGACACCAGATGAAGGATAATACTGTAGAATTGTATTTCTGCAGGACTTACATTACAACTATGAAAGTAAACAAATAAATAAGTTTCATAAAAGCCTTGATATAACTGCTACTTCCTTTTAAAAACATGTTTTCTGATACAGGACATCTACTCTGAAGAATTACTTTCTACAAGGAAAGCAAGTTGTGATATTTAACTCCTCAGGGTTCATACTCTCTGCTTGGACTTTCCAGTTAACATTTATCCTAATCTTTTATGTTACTGCTCTTCATTTTTTTCTCTCCATCTTTTCCTTCTTTTACTATTATGATCATATCTTAACCCTAGACTATCTGCTCCAGTTAAGCAATTTTTTACTGTAGAAAAAGGTGCCTGTGAGGAAAGACAACCTAAACTTCTATTACTTTTTCCCAGTTACTCCCACTTATCTGAGATGAGAAAGAGATGGTGGAGACAAACTGTCCCATAACATAGACACAAACATATGACCCAAAAGAAATTAAAAGCAACTTCTCCATAGCCATTTTCAGTAGAACAAACAGGTAACAAAACACTCTGCAGTTAGAATGTCAAGCTGTGGTACTATTTGTGTGTGATAATTGAGACACAAGCTACAGGACATTTGGCCCAAGCCCTAAATGGTAAAATAGTAATCAGCTTAAAGACTGATTTCACCAAGGGCCACTGAGTCTAGGAATGCCAACTTTCCTGATGGATGCTACTTTGCTATTCATCCAGGATTTCATCCAGTGTGGAAGGGGTTTTGAGCTTTGATTTCACTCTACCCTGAAGTGGGTACCCTCTACCTTTTGAATTTTGCAGAGCACACAGTCAATTACAGCAGAAAACTGTCTGGTACAAGTTGCCTACCATTTAGATCTGTTCATCTTTTTCTCATAATTAATTTCACATTCTACTCCTGAGACAGAATTACTGTATTCTATCTCTAAGCCAGAGCTGCCTGGACAGTTCTAATCTAAGGAATTTTTGTTTGGATTTTCCTAACTGAAGGACACCATATATTAGAAACCTGCATATAATGAGAATGGGTAGGCGTTTTGGTGGTTTTTTTTTCCATTTCTCATCCTCATCAAAATTGTGGTCACAAAGCCTGATCAATCCTGTGCTGTTTCCTGTTCTCATTACAATCTTTGTCAGTGAAATGAGACATCAGAGAATTTTAATACCCAGTACAATCTCTGAAAGACAGTAATATACTGTGTAACTCTGACCTTTTCAATGTTCTCTAATTTGATTGGCAGGAAGCCATTCTTGTTCTCTGTTACATTTCTGGCAATCTAAATCTCAAAAGAGAGGCTGTATGGCCAGCCAGTCAAAATGCAAAGTATGTATGTCAGATGCAATGAGTAAGGCTCAATAATATAAATTACAGATTACATTAGACACCACGGAGAAATGAAATTCTTGTCACCAGTCAATTATTGTATGATAACAGTGTTGATAAACAGCCAAAAGAATAAAACAATTCACTTTTCTAAAAGAGGGGTCAAAAATGCTTTTTTCGTTTGGATACTGATGAAAAGGATGGTGTTACTAGGGTCCATAAGGAGAGTGTAGTAATGCCCATACTAACAAAAGAGATATATAGCACAATATAATCCTTAACTTTTTATAAATACTTTTCAAACCCCTTTGACTGCCATTTTGATCGTTCTTTCTTCTGGTAGAAAAGGAAAGTAAGAAAAAAAAAAAGAAAAAAAGTTGTGTGAAAATGAATGGCAAAAGAAACAAAAGTAACTATTCTCTTACTCATGATTATTACAGGAAAAAAAGCTAGTAAAATCTAAAGTTTAAAGACTTTATATTCTCTGACAGCACATCAAAGTTGGTATCCAGAACTTAAAAGAATGAAACACAGATAGAACTCTAGATGTCTAAAAGCTTGACATCTAAGCCTGAGCTAGTCAATCCCATGTCTCTTTCTAATCAAGGTAAAATTCACTTCAGCTCATCCTTAGACAGGTCAGATGCATTTCCTTCTAAAGGTGCCTATTTCTATCCACTGATTACAAAATGAAGCCTAGAGTGACTAGCAAGGGTTTAGATATTTAGCTTTCAGCTTTCAGCAAGGTGGGTGGGTTGACCTTGTCTGGCTGCCAGACACCCACCCAGCTTCGTTCTCATCCCCCTCCTCAACAGGACAGGGGGAGAAAATAAGATGAAAAAGCTCATGGGTCAAGAAAAAGACAGGGAGATCGCTTACCAATTACCATCATGGGCAAAACAGACCTTACTTGGGGGAAAATTAATTTAATTCATTGCCAGTTAAAATAGATTTGGATATTGAGAAATAAAGACAAAAACTAAAATACCTTCCTACCACTCCCCCCTTTTTCCCAGTCTCAACTTCACTCCTTAATTCCTGACTCCTCCATCTCCCCGCACCCTCAACAGTGCAATGGGGATGAGGAGCAGGGGATTGCAGTCAGTCCATGACAGTTCCTCTCTGCTGCTCCTTCCTCCTCACACTTTTGCCCTGCTCCAACGTGGGTCCTCCCCATGTGCTGCCACCCTTCAAGAACTGCTCCTGCCCAGGTCCTCTCCACAGGCTGCAGTCCTTCAGGATACACCTGATCCAGAGTGGGCTCTCCGCCAGCCGCAGTTCCTGTCAGGACAACCTGCTCTAGCATGGCCTCTCCATGAGCTGCAGCTTCTTTCAGGAAATATCCACCTGCTCTGTTGTGGTCCTCTCCATGGTCTGCAGGGATACCTGCTCCACCATGGTATGCTCCACAAGCTGCAGGGGAATCTCTGCTCTGGCACCTGCAGCACCTTGACCTCTCCTACTACTCTGACCTTGGTGGCTGCAGGGCTGTTTCTCATACTTCTTTCCCCTCATTCTTCTCTCTCACACTGCAGTGTTTTGCCCTATATTTTTTTTGCTGATGGGCTCAGCTTTGTCCTGTGGTGGATCTATTGCAGAGGTGGCTGGAACTGGCTGGAACCAGCTGCGTTCAGCATGGGCAGCCCCTGGTCTCTTCTCACAGAGGCCACTGCCAAAACATTAGCATGGACACCCAATACAAAACAGCATAGATACACCACCTCAGAATCCAGAAAGAAATTACTCTGAGCTCTGGACACTCAGAATTTGTATCCGTAACTGTGTTTTAGAGCATAAGATGTGGGTCATCCACTCATCTGCAGAATAACTTCAGGCTGTGGACATACTATGGTACATTACCAACTTAAAATATTGTTTTTCAAATAAGATATATAGCTCCACCAGCATATGTTATTTTAATGTTGCTTATCAATATTAATTGTGCTTTTCAGTTGTGGAAGAATCACATTAATCTTTTATGCAACTAGTTGTACCTAGAGTAAAGGCAAAGATCCTTCCAGACTTCTTAGATACAAAAAGCCAGAAGACAGATATGTTTGTTCATGAAGAAATGTTAGAAGACAGTAAATATTCCTTCTCCTTCTCTTCTTCCCACATTTCAATTATGTTTCTACCTTGTTTCACTGAAGAAGGATAGCTCCCTGTATACAATTGCAAGACACCCACTCCAAACGTCAATGACAAAGGCGCCCAAGGCTTTATCCTTCTGTCCTGACAAACATGCACACTGTACCTCCTGGAGCAGTATTAATGTGCATAGCCTCAGTACCTACATGTTACTTTTTATAGTAGTAGAATCTGACAATGGTAATGCTGGAGAAAGCTGAAAGCTGCCTGTTCTCTTGCCTTTGTTAAATGGGCAATGACTTATCTCACCAATATCAGTGGATCCACTTGTCAGTCTGATTAAATGAAGGAAGCATTTAAAACAGCATAGAGGTGGAAAGTGGCTGAAAAAATTGAAGTCACTGTCCCAGACAGGAATTCAATGAAACATCTGAGAACAAATTCAGAATAAGTTCCCTGGAGCTGTATAAAATACGTGAGAGCTGTATTACTTGTATTCCACCCGTGCAATGGTGTGTGCTTGTATGTGAAAGGAGGAAAAAGGCAACAGGAAATCAGAAGATTCATAGGGGTCAAAACAACTGTGAACAAGTGTTTGTACTAACTGAGAAGGCTAGTTAGAAAACTGAGAAGGAGCAAATTGTTTCCTCTGGCTTGATAAGGCCATTTGACTTGCTCATGAAAATCAACAGGACTGAACCCAAAATAACTAAGTTCTATCAGTAATTTCTCTTAGCAATGGAAACCCCAGAATATTGGCTACCTGCTCAAGGAAAAAAACAAAAACAAAAACAAAAACAAAAAAACAAACCAAAACAAAACAATCAAACAACCCCAAAACTCACATCAAGTTTATTTAGATTACTTAAAAAAAAAAGAAATAGTATGCTATGTCCTTCCCCAAAACGATTTTAAATATGATGTGTTGTACAAATAAGAAGCTGTACACTTTCTTCAAAATGCTGCTTTCTCCATTGATAAGAATTTCTTGCTGCTGCCGTCACTGATATATATTACCTTTCCTCCCCTCGACCCTGCAAATCTGTCTGCTGTAAGCTAGGAAAAAAAAAATCTTTCAGACATATCTTCAAAGAAAATTTGCCTTGGTCATAGTCTGGTAGGGGAAAAGGCTGTTTTTAAACAAAAATAGCTCAAAAATCAAAAATATTAGAATTTTTCTGACTTTGAAATTAACATTATAATGAGACTGACTTAATCCTGATTTGCTTAAATTTGTTCCATCATTTCAGTCAGCCAGAAAACACTTTCTTGTTCTCTCCAACATACAAAATAGAAATCGCAAATATTTCTGAAACATTGAGAATTGCTAGAGAATCTGCAAAAATCTCCTTTTGAGTAATACCAACAGCATAACAGTCATATTCCTCATGCAAAGGAGATCTTCTTCACCTGCTGGATTTATAAAATACTGTTAAATTGTACTTAATGGGAGTTGGATGAAAGACCACAATGCTGTAACTGTGTTTCTTTTACTGCATGCAAAACAAATTACAAATAATCAGTGAAATGACACAGCAGGCAAAACCCATGCAAATACAAAATTAACCAATTTAGAGATTGTAGTTGTGTGCTTCTGCTTTTGACGATTTTTTCTTTTGCTTTACCCTGCTGCATTAAGTTTGCTCTTCATATCTAGTATGGAAAGACCACATAGAGAATCTCCTCACCTTTCAACTTCTTCACCCCCATAATTTTCCATCTGTCACGTAGTAGCTTTTATTCGTGGCTCCTGCAACATCTCTGTTAGTGAAACCACAGAGTACAACAGGAACAAGACAGTGTGTGTCTGTGCCCAAAGGCTCTGTGACCTGTCAAAGTGAGGTAAATGTCAGGAAACACCAAAGCATATAATTATTTCATCAGGAAATAACAATCTGGTTAATACGGATTTGCCATTTCGTAAATTAAGAGTATTCAACCAGAGCAGACTTTAAGGACTAGGAAAGGAAACAGTCAGTAGCAACTCTCAACTTGTCAATACAAGACAGATTAAAAAATCTGTCCCAGAGTCCGCGGTTTAGGATTTCTATTTAAAATATCGATGACCCTTATTAAAAGAATAGGAGATATTTCTTTTTTTTTCCTTTGTCTTTTCCTCCCTTCTTTTCTTCCTTTGTCTGGTACTTTCTATTCACTGCTATTACCGCTATGGACTTAAAGTCAGAAAATCATGGGGAAAAATCTTTTTTCTTCATTAATAAGGGACAAGGTGTTTGAGACTGAAGCATGGGAAATGCCATGTTATATGGGGTGTCTGACAGCTGTTAGATAACACCTTGTACCTATCTGTTGTTCAGTAATTAAATAGTTTAGACTATTGTCTCTTCTTGGCCTCTGTCCCAATTACACAGGAGATGCTTATTAGGTTACCAGTTAAATATACTTGTTGGCTTTTACTTACAACTGGTATAGTTACATTTATTTAAAAGTTCACTATATTTCTTCTGTGCTATGTACATATTTCAATACTGAGAGCAAAAATCCATCTTTTTTGTCAGTTTCTAGAGGGAAATGCCTGAAAGATCACACTGCTGTAGAATGCAATAAAAGAACCTGAAAAATCTTTATAATGGAGGTGTAGTGGTATGAATGGAATCATCATACATCTTCATGTCAGAACATCTGCACTCTTCACTGACACAAAGACCTCTCTATTAGCTGAGGGCCCTTTACCCACTGAAGCCATTTGAATTCGTTCTTTGATCCTTGAAAAAACTCAGTGTTTGACATATTAATACTATTTTGGCTCCAGGAGAATATCACAACCAAAATCTTTTGTTTTGCAAAAAAAGGGATTATGACACTGATCTAAGGACAAGAGCAAAATGACCTATTTTCTGTGATTTTCTACAGGTAGAATTAGACAGTGACTATAATATTTTTTAAAAAAAGAAAGAGTTATTGCTGGAAATATAAAGTCATTAGGAAAAAATCTGTAGTCCAGCTATAACCTTCTTCTAAGGGGTTCAGAGAACCTTTTAAGGTCTGAGTCAAATGAGAAGGCATTTTGTAGGATAAAAAACACCCTGATATTTGCAAATTCTGTATAGGTATCAACAACTGTCAAATCAACAGTTGGTCTGAAAAAGAAAAAAAGGATTCCAAGCGGTTTTGGGATACTTTAATACAGTGATCAGCTCCTCAAGTTACAGTATTTTGGAAAATTTATATCATGCACCTCATCTCATCTCATCTCATCTCATCTCTGAATATTTTAAGTTTATAGGGCTCACGGGTTCATTTAAAAATAAGAAAGCCCATAAAAGTCTAACTTTTATGTGTCTTATCAAGGATGTTACAGCATATAATATTAGTACTGATATTTAATGCCAACTAGTCATTGGCATGGTCAAAGCTTGGTGGTCAACCAAGCTACATTTAACTGAAGAAACCTGAAGAAAGTCAGGAAGAGAAACTGAATTTAAGAAACAGGTCAAGCAGAGCACACTTTAAACCATTTGCACCTGTGAGGGAGTGTGTCTTTGAGATACTCTGACAAATGCAGAAAATGCTTCAGGAAATCAGGCTTTTACCTGGAATGAAGGAGCTCAGCATCACACAAGGTTGTTTGCATCAAAACCTTTTGGAGATCTGAGTTAAGTCATACTTTTTCAAGGAACTGTATTCTCTATGTCCATGTTACTTTATGGTTTTCTTTCCCCACAGATAAGTCTGCAATGCCATTTTGCAGTACAAGTCACAACTCAACTACACAGAGAAATCAGTGAAATTAAAAAAATAAGTAAAGCACCAAACAAGATAACACATGAAACGTGCTGGATTCTCTGTGTGGTTGCTGTCCTCCATAGAAACTGTGTTGGACTTGGAGGTCCTGTCAATGGCAAAAAAGTCATACTAGTATGTAGTCACACACTCCAGCCCTTTACAATTGTTGGGCTAACATATCCAGTTTTAAAATATGTAGATTGTTTTATACAGTTTTCAAGATCATGTTTTGATAACATTAAACTACTTTTAATTGTATAACTGGATGGGAGACAGAAAGGAATACTAAAAAAAAAAAAAAAAAAAAAAGAGTTAAAAAAGGATCAAAAACAGAATCTAAAGCATTAAAGGTAAGAAAATCAGGAAGAAACATGATTAATACTTTTTGGAACTGATTCTAATTTTCATCAATTCAGCCACAAACCTAAGAATAAATTAGCAGGAATCAGATCAGGCCCTAAATCAGGTAATTGACTGGTTCTGAGTTCACTGGGATTTTTTAGTTCTCTGTAGGCACTAACAGGCTACCAACCTGGGGCTGTCCAAGTGCTGTAGCTCCATATGTTTTAAAAAACTCAAAACTACTTTCTGTCCTCTGAGGATTTGACCTATTGTTTTGAAATTCCACAGTTACAGAATTAGAGATGACAGAAAAACAAACAGAAATACCTGAATCACTCTGAGTTTCCACTATGTCACTGAGCTGTCGCCTTAAAAATCCGAGGCAGAGTGAGACAAACAAGCTTAGTGAGGGATCCCAGTGGAGCACTCTCCCTAGCGACAATAGTTGTGTAAAATTACTTTCTGCACCCTCTTCTTGTTCATGTAGTTATCCTTGGTTTAGAAACATGAAAATACTACAGTCAGAGTAATTTTTGAGTCAATTGGTATCTGTAATTATACAAATGAGAAAAAAAGTTACACAATTCTGTGTTTTCTGATAGAGCATACTTTGAAAGAATATTCATGTCACTCTGCAAATTGAAATTGTGTCTATTTTTGCATATCACCGTCATAGTAGTTTATATTTTTATGTTCTGTTGCAAGCCTTAAGTATTAGAAAACTGGTGTCTTTTGTTATGCTTATTTAGGGGCAGTTTCATGTCAAACTTCTGACCAACCGAGGTCCCACCTATGTTTCTTAGACAGTTTATTTTCCCTGTGATATTAGGGATAAGTTCCTATGACATTTGTTTCTTTCAGTTTAATCAACGCTAAAATACTAATATTGTCTGTTTTGGAGTACTTAGATCTTACAGTCAGTGTATGTATGGTAAGGAGAGCCAGTTGCATCCAAAGTGTCTGAAAGCGGTTAATCGCAAAATCTGAAGGGAAAAATATCAGAGATGGTAAGACTATGAAAATGAGTCCATCCAGTTTCCAGAATACAGTAACTGAGAACTCACTTTCACTAAAAGGCTGTTTCTCTTGTTCAAATTCTTGATTTATTTGGTATCCAAAACAGGTAGGAATAAGTTCTACAAAGTTACCTTGCACCATGTGAAAAAACTTACTCATTTTCTTTAAAACTGATACTTAGCAATTCAGTTTGCTCGCCTTAGTTTTTATAAGAAAAGGGATAATTCCCTACTTGCATCTGCATGTCATTCATGATTTTATGTTGAGCGCATTTTTTCAAGTTTAAAATCTTATTTTGTCTTCTATGTGTCTGATCTCTGGTAGCCAGAACATTTTTTGTTTCCACTATTGCTTCATCTTCTTGAGATGGTTTGACCTGAACTATGAACAATGTTCAAGTGACACCGTGGATTTATGTATTCGTATAATTACATTTTCTGTTTTGTTTTCATTTCCGTTCTTAATATTTCTTAGCTGATCTTTTTTTCACATATTGACAGACTTTATCTCCTTTTTGACAAAGCCATGCCATTTCTACTATGTTCAGGAAAGTACGCATTGCACAGCATATCTAAAACATGAGTAGCTTTCCAGAGTAGCAGCTTATTCTCACATCATAACACTCAAGTCCCAATAACATCTGCTGTACACACTTGGGTGCACTCAGCTGTGGTTCTTCATCATGCTTTTTAATGACCTGTGATCTGCCTGCACAAATATCCTGTGACCAAAGGTAAGGAAAGTAGAATTATTCCGTTTTGAAGAATGCAACCAGGAGCTACTTTCCTGAACGTATCTGTCCTTGTTTGTATCTAGAAAATGCTAAAATCTCTATTTTTCTAAATGCTGCTCTTCAAAGTCCTTAAAAAGCAGTATAGTATGATTACATTGTAGGCTACTGCACCGGATTATAGTACTTCAGGATCAGTGACTCACATATGTATTTCATTACTTTATTAAATATTAGTTCCTGATTTCAAGTTGTTCGCATGCTGCATCCTTTTTGTGTTACTTGAATATTCTTCAGCTTTTGATTGATTTTTGTAAAGTAAATTGCTGGCCTCTCCTCATATCCTATAGCCTAGATATATTTGTAATGGCTTTCTGGCTCTCAGTACCTTAAGACAGTTTTTCAGAATCAAAAGATATCTGAAGAAGGCAGTAGGTCCTTTCAGTTTCAGTTTGACCTAAAATATTTTCTGAAAAGCTGCTTAATACAATTGCATCTCCATACCATTGTTATGGGTTTCCTCTTTAATTTATTTAGGTAAGGATATCATCTGTTATAATCAAGACGCTTGTACTTCCCTTCAAAGGCTAGTTTACTTTACATCAGTAATGACTTGCAGGCTCTGTTCATACCCAAAGCCCTTTGTACCCAACAATACTTGCCAAGAGGCATGTGAAACATTGTGAGGCTGTTCCAATGACACTGATACTTTGCATGTAAAAATACATGCAGTCAGCAGTTTAATCTAGTAAATCATGTAGAGGGTCCTCAATAGCTGGCAAAGATTAGTAATACATTTTCATTGCTTTGTTGAGTGGTTTTGTATGAATGAATCTGAACATTTTCTCAAACCACTAAGTTTCTGGTTTTATCTATGCTAGTTGAAGTAGGGATATTAAATTATTTTATTTTTGCAGGTTTTTCAATACCTTTTGCATGATACGAATCTTCATTTTGGATATGCCATTATGCATGTGGATACTTTATATTTTGCTACAATTCTGTCTACAATCCCGAATGAGTGTTTTCCCTCCTTTCCCATTCTGAGGATACCTTCAAATTATCGTCTGGTCATATCTATATGACTGCTTTTTTACCCAGGAACTATATCTCAGAGTAAAATGTTCTTGTGTGTGTTTCTTATTGGACATTTATATTTCCCCACTGTCCTCACTATTAGAATTATTATGAGATATGACAAACATTTTTCCTCCATTTGGTTCAAATCAATATTGCTATTTTGCAGCATTGCTTGGGTTAGAGGTATAACTGAATTAGCCACCAACCCGAGACCCTGGCTGCAAATATGGTATTTGAGTGGTCTTTGCAATATATGTTCATTAAGGATCTCTGGATATGTTCTTTGTAGGCTATAATCTCTTCTCCACTGGAGCTCTGATTCTATTCAGGCAACACCTGGACTACAGATGATTTAGTGACAGTGGACAAAGATAAGGCTGAGGTCACTAAAGGTCTTTGTCTCAGTCTTCACCAACAGGGGCTCTAAGGCCCCTGTGATCAGTGAAAGGGCTCAAGGTTGAGAACCACCAGCAATGGATAAGGGCTGAGTAAGGGATTACTTGAGAGAGCTCAACCTATACAAGTATCTGGAAATCAACAGGCTGCATCCGGTGGTGCTGGGACATCTGGCTGCTCTCATCTTTGACAGGTCGTGGAGATGGAGGAAGAACTACCAATGACTGAAGAAATGCAAATATTTCACCCATCTTCCAAAAAGGCCAAAAGAACAATCTAGGGAATTACAGGGCAATCAGCCTCAGTTTGCTCCCTGTGGAAATCATGGAACAAGTCATGTTGGAATAAATTTATAGCCATATGAAGATGATGATGGTTGGGAGTAGTCAGCACAGATTTAGCCGTGGATTTACCATCCCTGGAGGTATTTAAAAGACATGTAGATGTGGCACTTAGGGCCATGGTTTAGTGGTGGACTTGGCAGTGCTAGGTTAACGGTTGGACTTGATAATCTTAAAGGTCTTTTCCAACTTAAATGATTCTATGATTCTAAACAAATCTGATATCTTTACAAGTTGAATCACTTTCTCTGTGAAGCCTTCATATAATCTGTCTTTAGAGCCTCTATTCTACTTCAATAATTGCCCACAATCATACCTTTAGTTTTAGTTCCCCAGCTGTATCTGTTTCCTCCATTACTAGGTGTTCTTTTTTTTCCCCCCTACCTTCTAAACATATTCTTTTCCTTTCTGTGAGTCCTGGTAGTCTGAGTGTTACCACTACTTCTCATTAATCACATGAGATTCCATGGGTACATCCACAACATATAAGCTAGTTCCAAATATTCAGTTATCCCTACATGAAATATCATAGCAGCTGTGGAAGCACTAGTTCAGATTGTCACTTATCTCAAGCCAGTTGTCTGGTGTCTCAGCAAGACTACTGATTACTCAGATGAAGTAAAGCATGGCACTGACTCAGCTGTAGCATATATAGTTATGGAACTAGCTCATGTATAACTCATTTAGATGTCTTTGAATAGCACTATATTACCTTGAGCAGAAATTACCTACGTTTCTAAAACTAAACAGGTTTTGTTTAAAATTAAAAAAAAAAAAATCTTAAAGAGAGAGTGTAAACCATGCAAATAACATTCAAACCACAGTAGATAGGATAGATAGTTTTAGAAAAATAAAGCAAGAAATGAAATAACCATACACTTCCACTCATTGTAAAGAAATAACAGCATGTCACTTGGGGTCAATAAGAATGGACATATTTGTCCTTATTTGAACATGACTTTTCATTAGACATATGTCTGGAATTTTCAAAAATCATATTATTTAAATCATATTAATTAAAATATATTAAAATAGATCACTATTCAACGATAAAAGCATTAAAAAAATATGCTCCATTCTGTCCCCTATTGTATGCCTTCTTTCCCATGTTAAACCCATTTTACTGTTTTCCAATGAATTAACAAATCTTGAACATTGAATTGAAACAATAAACAGAGCCATGCATACAAAAATATATAAGTTGCTGTATACAATAACTCAAAATATCTAGCTCACAGTATGGGGGTCTTTGCTTTTTTTTTTTTTTTTCCTCATGACTACTACTCCTTTTTCCCAAGGAATTGCTTAAGTAAAATGTAACAGAATAACAAGAAAGTTTCCAAAATGTACAGTACTTAATTAAAAACAGGCAACTCCTGCAGCATTTGGGCTGGGAGTCAAAATGATTCCATGTTTCAGTTTCAACCATGGCACTGACTGACTTTGGACAACTTTGCTGACTTTTTCTCCTTGTTCCTTATTCAGCTCAGCTGCACAGCTGAGTAAAAAACAAGTCACAGTGACAGCCAGCTGCTGTGCCTAACCCATACTCTCTGGGGAAATAAATTGAAAAGGAATAGGGAGAAATCAGAACACACTAAACCACCTACCATTTCAAAATAGACAGTTGCAGGCAGCAAATAAGTGTCTAAATAATGTGCACAATCTGAAAGTCCTTAGTGAGAATCACCAAAATTTTTCTTCTTGAACAGGCTTTTAATCTCAAGAAAAAACACTGTTGCTGACATTTCCTTGTGAGGTGACAAAGCACTGTTTAATACCTGGCACTTAGATTCTACTTTCTGTACATACTGTTTTCTGCTTATGATAGTAAATGTGTTTTATTTAAAACTCTGTCAGGGCAACATTAAACACTGCTAGTGCTTGGCAGCCTATGTGTAGTCAATGAGCTATGAGCAGTAAAAGTACGTAACAATGTAAAATGTTGCTAAAGTTCCCACTGTCTCTCTAATCAGAATGGATTTAAACACTGTGAGTGAAAGGAGATTCAGTGCTCCATCACTGAACAATGTCAGGACTGACACATACTGGCACAGCAGCATAGAGAGCACAGTACTGATGATACCCCTGTTATAGCAGACACCATTTCAACTTTGTGAATATATTCATCATCAGATTGGCCTCGTGAACAGTGATAGCTTGTGTGTTTGCCAATGGGATTAATACCACCTATTCTGGGTTTTGTGCAGAATGAGGAGGAAGTGTAACCTGCTGTTGCAGATTTTGTAAATACATATGACTTCAAGCAAATAAACAAATTTAGAGTTAGGTGCCTAAAATTAGGTATCTGAATCAGTGGTTAAACAATAACTACACAGTAGGCTGCTGTGTTGCTCCAAGAGAAGGTAAAGACCCTAAATGTGTTACAAAAAGGAAGATATCTGTGGGTTTTTTTTGTTTTTTACCTAGTACAGTTTATTTCCCAGTCCATGATGAGTCTGTTTAATAAAGAGAACAACCATAAGGTCCCCATGAATGAAAGGCAGTAGGCAGTCTGTCTCATAGTGTGCCTTGCAAATGTTCACAAATTTCATGCTCCTCTTAGTCTTTAGCTTAGTCACCAATGACAGGTCACAGCTGTAAGGATAGCTATATTTCAGCCTGGTCCCTAGATCAATCCTCAATTTGTTTTCACTGCCATGGGTGCTAGCAGTGTAATTCTGGGACTGTGTCACAACTACAAAATGTTTGTTTTCAAAGTAGTTTTTGGAGTAACTGAAGCTAAGTAACACACTTGCCCTTTATCTCAACCTGCTTCGTAGCACTAAACATAATTGCAAACAGTTTGTTGCAAAATTATTAGTCTTACACACTTAAGACAGTAGAAGACAACATACTGCTGTGAGGCATCTTGCCAGAGGCTGGTGATTTAAATGCTGTGGTGCCAACACATTTTAAAGCACATGGTTTAAGTGCCATTGTTGTTTAACCCTTATTTACATCTTATAACTGTCAAACACTGAGGTACAGAATAGAACTCTGCACCATACAGATACAGCTGAAAATATAACACAGCCCAAGTATTGTAATTTCAGAATGAGCTATAAACCTGATTTATTAAACATACTCTACCAATGTTACACCAGGGATGGAGTGATTACAGAATCCTTTACATTGTAAGAATGTATAGTTATGACTCCTCCTTAAGAAGAAAGAGGATTTTTTTACAAAATACTTAGTATTTTTCAACATGCTGGGCTGTGTAGAACTGATAATGAGATGAAAATTAAGACTGTCAGCTGTACATTTTACAAATGAGCACATAAGCCAGTCAAATCCAGGAGCTATAATGTAGTTTTTGTTTGGATTCTTCTGTGAAGGAGAGGGGCTGAGCTGGGTGGTTTGGGTTTGGGGTTTTGTTCCCTTGTTCAGGAGGAGGGGCAACAAAGAGATGCTCATGGGGGAAAGGAATTGACCAGTTCATTAGTGCTTTAGAAAGCATCCCTAGAAGTATTATGACAGAAATAAAAATATTCTTTACCATTATCTTGCAGTTTAAGCTACTATAATAAATATAAATATTCAATAGACAGAAATCTAAAGCCCTTCATCAGTACAAATTCCCAATGAACTCAATGGTAATTTTGCCTGTGTGAGGACAGAGTTTGACATACACCTCACTGAAGGAGGCCAAGACAAATTTTATGCAGAACTAAAATCTGTCATATATTCTGTTCTGAAGGCTTATGTTTGATTTAAGTGATGATTTTTTTTTTTTTTTTTTTAAATCTCAGCTTGAAAACCACAGGATTTTCTCAGAAATTATACTTACCTCTCTCATCATAGTGATCATCACCTTTTCTAGGGTTTTTAGTTAGTATTGCAAGCATTGCACCACATATGTCTCACTTTGCTGGTGATAGCAGTCTCCTTAGACATAACTGGCTAATTTAACATTTAAATCACTTGGGATATGTTAATGTAAAACAGGTAGAAGAACACTAATTTTGATAGGAGAGTTATATGAATGAACAGCAAAAGATTTCACCTATTCATGAATTAATAATAATAAAATGCAAGTCAGTTTTACAGAGACAACTGCAACAAGATAAATGTTCTTGGCATTGAACACAGATGTCCAACTACTTTATGAGAAAAAAATCGTTAGGTTTTTTTAGATCCATCTGCAAATGTAAAATATATTATCACTCATTTTCATTATTTTCAGTTTTTGGCTACTCAAATATTTATCAAATATTTTCTTTAATGATTGGCAGCATGTTCTACTGAGGTCATATTCTGGCTCCCTTATTCACGCTTACTGGATATATTCTCCATGGGTACTTTGCTTGCATTGAGCTGGACATCTTGAGGAGTAAGATGCTATTCAATGAAAGCATGCCAGAACAGGTATCCAAATGCTCATGTAATTGAGCATTTGGTCATGATTTAGCAGTGTCCTGGTTTCAGCTGGGATAGAGTTAATTTTCTTCCTAGTAGCTGGTATAGTGTTGTGGTTTGGATTTAGGATGAGAATAATGTTGGTAACACACTGATGCTTTAGTTGTTGCTAAGTAGTGCTTACACTGGTCAAGGACTTTTCAGCTTCCCATGCTCTGCCCGGTGCACAAGAAGCTGGGAGTGGGCACAGCCAGGACAACTGACCCAGACTGGCCAAAGGGCTATTCCATACCATATGATGTCATGCTCAGTATATAAACAGGGGCGAGTTGGCCGGGGGGGACACCGATCGCTGCTCAGGAACAGGCTGGGCATCGGTCGGTGGGTGGTGAGCAATTGTATAGTGTATCACTTGCTTTGTATATTGTTATTGTATTGTATTATATTATTATTATTACTACCACTACTACCATTCTATTTCATTTTACTTCAATTATTAAACTGTTCTTATCTCAACCCACGAGTTTTCTGACTTTCACCCTTCCAATTGTCTCCCCCATCCCACTGGGGTGGGGGGAGTGAGCTAGCAGCTGTGTGGTGCTTAGTTGCCAGCTGGGGTTAAACCATGACAAGCAGAAAACATTTTCAGAGAGATGTTAAATAATCATGCAACTCACATTTTACACTGTTTTAGTTAAGTCAGATGCAGAACATTATTCTGAGTGAGGCTGGGGGATTAGTAGGAGATGACAACTAAATATCTAAGGTAAGGAAAAAAAATCATCCACCTACAAAGGATAAGAACATTAGGCCTGGACTAATGAATAAACAATACTTGCCTTTTGATTCAACCTGTAAATGATGAATAGATGTTATCAGGGAGATAGGTAGAAGCAATGTGGTAAAACAAACATGAGCAGGAAATCTCAACTGATCAAAACTGGACAGATGAGCTGACAAAAAGCTTTTGATAGCAGTAGCATGTGAAGATTTTTTGTTTTTAAAGATATGGAAAGAATCATGCAGGCTCCTGTGTAAGGGGGACAATTAAATAAGAATGTTCAAAGAACATTGTGAAAACAATGAAAGATTGGGGAATTGAATCAACATGGGAGGGTCACTATGGAGAGGAAAAGATGGAAAAAGAATGTCAACAAGAAAATATTTGCACAAAAATTTCAGGCAAACTATGTAGCAAAGATCTTAACTGATGTTTTACCCTATTTTCAGGATATTCATATGCAGTCGGAAAAAGCAAAATCCAGTGAACAAAGTTATATTTGTAAGCATTTGCAAGAAAAATGCTCACTCTTACCTACTTAATAATTCTAAATCCACAAACTAGAAAGATGTCCAACTTGAGTATGTAAAAGATGTATGAGTGCATCTAGGAATCAATACATTATGTTCACAGAATTATCATCTTACATCCCACAATATTTTTTTTTTTTATCTGCTCTTATTTAGTGCTTCAACTGCTGTCATATATGTTGTAATCATAGTGTGAGAGTTACCTAAGTGTAGTGATCAACATTAAATACGTTTGTTGAAATATGTAGGGGGGTTTCTTATCTTTTATATTAGTGTGCATCTTTGTAGAAATGACAAATCAAAAAATTACATTAAAGACCTTAGAACAAAGAAATTAACAAGAAAACAGGAAAAATAAACAATGTTTGGAGATAAATCTAATATACATTCAAAATTAAAGACTGAAATAGATGAAAGTGATAGCTCGATGTTAGATCCTCGTGAGGCTCTTATTGCTTTGATGAAAATATGATTCCCCAGTCCCTTGCAGCTTTAGCACTTTACAGTGGAGAATGATGTTCATATTTTGTTCTTCAGTCCACTATAAACTTGATAATCTCTGAACACTTAGGTTTGTCTCCTATGTAATATCTATAATAAGATGCAAATGGAATAATATTGCACTAATAGACTAGATAAACATATATGACAGAGCATATGGTTGGTGTAATGTTAGTGTATCACACCAAATTATTATACCATAGATAAATTTGACCCACTGCATCCAATAACCCAAATAATTTATGATGGAACCAATTTATGATGGCTCATTCAGCCAGAACAGCATATTCATGTTTTTCTTACTGAACACATCTTAAATTTACATTGTAAAAGTATAGAGAATTCATAGAATAGAGATCACTGACAAAAAATGTTAACAACTTTCCAGTAGAACATGTAGAAACAAGCATTATACTGGTCCTTACAAGTAACTTCATACACTTATTTTAAGAAAATCACCACAACAAAGTTCACAGTTACACAGAGGTCACAGTTTTCATCTCAGGCCCTGACTCCACAGCTCAAAGCCGTGAGCAAGTTATATGGCTATCTTTCTGAACTCAAATGGAATTTGGGAATCAGGTACAGTTCCAGCTTTTATTTCAACACACTTAACTTTTTCAACACACTTTTCAACAACTTTTATTTCAACACACTTTTGCTTCTGAGTCTCTTAAATATGCATTTACAGCATACCATGATTTAGAGGAGCTATAAAGTATGAAATAAAGCTGCTTATGGCATCAGTGTAAGTCATCGTGCAAGCATAAAAGGTATTGGCATTTATAGCCTTTCAATCCTTTTTCAATTTATTAATTTATTTATTTCTGTGCACACCTATTTTTGTAACCTCAGATGAATAAATACAGGTACATGCTAGTATCCTTGAGGCTTATTTGAAGCTTTCTGAAGCTTATTATTAATGGGATTTGTAGCCAAACATCTCTTTTGCTTGCTGTTAAAGAAGAGAATGCTCAAATTATATGTGTTCAAAGGAGAAGACACACATATATATTCTTCCTTTTACTCCTGTGCAGATAGTAGCAGTAGAAGAGATTTTCTAGAGGTGCATCTTATCACTATTAATCTTCTCTGTTCCAGTATAAAATTATAAATAATTCCCTTTATATTATACAGAAAGGGATTTGTTTTTTGTGGAAACTTTGCCGTTGAATCAAGTTTCAAGTTTCAAACTTTACACTGAAGAAGTCATCCTTCTCTTACTGCACAGCCTTGTGACAAATCTACAGAGTTTAAGCTACAACTGTGGTGCAACAGGGTATCAGGGTTGTGCCTATGTGTACAGCCAGTGAACTTAGTTATTAATTCCCTGGATGATCTAGGGGCTCCACACTTTGTCTGCATAGAAGAGACCACAAACTGGTTTCAGACAAAGGACTCACCTGCAAAAATGTGAGATTCAGACAGCTCCGGAGACTCCCCAGACAGCTTCTCCTGCATCCGGGCTGACAGGCACTATTTGTGTGTTTGATGTGTTGATTAACCCCCTGGGTGGAGAATGTGGCCAGAGACTGCAATAGGCTGTTCCTGCTGTAAAACTGATGAAAATAGTACATAAATAAGAATCTTGTAAATAGTCAGTAGAAACTGTTCTTGCAGATTGTGCTGGTTTTGGCTGAGATAATTATCTTCATAATAGCTAGTATGAGGCTATGTTTTGGATTTGTGCTGAAAAGAGTGTTAATAATACAGGGATGTTTTAGTTACTGCTGAGCAGTACTTACACAGAGTCAAGGCCTTTTCTGTTTCTCACACCACCCCACCAGCAAGTACATTGAGGGGTGCACAAGAAGCTGGGAGGGGACACAGCTGGGACAGCTGACCCCAATTGACCAAAGGGATATCCCACACCATCATCGTCATCATGGTCAGCATATAAAGCTGGGGGAAGAAGAAGCAAGGGGGGGGATGTTTGGAGTGATGATGTTTGTCTTCCCAAGTCACTGTTAGGCATCAAGGAGTCCTGTTTTGTGAAGACAGCTGTAAACCTGTCTGCTGCTGGGAAGTAGCAAATGAATTCCTTGTTTTGCTCTGTTTGCATGTGTGGCTTTTACTTTACTTATTAAACTGTCTTTATCTCAACCCATGAGTTTTTCCAATTTTACTCTTCTGATTCTCTCCCCCATCCTGCTGGGAGGGGGAGTGAGCGAGTGGCTGTGTGGTGCTTAGTTGCTGGCTGGCGTTAAACCGTGACACAGATGCAAAAATGTAAAATAAGACAATCTTTTGCAAACAGATGAGGTAGTTTAGAGATATTTTGTATATAGTTTAATACAATTAATAGAAATGAATTGTGAATGTGCTGAGGTGGTCATGTGGGACCATGGCCCAGCTGGATGTAAGAACTGAGCAGATCAGTGGTTTGAGAAGCCCCATTCCAATCCAGCTGGATGTTGTTGTAAGGACTCTTGCAACAAAGACTCCTATCACCCTCTGGACTGTGACCAACCACCTTGTCACAGGGATTCAACTCCCTAAGCAAGCATTACACTATTAAAAATATCCCAATAAATTAGCTTTTTGTTTGTTGGTTTGTTTGTTTGTTTGTTTGTTTTAATAGACATTCTGACTATGAATGCAACAGCATTCAATTATATATACGTGTGTGGAAAATGCAAAAAAGAGAATGGAGATGCAATACACACACAAACAGCACAGACATGGAAATTTTTGTACAACCTTTTCTTACGTCAGCATGTTTTCCACTTCGCTTCCCACCTGTGCTCAAAGGAGTAACTGGTGTTAAAGAAAATGGCAAATAGTGGATAGTAGATGAAAAAAAGTGTGAAATTAGGCTCAGCCATCCTTAACGTATAAGGTTTAACATCATCTTAAGAAAAAAAAAAGAGCTGTAATTCTCTTTTATTCCTTACTTTTATGAAGGAAAAATTAGTGACCATCTGTGCATTGGATTTAACAGATTTTTTGCAGCAAACTATATATAAATAGTTAGCTAGTGCTACCACAAATCTTTGTGATGATTCCTTTAGAAAGATAATATAGATGAAAAATTCAGCAGATATCAAGGTAAGGTAATTGGCAGAGTCTTCTCTAGGAGCTATTTCAAACAAAAGATCAGTAAAATAACAAGCAGCAGTCCAGGAAAGCTATCCATAAATTTCTGGAATAAGTTACGATCTCTATTCAAGATCTAGTCACACTTCAATGTGAAGTTGAAAAATCACACCACAGTCGTATGGAGTAAGGATATCTTTCTTCAAGAAATAGTCTGATAAAATCGCTGTGTCACAAAATTATCCACTGGTAAATCCATTCCATCTTATTCTTTCTGTTTTTCCTTTGTAAAACCTTAATGGTATATAAAAAATGAATGAAAAGTAGTATTTGAGAATCCACATTTTTTATTTAATATTGTATGTTAGTTTGTATTTTCTTCCACTGAGAAAATCCCAATAAAACTAATGCATTTGGATGGATACAGTAAATTCATAACATGGCTTTATCTATCATAGGTTGCAGCTTTAGATATGCAGTTCAAGAGCTGTAAAATTTCTCTTTTCCTGTGAGAAATTTTCAGTCTGAAGAATAATCCAAAGCAAAGCTTAGAGATTTTTGCTCTTTCAGGACAGCTGGAATTTTTTAGTCCTGGTACAGTATATCCTGAAGAAAAAGCTTGCAGCTGTCCGGCCTTTTATCCTAAAATTTCTGTACTGAATTTGAAAAGCATTTTCTGTTTTGTAAGTACAGCTGTGGGCAAAGAGGACCCAAAACTTTTGTGATTTGTAATGGTTTTATCTTTATATCAAAAAGAGATAGAGAGAGAATGAAAGCTATTGAGACTCAAACTGAATTACTGATTTAAAAAATAAGACGTGGGTAGTGGGGGGTGTTCCAGTTCAAGATCCTGATTGTACAATAAATGGGAGTGCTTCAGGGATGAAATATGCTCGAACATACACACAGGTGACAAATAGAAACTTACAGTCATATTTGGACTTAAGTTAATAATTCATACTTGAACTATTCATCCTTTATTTTGCTTTCTAAGTACCTAAGAAAGGCATGATATGCTAGTCAAAGGAGCTTATGGTTACCACATATACACAATTTGTTGTCCAGCTCCTGTTGACACCTAGGTAACCATCCTCATGACACCTTGGTATGCAACAGCTTGGTGTATTTCTGTATTACTCCATCAAGATATCTTTTATTTTTTTATTCTTTCTGTATGTCTATTACTTCACTGATTTGATTTATTTTACTGAATGGGTGTAAGCATTTGGTACAATTTGTAGATTACATAATTTCTTTGTCATCTTCTGTCATTCAGGCCAGTTATTCTCTTTTTAAATTTTTTTATTAAACACTTCATGTATGTTAGTGATAGCGTGCTTCTTTCTTTCAAAATCTTTTTTCCCTGTCTACAGGGTCTTTGCATAGACTTCTATTTTCTAAACTATACAAGTAAATCTTTCTTTGTAATTCAGACTTGCAGAACCTGAATCATTTTGTTTGCCCTCTTCTGTACCTTTTCAGTCTCAACAATGTACTTCTTATATTGAGAAGAATAAAATTGCATGTGATAAAAAAAAAATCAATTCAATTTTTAAACCATTATCTGGAGACCAACATAAAGTGCATTATTAGCAGTGTATTTTTCCGTTGAAGCCAGAATCACCTGAGAGATGAATTCAGGTCTCCCTGACTGCAATAAAAGTAAATGGAGTATAATGGGCCAAGGTGTTATACAGCACAAGGCTTTTCAAGCTAAATTTTGTCTGACAGTCAAGTGAGCCTGGTTACCATGGGCATCAGTATATGTAAGATTTACAGTCAATGCAAGCCCTAACAAGAGACTAGAGGTCAAACCAAGAGAATCTGTGCAAAATTGAAGTAATTCATTAGATACCTGTTGTAGGTACCAGCTGGAGCCACGTGTCATCATGAATAGTAGGTTTTAAAGGTGCCACATATATGGAAGGTGTTTCACAGAAAAAATGAAGTCAGGAAAGTTTAAATTCTAAGATTATTCTGTGGCTTCAGTTATATAGATTCTTGGAGTTGAAATATAAGTTTGTGCTTAATATTAAACACTTTGCTGCATTAGAGTCAAGTAACATTCAGAACTGCAGAAAATGACAGCAACCTAAAAGAGAAAAGGAGGATGAAGGAAAAGACAATGACATTATCCTACCACTGTTATTGTTTCATTTTCATCCCTTCCTAAATATGGTAGTCTTATTGTTTCACTAAAATAGCATAATTTACATTGATGATGAATCAATCTAATGAGAAAACAAAGATTGGATCACTTCAGATCTATCCTGCTCTACTAGCTGAATAGATCAATGGCTGCATTCCAACATACAGTGATGTAATTGGTTCGTATCTTAAAATGAAATGAAATTTTCAATATGACTCACAGGGGTTTTTTTTTTGTTTTGTTTTGTTTTGTTTTTTAATTTGAGACAACAGTACCATTAGATGGCACTCCGGGTAAAGTTGAAAAATTACTTTGTAAGGCTGTTGCAACTCAAGTATTTAATCAAAGCATAGTAAAAGAGCAAATAGCACATGTGTCATCAAATGAAAAGATATTCATATTCATTATACTTTCAACAGTCTATAATGAATGTCAAAGAATTATTTAGATATTACATTTGAGAGCAATATCTTGCACCTTTTTTTTTTTTTTTGATGACAGGTAATGAATGCTCCCTATAAAGAAGATATACTAATTTCTTCTTTTTTAATCTTATTTTCAGCTTTCTATAGGAGATATTAAAAGCAAAACAAAGAATGTCAATATCTAATGATGTAAGACAGGTATCTCACAACATGAACTTTTGACAGCATTATTCACTGTTTGAAAAAGCAAGTTACCCCTTAGGCATGTGTGACCATCTCATACATATTTTATCTGAAAGTGGAAGCCTGAAACAATTTTGATTAATATCAAGCTTGGCTTTCCTTTACTTTGTAAGCGTAAGTATCAGAGTGCAAGAAAAACATGTTTTTGAAAGGATGTTCCAAGATGCTTTTTTTTTCTTGACAGAGGAAGTCTCCATGTGAAAAAGAAGCAAGCAAAAGTTCTAAAACTCAAAGCAGTCAATTATTTAAGGAAAAAATTTTCCTCCTAGAACTTCTAGGCCAATCTATTTTTTTGTCTGTGTCTACCACTGCAGTCATCCTACATCCTGGTGGACACAAACCCAATAGAATGTTTAAGTAATGATACATAAAATAAATATTTAAAAAAATTGTCCTTTGACCCCAAAATAACCCTCAGCTATACTCAAGCAACCATGAAGCCAGTGGAACCCTGTGCAGTTGCAAAGGTACACTGATACAGAGCTGGATGAAGGCCTTAATAACTAAATTATTATCTGTCTTGTTTTGTATGCATATTTAGATTACCACAGTAGGAAAACCTTACACTTCAGAGGTTTAATTCTACTTTCAAGCTGTCATTAATAACTTGTTTTCACCCAGTATTCTAAAATGTTCCAACAGCTGCAGATTTAATCTCTAGACACCTCTATCCCAACTAAAGCATCAAACATATTGCAAGCAAATGCTGTGAATTCTAAATTAGGCTTTTTATCATGAATGCTAGCTAATATGCTTCACTCTGCTCTATGGTGTGAAGAAGAGCAAATGAAAGTTAAAGGGTTGGAAATGTCCTCCAATATGCATCTGGGGAGTAAAATATTCTCAGTATTCTTCTTCTGCTTCAACCATGTAAAGCTAAGTTACTAGAAAACCGTATTTTGGAGGCTCTCCAAATTTTTAGGGTCAAGTTGTCAAATAATTTGTCATGTGGATTTTTGTATGCTGAAGAGTTCCTTAGAAAATCTTTGGTAATTGATGATGGGAGAGTGACGCTGTCTCCTAAACATAAGACGAGGAAAAATTTAGCTTGAATATAGTATTAGTATCCACTCACAACATGACATATAACACTACCAGTTAATAGTACTGGAAGATTAACTGGTTCCTGCATTTTATACCTTGTTTCTATCACCACGGTTGGTAAACACTAATTTCTTCTCTTTCTGTCCCACTGGTATATTGCCACAAGAACTCCCATTCTCCAGGAATGGTGGTCTTATTTGATACTCAACCACAGATTTGAAGCTGCCTTTCCTTCTGTGTGCAGCCTTCACAAATTATGCTCCACTCAATTACCTGTACTAGGGGGAATTTCATAATTCTGCCATCACTAGGGCACTATAGGCTACAGCCAAGTCTTCAGCCATTACCAGATGATCCAGTTGAGCTGTGATAGTTGTTATTCACTTTGTAAGTAAGTTTGTCTTAATAAAGTTAGGTAGTAAACAATTAAACTAAAAAAGGAAAAAATATTTCAAGAGGAAAGCTTTTAAAATTCTAGAATTCACCTCACAGAATTATTTTCTACCTCTTCATTATAATCTAGTAAAATATATCTTCTCAGAGACTTATTCTTCCTTCTTCCTTTGCAATAATCCTTTTCATGTCTTTTGTGCAGACCTCTTCTTTTCTTGCCCTTGACTATTATCAGCACTGAAAGATTTGCTTAGAGGTAGTTTTCCTTCACCTATTGGTTTTTTTTTTACTGTTTATTCAACCAGTTAAATAAACTAAACCAATGTAGTCAATTCAGTAGACGTTTTAGCAACTGGATCATAGAATTGTTTAGGTTGAAAAAGACCTGTAAGATCATCAAGTCCAACCGTTATCCTATCACTGCCAAGTCCACCACTAAAACATGTCCGTAAGCACCACATCTATGCATCTTTTAAATACCTCCAGGGATGGGGACTCAACCACTTCCCTGGGCAGCCTGTTCCAGTGCCTGATTATCCTTCCAGTGAAGAAGTTTTTCCTGATATCCAAGCTAAATCTCCCCTGGAACAACTTGAGGCCATTTCCTCTCGTCCTATCGCTTTTTACTTGGGCGAAGAGACTGACACCCACCTCGCTACAACCTCCTTGCAGGTAGTTGTAGAGAGCAATCAGGTCTCCCCTCAGCCTCCCCTTCTCCAGACTAAACACCCCCAATTCCCTCAGCCGCTCCTCATCAGTCTTGTTCTCTAGACCCTTCACCAGCTTTGTTGTCCTTATTCAGACACACTCCAGCACCTCAATGTCCTTCTTGTAGTGAGAGGCCCAAAACTGAAAACAGTATTCAAGGTGTGGTCTCACCAGTGCTGAATACAAGGGGAACAATTGCTTCCCTGGTCCTGCTGGCAACACTATTCCTGATACAAGCCAGGATGCCATTGGCCTTCTTGGCGACCTGAGCACACTGCTGGCTCATATTCTGCCAGCTATCAGCCAACACCCCTAGGTCCTTTTCTGCCAGGCAGCTCTCCAGCCACTCTTCCCCAAGCCTGTAGCATTGCATGGGGTTGTTTTGACCCAGCTGCAGGATCCAGCACTTAGCCTTTTTGAACCTCATACAGTTGGCCCCAGCCCAACGATCCAGCCTGTCCAGGTCCCTCTGCAGGGCCTTCCTACCCTCCAGCAGATCAACACTCCCATTCAGCTTCATGTCATCTGCACACTTATTGAGGATGCACTTGATCCCCTCTTCCAGATCGTTGATAAAGATATTGAACAAGACTGTCCCCAATACTGAGCCCTGGGGAACACCACTTGTGACTGGCCACCAACTGGATTTAACCCCATTCACCACCACTCTTTGGGTCCGGCTATCCAGCCAGTTTTTAACCCAGTGAAGAGTACACCCATCCAAGTCATGAGCACCCAGTTTCTCCAGGAGAATGCCGTGAGAAACAGCGTCAAAGGTTTTACTAAAGTCCAGGTAGACAACATCCACAGCCTTTCCCTCATCCACTAAGTGGGTCACCTTGTCATAGAAGGATCCATAAAGATCTTTTGATTTAAATTTCTACATGGAATTTCATAGTTTCCTTTGCAGTGGGAACTGTACTTTCCAAATATTTACATTTATTTTCTTGATGCTTCAGGGTTCATCAATGGGTGAATGAACTAATTGAACTGTTATCAGTGTAAATCTCTCTCTATGTTGTTTGGCTGCAAAATTCAACTCTGTGAAATATCAGTATTTTTAAAGCTAAAATAAAAAAAATAGCAATACAACAGCTTTTTTTTTGTTGGTTGTTTGGTTTTCAAAACCACCTTTTGTGGTGGAGGAGAAATGTGAATACAGAGATAATACAGAAAACAGAGAAGAGGCTTTTATCTGTGTATCAGGACACAAAATGGCATGTTATACCTAGTTTCAGATAGAAAATTTGCAGTTGTTTTCCATTGCCGTACACTGACTATGGCAAAAAAGTAGTTATTATTAAGTGTCTGACAAAAGCCTCCTTAACTATGAAATTCTCCAAAGGTCTTTTACCCAGTGTCTACCATTTTTATTCATCTGATATAACTGCAGATCCATTTGTCTTTATAGACCAAATAATACTGTGGTGTCATTATGTTCATATCATTCCCTTATCCTTGTTGCTGCACTCACAGTAGACCTATATGGCTGTGCAGGAAGATCTGAAAGAAGTGTAACAACAAGGCTTCCAGTGCCCTTAGCCCTCTGCATCACCTCCTGCAACCCACTGGGCACATCAGCAATGATATCAGGAATGTTTTTCTACAAAACCCTAGACGTATATTGGTACAAAGGCCAATTGGATGCTCTTAATACTTTGCATAAATGAAAATGCGGAGACACTAGCCAACCCCAGACTTAAAAGAGTTTACAATGGCCAATAGGAACCAGCTGGGTACCCTGTCTTTGTGTTCAGGGTATACAGCTGGACTTTGTCTATAGTTTACACTATACTACAGCACAGTAGTTTGCAGTATACACACTTCTAACTACTGACTGATGGTTCAAAAAAAAAAAAATTCTGCTTTTCTTCTCCTTCCGTTAGCTCAAAGTTCTTTACTCCTTTTTTCCATGCTGATGGACATATTAGAGGAAGTCATTAATATGCTAAACAATCCCCTCTAGTATCTTCAAAAAAAAAGCAACATTTTATTATATCTAATCATATGGAGTGAACTGCAAACTGACAAACTGTCTGGGGATGTCACAAATCTTTACACCTACACTGCATGGGAATTAAAATACTGTAGCTTTTTACTGTGTACTTTTAAAACCAGTGAATATAGCAGTGAGTTATCAGACAATGTAAAATATTTACTTTAACAAGTGCTTTCTCATAATCTTCAATGAAATTATAAGACAATTGTCAAGATTTGAGGGACATTTACTGCTTAAACATCCTTTCTTAGGCAAGTGGCATCATTATTATCATCATTATCATTATTATTATAAAATACTGGTTATTATTCCATAACCATAGGTATGATTATATAATAAACCGTATTTTTGTAGTACCTGTGAACAGACTTTCTCAAAACCAATAATTTTATTCCACGCCAAAATTCAAGGTTTTGAAAGCATTTTCATTTTGTATCAGGAAAAACAAACAAAAAAGATCACAAAGAAACAACAAGAAGAAAACCTCAAAATCAAAAGCAACCAAACAAAAAGCCCTCTACAAAACAAAACATGAGAGAAATGCAAAAGGAGCCCAAAATAACTCAAAGTCTAAGGAATGAATACACACTGAAACGAGCAACTGAGCTACTACTGGTGTTGTTTACCATGAGACACCTTCCCATCTAACTCCTGCAATACACCTTGCCCCCTTCTTTTTCCTGCTTTGCCACTAACAGGAAAAGTTCTGGAAACAGTAACGGTGACATGAGTTTAATAATAACATTATTGGAAAACAGTACAGATGCAGTTTTCTACTGCTGCTAACTCTCCTCAAAATAGTTTCAGGATGTTGATTATGCAGCCAGCTGGGAGGAATATTGATCATGTTTGGTTAGTCAACAAAGGCTTACATATACCCTGGTTGAATGACCAGCAGGAATACGTGAGTTGATGGATTAGCCAACTTAGAGATCTGAGCTGCGTCCAAGCTGCTAAATATTCCAAACAGCTCATATGGTCTCTTAGCCATCAGTGGGCCCAGAAATTACTTTATGTGTGGATACAGTTTACAAGTTATATACCACAGAGACTGTTCTATCTAATATGTGGAATGATGGAAACAGATGTTAGGGGACTGGGCTAAAGGAACAGAGGGAGAAGAAAACAAAAATCTTAGGATACGTCTATATTATAATTTAGTTTGGCCCTTGAGAAAAAGATCTATAGAGCAAAACAGATGGTGCTGAAGATCCAATATTCAACATCGGCTTTTCAGGGGGGTCTTCATATTAGCTGTTGTCTGATCCTAGGAGGTGAACGTTCATTAATGCCAAGAATGCGTTAGGTGTGCTTCTGGGGTGCATCATCTGGTTTAGTTTCATCTAAGAGGAATCTGGTTTGTGAGCTCCAAGCCTGCACTGTGATGCAATCTGAAATCCAATGACTGGGAACAATAAGTAAATTTGTTTTGCACTCTTAATCTAAACAAATTGTAGACACACCCTTAGGCATTAAGAATTGCTTATTCTCTTTTCTCTGTTTAGTCCAGTGCTTGTAGGCTGTATATACACGGTGCATTGAATGTCAATGAATATTTAGGATATTAGTAGTGACTAATGGAAATATTTTATTTTAAGGTAAATCCATTAGGAATTATCTTAGTAATTGATTTTTCATCCTATGACTAAGAAACCTATAGGTGATAAAGCTCTAGTTCTTGCTTCGAAGATCCAGGTTGTGAAAAGAGTGACTGAAATGTTCATTTAGCATCATCACCATTTGTTTCCTCGTGATGCATGGAATAATGTAAATGATGTGTAGATATCCTCTAAACTTGCTGCATTTTTTTCAGTGTGGCTGTTCCCTCCCGCATAGACTAAGTTTTACTAACTAGGTCTGGAATTCACAAAATGTGGTCAGTTTATTGACGTTATCTGAAATGATTTGAAGTGTTCAACCCTAAATTCCTTGAAATACTGTAACAGTTCACAATTAAGCAGATGAGTATGGTGAGAATTGGCAGCCAACCATGTTTTATAATGGCAGAAACATTATTTTATTTTATTTTATTAAAGAAAACAAATTTATGTCAGCATGTTTGAAACTTTCACTGAATCACCTCGACAGTGCTCTGGGACTGTAATTCCTTGCAATATTTTGCAAGTGGAATGAAGGAAAGCTCCAGGAAGGTCTCCAAGGTCACAAGTACAGGATTCATAAACGACCCCAGAGATTTTGAAGATGAACAGTGAGTGTTTTACGAGTATTTGCAGTGAAAAATTTTTTTCACTGAACAACACGAGAGTATGCAGCTTCAGAAATTTTAACTAAGCAATACTGAAAGCTGTTTAATGCTTGTTAAGAAAAAGACTTAAAAATATATGATTTGACATTCTTTAATGTTAAAAAATCTTTTGACTTTGATAAGATGAAGATCATCACCAATACAGAATATACTCCTGTGAGCATTTTACTGTACAAAAAAAGTTAATATTGTCCCCATGTTAATAGTGCAGGAATATGTACAGAGAGGTTAAGTGACTCCTTTATGTGCAAAATGAGAAGATAGATGCAGATAGATCATACTTAAATTCATTCTTACTCTGTTCACTGCACTATGTCTTTTGGAATTACAATGTCAGGGTGAATTGTACAAAATTAACAAATTCATCAAAACATCAACTAAGATTTGAGCCCTAACAAACATAATGTATCAACAGTTTCAATACCTCCTTGCTGGCAAATGCTCTTTTCTCAGAATTATTAGAAAAGGACAGCAGTTGACAAAATTGCAATCTGATATTTTTTAAATTTATCCCTTTTTGGAATCAAAATGGTCTTGGAATTTCAGTTCATAAATATGTTTTCAAAATATCAAGATAAAACATTCTGATCAATCTATTCCATCTAATGCTTAGGAAAGTCTTCCCCTTGCAAAGATAGGAAAATAATGAAATGAGAAAATATTCTGGAAAACTCATGAAAATGTGGAAGGGAAAGGAAATAGTCTAGAAGAATGGGGGAAAAAAGCAAATGAAACAAGGAGAGTGTTTGACTTCCTTACCTGAAAATGTTTATACTCTTTATTCATTTGAGAAATACAGACATATACAAGCAAAATGTGATACAGACAACAGCTTGCAGCTACTTGCAGTGCAAAATTCTGCATTCAAAGACCAAAGATAGCTCTTTTTCTGTAATCACAGTGAACTGTTTTTCTACCACATCTGAATGTATGCTAGATTTTTACCAAGAAAAGCACATACAGCTAAGAAGAACATTTTCAGGAGAGTGAATCAGGCAGAAAATAGACTACAGAGGATCAGTAGGAAAAAAGGAAAACAGAATATAGGATGCTGAGGTTGCACATGAAGACCTTTTTTAGCCATATCCCTTATTTCCCTTCCTCCTAACTTTGTCAGGCAGATTTGAGTTCCTAAATTTGCCTCTCAGTTTCAGTCTCCAGCACCAGCTCTGCACACTCTCTAGTCATTCTCCTCAGCTGAAAATTCTCATTAAGGTTCTTAACTTAAAGGGATAGGTATAGGCAACACTATGCACTTTAAGATAGGCATACTTGAAATAACTGTAAATAAGTTAGCTCAGTATAAGAATTATTCTGGATGTATCAGTGCCATAGGTGTGAACTGAAAACAGTAGCACAACCAATATGACTTCTTTTTTTGTTTTTAACATAAGTTAATTGATTTGTCTTTAACCTTAGCCTCTCTATAGTACACTGCAGATTACCATATGAATGTAGCACTGAGGTCCTGGACCCAGAGGCACAGACTTTTTCCTGACAAGGATGTTCGAGATCAATCATAGACAGGATCTGACTATTGAAATAAATCTGTTAGTACACACTTTCAGTCCTGGCTATATAAAATTAGCCATCTACATGCATATTTTAGACAAGATGATATGTGACTTCATTTTTAGTATCCCAGCAAGGAACTTAAATTTCCAGTGAAATAATGATGTTAAGTAGTCATTTCCAGGTAGCCACCGAAAGATAATTGGTTCTAATACTCACTTGAATACTTTATTTTCTGAATGATTTTCATGCACAGAACTATACTCACATATGTAGTTATGACAGCTCCCCTGTTCATACGTAGTGTTATAGATCAACCTTCATTCAAAATTAAGAATGTCTTAAAAAAACATTAACAGACACTCAAGAACTGTTTTGACTTTTATGTATGAGATGACAGTTGGGAAAGGAGAGGCTCAGAAGCTGGAAATCCGGACTATTTGTTAAGCTCTTATTGTTAGGTTTATCCTGCAAAAGGTCATGATTCAGCTCCCATTTGAAACTCTCTTAAAACTCCCATTGACTTCATCAAGAAGAAGAGTAAAGTTAAATTAAAATTACTTATATCAATTTGTTTACTATTTTATATTGTTAATAATTTATTCAGTATTATTTGGCAAAGATTTTCATTTAGGATACACTTATATTCTTAGTAATACTACAAGTCTATACACTAAAGAATTTATAAATTTTGATTCAGGTTATCTTTTATTTTTTTAAATGTAGGTAAATTCCATTTATTTGATAATTTTAATTAGCATATAAAATTAATTTGATACAAAAGTACAAGTCTTTTTCTGAGGTCTCTTCTGTTCAACATATATAGATTTAATGTGAACAAAAAAAGATTGCATTAACTTGAATGGGAATGTAGAAAGCAGAAATTTTGTTTCCTAAAGCCTGTTTCTCTGTTGTTTATATTTGTGTTATTTAACAGCAATAATCATTGTAAAGGTTGCCTTCATGAGGAAAGTGAATTTATTTCAGCTGCTGCTAATCTTGTACAAACACAAAACTGCTAATTGAAAAGCTAATTATGATGATGGAGTGATGAGAAGCACATTGGGCAGGATGACATAAAACCCATGAAACACCTATTATAAATCATCTGGTATCCTTTGAAACTAGAAGTATTATAGATTGCTTTCCTGTGTTAAAGCAGGGATATTAATGTTATCCCTTGGACGGTTGGCCATTGTTTTAAATCCAGAACTCTCAATAACAATATAGTGGACTTTAGGCACTCATAACAGAATAGTCCAGTATAATAATGTATAGGTCAGCTCTATCAGTGTTGAATTTAATAGAAATGTTGAATAAACAGGAAAATGGGAGGCAGTATGAAGTGCTGATAAATGCAAAGACTGAGAAGTCATCAAGCAAGAACTCTATTTCTGCTTCAGTCATTGAATTTTTGACAAGATACTGATTTGTATTTGAACTATGGGAAGGTCAGATGAACAAGGATTTGAATCCTTTTCTGTTCAGATATTTGTGAAAGTTCTCACTGGGTTACAGTGAAAGTCTGTTCCAAAGCAGGACCTAGCTGCAAATTTTCTTGCATAGTGTCATAATTACTGGACCAGCCTTTTTCCCACAGCATGCCACCTAACTGTCTAAGTAACTCCATAAAACTATATATCAGAGAAAGAGTAGAAATGGAGATCAGGTTCTTTTTCTTTAAATATTTTACAGACAATAAAAAAGGTTTCATAATTTAAATGTTATAAATAACCCACTGTAAATATGTATTTTATTATAGTTCAATTTTTAAAATTTTATTTTATAAGCTTTTAACTCTGATATAATTAAGAGATTAAATAAAATAGAACTGTAATACGTATCCGTATTAGAGACTAACTTTTGGATATAAAATCTGAACTGAGGAGTGAGTATTACTTCTTGGCATAGCTTTACTGAATTTTCACCTAAAAGTTCCTTCTAGTGCCTCATCTGGGAAAAAAAAATAAAACCAAAAAAATATTCTTATTAAATCTTTTAGCAACATCAAATAAGTCTTTCTGTTTGTAGAGTCAGTAAGGTTACTCAGACATACTCTGCCACAAGAAGAATCATATGACCATTGTGGATACTCTCATAAAGCCACAAGCATTCTTCATTTTCATTTGTCACAGATCACGAAAATATATTCTGAGTATTTTTATTGAAAAAAAAATCTTTGCCTGATGAACTCGACATGAAAGTATTTGCCAGAAATTATTGTAGTGTTACATGAAAAATTGTGAATGATAGACACCTAGATAGAAATGAGAAAATGCAATTAAAACACTTGGTGAAAGTTATGTAGGATTTGTATACCAAAGCACATCACATTTTCATATGTGGACACAGTTCTCACTTATACCAGCATAAACTGGAAGCAATTCAGTAGCTACTGGTAGTAACATATTTAATGGAATTAAGAAATATGTAACAGAAAGCATAAGCTAAACCAGAATCAAACCTGAAATTCAGTGTCTTCTTTAGTTTTATACCATTTACTAATACTTTACCCCAATTTGTGTTAAAACGTAACAGTTTATCTGCACTGAATAGTGCTATAGAAATTATGAGATGCATTCGGCTTTTCTGATAAAAGCAGCCCAGTTTTACATAGAGTCATTCACAGGGAGCATGCAGTATTTTAACATCCCATGTTTTCATAATAATATCTATTGGTCTATCAGAACTACGAATTATGGAGTCATAGAACACACATCCGAGTACATCGCCAATATCTACAGTTCCATTCCTGATCTCTGTGATTTTATCTTTAATGTTCAAAACGTGTATTTCCAATTCACCATGTGAACAAACATTTACAATACTATCCATGAAATATATTTTATAAAAACTTGTGTGCATATGCCCTCACTTCTACTATCCACAGATTTTTGTGAGAAGGACTGAACTTTGGATTTAAAGCTTGAGTTTTTCCAGTCTGCTTGACATGGCCATTATCCCGGTATGGAGGAGGTAACTCATATCAAGTAGGTCAGAATCACTGAGAATTTTCTCCCTCACGTAGCTTCCATTACCAAGCATGAAGGAAACCTCTAGGGCTGATAGGTCTTCTCCTACACCTATTCTACTCTCATAGAGAAAGCATTTTTAGGAGACCAAAGGCAAAACTGATCAGACCTACAAGCTATGTCTTCAGGAACTGAAATAGATTCTCAAGTTGCTAAAAAGCCTGATGGACAGATTTCAGTGGGAATAGTTCACTTAGTCCTTTTAAAAGAATTTCTCTCCTTAATTTAGGTACCAAAAAAAAAAAAAGAAAAGAAATTTGAATTACATGTATCATATTTTGCTTCTGTGAATTCTCAGTGAATGTTTGACAGCTGTACAGAGCTAAGAAAATACATCACGGGTGTACACCTCTGAAAGAAAACAACTATTCAAACTTACTGATAAAAGATGATGACAATCCAGTTTTCTAAGAAAGACTTTTTTTAGCATATCAAATTTCATTAAATTATGTGTTGTATACTGATATATTTATAGTTAGACCTCTTGATCAAATTTTTTCTAAATTATCTTTTGTCCTGTCATTGATGCAGGCACAAGAGTGGCAAAGTCTAATGAAATTTGATTGAACTTTCATTAAGTTAATTGCATAGGGTTTTTAAATGCTAGCCTCGATAAAAGGACTGGATCTATTATCTTCAGTGGTGTCTAGACCAGTAAATATTTGTTCAAAGTAACTCCAAATAAAAAAGGAGAAAAGGAAAAATATAGTCTCATTCTCTGGAAAAAAATTGTTAAATACAGAGTTTTTTGCCTAGAAACAGTCTCTAAATAAAATTAAAACTAAACCATTCATTTAGTAAGAGACAGATGTGCTGAACTCTGTTCAGTGACACCATAGGAAAAGTCAAGAAGATTGGTGAGAAATTGGAATATATGTCTTATATTTCATAATGTTCCTCTCTTTCTGTAAAAAAAACCTGAATTATTAGTGCTGTGCTAGTAAGGTCAATTGGGTCATCTGAACAGTCTCCTTGCTACTTAATAAATCACTTAATAAATGAGTGAATTTCATCACAGGTTCTTATATTTAGCTGGCCAGTAATTAACTGGTATCTAGGCAAGTAATAAGCTACAGGACTGTGTTGCCACAACAAAAAAATATATGTAAACTGACAATGAATACCTTTAGACAGAAAAAAAAGAAAAGAGATTTCTAATCAGTGGCATTCTGAAACAGTCTTTCAACATAACAGGACCAAGAAAAACTTGACTGCTTTTAAGATAAAGATTAACCGGTCTATATAAAGCAATACTGGAATATCATCCAAAGTTATCCTCCTTCTAGAGTTTTCATGTTTTTATTTAATATATACTTAAAAATCAAATAAGTCAACATACTCCAAGCAGCTACTGAATAGAATTTAACTGTACTTTGTTAGAGTCTGTTACCAAAAGGAAGAAAGTTATTCTTTAATAATGGCACCTCTTCAAGCATACATTCTTCCCAAAATTGCAGAGAGAGAAGCTACAGAGTGATATAAAAGGTGATCTATGGTAGTATAGTACTCAGAAAGTTTATTACTTTTCCAGTGGTTTTGCCCAAAATATCCAGTTTATTACAGTTACCTGAAAAAAAAGGACCTTGAATTAATATTAAAATTCTGTATTTAGCCAACTGCTATTAACCAATAGAACTATAGTACTCTACTGTAACTTCCAAGTTAAAGCTGAGTAGTGGATGCCACATTAAATTTCTTTTGGAAGGTGTCTTCTAGAGGACAGTTATTTATTTCATGTATGTAACGTTCTCCAACCCTAGTTATACTTCATTTCAGGGACTGGAGAGTTCCTGCGATGTAGCATTTTAGCCAAGGAGGACTTTCTGCTTTCTTCAGCTCCAAAGCAGGTCGATAATTGAATAAGGAAGCAATTACACTAGAGGTTTCAAGTTGCCCTTCCACTTCTGAGGATGCATTTGCTGTAAGCAATTACAGTCATCACAGATTACAATTTTCACTTTGCTTTTCACAGGTAGGTACAATATTGCTGTTTTGAGAAGGTAGTTTCTGAATATTGAATGAGAAATATTCCCAAAACAATTTTTCTTTTATCAAGCTAAAAGGAAGCTGAAAGAAATCCATATCCCTGTCAACACCCAAGACTTTGTTTTTATGACCTAACGGGAGTATACAATCCTTACAACAATTTGTCCGATGAATGAAATACAGAAAACAATGTACAATATGGTTTATGATGTGGTTTTCGCTGCTCTCAATATGCACTCTTTTGTTATGTGGCAATAGCAATAGTATTAATGTCAAAGTAAAAAAAGGTGAAAATTCAATTATAAATAAGATTATGAAATAGTATCTTACATTTTTTTCTCTCCTGTCCATTGTTCAGAAGGAATACTTTCTGTCTTTCACTGTCTTTGCATATTACTATTTTGTATTGTTTTATAAGCCTTAAAAAGATGTAGTAGAATCATTATATGTTGGTATATTTTGTGAGAGTAACAGAATTTGGAAAAAAAAGTTATTTTACAGATAAAGTGGCAATTACAGTGTGTAACGAATGGGAGATAATCAGCATTTCAGGCAAAGGTTTGTTATGTAATTAGTCCAAAGTAGAAATTATCACCTTGTCACATGAAATTTTTTTCTGATGTATCTGTGGTGAGCAATACTAGAAAGAATCAGCTGAAGTTATGCACACATTCCACTCCCTCATGTTGATGTTCAGTTCTTCTTCTGTAGCATAGAAATCCCCCTGACACATCATACCTTCCAGGAAAAAATCACACAATTGCAAGTTCAGGTGGAACCTACAGAGTAACTCTCTGCTGATCTCTAGGCCCTCCCAGGAGTAAAGCTGTGACAAGAGGAAAGTCTTTTTGCAACCTGTATACTATATTTTTGAGTCTGCATTGAAATTCACATGACACCTGGAAAGGGCTGTGTGAATTAGCAGAGGATTTTTTGAAGAATGCAACCTGTGTTGTAGAATAAAACTAGAATCTGGAGGGCACAAGAGTGAGGTAACCTATACAGTTTGTCCTGTTAAAATGATTTTATTTTTATATCTGGTTTATATTCATACAGAATTTTATTGCCTTTTTTTTTTTTTTTCCTGGTAATGTTTTGTCACTGTGGATTTTTATTCTTTCCAGACACTTACTATTTTGGTATAACAAAAGACTTGCTGTACATCAGTCTTTGTACACTAAGAGCAAGTGCATATATGTTCAACTTCTCTTGGTTTCCGCAATAACTGCAAGAGCTCTGTCAAGAAAGGGATTTCTAGTCAATTGCTACAACATGATGTTCTGTTGGAAGAAAGGCTGGAAAATAATATGATTTGCCATGTTTAATTTTTTAAGTTGTATGCATTTTTTTTCTGTGATGTTGTTGATGTTGATGATGATTCAATTTACAAAGTGCAGTTGAGAAACATTCAGTTCAAGTTAGATTTATGTGCGTCAACTGGATAATACTGTTTTAACCCACAAAGACAAATCAGAGAATGCGGTAGCTGCCGCCTTTTTTTGCCACTGCCAAAAGTCGCCAAGATGAGGTCCCACATCCTGTCTGGGATCCTTTAGCCATATTACCTTTGCAAGTTATGGTACCAGCAGCTAATGATCCTTTTTGCTGCCCATGACTTTACCCTTCTGAAGTCTTAAATATGTATCTAGGCCAACTTGAACACACCTTTTCACTAACAATGCAGAGTGAACGGTTGTTGCCTGTCTATGGTTATTGCCCTCAGATCTGCCACAAGTGTTCAGTCCTGTTTCCCTTCTTTTCTTTCTCGTCTTTCCAAGTAGTTAATATCCTCTCAGAAAATTTGTTCAGTCATGCTTTTGATGTGCACAAGAATGTGAGAAGGATGTAAGATGGGGAATTTCATTTACCACCCTCTGTCTGCGGTAGACTTAAAGATAATTCTTCTTCCAAATTCAAATTCACTCTTTTTTTATATATATAACTGCTTTCCACTATTAGCTTCTGCTTGTGTACCATCAAGCACATCTACTTTGTGCTACTGCAATTTCTAATTAGTATTGGAAATGCATTAGTCACTCATTACTGACCATGATTCACATTACTTTTAAGTATTTGCCCAGTTTTAACTGTACATATTTCTTTTGATTAAATCTCTGAACAAATAATAAGAAGCAATGGCTCAACAGAAATATTTCTGATTAACAAAAGGCAGCCACAGGAAGGACAAACACTAGAGGTTAATAGGGTTTTGATTGTTTGGATTGATTGAAAAGATCTCCCAAGTAAAGTTTTTTCAAATTCAGTCTGAGTAATGGGAGCATGTTTATTGTACCGTAGACTTTGGTTTTGTGTTGTTTTGTTCTTATGAATTCATTTTGTTCTTGATTCTAAAACAAAGCTACGCTCGGTAAGCGTGACATGTGCCCTCTTTCTTTGCTAAAAGATGTCTTAAAATAGCAGGTGTAATGGAAGTCTAATATAATAAACATGTCTACAGACAAGAGAAAATTCACAGTACTGATGATGAATGCAAATAAAATGAGCCAAGATTGAAATGCAGCCAAGAAAATGTAATAGGGGGAAAAAAAAAAAAAAGTGAAGAATTTTCTCTGAAAATTGTATTCAGATCTGTTCATGCTTTTTCATCATATGTCTCCTTGGACAGAAGTATTTCCTATCCCAAACTTCACACCTATATTACAAAATTTTACTTTTCTATTGTTAGTCCTGAAAAAAACCCTAAAATGACTCACCAACTGTAGAGACACTAGTTTGATTTCTAGATTATCAAGCAGAGGCACATAAGCAACTTAAATCTGTCTCAGACACCAAGTCATTCAAAGTCCAAATCAGATCTGATGTTATCATGGATAGCTATAGGGTTGATTTATAAAATATATAACATTAGCTATTGTCACATTATTCACGTAAATAGATTTAGGAACAATCACCTTGAGGTATTAAAATAAGCACTCTCTAAACCATCCTTGAAATACAAGTTAGTGCCTTTCAAATTTGCATACTATATTATTCAAAGTATAAAGGTGTATAATTTTCCATTGGACTTAATCTAAAAGTCTATGTTTGAGTAAATGTAACACAAGTTAAAATTCAAGGATTGTGAAATGACATAAATCAAACACTAGGAAGGTCGCAAAGTTTCAAATGTCTCAGGTGGTGTGCAACATTTTCGGCTATTATTGGCATTTTCAAAGGTCACTGATTATATTAATTGAACTTGTAGTGGGCAATAGTATTGGATCAGATGTTAGTAATTAGGAAAGGGCCAAGATGAATCAGACTCTGAAAGTGTATTGTTGTGCTTTAAGATCAGATGATAATTTGTATATAGCCATAAGGAAGTATTACGATAAAGGGTGACAGATTCTGCTCTCTCACTCTATGCAAATCTAGAATTATTGCAATTTTGTTAATGCAGACCTTTATATTCTCATCAGAATGGCAGAAAGGAGAATACTGGCCAAGAAAAATTAACTGAAAGAAGGAATATGAAGTAAATATACCTTAGAGTGGGAACAGCCAATATTATAAAGGACAGTGAAATACTAACTGAGCAATGAAATAAAAAATGGTTCATCAGATTCAATGTTGAGAAGATAAAATGGACTGTAGGAACTGACAAAGTGAAAAAGCACAAGTTAATAATCAGGTGCTTTAAAATATCCAACAGAAGAAAATAAGCTAAGGTATAAAAACCTAAAATGTTTAAAATCTTAAATAAAAATAATAGAGATCATACAGTGAATGCAAATTACAGAAAATACTATAACATTCAAATGATGTGCAACATGAAGTGACTCAGAGCATGCCTTGAGAAGTTCTGGTCATTTGTTTTCAAAAGGATATCATAGAAATAGGGAAGCCGCAAGAAAGGGCAGTGTGAAATTCACTGGAAACTAAAAATCTTCAAAGATTGGAGAAAGTAGGCTTTATTCTTAACCTTAAGAAGGCAGCTAAGGTGGAATCTTACTGCAGACAGCTATCTAATGGTGGATACAGTGGACATATTATAGAATCACAGAATGGTTTGGGTAGAAGGGACCTCTAAAGATCATCTAGTCCAACTCCCCCCTGCCATGGGCAGGTACAACTACTAGATTAGGTTGCTCAAAGCCCCATCCAGCCTGACTTTGAACACTTCCAATGATGAAGGGGCATCTACCACCTCTCTGGGCAACCTGTTCTGTGGTCTCACCACCCTTACTGTAAAAAATTTCTTCCTTATGTCCAATTTAAATCCACCCTCTTTTAGTTTAAAACTATTACCCCTTGTCCTGTCACTACAGGTCCTGGTAAAACATATTCCTCCATCTTTCTTATAAGTCCCCTTTAAGTACTGAAAGGCCACAATAAGGTCTGCCTGGAGCCTTCTCTTCTTCAGACTGAACAACCCCAACTTTCTCAGCCTTTCTTTATAGGAGAGGTGTTCCAGCCCTCTGATTATTTTCGTGGCCCTCTGGACCCATTCTAATCATCCCCTTCTTGGACGTATAGCATGAAAAGACAAAACCCAATGGCAAAAGTTGCCAAAACAAATATTCTAGCTAGGAAAAATTCTTCACTGTGAAGTTGGTCAAAGCCTGTAACAGGATGCCTAGTAAAATGTGGAATCCCGCTCCTTGGAGATACTCAAAATTTGACTGCCCAAGGCCATGTGCAACCTCCTCTGACTTAGCCCTGCTCTGAGCAAAAGGTTGGACTAGATGACTTCCAGAGATCCCTTTCAACCTGTATTTTTCTATGACTCCATGAAACTGAGGAAAGGGTTTGTTGAAAGTGGTCAGTTTCTTGTACAACAATATTTCCTTTACCTTTCAGACTCTTGAAAGATTGAGGAATTTTACTAAACAGATACAAAATCAATTGTGTCTGACACTACTCAGTGCTGTACCAGACAAAATTTCTTGGTAAATTCCATATTGGTAATCATGCCAAGCACAGACAAGGAAGTTTATACTCATACCAAATACAGACTGATAGACTCTTCTAGTGATAGTGGACAGTATGTAACAGACTACCACATGATTCACATCTGATCTGAGACACCCAAAGACAGATTTTCAAAAAATGTGTCCTGTTGGATACACAAGGGATTTTGAGACATTTAGAATACTTGACTAGGGTTGCATGTCAATTCTGAAACTTGTGTCAGGGGATTCAGTCAAGTTCCTCTCTTGAGCTGAACTCTTTTATATAAACAGCCAAAAGTAAGAAGAAAATTGATAGAGTCCAAAATTTTACAGTTCTAAGCTCTGAAATCCAAACATGCACCTCAAACTAGAAAGCATGATTAAAGATCTTATTGCATATGTGGGCAATTGGCAACATTAAATGTTTCTCATGATGGCTTGAAAATGTCTGGGTTAATCTTTTGAATCCGAAGACTGTCTCCTTAAGGAGAGTCACAAAATGAGCATAGTTAAAGTTTCTTGCTACAATAATTTTTTAGTTATTTGAATGCAAGTTTCTACAGTAAAAGGAAAAGAATTTTTCAGATCAAAGTAACTTAAAAATGATTACTGTTTTGCTGAAACTTTACAAAAAGAAAATCTATTGTTATTATCACTAGTTTGAACATAATGGAAGTTTACAATAGCATACTCAATATCAATAATATTTGTCCTGAAAACAAAAATAGCAAATGAGACAAAGTATGTTCCCTCAGATAAGGATTTATTTCTGGCTTTCACATCATCCTGATGCGTAAATTGTCCTGCTTAGGTTTTTCTCTGCACACTTGATTTTTCGCCTTTTATTCATCTTTAGTCAACTATACACCATTCTGAACAAAGATACTGCATTCTTGCTTGTTTGTGTTGTTCCTAGTATAATAGAGATTCTGTAGTTGGAACATCTAAATAATGTTGGAATGAAAATTAGTAGACAATGGTAATGTCACCATCTCAGATATTTTACAAGCATTTACACAGACTCAGGCAATCAGGTAAATGTAATACAATAGAATGACATCCTGTGGCAAGAGCTTGTTATTTATGTCACTGCATTACCTGAAATCTTCAGCCAAATAAAAAAACTTTTTTAATTGACTGGTGCAACAGTTCTTGGAGGTCTCATTTTGTTGTCTCTATACAGACTCATAACGAGACTATATGCCCTGATAAAACAAGATCTCTAGACAGCTTGATCTCTAAGTGAATAAGGCAGGATTTTTTTTAAAAAAGGGTCAAATACAAAATGAGTAGATGACAAGTGGAGGAACAAAAAAAGAGTTCAAAGTCAGATCTAAAGGGCATTGAAGTAAATGGTCCAACATCCCATGCAAAATACATTTTAGATCAGTTTCTTAATCAGCAGAGAAGAAAATCTGGCTCTCCCACATCCCATTCATTAACAAGACTGTCTCCCTTGGAAACTCTAAAATAATTTGATAGGCTACAACTATAGTGAAAAAATCCTGGTTGATCCATAAATTGGAAATACAAGGAAAACACATTTCTTTCTTAAGAGACTGAGCAATTAATGAATTTATGAACAACCAGTCATAAGTTAGCAGAAGGACAGCAAGTCCTCCATGATGTCCTCTTCCACATTCCCAGTGTCCTCCACCAACTACTGAAATAAACTGTCATAGAATCATAGAATCATAGAATCATTAAGGTTGGAAAAGACCCTTAAGATCATCGAGTCCAACCGTTAACCTAGCGCTGCCAAGTCTTCACTATACCATGTCCTCGAGCACCACATCTATCCGTTCTTTAAATACCTCCGGGGATGGAGACTCAACCACTTCCCTGGGCAGCCTGTTCCAATGCTTGACTACCCTTTAGGTGAAGAAGTTTTTCCAAATATCCAACCTTAACTTCCCCTGGTGCAGCTTGAGGCCGTTTCCTCTCATCCTATCACTTGTTACTAGGGAGAAGAGACTGACCCCCACCTGGCTACAACCTCCTTTCAGGTAGTTGTAGAGAGCAATCAGGTCGCCCCTCAGCCTCCTCTTCTCCAAACTAAACAATCCCAGATCCCTCAGCCTCTCCTCATAAGACTTGTTCTCTAGACCCTTCACCAGCTTCGTTGCCCTTCTCTGGACAGGCTCCAGCACCTCGATGTTCTTCTCGCAGTGAGGGGCCCAAAACTGAACACAGTACTCGAGGTGCGGCCTCATCAGTGCCGAGTACAGGGGCACTATCACCTCCCTGGTCCTGCTGGCCACGCTATTCTTGATACAGGCCAGGATGCCATTGGCCTTCTTGGCCACCTGAGCACACTGCTGGCTCCTGTTCAGGCGGCTGTCAACCAACACCCCCAAGTCAAAGAGTCTCAGGTTTCAGTTGATTTCAGTTTCAGGTTTCAGTTTTCAGTTCAAAGTTTTCAGGTTTCAGTTGTCAGTCAGAGTTTCAGGTTTCAGTTGATTTGTCACCAGTTTGTCTATATAATATTTCCACAATGATCTATATCTGCCAGCAAATACAAGAAACAACTAGTAGTTGCTCTAGACGTCTGCATCTGAGTGTTTTGAAAGACTTACACAGCAAAATCAGTCTCATTTTTACCAGAACTGAATTTCTTAAAAAGATATCTACAGCTTACAAATTCTTTTGAAACCTCTCTCTACTGTGCATGGTATTTGTTTCCAGAGTGTTTAGGTGAATTTACATGATCACTTTGAAAAGCAGCATATTGGCTTAAGATGTAACCTCTTTCTCACTGATAGTTACCATACCCACAACTCTATTGTGGTAACTGATTTTACAAGCATCCTTAATCCCTCAGTATAAAGCAGGTTTTTACAGCTTTAGGATACAGTTCCTGTATATTTTCTTGGATGGCTAAACTCATGTGAATTCCTGGATCTCTCCTCTCCCAGCTTTCCTTTCTAGTTTCATTCTGCAGTTCCTTATTCCTTCAGATATTCTGATTCAATTTTTGGAGTGCCTCCGGAAACCTCATCAGTGAAATATTTTGGGTTAAAAACCTTCATAGTGATTGTGTAATAACACATTTAGATCATTATAATTTTTATTATATGATTTTTTTCATTTATAGCTAACATTACTTGGTACCTTTTCTAAGCACTAAGTCATATTGTGCTTTTGCTCTGAAAACATGCATGCAAAAAGATGCATTGGGAGTTGAAAAGAGGCAATTTGATCAGATAACTTAAAATGTTCTGTAAAACTATTAAAGCACCAATTTTCACTAATAATATGGCCAACTAATCTACCTGATCACTCCAAAGGAGTGTCTGAGTGGGTGGAAGTGGCTTTCTGAAAAATCTTGCTTTAGAAGAGCTCTCCTGTTACTATGAGGATGCTCTATGAGGCTGCCTCTTAGAGTATGTAGTAAATCAAGGGGGTCCCTAATGCTCCTGTCTCTTTAGAAACTCAATCCCATTCTTCTGCCCCAGAGCCCTACCCGGATAGTACTTTTTATTTCAATTATTTTGGTCTGTGTTAAGACTTTATTTTAATTTATTTTATTTTATTTTATTTTATTTTATTTTATTTTATTTTATTTTATTTTATTTTATTTTATTTTATTTTATTCCTGTCACAGAAAAGACTGATGTGGTTTGTAAGGAACACATGTAAGGTTTAGGTGTGGAAACAGATATGGGAAAGGTGGAAAGCAGATAGTGGGAGGATGACAGCTGACAGTGTGGAAGGAGCAGAGAAGATGACAAGGCCTGCAGTAAGCAGTGGGAAGGACTGAGATCTCTAGGGTCCAGAAGTCTTAGGGAGATTGAAGGCCTGAAAAAGTTGGAGGCTTGGTCTTCTCCTATGGTCCTGAGACTGTGAGGGATTTTATATAGTAGGATTGAGGTGTTTGCAGACTGAGAGTACACGGGAGTCCAAAAATTCTGGGGTATGAAGGAGCAAGGTATCACAATGATCTTTTACCTTTCCCTTCCCAGAACATTTCTAACAGCTCAGTCTGGGACACATACATAAATAACTGTTGCCATCATTCTCTCTCACACTGACCCTCATTCAAGCATCCATATGATGGTTAAAGAGAGTCATCTGCTTCAATTTTTTACAAATTTGTCTTCTACGATGCCTGCTATGTATTTCATTCCAGAGAGCTGAGAACATAGATACTTAATATGTTTACTTTACAGTGAACTAAACTTTATATGAAATGGTAATGGATTGTGTTATGCACCACATATATACAAACACAGAGTTATAGGGCAGGTTTCTGCGTGCTGAAGTGGAGCTTATCCTTTTCTTCTTCTGCAGGAAGGCAAACACAGCTCTGAAATATACAGGAGCAGCCACAATTTTATGTACACATGCAGATAGATACATACTTCACAATTTTTATGCTGTGTAAGAGGTTAGTCATTTGTTTGCCATCTTAGTAATTTTTCTTGTAGTATTGTACAAAGAACTCTTCCCATTTAGTATATACCACAATGATATTAAAATGTGTTCACTTTTCTACCAGATGATGGAAATCTGCCATATACTACAGTGGTCTCACTGATATAATCCCCATCTTCATAGTGTGTCTGAACCTTGCACAGAAATTCTTAGGTTTTACACGGACAGGAATTAAAGATTCAACATAAATGCTCTAAATGCAAAGAAGTACACTTCCATCTATATACATGCACACATGCATCTGCACAATTGTACAATAACACTTAGAAAAAAGTCATAATGTTATAAGCCCTTTCCCTTTCCTGAAAAGGATTTTTAAGCTTTGATTTTTTTTTTTTTTTTTTTCTGTAGAATGTAAGAGAAGAAGAAATCACTCAGGCTATCAAGTCAAGTTTAGCATAAATCTAGTCATCCGGTACATATTATATCCAGAAGTATCTGATTAATTTTATTCTCCATAGTCACATTGTGATACTGATTCTAATAAACTGTTACAGATTTTAAGCTTAGACCAAAAATCTCAAGAAACCTAGAATGTTACAGGGAGAGTCCAGAGTACACATTTACAAACCCACTGTCCTTGCAGTGGCAGAGCATGTCTCTTGTAAAAAGCCCAAGAGGCCTGAAAGAAAGGTGCTATGGAAGAGGGGAATAAACTCACCAACAAAATAATGTCTCCTGGTAACCCAGAACAAGGAACACAAGTTTTATCCTCTTATTCCAAATTAGACCATGTGAGCAACACTCAACTAGGCATAGGAATGATTTCTCAACAGTGTTCATGTATGTGACAGGTTTTCCACTTCATCTCTTGCCTGCAACTATGGAACATAAGATGTATATGGCTTTGAAAAATCATTTAATAACTTTTCAACTCAGTTTTCTATTAGGAATTAATTAGGAAAAAAAATACTTCAGTGAAATCTCCCAAGTTCCCAAGACAGGTAAAAGGAAATCCCAAAAGTTTTTTCCTTTTGCCAATAAAAACATCTTCCTGGGGACTGCAGTTAATCAGCACAAATACTGGTGTTGACTCAGAAACTGAACTTTGTGCTGACATAGAATTCCTAAATCTTATTCATAAACATTATAGAGGTAATCATATCTATGATTTTCTTTATTCTAACTAGCTATTGTTAAAGATAAGTTTGTGATTCTAGGAAAAACAGCAGGAAAATATTGGCTTCTTGAATTGTAACTTACATCTTTCACAGCATTTCTGATAGGAACAAAAAGACAATTTGGTATTAATATTCATCATTCATTTGTTCAACAAAAGATATTCAGTAGTCTGGCTATCTAAATTGGCTGCCTATACGGCTGCCTAAATTCAGTAAACTGTGTATGAATATTAAACTTGTTTTCACATGTATGGTTAATTCTAGCAGTATACAATTGCATTCAGATACTCAAAGCTTTTCAGCATTTCTTTGCTTTAAATTTAATAATTTCATCCACTAAGAAAACCACTAAGTGCAATAAAATTTTATTAGATTTATAATGCTTAGCAAGAGTTTCTAATACAACTAAATTGTTGTCCAGATTAAGAACTGAAGAATACATATATTAATTTAGTGTGAGAAAGAAAATATTGAAAATATAAGGAAAAAAAAACAAAACTACTGGTGTATTGGCAAGATATTTAGATAGCAAGACTGATACAAATGTAAGTTTCTTTCCCTGTTTCTCATGATCTTATATATTGCCTTTTGGTATAATACCTAATTCTAAATATTTCAGTAAGAGGTAGAGTATTGTTAAAGATGTCAGGAGGTGGTAATCTATTATTCTGCACAATTAAATACCTTAAGATATATCTGTAAATATTTTTTAAAAGGTAGCATTAAAAAAATTTTTTTTTTTTTTTTTTTGTTCTTTGGCTTCACAACTAAGCGTGATGTGTTCTGGATTCTGATCAGAGAAATCCAGAAAACAGCTTTTCTGGTGAACTTTCCATCCTTAGTCACTTTCAATCTACCAAGAGAATGTTGGCAGCAGCTAGTTTCTGAAAAGTAACTTTTTTTATCTTGCTCATCAGTCTACACAAACAAGTTTCCGTAACTAACTTATTTTAGTGACAGACAATTACCATTTTAATTAGTAAGCCTCTGTAACACTTAAATGAAAAAATGAAAATAAAACATTTTGGTTTTCACTTGCATATGTATGTACCCCAAAGGGACAAGACTGAAACAAAACACTATCATAGGTGTAACATTTGGGAAATAAAAGTAATTTTGTTGTTAATGTTTCTTTCCTCTCTCCTTCCCACTATGTACTAAACATACAGAAAATAACAAGTTTTCTTCTACCTATTGCATACACATGCAACTAGCTGCAGATGGCAGCAGTAAGAGTTGCACTCTAAAGCATAAGCAAAAGAAAGACGGGAGTCTGTCAGTCAGGACTGTGCTTATTTTATTCATAAAAGGTTGCACTTAATTTGATTTGGTTTCACTTACTTGCATTTGAGAAGCTTTAGGAAACAAAGACCCAGAAATATTTGGGAAAGGGGAAAAAGCAAACACAAAGAATGTGGTAATCATTCACATATATTCACATGCTCCACAGTAAAAAGAAATCTCAAGCAATATCTAAACATAGCCTTTTAAAAACAGTCATTGTTTTCCTCAGCTATAACTCAACAAATCCCCACCCATTTGCAATCACAGTTTCAAATATGTAGACACCGCAAGAGTTTCTGCACATCTCTCATCAGCCTCTTTGAACCCATCTACAGGTGTCTGAGCAGCCAGAATGCATTGCTCTACAGAATCTTGCATATCAGAAGGGGCCCATTCTGGTATGCAGTTGTTTGATCCAGTTCTTTGATATGAACTCTGAAATCACATTTACAATCATGTCATGATCAGGTCTACAATCACATATGCTATGTATTTACTCATAATGTTAGATATGTGTCCTGGTTTCAGCTGGGATAGAGTTCATTTTCTTCCTAGTAGCTGGTATAGTGCTGTGTTTTGGATTTAGGATGAGAATAATGTTGATAAGACACTGATGGTTTGGTTCTTGCTGAGTAGAGTTTACACGGGTCAAGGACTTTTCAGCTTCCCATGCTCTGCCAGGTGCACAAGAAGCTGGGAGGGAGCACAGCTAGGACAGCTGACCCAGACTGGCCAAAGGGCAATTCCATACCATATGACGTCATGCTCAGTATATCAGCTGGGGGAAGAAGGAGGAAGGGGGGGACGTTTGGAGTGATGGCGTTTGTCTTCCCAAGTAGCCGCTATGCGTGATGGAGCCCTGCTTTCCTGGAGATGGCTGAACACCTGCCTGCCGATGGGAAGTAGTGAATGAATTCCTTGCTTTGCTTTGCTTGCACGCGTGGCTTTTGCTTTACCCATTAAACTGTCTTTATGTCAACCCATGAGTTTTCTCACTTTTACTCTTCTGATTCTCTCCCCCATCCCACTGGGGAGGAGTGAGCAAGCGGCTGTGTGGTGCTTAGTTGCCAGCTGGGATTAAACCACGACAATATGCTAGATAGACAACAACCTTTTTTTTTTTTTTTCTGAAACATATCTTTCCTAGTATGTATTAGCTCATGGCAGATCCAATGAAAGAAGTCTGTGCTTTTTTGTGAATAGTTGGTGTACATGTTGTCCTTTACTTACATGTATATAAGTAAATTACATTATGTAGCTTCAATTAACAGAGAGAAATATTGCTAACAAGAAAAAAAGAAGAAAAAGGTACTTAACATAATTCTTTTTCTGTTAGAAGAAATCTTGCAAATATGTAAATGTATAAATTTATTTGAAATAGATAAAACAAACTGGTTTAATTCTTGTGACTCCCAGAATCATGGAATCGTTGAGGCTAAAAGGCAGCTCCAGAAATTGTCTAGTCCAATCCTCCTGCTTAAAGCAAGGTCGGTTAGAGGACATTGCCCAGGACCATATCCAATTGAGTTTTTAATTTCTCCAAGGATGGAGACTCCACAGCCTCTCTGGGCAACCTGTTCCAGTGTTTAATCACCATAGTAAACATTTTTTAAAGTTTAAGTTTTTAAGCGTTTAAGTTCCAGTATTTCAGTTTATACTTATTGCCTCTGATCCTGTCATTGGGCACCATTGAGAAGAATCTGGCTCTATCCTATTTGCTAACACACCAGGTATTTAAACACATAGATGAGATCCCCCCTGAGCTTTCTCTTCCCCAGGCAGAACAGTCCCAGTGCTCTTGGTCTCTCCTTATAGGGCAGAAGCTCCAGTCCCTTAATCATTTTAGTAGCCCTTCACTGGATGCGCTCCTCTATGTCCATGTCTCTCTTATACTGGGGAGCCCAGCACTGGACACAGCACCCAGATGTGTGTAACCAGGGCTGAGCAGAGAGGAAGGATCACCTCGGTTAACCTGCTGACAACGCTCCACCTGATACAGCCCTGGAAGCTGCTGGCCTTCTTTGCTGCAAGCGCACATTGCTGGCTCATGGTCACCTTGTTGTCCACCAGCACCCCACGGTTGTTCTCTGCTAAGTTGCTTTCCAGATTGATTAGCCACAACATGTATGAGTGTATGGGGTTATTCTTCCCAAGTTTATGAGGTTCCTGTTGGCACATTGTTCCAGCCTGTCCAGGTCCCTCAGAATGGCAGCACAACACTCCAATGTATCAGCCACTCCTTCCAGTTTTGTCTTTTCTGGAAACTTACTGAGGATCCACTTGCTCACATCATGGGGGTCATTAATGAAGATGTTAAACAGTACTGGCCCCAGTACTGATCCCTGGTATACCCCACTAGTGTCTAGCTTCCAGCTGGACATTATGCTGTTGATCATAACCCTTTGAGCCCAGCAGTTCAGCCAGTTTTCATTCCACCGTACTGTTCATTTATCTCGTTTGTATTTTGTTGGTAGGTCTATGAAGATGTTATGGGAGGCAGTGTCAAAAGCCTTGGTAAAGTCAAAATAAACAACATTAATTGAAGTTAACATAAAGTGATAAAAGTGAGAAATGTTTTTAAAACTCATATCCTCTGTTGGGTTTTCATGTTTGTTTTTCAGTATGCTGTCACTGAAACTTTAAGATTTATAAAAGATCGGTTGGTTAAAGACAGGAGGAAATGAGAAAAAAAACAAAGCCAAACTTTTTTGATTTTGAAATTTTAGCTCATTTCCATATTAAGGAAGACAAAAGGTCAACAATCATTAAATATAGCTGTTCAAATCAAAACAAATCATTTTGAGTGTTTAAATAAATTCCTTCACTGGTTTTAGGGCATTATATTAATTATATGATAGCTTCTATTAGTGCCAATATGTTAACATTTCCACAGAAGTAAGTACTTATTTTCCTTTAAAGATAGAAAGAGTGGGTTTGAAGCATGCTTATTTTCCTTCTTACTGTTATCTATCTTAATATAAAGATATATGAACAGAGATAATTTAGGAATGGAGATAATCTTCCTCTATAAAGCTAATACCATTTAAAGTTTATCTTTTTAAATAATGATACTGGCCCTACAGTGACACATAGAGTTCTTGTTAAAAGTTGGAACTGAAAACAAGCACTCTGCAGAATGAGACCTTTTTAAAGTAAACAACTGAAACCAAGAAGCTTCATTACTTTTAAATCCTGTTTTCTCATTAGGACTACAACTCCTTGCCAGTTGGAAGTGATAAGGGTCTAAGAAAGGAATTTGTTCTGCTACTACTTTAATTTTTGTCAGCTTGCCAAAGCTTAGCTCTTACTTCAGCCACGGACCTGAGAACAGATAGGACTTGGCACTGGTTACTGTAGTAAAGAATGCCTCTTGTCAAACCTTCTTGAAAAAATTCAGTGCCAGACAATTTGCCAGGGAGTAGTCCATGCCCTTTTCTTGATTTTCTTTGTTTAAATTTCCTGTTATTTTCATCCTAGGAAAATAATATAGAAAATACACCCTTTCTAAAATATGATGAGATAACCAAGAGGCTAACAAATACAACAATCAACTTGAGACACGTACCCAGTTGATCAGAGGATAATTGTTCATAAACAATTCTGAAGTATTGCAATTTGTTTTTATGTCACTTGGAATAAAGCAGAGACATTTATCCTTTTTCACCAGGGAAAAAGAAAGAAAAATTAAGGAGAAAATAGTACACACCAGCACAGCAGATCTCAAATTGGTATACCAAGAAGGACAGTTGTTACTGCAAGTTAATTTTAATGTATGAATTAAACTGTGATAGAGGTTTGAATTTGGATCTCTTACCTCTCAGTGAAGTGCTTTTTCTTGGCCTTTTGTGAGAAGGAATAATGAGCAATGGAAGCACTGCCCTGTCGTAAGTTACCTATGTCTCTCTCTACAGAAGGGGAATTAAGCCACAATCTCTTTGCTAGGTTCAGTTTCCCAATACAACTGATTTGTCTCCTTCAGCTATAAAAATAAATACTGGGTCTGTTTTATTTTTAGCTGCTTTACTAATTTCTTCTGCCAAGGCATAGGATGCATAACAGGTAAATATGTGTGGCAAATACACTGTCAAATGAGGTCACAGCCCCCTGCCAGAATAGCCATTTGGTTTGGGAACACTTAGACATAGGATAATACACCAGGAACACAGTACCCATCTCTAAGCCAGGAAATTCAGAAGCAAGGAAAAGATAAACCTATTTTTGTGAACAGTTTGTCTGGCACATAGATTAGTTAGCCCTGAGAAACTATCTTTTCTCTCCATAAGAAACATATTTGTCCCAGCTTTGCTGGCAGATTTTTCTGTTCCCTTGGCACTAACTTTCTATCCACAATTTTATTCGGATCTTAATCAGGAACATATTATTGTTGTTGTTGTTGTTTAACAGTATATGATGACAGATAATATCTGCAGATTCCTAGCAGCTATAGTGAAGATCAACCTGAAGTCTTACAATCTCTTAGGATACCCCTACACTCAAGTGATTGTCCTCTCATATTCTTTCCCTTTTCCGTTTCTTAGGATTTGCTGCTACTATGACTGTTCATTGCTGCTCAAGAAAAATGTGCACTACGGAAGTCTGAGCTAACCAAAATGATGTTAGCATAAAATGCATATTTACATGCAACATGTTTTTAACCTATACATAGCACCTAATTAAAAAATAATGGCCTAATAATAATAGTAATAGTAATTAAAAAAACCCTTAACAGGTAATATATATATATATAAATATAAAATATAAAAATATATAAAAATATATAAAAAGAAATATATTAAAAATAAAAATATATAAAAATATAAATAAAAATATAAAAATATAAAATAATATATATATATAAAATAAATAGCTTTTGTTAGACCAGCTGACATAGCTGAAAAAATGTACAAAATTTAAAGCACAAGAGACCTTTCATTTTAAATACATTTGTAAAAATGTCAGTGTTGTTAGCACCTATGAGAGTGATTATACTGTAGTTAGACCAAGGACAATCTATTACGAAACACAAAACTTTCCAATTTTCCAGCCTGACTGTCTAGCCATTTCAATCTTTAGTTGGCATGTCCTGTATATTACAGATCCATACATCTCACAGACGAGATCCGACAACTTTGATGGAAATATAACATACATCTTATTCCAAACATCTAGTATGTCATATATCAAATCTCTCTAAAAAAGGCAGTCAGCCAAACTACTGTACAATGTCCAGCTTTATGAGTTCTAAACTTGAAGGCAGAAATCATTGAAGGCAGAAATCATTGAAGGCAGAAATCACTGAAGGCAGAGGGTGATGGGGAGAGAAAAAACTTTACCTAGGTATAAACTGAGAAGAGAACAGACTGCCCAGCAAGCTTTGGGAATGCACTTTTGAAATACTTTTTGATCTTCACTGTGGTTAGGACAACTAGGTGGAAATTTTGTTTCTACAAAGCAAATGTACCAATTGGGAGGACATGGTTGAGAATTTTAGAGTGAATGGTAGCTTGGATGATGGTGAGAATGAAATGAGAGCTTTCATGGAACTTAATACAGAAAGAAAAAATATATCAAAATAATAATTTTTAAAAATCAGATTATATACTTCAATAAACTTAGTTTATTTATTTGCAAATTGTAATAATGGATCAGTCTAAGAAAACAAATCTGGAAGAAATTTTGAAAGTATAATAAAAGAGCATTCAGTACAAAAGATGATCTCAGTATACAGCTCAATCACAAAGATCAAAAAGATGAATGCAAATGTTTACTACAAGCTCTGAGAGACAAAACAAATGAGGAACAAAGATGCAACAATAACCAGAAGCCAATTAATAGCAGGAGGGAAAGATAGAATTGGGCTGATGTGCCACTCAGTGGAGAAGGAAAGCTATTGATAGTTGATGCCAAAGATATGAACTCATTTTTCACATTTTTTATTTAAAAAGTTAACTGAACTCAGGCAGTTATGACAATTATTATCAGTGGCAGAAGGAGAATAACTCAGTCTGATAAAAACAGAACAGGTTAGTGAGGTTAGGTAGATAAATACAATGTATTCAAGTTGACTAGCAATTTCATTGTAGGACATTTAAGCATCTGGTCGATGAAATTTGAGAAAGGCATGCCCAGACTAGAGAAGGTCCAAAGGAGGACAGATGGTCAAAAAAAGGTTAGGTCTTTTGTCCCTGGAGAAGAGAAGGCTCAGGGAGGACCTCATCACAGTATTCCAGTACTTAAAGAGCAGCTACAAAGAGGCTCTCTCTTCCCCAGGAGTCACATGGAGAAGACAAGGGGCAACAGGCAAAAGTTGAAGTGGGAGAGGTTTCATCTCTACATAAGAAACAAATTTTTTTATGGTAAGAACAATCATTCAGTGGAACAACCTCCCTAGGGACAGAGTAGAGTCCCCATCACTGGAGGTTTTCAAGATGTGATTGGACAGGGTGTTAGATAATCTCATCTAGGCTTCCTTTCCCACAAAATGTTCAATCAGATAATCTTTTGAGGTCCCTTCCAACCTGGTCTGTTCTATGATTCTATAATTCTTTGGTTCTATGAATCTCAGTTTAACAGTGATTATCTTTGCAAACTTATGAAGAACAGATGAATTTCCAAAGGACTGGGAAAAAAGCAAGCATAATGAATGTCTTTAAAAAAGAGTATTTGGGAAATTAAACAGACTCATTATATTAATTTAAATTCTGAAAGAAATACTGGATAGCATTTTTTCAATTAGACAAAAAAAAATACTTGTAAATATTTCAAATGTGACAAAGAACTAAGGAATAGAAAATAGAGATTTATTAAGAACAAGGCTGGACAAATCCTAATTGTTTTACATGAGAGAGTAACAGCATTAGATGGGGAGAGGAGTGCAGGGGGGGAACAAAAACCAAAACCAAACCCAAACCCAAACACAACTATATATGTACTAGATTATGTGGTTCAATAGAGAGAAATGCAAGATACCATATGTAGAAAGGAAAACTCTGAACAAAACAAGATGGTGAAAAATTAGCTAAGTAGAATCCAATGGTTAGAGCAGATCAAATCTGTAAAAAAGTCAACAAATGAAACGATGTTGCTGAAAAACTATGCTGGGCTGTGTAAACAACAGTACAGCACCTAGGAACATAAAGTAATTTTTCTGCTTTGTTCAACATTGGTAAAGCTCAGATAAAGTAATACAGAAAGATGTGGATTTACTAAGCAAATTGCACAAGAGATTGATAAAAATTATCAAAACATGCTGTCTGACAAAAGCTTGAATGATCTGGAAATATTATCCTAAAGAAGATCAAGGAGGGATATAACAACTGTTCTGAAGCATGTAAAAAGCTCCTGCAAAGGGTTTATTTTTTTCAAATTTATAATGGAAAAGACAAAAAATATAGATCTAAATTATGGAAAAAAATTGCCTGGGAGGTTGTAGAGTCCTTATTACTGGAGGTCTTTAAGAACACATTAAACAAACATCAGTTAGAAACAGCAGAGACACATTTGATCCTTTCCTGTGTTGAAGGGAAAGCCTTTTTTGATTTCTTGGATGACACTAAAACTCAAGAAGTCATCCTAATTCTTCAGTCTAAATACAACTATATAAGCTACTGAAATTGGAAAAGGACTGAACATTAATATAAAGTTCTGATAGCTTCAAAGGATGATGTTCTTTCCCATACTAAATGTATTTACTTTGTTGCTAGCTTGACAGATCATTATAAGGACTAAAAAGTACCAACATGAAGCTGTAGTGTAAGACTGGACTGTTAATTTGGGAGTGAGAAAGTTCCTTCTTTGATTCGTTTGAGTATATTGAATTTAGCTTCCACAGCACTAGTGAAAGTCATGGTCACACCTTATGCTAATATGGATGTCCTGCTGCAGTTACTAAATATGTAAAGATAGAAATAGTCAGGGAAATTTATTAGGTGGCCTAGTGGTCAGGGAACTGATACAACTTCCTGCTCCAAAGAAAATCCAGTTGCTTATGCATTGTTCAATAGATATCATAGAATCATAGAATCATAGAATATCCTGAGTTGGAAGGGACCCACAAGGATCATCGAGTCCAACTCCTGTCCCTGCATAGGACAACCCCAAAAATCATACCACATGTCTGAGGACGTTGTCTAATTGCTTCTTGAATGTTGTCAGGCTTGGCGCCATGACTACCTCCCAGGGGAGCTTGTTCCAATGCTCCACTACCCTTTGGGTGAGGAACCTTCTCCTAACGTCCAACCTAAACCTCCCCTGGCATATCTTCCTACTGTTCCCTCGGGTCATAGAATCATACAATCATAGAATTGTCAAGGTTGGAAAAGACCCTTAAGATCATCGCGTTCAACCGTTAACCTAGCACTGCCAAGTCCATCTATACCATGTCTTTGAGCACCGTATCTATCTGTTCTTTAAATACCTCCAGGGATGGAGACTCAACCACTTCCCTGGGCAGCCTGTTCCAATGCTTGACCACCCTCTCAGTGAAGAAGTTTTTCCTAATATCTAACCTAAACTTCCCCTGGCGCAGCTTGAGGCCGTTTCCTCTCATCCTATCACTTGTTACTAGGGAGAAGAGACCGACCCTCACCTCACTACAACCTCCTTTCAGGTAGTTGTAGAGAGCAATCAGGTCGCCCCTCAGCCTCCTCTTCTCCAGACTAAACAACCCCAGCTCCCTCATCCTCTCCTCATCAGACATGTGCTCTAGACCCTTCACCAATTTTGTTGCCCTCCTCTGGACATGCTCTAGCACCTCGATGTCCTTCTTGTAGTGAATGTAGGGTCCTATCATTGGTCATCAGGGAGAAGAGATCAGCGTCTGCCCCTCCTCCTTCCCTTGTGAGGAAGATGTAGACTGCGATGAGGTCTCCCCTCAGTCTCTTCTTCTCCAGGCTGAACAGACCAAGTGACTTCAGTCACTCCTTGTACGGCTTCCCCTCTAAACCCCTCGCCATCTTTGTGGCTCACCTCTGGACACTCTCTAGTAGCTTTTCTCCTCTGGACACTCTCTAGTAGCTTTGTATCCTTTTTGTACTGTGGTGCCCAAAACTGCACACAGTACTCAAGATGAGGCTGCACCAGTGCAGAGTAGAGCGGCACAATCACCTCCCTCGACCGGCTAGCAATACAGTGCTTGATGCACCCCAGGACACAGCTGGCCCTCCTGGCTGCCAGGGCACACTGTTGGCTCATGTTCAACTTGCTGCCAACCAGAACCTCCAGATCCCTCTCTGCGGGGCTGCTCTGCAGCCTCTTGTTCCCCAGTCTGTACGTACATCCAGGGTTGCCATGTCCCAGGTGCAAAATCCAGCACTTGCCCATGTTAAACTTCATAGGGTTGGTGATTTCCCAGCTCTCTAGTTTGTCTAGATCTCTCTGCAGGGCCTCTCTGCCCTCGAGAGTGTCAACAGCTCCTCCCAGTTTTTTGTCATCGGCAAACTTTTATAACAAATCAGAAGAGAGAGTAAACTTCAAGAGGAGAGAGTAAAGGAACTCCTTCTATCAGCAAAATAGCCAGTCGTTTTGGAAAGCTTGGGATTCTCATCTAAGAAAGCGGAAAATAAAAAAGAATTAGAAAGGATTTAGGTATGAATCTGTGTCATTTGGGGAACGTTCCTTCATTTTGGTGCCTTAGTATTTTTTTGTTCTTAGTAGTAGTCATAATTTATTTCCTTCTTTTTTTTTTTTTTTCTTTCCCCACTCCCCAGAAATGGTAAGTCTTAGCTTCATATGGATGAAGGGCAGGAAAGAGTTTAAAATCTCCAGAGGCTTTGAAGGATTCCTCACATTAACTTCTTTCCATAAGACAAATAATTTTTGCAATATCTTCAGTGCTGTAAATGGGTTTACCTCAATGTGGTTTTCCATTATGTAACAACATATGTAGGCTTTTCTGCTTTATTTTCAGATTTACCTTCCTCCACTTGCTAACACTGATGGTTGTTCAGACATTCATAGTACGTAAACAAATAATTCTGCATATGAAATGGAAACTTTTCTGTGCAAGAAAAACTTCTGGATGAAGTTTCACAAAAGCTAAACTACCAAGCTTCAGTCTTATGTAATTGGAGCCAATAAAAAAAAAAAATCTTATTGATTTCACTCAACTCACTGAGAACAGTATCAAACTTGCAATAGCAAAAAAAATAAAAATTTACATTCCCCAAAGATCACACATCCTAAACAGTCACACACATTAGCTCTGATATTTATCCCACATATTAATAAAACATTAATTTAAGATTCTCGTCACACATTGAAACACAGAACAACACAAGAAGTTTAAAATTCTGTGTAAATCTCCTCTCAAAGATCTAACACCCCCCCCACACACACACAAGTCATTAAGTTATGGGGAAAAGGAATACTTCTGAACATTGTTTTGAGTATTGAGTCATTTGAAGTCTGAACTATTCAGAAACACTGTACTTTATTAGGTGAGTTGTATGGTTGGGTTTTTTTAGTGGTTTAGTTGTGTGTTTTATCTCTTTGGTACTGCTTTCCAATGCCTTCTACAAGTTCTGCTCTTTCTACTACCCAAACTCCAAATCGTACCTTCACTTCCCTTTCCTACCTGAAATACTATTATTAAAAATATAAAATTATTAGGTTTTGGACAAACAATTAATCCTATTCTGGCTGTTTTCAGTAGAATCTCAGGAAAGGTGAAAAGTCCTTAAATTGCTCTAAGTGATACCTTTTAAAGAGGTATCAGCTGTAGCTGCACTGAACGTGAATTTTGTGCAAAGTGAACAAAATTCAATTTAGTAAATTTTCATCTACCATAGGGTATTTGATAAGTTGCTCTCGACTGTGTGTGATTAAATTGCTATTATAGATCTGAAGTTACTGTCACTGTTCTCTGCCTTCAGATATTTACACAGGATAATGTGAATGATTTAATAATAAAGTCATACATAAAAGAAAAGGTTGGTTTTTTTTTCCAATTTAAAAATTATTATCCATTTAAAATACATAATATCCAGACTTGACTTTATCAAGCTGGATTAAAAGTGATGATCACAAACATGCAGATTATTTCGAACAGTTGTGCCTCATATCTGGGTTTTTTTTGTATATCATCTAAATAACAAGTGCTATATCATGTGAAATTTTACTTGTTTCTTACATTTATAACAAATTTAAAAGCTTTATTGAACAAGAAGATAATCAAGTCAGTCCAAAATTGAGTTCATTGAGCAAAAATATAATTCTCAAGTAAGCATTTAAATATGTATATTCCTTTGTTATCATTTTATAAGACTCCTTTCTAGGAGGTTCTAAATGCTTTCCCCCTTAATTCAAGGAAGTGTGTGATGCACAATTCAATATTGTGTTAATCCTTACATATGAGTAGTGCTGAATTACATACTTAAGATAAGGTTTATATTTATGTGATTTGCTGCACTAAACTGAACCCCTAGTGCCTTAGAAGATAATGTTCCCAGTAAATTATTTCTCAGAGTGTCAAAGGTTGGAGGACAGGTATTGGAATATACTCATAATGATAGAAGTTTAATCAATAATTCATACTTCTGTTGATATTAAGAACATTCCAAGTGGAAAGAGATCAAAAACTAAATTTAGTTTAGGGAGATAAGACTTCCAAGGCCTTCTGTACTCCTTAGAAAGACATTCCCTCAGAGAAAAACTCAAGGCACCCACATCAGTTTTGCATTCTGAATCACTCTCTTAAATAACAGATTCTTTCTGTCTGTATTGTCTAGCAGTTCAACACTTTTAGGCTGAAAATAGTTTCTGTGGACACCCTGACCCCAGCTCCAGAAGAAAATTACAAAATTTTGCAACTGCTGAAACAGTTTTGTATGTATTCTTTTTTTTCCTGATGAATTTTTATGAGACAGGAGATCAAATATATTAAAATATTTTTTTTCCCTTTTCATCTACAACTGCCCAAAGTGCTTAGGAGGAAAAGACTGGACCAGGATCAGGCACTTCTGTAAGCTATTTTCTTCTTGAAGGTCTTTGTTTCCCTCCATGTCCCATGGCTTAGGTTCAAACACTTTGCAATATGTTAAAAAATTACTAAATAGAAAAGGCAGTCGCAAAACTCTTTAGGCAGTGTGACTAAAAATGTTTGTTTAAACAGGGTTTTTTTGCTTGCTTGTTTAGTTTTTCCCCCCCTCAAAGCGGTCAAATGACCCAGTAAGAACACAGGCGGAGACGGGACATTTTATCTCCTAAAATTATTTGACCACTGGCATTAAGCCACATTTAGGGAACTTTTTGGAAACAAGAAACTTTGTAAGAAATTGCCATTCATGCAAAACTGAACTAGAGAAATTTTCTGGCAATATTAAAAAAAATAATATATTTTCATCATAAAATAAATCACTAATCCCTCAACAATTTTTATTATTACCTTTCCTTCATTTTCCCTATAATATTCATCAAAGTATGAGGAATACTAATATAAATTTGTACTTGATAACAGAGCTGTCTCCTCTTCCTGGATTAAAAATGTCTCAGTGCTGGTTTCTTCATTCAGAATTTCACTCGTAGCCAGAACAACATTGAGATCTAGCCATTCCTTCACCATTGATATACACTATGGTAAATTCCCATCTGAACACTGAGATTCAAGATAAACATAATCACTCCTTTCTTAAAGTTTTTCCCAGCATAGTTTGATCCGACTCTCTACCTGCACTAGTTTACCTATATGCTTGTCCAAGCTATCAGTACGTCTGTAATTTACCATCTGGTTTGCATTACATTTTTTTCCTCCTTTTAAGTGTATTTATTATTTTAACTTCCTTTTACTTTTTTTTCTGTGTGTTAAACTGTTGATTCCCTACAGGATCTTAAGATTTCTTTCTCTCACTTGTTTTTTTTAATACTAAAATTAGTTATAACTCTTTTTAATTAGCATCCTGAGAATTTACTAGAAAATTTTCAGACTCTGATCTGAAGCTCTGAAACTCTCTCTTGACCTTCAGAGAAAGATTGCTCAGCAGCTCCTGAAAAACATGCAAAAAAAAAGGGGGGGGGGGGGGGGGAGGGGGCAGAGGGAGGGGCTTGCCACAGGTGCCCATCTAAAAATGGAGGCCTCCGAAATAATTAGCCACTTTTTAAAATCTTGAGATAGGAATCTTATCTGAGTTATACAGAAGATTGAGTCTACTACTATATGAGATAAGATAAGCAAGATATACATCTTCCATTCTAAATACCTTGGCTATCAGCAGAATCACCAGCAGTTGCAAGTCTGTTCTCAGAATGCGTAAAACCTCTCTTGAATGAATGTTTAGCTGCTAGTCAATGACTATAGATATAAAAATTGTATGTTCATGAAATAATTGATGAAAGCGGGGGAATTATATATCTTTATTTCTGAATTTGCTACAGCTATAGTTTAGGTAAAGAGACAGATGCATTAACAACTACTTTCAACTTCGAATACTTGTCTTCAGAGGACTTGCCCTTGAGAAGACAACAGTTCAAAAATTTTTGATCACAGCAGTATTTGATAATTGTAGTTTGCAAATAATTTTGTTCAAGTCACTGGCTTTCAGAAACCATTTGGAATCTTGCCGTATTTGATAGGGAAATTTCTCTATTTTCTACCAACTTAGCAACACAGCCAGAAACTGAAAAAAGAACCCTCTGAGAAGTCTTGAGGACAATTATTGTGAGGAACAGTTCCACTTCAGTTAATTCAAACTGTCATCAAGAACACTTCAGATTGATCTCTTGGTAAATAAGGCATGTAAGTCACATAGGCCCTTTTATGAAACATGAGAAACTTCGTGTGGTAGTTTGGTAGCAAAACACTATTTTGCACAATGATGTTTTTACGTTAGAAAAATAACACCGAATTTTCACAACATTCAACAACAGACTCAGGGAAGATCAGAAGGACATGATATAGCAAAGCAAACTACTAGCACCCCTGATTTTAATATTGGTTTTACATTACTGGTCAGTACTTAATAATTTTTACAAAGGTATAGTCACCTAAGTAAATTAGTAATGAAATGTAGAGAGGAAATTACTATTTCTTATCATTTCTAACATTCTTAAAAAAGCATAAGAATGGTCTCACATTTTTATAGTACTTTTCATTCAAAAGATTCCTGAAGATTTTATCTGGTGTTTTTGAAGAATAACTAAAAATTGAGATCCTCAACTGAATGCAGGTTGAAAGCTCGAAACATCTGACTCATAGCAATATAATGCAACAATTCATAGAGAAAGAAGAAATCAGAGCAACATATATAATTTTGTCATATAAGGAGCAAAGCTCTGTTTACACAGTAAATGCATAATAGGATTCGGAAGATAACAGTTCCTTGAGAGTGCCTTTTACTGCAATCCACTGAAAAACTTAAGGGTTTCCTGAACCATCCTATCAGTCACCAAGAACCTTGCCCTCCATAAGTGAAGGGGCTGCAACTGCTATCTATGCCTGTGCTACAAAATAAAACAGGGGTTGGGGCAGCTGTCTGTCCCTGAGGCTGAGTGGCATCCACACTACGACAGTGTTTTGCCCTGGGCCACCACTCTGACATGAGTGACACAGCTCTAACCTTAAGATGAAAACCTCTTGGTTCAAAAAGTCTGAATTAAAGTAAAGGATATTTTCACAGAATGGAAATAACGGTATTGCATGATCCGGAGTCAAACAATAGAGCGTTTATGAAGGGTACAAGGCTTGTTAGGATAGCATTGGACACTGAATAACGAAACCAAGTCCAGCCTTGTCCCTATACCCTTCCAGAAATAGTATGTGATAGGATGCCCCAAACACTGCCTTGGCACCATCACTGAAAATGTTAATTAATACTAGTCAAAACCCTCTAGAGAATGGACTATAAAATTGAACATCATGGGTCCAAAATTAAATGCATTCTCTAGATCACAATGTAATAGTGTTTACACTGATGACTATTACTATAAACTGGTGATAATACTGATAGATTTTTACAGGTATTTTAAGAAGCCTCTAAACTTTATGAGGCATTATAAGTCCTGTAAGTCTTTTAGACAAAGTTAGGCAAAAGAGAGAGATGTCAAAAGAATAAGAATCAAAGGAAATTATCATAGGCAAGAGTCTGCAGAAGAAATAAATTCCCAGGGCTGATAAATTCTCCACGTAGGAGATTAATCAACACATCAAATGTACACACAATGCCTGTTACTCACCTGCAAGAATAGTCAAAGGCTTTGCTGTGAGGGTAGCTGGGAATTCAAGTAACGAGTCCCAGATGAGTCCCTTGTCCCAGATCAGTTCATCGTCTCATCTATTCAGAGACAAGGTGAGGAGTTCCTAGACCACACAGGGAATCAATAACTTAAGTGCACTGTGTGTGCACACAGTCTGATATCCATGATGCCCTCATACTGAATGACACCGTAATTATATGTCAAACTTGAATCTTATCCTTATATCTCACTTATGACTTAAATTCCATAGCCCTTGCCACATCAGAGACAGAGTGATAAATTAAGTACTGGTTTGCCATATTTGTAAGAATTCAACTGTGTGTAACTGTTCAGAAAAAAAAAGCAGGTGTCTGTCATGAAATACCTCTGGCATTAAAGACACATTCACATTCCCAATTGTAAGTTCAAGGAGACACTTACTGCCTCACAAATTAACATTTTGCTCAGGTAATATTTAGATTAGAAATATTAGCTGAGAAAAATTATGCTTTTCTAGCATTCTAAAATTTACCAAAAAACTGAGGATTAAGAATCTTTTATTTCTGTGACATTTATAAAAATATGTTATTTATATATTCTTTTCAGGTAATATCTATGCTTTTTTAATTAATCTGAGGAGTTCCATCTGAATGTTTTTGGTAAAGTGTTTTTAAACTTAGTTGTATGGATTCCTTTACCTTTTTTGGAGCAAGTTCTTTACACCATCTTGAACTCACATTTGGGAGTCAAATAAATGTCCCTGTACCAGATGACAGACTATAATAGCTATCATAAAGGAATAATGTTCCTTTTCTGGTTATTTAGGGAAACTTTGAAGCCAGAAAGTATAATTAGATTTTCCATACGTAATGTACATCAATTTTGCTGCCCTTCTAGTAAATTACATCCCCAGGACTGATCTAGTGCTTTGCCTTCTCCGATAAGACAACTACCCCAATGGAAGAGGGAAGTACTGTGGATGTTATTTAACTTGATGTTAGCAAGGCTTTCCACCTAGTGTCTCAGAGTATCCTTGCAATCAAACTATAGAGATGTGGTTTTGATAGGAAAACTAGGAATGGTGTGTGGAAAGCTGACTGTACATCTTAGCTGAAAAGGTTGTGATCAGCAGCAGGAAGATCAGCTGATATCTAATCATATATATCTAATCATTGACATTGCTTAGGGTGCTGATGCTGTTAAACCTCTTTGATAATGACCTAGGTGACAGGACAGAAGGCACCTTATGGAAGCTCATAGATGACACCAAACTGGGTAACATTTGATATGCTGGAGGGTAAGACTGCTACTTACAGTGATCCTAACAGGTTGGAAAAGTTGCTGGCAAAAGATTCAGAAATTCCTGCAAACACAAATGCTGAGATCTGGGACAAAACAATCCCATGTGGCAGTACCTGCTGGGGAACAACTGGTTAGGAAGGAGTTTTGCATAAAGCAAGCCTGAGGGTCCTGCTAGAAAAACATGTTGAACATGAGTAGGCGGTAAGCCCTTGTGACAATAGGAGAGTACAGTAAATCTAAATATTTTGCACAGATCCGCCACCCAGGAGAAATACATAATCAGAACTAGCTCTGTATTGGTCCTCAAATAAGGCTATTGGTTGTGTTTTGTGTGTTTAACTACATGTGAAGACACCTGGAAAATAGATTCTGTCTAGGTATGTGTTTTAACCTGGAACAAATGCTGAGAAAACTGTTCAATAACTCTATCACTTCCAAATAATTTAAAAATGAAACAAAACAAAAAAAAGCAAGCAAACAAACAAAAAACAAAAAAACCCACCAAAAACCCTTTAAAAAGAATGGCTGAGTTGGTTCTAGTTCAAATTCCAGTCACTGAACACTGTGTGATGGAATTCCTAATTCAACACACAGTTTACACAGTTTTTTTCAGTTCAATGTAGAGGCAAGAAGAAAAGATAACAGAAAAATAAAAAAGGTCTAGTTAATTTCTACAGCAGTTCTGTTATCATCTCTTGAAAGAAGGCAACAAAATTCTTCAGTGCTATTGGTTCCCTATGCCACCATCTATGTGTTGACTCATTTTTTTTTATAAAAACTGACCTTCAGTTTTTCTTAGTCTAGATACAAACTGCTTACAGTTGACATATTTCTCTGAAACAAGCTCTGTCTTGATTAAAAGCAGGGGTCAAACCTTAGTCTGTTTGGCTAGAGAAAAGCAAGGAAAAGGGAAGGAAAAAGGAAGGAAAAGGGAAGGAAAAAGGAAGGAAAAGAGAAGGGAAGGGGAAGGGAAGGGGAAGAAAAGGGGAAGGGGAAATGGAAGAGGAAGGGGAAGAGGAAGGGGAAGGGGAAGGGAAGGGAAGGGAAGGGAAGGGAAGGGAAGGGAAGGGAAGGGAAGGGAAGGGAAGGGAAGGGACGAAAAGAAAAAGAAAAAGAAAAAGAAAAAGAAAAAGAAAAAGAAAAAGAAAAAGAAAAAGAAAAAGAAAAAGAAAAAGAAAAAGAAAAAGAAAAAGAAAAAGAAAAAGAAAAAGAAAAAGAAAAAGAAAAAGAAAAAGAAAAAGAAGAAAAAGAGAAAAAGAAAAAATTTTTTGTTTTACTGTTTTTTATGAAATGGTAATCTTTCAGCATCATCAAGGTGTTTCCTTGATACTTCACTTCAAAAATTCCTGAGTAAAATGGTGTTTACTAATGGTGGATAGGATGATCTGAATGGTTATATGCTTCCAACCCAGAACTAGGAAAGAAGCAATCAGAATTACCTCTTATGAATATATATGGGCAAAACAATATATTTTTCACTAGCCTTTCCTGGAAACAGCCGTACTATTTTAGCAGAAACATCTCCAAAAATAGTTAGCTGGAGGGAGATATTCACCAGGTAAAACATCAGCCAAATGGTTAAAAACTGGCAAAGGTACAAGCAGTTGTATGAATAGTGTGGCCAGCAGGACCAGGGAAGTGATCGTTCCCCTGTACTCAGCACTGGTGAGGCTGCACCTCAAATACTGTGTTCAGTTTTGGGCCCCCTCACTACAAGAAAGACATTGACATGGTGGAGCATGTATTGGGTTTGCATGGCAAGATTTTGGTAGTGGGGGGGGGTACAGGGCTGGCTTCTGTGAGAAACTGCTAGAAGCTTCCCTTATGTCTGACAAAGCCAATGCCAGGTTGCTCCAAGACACACCTGCTGCTGGCCAAGGCCGAGCCAATCAGTGACAGTAGTAGCACCTCTGTGATAATATATTTAAGAAGGAGGAAAAAAAAAAAAAAAAAGCCTGCACAATTGCAGCTGGAGAGAGAAGTGAGAATACATAAGAGAAACAACTATGCAGATACAAAGGTCCGTGAAGAAGGAGGGGGAGGAGGTACCAGAGCAGAGATTCCCCTGCAGCCTGTGGTGAAGACCATGGTGAGGCAGGCTGTCACCCTGTAGCCCATGGAGGTTAATGGTGGAGCAGATATCCACCTGCAGCCCACAGAGGACCCCACGCCAGAGTGGGTGGATGCCCAAAGGAGGCTGTGAGCCCATGGGAAACCCACGCTGGAGCAGGCTCTTGGCAGGAGCTGTGGACCCATGGAGAGAGGAACCTACACTGGAGCAGGTTTGCTGACAGGACTTGTGACCCCGTGAGGGACCCATGCTGGAGCAGTCTGTTCCTGAAGGACTGTGGCCCGTGGAAGGGACCCATGCTGGAGCAGTTCATGAAGAACGGCAGCCCATGGGAAGGACTCACGTTGGAGAAGTTCATGGAGAACTGTCTGCCATGGGAGGGACCCCACGCTGAAACAGGGGAAAAATGTGAGTAGTCCTCCCCGTGAGGAGGAAGGAGAGGCAGAGACAACATGTAATGAACTGACTGCAACCCCCATTCCCTGTCCCCTTGTGCTGCTGGCAGGGAGGAGGTAGAGAAATTGAGAATAAAGTTAAGCCCAGGAAGAAGGGAGGGGTGGGGGGAAGATGTTTTAAGATTTAGTTTTTATTTTCTCATTACCCTACTCTGATTTGATTGGTAATAAATTAAACTATTTTTTCCAAGTTGAGTCTGTTTTGCCCATGATGGAAATCGGTGAGTGAACTCTCCCTGTTCTTATCTCGACCCACGAGCCTTTCATTATATTTTCTCTCCCCTGTCCATCTGAGGAGGGGAATTGATAGAGTGTCTTTGGTGGGCACCTGTCATCCAGCCAGGGTCAACCTACCACAGAGCATGTCCAAAGAAGGGCAATGAAGTTGGTGAAGGGTCTAGAGCACAAATCTTATGAGGAGAGGCTGAGGGAGCTGGGGTTGTTTAGTCTGGAGAAAAGGAGGCTGAGGGGAGACTTTATCACTCTGTACAACTACCTGAAAGGAGGTTGTAGCGAGGTGGGGGTCAGTCTCTTCTCCCAAGTAGCAAGTGATAGGACAAGAGGAAATGGCCTCAAGTTGCACCAGGGGAGGTTTAGATTAGATATTAGGAAAAATTTTCTTCACTGAAAGGGTAGTCAGGCATTGGAACAGGTTGCCCAGGGAAGTGGTTGAGTCTCCACCCTTGGAGGTATTTAAAAGATGGGTAGAGGTGGTGCTTGAGGACATGGTTTAGTGGTGGACTTGGCAGTGCTAGGTTAATGGTTGGACTTGATGATCTTAAAGGTCTTCTCCAACCTAAATGATTCTATGATTCTATGAATGGTCTGGGTTCTAAAACAGACTATTAGGAGTAATGGAGTAGGAAAAAAAATCTGTTTTTGAGAGGATCTTGATAAATATAGGATTACTGGGTTAGGATACAGATTCTTGCAAAATCAAAGCCTGTTTTTTAAAAGCCACTAAGATTGGGTCAGCTATTCAGTCACATTTCAGGGTATGGTTATAGAAAGTATTTGATAACCATAGACACAAGTAACAAGTAGAAGCTCCCTTCATAAACAGTATAGTATATCAATGTTCTCACTTGAATGTATAGGGCTATCAGGCAATACTTAGAGGAAATCTAAAAAAAAAAAAAAAAACAAAACAAATGGAAGCACAAAAAAACAAAATCAAATGGATGTCTTGTGATTTAGAAATTAGAAAGTTGCCAAAACTCATGTTATGGCCTTTCACTTGATCATGGAAAAGTATTAAGCAGCAGATAGAGCTTTGTTTGATTTCTATTATTCTATACACTTTGAAAGGTGATCAGTCTTTAAGCCACATCTCTTCATAACTTGAGCATCATGAATTGTAGCATTCATAAAAACACTAAACAAATTTCAGAAGTTTATTCCTGGAAACAGTAGTTAATTATATTTTGCATCCTGTAATCACCATGGCAACTATTAAGCAATATTTTAAATGAAGTTTTTCCTTAGAATACATTGGAAAATCAAGATTTTTAAAAGTGCTAACTAGAATGGTAGTAAAACGAAGTGCCTTCTGCACCAAATGCTAAAGAATGTATGGGATTCAATGACAATAAAAATATTCTGTTCATCTTTTTGAACTCCCTAGCTTAACCTGATCGTAAGGCAAATAAATACAAAAATATAAATCCCAGCATATTTCTACCCATGAAAAAAGAAAGATACACTGGAACATAAAAGCAAGCCTGAATATATATTCAAACCACATTCTAAACCAAAAGTGATGAAAAATTTCTTTTTTTTCCCAGTCAAAAGAACAAAGCCTCTTAGCCTGGTCTTAGTAATTACTAGTAAATAATATTGTCTACTTTTATTATTTCTTTTTGTTAAGTGTAAGTATTGCCCATATTAACCTGAGACATAATTAAAGAGAGTAGCTGAAAAGTTGGCACTGCTGATCTTGAAAGGAACACTTTAGCAATATTACGTCCTTTTTGCAATTAGCACAACTGCCATTGTATATTGTCACAGCATTTTAAATGTATTTTCTTCCATTCTCCAGAAATATTTAGGAAGAGTTTATTGTGTGTTGTTGTATAATAGCTTTTCCTTTTTATCTTTGTCAACAGATTGCTATTCTTGTAAGTCTAAGCCTAGGAAAAGTCCAACTACAACGGGTTAGTACAGCTCCAACTACATTGAGAAAAGGCTGATTTACCTGATAACACTGCAGTTACTGACCTGTAACAGTCCTGACCAGCATATCAGCAGCATCAATGTACAAGTCACTAAACTAGACTTAAGAATCCAGTACTAATTATAGTTTGCTATTCTAGACACAAAGAAATAATAAATAAAATATTTCCTTGGCATTTTCAGCTAATAACTTCACACATGTAATCTTATAACAAATTCTTTATCTGTTTGCTGGTAAGTATAATTTGCTTAATAAGGCATCTAAAATGTGATGCCTTTTTATGTGCACTATGACAACAGTTTTTGAATACTCAACAAACAAGTAAATTATTACACTAGCAAAAGCTGGGTACATTCTTTTCAATGAAGATGATGTTAAAGGCATGCTGGTTTTCATCCCTTACCCCCTTCCTCCCCCATAAAAAAGAAAGACTGACAAAACTTGTCTGACATCCAGTACAATTGTCTCTCCTCACAGACTTTAAAAAGGATCTAATATTTCTATATTCATCTATTCCATTATCATTCTTCTTGTACCTTGCTACTATTGAACCCTGCAATATATCCTTCTTGCAATTAGTATTCTCCAGTAGTTCTGTTTGAAATTCTTGCCTTCTTACTTAATAATCACAGAATCATAGAATTGTTAAGGTTGGAAAAGACCCTTAAGGTCATCGAGTCCAACCATTAACCTAGCACTGCCAAGTCCACCACTAAACCATGTCCTCGAGCACCACGTCTACCCATCTTTTAAATACCTCCAGGGATGGAGACTCAACCACTTCCCTGGGCAACCTGTTCCAATGCCTGACTACCCTTTCAGTGAAGAAGTTTTTCCAAATATCCAACCTAAACTTCCCCTGGCACAGCTCGAGACTGTTTCCTCTCATCCTATCCTTTTTTACTTGGGAGAAGAGACCGACTCCCACCTCGCTACAACCTCCTTTCAGGTAGTTGTAGAGAGCAATCAGGTAAGTAAGCAAGTCACCTTGTCATAGAAGGAGATCAGGTTAGTCAAGCAGGACCAGCCTTTCATAAACCCATGCTGGCTGAGCCTGATCCCCCGGTTGTCCCGCACGTGCCGCGTGATGACACTCAAGATGATTTGCTCCATGACCTTCCCCGGCACTGAGGTCAGGCTGACAGGCCTATAGTTCCCTGGATCTTCCTTCTGACCCTTCCAGTTGATGGGTGTCACATTAGGTAACTTCCCGTCATCTGGGACCTCCCCAGTTGACCAGGACTGCTGATAAATGATGCAGAGTGGCTTGGCAAGCTCCTCCGCCAGCTTCCTCAGTGTCCTCGGGTGGATCCCGTCTGGCCCCATAGACTTGTGGGCATTCAGGTGGAGGAGCAGGTCGGTGACTGTTACCTCTTCAACAACTGGGGCTTCATTCTGCATCCTATCTCCATTTCCCAGCTCAGGAGCCTGAAAGCCCTGAGGATGACCAATCTGACTATTAAAGACTGAGACAAAGAAGGCATTAAGTACCTCAGCGTTCTCCTCATCCTTTGTGGCAATGTTTCCCTCCACATCCAACAAAGGATGAAGGTTCTCCTTGGCCCTCCTTTTGTTGCTGATATATTTGTAAAAACATTTTTTGTTATCAAAAATATATATAATGTTTGGTTTTATATAACCAGCTATTAACCAAACCATTCACTTGGTATATGGAAATGGATCTTAGTGTTTCTTGTTTTGGTCAGCATTTTGAAAAGTAAAATTAAAGTTGGCATCTGGAATTTCTCTTTTATTTTAGAGAAAACTAATGAATCAAAGATGATATTCTGAAAAAGGATCTTAGACAATGGTAAAACACTAGCTACTCCAGGGTTTGGTTTTCAAAATACTGAGCAGAAGATGATGATCTTCTAGCTGTTCTTCTTACAGTCTCATGTATGGCAGAGCTATCAATGCAGTAGTTAAAGCACTGAAAAGTTCTTAAGGCTAGAAAAAAACAACAGAAGAAAATCTCAGGTTGGGACCAAGGACCCTTTCACCAACAGAATACAACTCATTGACAAATATGCTATGCATTGAAAGACTGCTTTATTTCTTAGGCTGCGTTTACATCAAAATATAGATCTACTTCATTAAAAGAATGTTGTTAAAAAGAGCCAAACTCAAACCATGGTATGCTTGATGCTATAGGGTACTGACATATTTCTATAGAACCTGACAGACTCGAGTCATTTTCAAGTGAAAAAGATTGCAAAGACAGTCCAGAAAACTGGAATTAGGGATCCTTATGAAATAATTATCAGCTACATAAATGTTTAGTCAGAATCAGACAGAAGTATACTCTGTATTCTGATCTACTCAATAAAACAGACAAAATAATTGCATTCATTAGTTTTTACACCACGACTCTAATTTCCGGTACAGCTATAGTATGGTACTTAAGAACACAACTAATCTTCAACCAATTTTAGTTTTAAAATTTCGCATAATGAAAAGTCCTCTAGCTTTCTAGGTAAGTTTCCCAAAGGTTAATTATATTCTTTGTTACAGGTGTACACTGTATTTCTCAACTGAATTTGTTTCTCTTCCATTTCTGCCTATTCACCCTATTATGCTGTCATATGCATTCAAAAACACATTAATATTCAGTTTATTTTCTGCATCACTTTTATGTTTTGTTTGTATTATATCTATGTACTCACAACTATATTTGATGGCATCATCTGAAATACTAAGTTGAGAATATCTGGTTTGTTACAGCATTCAAGATGTCACATTTTTATTTAAGATCTGGTCAACCAATTTTTGGGGTATAAAGGATAATGTTTTCTTATCCTAACAGTCGCAAAGTTAGAATATAAGAAGACGAAATTATTCTCTCACTCATCCTTTTTTGTACGTCTGTTGAAATAGGAATTCGTCACGATAACAAAACTTTTTGCTTTGACTCTGCATAAGCATATCAGAATGTATCATATAATCACTAAATAAACAAATATATTGCAGGTCTGTGGATTCCCCTCAGTTCGTAAACTAAAACTGTGGACCTGAACTGTGGAATTATTTTTGTAGTGTTTATTTTTAAAAAAAGGCAAAAGCTGGTAATAATTCTTCCTCTTTAAACTAATCTTAGGACAAAGCTTGAATTTATCTTAATGGAAAAGTATGGATTGATTAGAAACCAGCTGAGAAAATGCAGCCCTCCTATGGAAAAATAAATGTTTCCAGCACATACTGAGAAAACGTTTGAAGATATCCACTGTACTGGGAAGAGTCTTGTAGGTCAGAAGTATTTCCCGCTGTCACAGAATATTTCTTTTATTCTTTCACATTTCCTTTCAAAGTATTATAACAGAAATATTTATTTTTTAATATTTTAATTTTATGTCTAATTGTGTATGGGATCATTCCATTCTCAGGCCAGTTAACAATCAACACATCAATAGAAAAGGCTGAAACAAGTTTGCTGCTTGTTGGTAGCATTACTAGGATTACTCTGTTTTCCATCCTTTCCTTTCTCTTTCCATAAATCTTTTCACCCCTTCCAAAAGAAAAGTTATGTATTGCATTTCCACTAATAAGGGAGGTGGTGGCTAAGAAAAAGGCATGAGTAATCTGGAGGTGTTGTCTGGGTACATCAGTCTGAGCTTGCTGTCCAGAGAAAGAAAGACAATTTTATCATTGCCACTGCTGAATGAAAAACAGTAGTTAGTGAGGAACTAATTATTGACACTACCAGACAAATGTTTCCAGCAAACACTAGAGAGGGGTAAAGGGGTACGTCCAGAAAATGGTTTCTCTTCTCTTTAAAGGATTTTTTTGTCTTTTTTTTTAATTGAAATGTCTAAAAATAAACATTTTAAAATAAATTTGCGTACATCTCAATCTGTGCTTAGACCAAGTATCATGTAACCTATTAAATTCATGTCAGAAAAAAAAACAACAAACAGATGTGCGTACTTCCTTTTTTTAAACAAAAGTTTGACTTTAAAATAAATTAAGACCTTCACCATTATTCCTAGGACACAGATAGGAAAAGAATTAGACATTTCATTCAGCAGTATTTCTGCTGGGTTTGAACTGTTTAAAATGAGAAAAGAAAATTCAATTTTTGTAAATTATCTTCATTTTAAAGAAAATGAATTTTCATTTAAATGTAAAATTCTTACGTATTTTTACTGTCAAAACTTAATTTCTTTTTAAATGTTAATGTTTCAATTTACATTTAGCTGAGATACTTTAGTTGTACTTTTGCAATCTACTCATCAATCACAGCATTTGTAACAGTGATGCTCTGAAGCATACATTTCTGAAGTAATAAGTGGAAGTTTAAACAATGAGAATATCACAGAACTTGTAGTTTTATTCAACTAATAAAAACAATTTTAAACCACAGCTTTCCTGTATCTTAAATGAATTTCAATTTTCATGCTAATGAGGCTTGACACAAACAATGACTAAAGATGTGATTATTACCTAAAAAGGAACAAATACCTTCCATATATTAACTGTACGTAGGGAGTTTTCACAGAAGTTCTCAAAAAATTCAGTACTTTAATTGAACCTTTTTTAGGTCTTTTCCCTGGAGTGTGATTCATGAACAGGAGCACAAATGTCAACAAAAACCCTTTCCCGAGCGTACTGCTGACCAGGGCTCTGGAAGGTTTCCTTTTTACCTCTCTATGGCAGAGAGTATACATCATAACATACCTGTTTTGGATCCTATTGCAAAACTGCATCTTCTTTCGACAACTTCCTTCCTGCTAATGCCTAAACTGTTAACAGGAAACACCCAATTCCCTCCCAGTTTCAGGCAAGAAAGCAGATCACTTTCAAAGGGAGTAGACTGGATACTATTACAGTAAAGTTTTTTTCTGAAGTATATAGTAAGAATCTGACGCAATGTATGTACCTTCTGCATATTTTCTTTTTTCTTCCATTTTTAAGCAAATTATTATGTTGTATTTTTTAGGTTACTAAAACAGAAATTCTAATTTTACTCCAAAGGGTGTATTTTGTTTAATGTTTTGAAAACGAATGAGACAAACTATCTTTTGGCAGAAAATAAATGAAACTTACAATTAAAATTAATTATCTTAATCATAATTAAAATAAGATATTTAAATCATGATTAAAATAGTATATTTAAGTGAATCTACCATAGAAGAAAACTGAATTCTAGACTTGCACGTAACAGCTTTGGTCCACATAGAAATCTCACACTTAGCTAAGCTCAAATTTAAGTTAAAATGAACAGAGTTAGAAAGCTCATCCTCAAAGACCTGTAAATCTCAAACACCGCCACGCAGAATTCTGATAACCAGAGCAACAAAAAAAGAGTAAATATTGTGGTGGGAAATGAAGGGAAGAAGGCTTTATTTTATTGTCTCTTTACTAGCACTTTCTTCAGTCTCACAGCAAAAGAAGCTGTCTTCTGCTTTAAACACAGAGGTGGAATTTGAGGTGCAAAGACTGATTGCATGGATGTCATAGCTGAGAGAAATTTCATTGTCTTTCACTATCAGATATTTCAAATATAGGTTGCTGGTTCAAAGACACATCCAGTTACTGAATGTGGTAGAGAGCTTCGTGACATTGTAACTTTGTATGTTCATTTTCAGCTTTGAAATGCAGAATAGCTTTGAATTTTTGGTCACATTCAAAGCCATGCCAAAAGCTGAGCCCAGTGTAGAACTACTATGTATAAAGCCAGGCAGATCACCAGCCAGGTCTCAGGTACCTTGACCAGGTGCAGTGTGTGTCTTGTTTGCTTGGGTCCATGGTACGGGACCAGTCACAGAAGCCTTGACTGATGTGAGTTTGTTCTGTACAGTGAGTGTGATTGTGTGTATGTTTGTGTGTGCCACACATGCATGTGCTTTGTAGAACAGAAATCACAACACACTCAGTATACCCATAGCATTCTGGAAGCAAATTTTGGATTTTTTTTTTTGTTAATGATTACTGTGCTTCTGTTCTTGAGGTTACGTCGCCCCTAAACTCCCCCATGGGAAACATAAACTATGAGTTATTTGGACTATGCAGACAACAAACCAAAACGAAGTTTCTGCAGCAATCCCAAAAGTGTGCTTCTAAGTGCGCACATTTTGGTATCCCTTGATGACACAGCAGAACACACATAGCTTGCTTTAATGAAACTGTCCCCTTCACTGCCTGTTTCAGATCTGTGGTAAAAGTTATAAGCTGATATGTTACTTTAAACATATTTTAACTAGTTTAGGATTGTTATCTACATCCTTTTAAGAAACGTATCAGTTGAATTAGAATGTGTTATGTGTCAAATGTAGGGTAGCAGGAACACAGCAGGGTTCTTCAGGCACGCAGGAAAAAGAATTAAATAAAAATGCTTGAGACAGAATCAAATGCTAAAATCTCATCATCCAGCAGTTATAAAAGAGAGATTGCTTCTCATTTTAAAGGTCAGCCTGTTTGTCAGGGAAATAAAAACATATTAATTTTCATTGGTGTATGATTGTCTAAATTATTAAATACTTGGTTAAATTTATGTTTACTCAGAAATTAAAACAATCAGTGTGCCTATAAATAGTCCTTACATTGACACATAGCAATGTGACTCTTCTAAGGATGCTCTAGCACTTGAATGATTAATGTGCCTTTTACCTATTAAAAAACATAGTTATGCTTTATGTAAATTGTAAAGCCTTATTTAAGTGCAAGTGTTCTGCTTGCCTTTGCACAAGAAGTTTGGAGTGAGTGTTGTGGTGTCCCAGTCCTTGTTAGTTAAAAAAATAATTCTGGGATGGGCTATGGTCAATGTGTAAACAGCTGTGATTTTTACAAAGTTGCACAACATTACAACTGCTGGTACACTACGTCTAGTGCCAGCCTAACTGCCTGATATTGCCTCATTGTTTCTCTGTTCCTCTTGATCAGTTGTTTCATTCCTTACACCTAGGTTATCAGAGCATTAGAGTCAAGTTTGCAAATTTCATGTTAATTTCTTTGAATAATTTCTTTAAATAATGTTTGCTAATTTCTTTGAATAATTTCTGAAGTGTTGTAATGCATAGTGTTGCAGTTGCAGTTGGTGTTTAATGATAAATATATTTCTTTATACTTACTGATTGTCATACATATGCTTTTTTCCCATGGAATTTCAGAAACAAAATTGTATCTTTCATACTTTTTGTAGCATATATATCTGCCTATATCACAGGCATAGATATCTTCATAGTCCATGGCAGTCACAGACAATTCTTCTCATTTCAAAACAAATATCTAAAATATGTCAGATAAATGTACTCTAAAAGTGTGTATCTTTCTCTCCACTGTTTTTAAAGGGACTCTAGGAAGAATACCTTAGCTGTAGACATTGTTGAGGTCTGAGGGTAGGTGGAAGGAAGCCTACCTGCATGCTGAAGATTGTGGTATTGAATTTCTCCTTTGCTGTCATTAGTCTTTTTGTAGGGCATTGGTAATACTTAGTTATTAAAAGGAACATGATTATTTGGGGAGTCGAAGATTATTGCTATGAAAGGTAATTTATTCATTAATTTACTAACTTTCCATATTTTTCTTAGTAATTTCTTTGCCAAAACATACTTTATGTTTTTTCTCACTTCAACACTGCACCTATGCACAAAAGAACATTTTTTGTTTTCAGAAAAGAAATAAATCTTTAAGTAGGCTTCTTGAGCTATTATTTTTTCAGAAGTAACCTACATTTTATTATTTAGTTTACTGCAGTATCCCTTTTCGTGATAATAGATAATGAAAAGTCATATTGATTTCAGTACTTTGTTTCCATAATGAGACTTAATATTACACACTGCAGCATATTGTCCATGAAGCATGCAAGTGTCATTGACTAACAAGAATAATACACGTAAGCTTTTTAAACTCTATAATAAACAGAGCACACCAATTTATTTCCATTCTTGTTGATTTTAGCAAGTTAATGATGCACATTTCATCAGAAATTTTGTTAACAATTCTTTTTTTTCCAGAACACTTTAGACAGAACTCGTATTGATTTTTGTTCACATAAAGATGAACTGAATTTATCACACAAGCCATAAGTGTCCAGGTGTTCTCCAACTGAATTCATCACTTCAGCTTCATCATCTAGGAAAACAGCCAACAGGAGAGGAATGAGAATAGATGGGAGTGTTTAACTATTAAACAATTTATGATTTATCTCAGATATGTTCAGATCCTCTCACAGAGCGACTCAAATGTGTCATGCAAAGCAGATATCAGAAAATCCTGAAGTTCCACTACATATTTTCTTGACCAGTGATTTCAGCTACCAACTGTGGAACACCCTATAGAACTTTGAAAAAATCAAAAAATCAGCTCTAAAATAACCACAACAACTGTAGAAATTAAAGATAGTAATATTTGGAAGATGAACAATCTTCTTTATTTCAGACTGATTCTCAGTTCTGTCGAAAACATGATTCAAAAATTTCAAATCCTGCTATATCTGGTTGTTCTTCAGAGCCAATATGGTCCATTTCAATGTGAACATGATCACTGGGCATTTTCTCTGGGATACTAAAATCACTTCCATTCCTGAGAAAAAAACATATAATTTAAATGTCATTCAGAACTGTGGAAAGCATATGGTTTCCGGGTATCACACCCCGGAGACTGATGATTAAAATTATTCCTATAAGCAAGAGAAGTTGCAGATCACGTGAAACACAAAATCCTACACTGCAGTCCATAACTGCCTGTTCTGTAGTAGAGAAGTGTGGTCCCTGTGGGCTATTGAATCCAGCCCACCCTTTTTCATCTCTGCTGCAACCACTGTTCCTAATTTTCTGCCAAATAAATGATCACCTGAAGAAATTCTATCTTTTATCACCTATTTGCCTTAATACCACAGGTCAGGCACATTCTGCAAGTAACTTTCTATTTTGGGAATCTCTCATATTGGGAGAAATCAGCTTAAAGATTACATTATCTCAGCTCAGAGTTAATTTAGGCTGAATCAGTTCCTTCTGCATTCAAGACACATGCACTCAGAATCTTCAAATGGCGTGGGATAATGAGAGAGTTAAAACAGAAAGAAGAGCCTACAATGGAAATTCTGCTGCTTTTTTGTCTTCTGTGTTACAATAATATTATCATGTTGCAAAGAATATTAATATCAACTCAACATACATGTTCTGTTACATGCAGTTTATTTAACAAATAAATTCGGTTACACAAATGTTTAACAGGTAATATTGGACAAAAGCATGTAAAATTAATCAAAAAAAAATCTTGCTTCTCTAAGGTAATGTTTAGAAATTTTACCCTCAAGGTCTGCTAGAGATGATAACAGAAATGTTTTATCTGAGGCTTCAGAGGGACAAGACTGCAAAAGACAAATGCAAAATGTATTTCTTAACCACCAAAAGAATACTTTAAAAATACTTAATGTATGACTGAGTTCCCTAATATTAAAAAATATTCTGCATATGTGGAAGTATATGTACGTATGCTTAACTGTATTAGCATTTACCACTTGAAGTAGGAGTTCTAATAAGTGTAGAATGTAAAAAAATAAACTAGAAAGATATGCCATAAAAATAATTTGTTCAGCCCAGGAATGATGTATTAGTCATCAAAACTGCTGTGGGCAAGTGAAATCTCATAGCTAAAATATTAAGAACAGAAACTAGTGTAAATAGGCTGAGCTGTTTTGACTTCAATGATTTAATTCAGCAAATACTTACTGATGAACACGGATCAGTAAAGGAAACTCTTGTGAAGTCCAGTAGAACTTTTCGAAGATGTAATTTCTATGACTGAGGTAAATATGGTCATTAGAAATAGAGCTTGTTATTTCCAATCACTATTCAGACAAAACTTGTACAAACTGTTTTGGGTATGGTAGAAGAGTAGGATTTAATACAGTATCATCTATACTTCATGCTTTTCCTCTGTTGGTCTTAAGAAAAAATTTACTACAGAAAGGTTTGCTTTTAGCAATTAAGGCACAGAAGGGGGCAAGAAACTTCACAGGATTGTGCAGCAAGCCAATGGCAAACCAGGATATTAATTCAGATTTTCTGAGTTCCAGACTAAAGTTTATACTACAAAAATGACAAACTTGGACTGCAACTAGAGCACACATAATTGGGAAACATTGTCCGTTTGAAAAACATCTTCCTGTAAAAATATTTCTTTAAACAGTAAGTGTAATGAATAACCCTATATGATATTTCATATCTGCAGATTAGTGTAAACTCTCAAGTGTTACTTAAACATGCTGATGGTTTTTTTTTTTTCCCCAAATGAATAAAGATTATTATTTTTTAATATTTTTTTTTCTTCACTACATTGCGATTTTGCCTCTTCTGCCATTCCTGCATATTTCTGGTAGCCTTATAAAAAACAACATTAAGGACAGGGTCCTGCAGTTGAATGCTTTTGCTATGCAACTGAAGGAAGCCCATGAAGTTTTCCAGTACAGTGAGAAAGTTTTGTATTGCAGTGAGTTGTTCAAAAGAAACTACAGGGAAAACACAAAGCAAACTTTCTCAAGCTTTTCTTACTGAAGCAAAGTGTCTTTTATCATAGGATTGTCTGTGCTTTTACTGGTAGACTTCATTGTCACCCTCTTCAGTTTCCCACTTTCTTCTTCTGTGTCAGGTTGTATTGATTCTTCTATACTAGTTTTGGGAGTTGGACTAGCAACGAACAAAAAGGATAAGCAACCAGCAGAAATGTGTTTACAGATACGGTTTGTCTCTCATCTCAGAAATGTTCTTTGGTTACCTTTGTGTCAATAGCAACAAGTACAAATACTATCTTATACTCTTCGAACACTGGAAACCTTTTTTCCCTGCCCTCCAGTGAAGAATCTTGTGCTCAGAACTGACAATGATTTTCATTTTTCTTTGCCTTAACATTTAATTCTTTCATTGACTGTAACAGTCCAAGAACTTATTTTGTATATATAGCTGGAATGAGCAGTGGAAACCAGAGCTGAGGAAATAAGTTACAGGAAACAAAGCCCACAATAAAATGTAATTTCTTCCCATTTTTGCAATAGTTGCAGAACATTCTTAATTCTCACATAATTGCATTTATTTAAAATTATGCCATTATTTTACCAAGATGTTTGTTGCTGGTTTTGTTACTTATGGTCTGAAGCTTACTGGCAGCTGACCCTGTAAATTCACCTTAAAAAATAACAGTACTCAAACTTTTAAGCTTTCTGATGTGCCATGATTAGCTCTAAGTCACAGAGGAACTTGTTAACTTGAAAAATCCACTTCTATTGGTAAGTGAGAGGAATTTAATTTGACAGTTTGAAAAACTCACAGTCTGCCCTTCCATGTAGATGCAACTACTTAAGTTTCTTTTTTTTTTCTTTTTTTAAGCTTAAAAAACTTCCATAAAATGCAATAGGTATCAAAATGTTTTCTTTGCGAAGGTTTTGAGAGAGCGCATCAGAAATTACATATCCTGGTAGGTGGAATGTCACTGGGACAAAGAACTGTGTCGAAGACATTTATTTGCCGCATCCAGACTGATCTGGGATGAGGTCTGCTCTAGATAAGGCAGGACAGATATTTAAATAGGAGTATACAATTCTGGACCAGGAAGATTGTCCCCAGGCCTGAACCCAAACACCAGGCCACTTAGAATTTCCAAATCCAACAGCTCATGTTTCAGTCAAAACTTTTCACAAAATTCCATTTTTCCGAGAACATTAGGAAGGTTTTCTCATTGTTCTACTGTGGAAGAAAATTAATACATTTCAAAGCCTAAAAACTTGCTCCAGAATAACATTGATTCTCCAGCCAGCTCTGGCTGCACCAAACATGCAGTAGCAGGAGGTTTGGGGAGACTTCTTACGGAATTATTGTCTCACCAAATACAAGGCTTCAAAAATCATAAGACAAGTCTCTAGAACTCATTGAACACTTACATGTCATCAGCTTTTTAATATATTATTTTCTGAGTTGTGATTTTTCTGTTTTCTGGTTATTTGGTACATTGCATCATGTTTTCAAGTCATAATTACTAGAAACTACAGGAAAGATTTTAATCTTTTAGGGGAGGTTTCTTAGAGAGAAGACGAGATGATCATTTGGAAACTGTGGATTACAGTAAAATCCTAAGAAGTCCCATTAAGTCAAACTACTTAAATAAAATGTTCCTTTTCAATATCATCCTCACCTATGAATATCAGATATAGACTTTGCTCCTGGTCCCTCTCTCTGTACTTTAGAACTTGGTGGTGGTAAGGCACAGACAGGCCTGGGAGCATGGCTGTGAACAGGTTTCTACAGAACTGGCAATGACCAAAAGTAAATTGTTAGCTCCTGTGAACAGTGTATCAAAAATTTGCCACTGACTCAGAGTATCCCGCATCCTAGATCTTTTGCCCGAGATTTAAGTTCATGGCACAGTTGTTCTCTATGCATGTTTAACTTTGACTATGTAACGTTGTATCAGATGATAGTCTCTAAGACAAGGCATTTATAAGAGGTCTCAAAACCCCTCACCCCTTTAGTTCTATCAATCAGCATAATAGATGATATAAGTTAATTTGCACATATGTAACCTCATAATTTGCTTTGGAGAACTCAAGAAGCTTGGCTGTACAAATATCATCAAAGCAATGAATGTGTAACTAAAACAACTTCATTTAAAGTCTGCAAACACTGATGAAAAAACTGGTTATGACAATTTCATCTTTCATTTTTGAACTGACTATGCCTTAGCATGATTTTTATGGCAACATGATGTAGTGACTGCCATATAAACCTGTTTCAGCACCGTGCTGAATTTTTTAAAAGTCATCTGTATCTAGTGATTGATTTACAAAATAATGTAAACTTTATTTTACAATGGTTAAGCAAGTTAAGACTCCGCTTCATGTTTTGAGTTATCATGAAATTTTTATTTCATTACTAAGAATACATAGATGCACCCTTTAGTTAAATTGAATTAATAAAAAGGAAAATAAGAAGTATAAAGAAGAATCAATTTCACAGATAGTGGAAGGCAGTACAGATTAGATCATTTGCTACAACTGAAAAGAACTACAACAATAATTCTATAAAGTGTTCTTCCTAGCTGACAGGATGTGAATTAAAATAAACACATGGAACAGAATTATAGCTATAAACCAACTGAAAGAGATATCACAGTTTGATTCATGAGTCTTGTCACACACATAATCAAGGCAGGGCCAGATGCAGTTACACTAACAATATTGAGACTGTACAACAATGATGATATTGGCCCAGCACGTGGAAGCACTGAAAGATCCCTTGATCATTCAGGTAAATAACTTCCTTTCATACAACAACTGAATGTCCCACAAGCATATTTAAGCTATCACATCCACCTGAGGACAGTCAGGGGAATGGTTATTCCACTCTGAGGCTTCAGGAATGAAAAGGAGTACAACACTCGATTTCCATAGATGTCATCCCCAGCAGTAGCTCTCATACACACATGAAGGAAGCAGCAAATGTGCATTGCCTCCTCCTCTGTGATGATAAACCTATGTCCTACATATTTCCTGACTTTGCCACCCATCTGTACATTGGGACTCCACAGATGCATCTTTATTCCACTTCTATAAAAAATAAGTCATCTCTCTTTCCCCACATACCTCTACTTACTGTATCATAGCTCCCATTTACCTTTGCTCATTAACACCACATCTGTTATCTCAATTTGCCTTAGAAGTGTTGGTACATTCTTAGCAGGGCAAGCAGCCTCTAGGAGACATTGAACATGTGGATTCATATAGGGAGAGTGGAGGGAAACAGTGTCCAGAGCCTACTCCAGAGGATCCATAGAAGTCTTTCCTACAGCAATCATATGCATGTTCTTAAGTCTTAACACTCTGGTCTTAAAATTGTTGATACTATAGCAATTCTCTTAGAATATCTCACGTAACTCAGTCATTACACTACACAGATCTGAGACTCTGTCAGCCAAATTCCTAGACTGATTCACAAAAAACAGCTGCTGAAAAACCTGGATTCCTGCATGTGAAGCATTAGGGAGAGAACTGTGCAAGGTTAAATTTGTGGTGTGTCCGTACGAGTGTGAGAATGAGCTATGCCAGAGTTTGTAAGGTCCATTGCATTTCTCTCTCCTCTAGAGAAAGCTGAAAAACATTCTTCTCTTAGCACGTGTTTTGTAATGCAAAATTCAAACTTGTCAAACACGAGGTCCTGTGGAGCCACAAGCAATCCCCTTGAAATATTGAGCCCTAAATAACTGGTTTTATTTCCTCACTGTGAGTTTTTGTTATTTTCTTATCTTTTATTTCCATCCAGCAGACAATGCAGTGTTCCCACTAGAAGAGATGGTGAGACTGGAGATAAATACAATGAATACAGATGTGACTGTTAGAATGGGGAAGATATTGCTGTACATGTGAGCCTTAGGGTATTCTCCCATTTAAAAAAGAGAGGGAGAAGTAAAAGAAAAGTGATTTAGTGCATTATAAATCATATTTAATATCAATAATAAAAAAATATAGTTTAGCTTCTAGCTCTAAGTTTTAGATAACTTGCAAAAATAAAAATCAGAAAATGTGAATCTTAACCACGTGTTTCTACTGTTTGTGTCTATACTTTCCTCATTATTATTTCACATAGAAACTGTCAAATAGATACTGTCAATACAAAGCAGAAGAGCTGAGGAAATCAGGACTGATAACACTTGCACGTGTTCTATACTACCATCTGTGAAAAACATCCAGTCATTCCATTTCAAGGACTATGACAGAAAGAAGTTATCTGAGTGTGTTATGGCTTTTGTCAACATACCTGTCTTGGCTTTAAACTAGGAGTCTGATTACCAAGAATGATGTAATCAGAGCAGGTCACTGCCAGCAAACCTTGTGTGGGAAGCTGAATAAACAGCTATGACTTGACCTACTGCTACTAATGTTACATTTTGCAGTTCTCCAGATAAACACAGAGTACACGTATTCCCCAATAGTCTTTGTCACTTCTGAGTAATCCAGTGGTTATTTCACATCTAAATCCAATCACAGTTCATGGCTTGGGCTTTCTCTTGCATTTTATGTATCCTGGAGTATGAATTGGTGAATAAATCACTGAAGAATTACCAGCAAGGTCTGAAGGAATTCCAATGACTACACCTTGATCAAGTGACTTGTACAAACTCACCCAAAGAGCTATGGTAAATTAGTCATCTGAACAAGTATTTGCCATGACCTACGCCACACAAAGCTGAGCAGAATTCCCATTGAAGGCCTCTTGAGGAACTAGGTATCAAGGTGGAACCTGTGTATATTTGCCCACCAGGAAAAAATGAAGGGGGAAGGAATGATGAGGAAGTGGGGAAGGGAAAGGAAGAAGAAAGAAACAAAGGGAGGGTGAGAAGGGAAAAAAAACCGGGAAGGAGAGAAGGAACAAAGGAGGGATGAAAAAGAAAAGGGTAGGGCTTTTACATATAATTGCAGAAGGGAAAAAGGAAATACGTACCATGAGGATACAAGGCATTGTCTAGGATTTAGATATGAGGTCTTCAATACAACATTTAAGCAAGTTTGTTTTAAAAGCCTAGCATAGCAAGGTTGTATTGTGATTAATTTATGCTCAGCTTGTTATTTTAACACTGTAATGAAACAGTTTGCCATGTTCAAATGTATTAAGCTTTATCTACACATGACTGACTTACAACATGCAATAACTTTAACTCATGAAGGTTTTTCAGATAGGAACGAAAAAAGATAGAAACAGAGTAAGAGTCTGGAGACAGTCTGAGAGATCTTAAGCCTGGATCTCAAAGCAAGAGCAGATTTAACCCATTGGATGTCAGAGAAAAGAGAATTGAATGTTTCAGAAGTACCGTTTCTAGAGGAAAGAATGCCTGTTTGATCAGTAGAGTATTACAGCAGGTTATCCTCTTCTCTCTTTAAAGTCACCGCTAAAGGAACTTCTCCATTTTAAGCAGGTGGATATGAATGGTCACCATATATAGCTTATGCAGCCTTTCTTGACTTTTGTTTTGAAAGTTATTAGAGAGACAGAAAAGATTGTATTCAAAGAGGAAAGTATTATTGTAAATGAAGCAAAAATATCTGCCTGCTAAGTAATTAACAATAAAGAATATATTATTTCTCCTACTTTTCATTACTTTTACTTCCTGACATGTTTTTTTGATAAGAAGCTGCAGTGGCAAAGGCAAGGAAAGTGAAGTGGGATGCTTTTGCAGGAACCGCCAGCAAGGTAAACTCCATGAGGATTGCTACTCACAGCAAATGTGATGTCTACTTGAAAAGATTGCACTATAGAATCATAGAATCATAGAATGGTTTGGGTTGGAAAGGACCTTAAAAATCATCTAATTCCAACCCTCCTGCCATGACAGACCTAAATGTCATGAGGCTGGGATCCCAGCAAGGACTCTTATATACATGAGTGCTGCAAGGGTCTTCAAAGTTTCTTCCTTCTATTTGTGGAAAAATATCATAGAATCATAGAATCATTTAGGTTGGAAAAGACCTTTAAGATCATCAAGTCCAACCATTAACCTAACACTGCCAAGTCCACCACTAAAACATGTCCATAAGCATCACATCTACCTGTCTTTTAAATATGTCCAGGGATGGAGACTCAACCACTTCCCTGGGCAGCATGTTCCAATGCTTTATAATCCTTTCAGTGAAGAAATTTTCCTAATATCCAATCTAAACCTACCCTGGCACAACTTGAAGCCATTTCCTCTTGTCCTATCACTTACTACTTGGGAGAAGTGACTGACCCCCACCTCGCTACAACCTCCTTGCAGGTAGTTGTAGAGAGAGATGTCTCACCTCAGCCTCCTTTTGTCCAGGCTAAACTCCAGTTCTCTCAGCCACTCCTTGTAAGACTTGTGCTCTAGACCTAGCTTCATTGCCCTCCTCTGGACACGCTCCAGCACCTCAATGTCCTTCTTGTAGTGAGGGGCCCAAAACTGAACACAGTATTCAAGGTGCAGCCTCAGCAGTGCCGAATACAGGGGGATGATCACTTCCCTAGTCCTGCTGGCCACACTAATAACTAATACCTAATAATTAATAACTAATAATTAACAATTAATAACTCTGACTGCACTTATCACCCACCTGTGAGAGGAAAATATAAACAAAGAAAATCTGTGATTCTTTCATCCTTTCCCACATAGAAAATGGATTAGTTGGTAGATTAGACTTTCCAATGAAGAGAAGCAAAGAGTGAGTTTTCAGGAGAGTATTCAGGAGAATATATTACAATATCAAAATATACAAAGTGATTTTTTTTCCCCACCAAAATGACATATAGAGTAAGTTTCTCATTTGAGAGGAAATTATATACCAGTCACCTCCAAAATGTGATCTTGGTAGAAACAAGAAAGAAATAATGTGATGCTTGCCATTCTCTCTTCTTTTTAACCCCTTTCATAAATTACTTTTGCCTCTGTCTTTTTCTCTTCTTCATAGCACAAGTAGACAAACTTCATTTTTGAAAAATGAAGCTTCAAAAACCTGCAAATGATTACCAGATCACATATGTATGCAAACTTCTCGCACAACTTTTCAATGAAAGATGAAGGAAGATCAGACAATGAAATTGTAAAAGCCAACCATTTAGGCCTCCTAAACAGATACAGTGTAGGATTTCTGCATTTGTGACCTCTATGTTTACATATAAAATCAAATTTCTTTGCCACTCATCTATGAACATATGCTATTGTTTAAGTTGCTCACAGACAGATGGACTATGTGTTTAGTTACAGAAACCGATGTGTAATAAGAAAAAAAGCTCCTGTAACTGGTACTGCTTCACAATTTCTTTTCAGAATTTATTACAACAGCATCCAGAGGCACTAATCAGGTTGCTGGGCTGGATTCTGTACAAAAAATGTAGTGAGATAAAGGCCATTTTTAAAAATAGGCAATCTGTTTCTAAAACATCACAAAAACTAGTTCTTGCTGCTGGCAAGGGATTTTCTGACAATATATTACCTCATCAGAAAATTGTGAGCTGGAAAGATACTGAACTACTAGTATGAAAATGATTGGTTTTCTTTAATCTCAAATTTTGAATTATTTTTGATGGATTTTTTTTCCTTTTTGATCCTTCTTGATTTTGAATTGACATTTTATTTTGAAATTGTACTTATTTTTATTTCTGAAATATTGAAACTTGTGGAAGGCTTAAATTAAAAGAAAGTAGCTCAAAAATTTTTGACTGAGCTTCTCTGCATCTTTCACATTATTGCTTCTTGGCTGAAAAAAAGAGATTTACTCTTCTTTTTCAAGTTCAAGAAAAAAAATGAAGCTAATCCTGGAAAGCTGTTAAAGCTCAGAAAAATATTTCTTCATCAACAAAATTAGAAGAGTGGAAGTACCAGTAGCAATGTGAACTAAAATTTATAAAATACTATACAATATGATATACCCATGCTCCAGATGTTTTCTTGTTTCTTTGTTAAGCTTTTCTCAGCCTGTTCCAGGTCTTTATTTTTTTTTTCCTTTTTAAAAACTTTTTTGACATTTTCATGCATTAGGATTCTTTTATAATTTATTTGAGCCTTTGCACATTTCACTAAAAGGCTAACGCTTGCTTTTCTTATTTCTGTTAGTCTTGCATTCTACTTTGAGTTGCTTAATATATTTTTTTATTAAAAACATTTTTACTTATCACAGTCAATGAATTTTCTCTTCTACCATGTCCTCATAATCTATAGGGTTTTTTATTTCATAGATAATTCTCCTTTTTTTTTTTCATATGTTTTGTTTCTTTCATTCTTAACTAACTTCCCTACCCTAGTGTTTTGTAAGAGGAATCCATACTGAAAATGTTCTTCCTACTTGCTTAGTTATGCAGTTCAAACTATTCACATTTAGGTTATTTACATGTACATCTATGGAGTATACACTGTCAGTATTCAAAGTCACCACTATCCAGCAGACAGCAGTCTGTTGCAAAAAGACGTAATATCATGACCCCTTTGTACACACTGACAATTTACTTACAGTGCTCTCAACATTATAGTAATTGAGTTCCTTGCTGTTGTTAACAATTATTCTTGTAAAAAAGAACTCTGGGATTGAAAAGTATTATCTCCATTTCACAGAAAGGGAAAATGCAGTATGGGGTAGATTAGATTAACTGATTCAACTGATGCACAGAAAAGACTGTAGCTGACATGAGATGTGATCTCCCAAATATCTCACATACACTAGCTCTTAGAGAAGCCACTGCTTAATAAAGTAAAAATGAACCACAGACATTGTGTAGATATTAAATTTTAAAGAAAACTTCAGACAATTTTTTTTTTGCAAAGTGTTTAGGAATGCAAACCAAATGGAATCTGAAGATAGTGAATTGGCATCACTACATAAAGTATTTAATACATTTTCATGAAAAAAAAAAAAGAAAAAGGAAAATGCCATGTCCAACAGCTCTTACTGCATTTCAAAGTAGTCTGTCGATTCTTGTTCAATGAACAGCTCTACCCTTGAATTTTCAGTACAATAATGACTATTTTTTTATATTTTTGAAAATTTAAGTCTGAAGAGAGCTCATAAAACTTCTCCCTCTAAATAACTCCTATATTGTGTAAATATAGTAGATGATACGTTCGTGAAAATACTGGTGAATCACTAGACATGAAATTCAAACTTTGAGAATCAAATCCAAACCCCTTTAATGTTCTGCAAAACTTGATATTTATACAGTTATCAGTATAGTCCAGCAGACTGATTATCATTAATCAGGTAAAAATTTTGAAAATTTGTTTTGAATGAAACAGAACAAACAGGATATGAAGTCCTGTTCAAGGGTCTTTTTGTTTCCTGGCTATGTATAACCACATCTCTGGCAATGCCTCCTCCAAATTCAAGTGCTGACAGGGCAGGAATCTGTCACTGTATCCAGCCAATTCAGTAAGCCAGAAGCACTAATGGTGGATGAATGCATATGTTATGCTCTTCTTAAGCCAAGATTTCCAAAGCTAGCTGCCTAAGGTTTAGCTTAGATACCTGTTTTCAGGTGCTGTTTAACCCAACTCACATTAATATAAGTAAGCAATTAGAAACTTAATTTTATGCAAAGAGTTTTTTAAAAGTTGGGCGTCTCATTTTCACTCTTTTGTGTGCATGTTCACATAGGAAAACTGTATGCTTTCCTTATAAAAAAATTGCAAGTTTGTTTCCTGTGCAAAATAAGAATATTTTGGAGATTTACAGTTGTGTTTTCTTCTACATATTTCTAACACTAACTTAAACTGTCTTCACAGCTGGTGGAAATTATTATGTTTTATCTAATTTAAAGTAATAAACCACATAAAATAAAACAACAATGCACACATATGAAATTGCTATAAAGACAAGATTAGGTAGGAAAATTCAGTGAACTGCAATTCTTTTTGCAATGCTCTGCATCCAGACTGGACTTGACTAATTCCCCGCTTTTGGCCGGAGGCTCCAGATTTCCATCCCAACCTTCAGGCTTGCCAAGCCCCATTCATCTGGCAGTTTTGTCGTGCATCCTTCTTCCCAGCCAAGGTATCACATGTCCTGCTGGCAAAACAGCGATTGCGGCCGTTGATTGCCAGGGGCCTTGGTGGCACCTGCTCAGCCTGCAGTCATCTGACCTCCTTTTCCACTGTCCCCCAATCCCCTTCTGCAATCCCCATGCAGGCTTAGAGTGGGTTTAAGGTTGTCCAAGCTCCTGATCCCGCTGCCACCAGCTTGTTCCCAGGCAGCAGGTTAGATATCAGTCAGCCAGCCTCACAGCAGCCCTGTCAATGCTTTTTTTTTTTTTCTTACCAGCCCTCTGTTTTCCCCACAGCTTCCAGTTCACCTGATCCAAAGACCGTGCATGCTGAAATAGCAGTGTATGCACAAGATGCTCAGCCCTGTTGTCAGGTTCACCTCAGTCACAAGCTTTATTCGCTGAAAACAGCCATACAACAGCTTCGGTTCCTAGTGGGTCGTCAACAGCAATTTACTGTCACTCTGTTATTTTTCATTCGGGTTGCAATGTTTCTGAACACAGAGGTTTTGTATTTACTTGATTTCTGATTTCCAGATGTCCAACTCTGTTTTCTTTGCTTGTTCTTATTTTAACTGGGATTCTCAGATAATGTCCAATCCAAACTACTTTGTATTTAATAGCAGGAGAAATCATTCTTTCATCATATTGTAGGACAACAGGAACTACATTTAAACTGTTAGCAATCACTTCTCCATGATGATACAGAATCATGAAGCAAAACTTCTCAGTGAATAAATACCAAGTAGCCTACCTATAAGGGAAATTTCTTCTATCCCTGTGAAGGAAGAGGTTGATTATAGAGACACAGACATCAGCCATGTGGCTGCAACTATGTCATATGATGCAGAAGGGAACATATTACCCTGGTTGAAGGATGGGGACCCCCTCTGCAACTTGATAAATATGAGCCTGATTGATGGTACCTTGAGGCATTCTTCTGTATGTGATCTGATGCCAGTGTAACTGCACTGATCACTTTTACAACTAGCTTCAGCTCCCTTTTATTATCAAGCAGAGGCATCGCTAAAATCCTCGATTCAACAATAGCTGCATTTACAGGTTTTCATTTGCCTTTATAGTAAAGTAAATGAAGAATGGGAGAGGGTTAAGGGCTGGTTTAAACTGCCTTAATATTTCACATGTAAATAACTGTCAATTAACCAAAACTCCATTAGGAAGCCAATAATGGGCAATTATTTTTAATGGAAATGTTCTCACTACTTTACAACTTTGTCAAGTGGTTCAGTACAGGCAGCATGTTAAATCACCACGTTTTTCCAACAAGCTATTTGAAATCTGTGGCAGCCGGATTTGATTGATGCAGTGTACCAGAGAGCATAAGTATTGCAGAAAATGCTATTTCAGAGTTCAAAGCAGGAGAAAAATTGCTGTTTAATAATTCAGCAGTGAAATGAAAATAATGTAAAGAAGATAAGCCATGCTCTGTTATTGGGTGGTATTCATAGCAACATTCTCATTTCTAGATCTGTTTTTTCAAGTGATATTTTTAGTCAAATGCTTTGAATTAAAGCTTTGTTCTTTTTTTTTGAGAGTGAGGCCAGAGGGGGAACCTCTTCTAAAAGAACAAACTATCTTTTATTCAGCATTATGGCAGAACTAAAATTTGTTCTGTGTGTCATACTTTCCTTTTGTTTCTGTCACATTGATACACAAATAATTCAGCAGAAATCTATGTCCCTCTGGAAGCTATTGTTTTCATTGTGTGAAGTATTCAAAAGTAGTTGTAAACACTCAGCTGCATCCTGTTTTAACATAGCCCAGATGAGAAGTGGAGTAGTAGGAAAACTGTGATTTTCATCCACTTCAGTGTTTTTCCTATCTTCAGGGCTTCCTTTACACTCAAGATGAGTTGCTTGGCCAGCGTACACAGTGTCTCTTAGACATGCCCATTCCCACCCAGTTGCACTTCTCCTTCCAGAAATCCTGAAGAGCAGGAATCCCTGGAGAGTTGAAATATACTAAGTTGATGCTCTGAAGACCCCTATATTGGACACCTAAAGTAACAGACACCTGCGTCAATAGCACTCCATGTCTCATATTTCCAGGAAGATCTGAAAATTATTTAAATGCGTACCTTTGAAAAAGCAAAAAATGGTTTTCTTTGATGAAAATCACCAAAACTGCATCCACCAAAATAAATGTTCAAAGCCATTTGAGCATACTTATCAGGCAGTTGGACAATCTGGTGAATTCTCAATTTGAAGAATTACATTTCCACTATTGTTCTGCAAATTCAGCTTCAAATGTTGATTTGTTTGGTTGAATATCCTGGCTATTGGAAATCCAGTTTTCAATGGATTTTATTTGCTAAATCATCTCTGTGTTTGAGAATATAAACACAGGTTGCAAGTATTTTGGGGGAATTGCCTCATCCTATATGTTTTCTAGTGTTTGGCATATCTGGCCTGAGCCTTTTGCTTGCTATCAAAATACAAAAGAACAATCATCATAAGAGTAATACTTCATGTCAGTCTGTTTCTAAATTTCAACTCATGAAAGCATTCAGAAAATTAATTCAGCCATTATTTTATTTGACAACAGGTTTATTAATGAAATTGATATGGATTGCTGGAATTCCAAACACAGTTGTAACAATGGAGATTTTTGCTGCAGTGTATATTCCCCACTGTGCAAAACATCCCCTAAACCATTATAATATTAAGCCAGTCTAGAGATGTTGTTTAAAGAAAAGTATCAGCAGTCACTACTCTGTTTATCAGTTTGGAACAGCATTATGTAGCAACTTCTGTTCTAGTACTCCAGCGCTGCTCAAAGATACAAAGGCCCCTTTCACAACATCAGTGATCCTAGACACATCTTTTTGGCTCAATGTGCTCTCTGATTCCAGGATCTTCGAATTTCTAAATAAATTTTCAATAAGTTTTCAATAAATTTTGAAAAAGGAAGGAAAAAAAAAGACACATCCCCAAAGACGAAGTATAACTAGCAATTTCTATAATCTGCTGTCTCAACAGTATGTGGAAGAGTGCCAATTAAGAAGAGCTTTTTTCATTGAGTTTCCATTCTTCTGTGCCTTCCTAGATTCTGCAGATTAATTTGTGTAAAAACAAAATTAAGAATACAATTTTGTATGTATTGTTTACATATGGAAGGGTATCATTGAAGAAGACTATTTTGCTTTCTGTTGTATGAGGAAATAAAAGAATAAACATTCTTTCCAGTCAAAATACAAGGCATCCAACATGTAAAGCACAACACTGTTCTGAGTTCTGCAAACAGCAATGTATGCAGGTAAAGCAGCACATGTGCAAAGATCTGAAAATATCAAGCTGCAGGGTACCTCATATGTTAATCTGTCACATAAAGTGGAATCAAGCAGCATACTGCAGATACTTGTTCTTATCACAGATGCTCTACCATATCTTACAGTTGCTAACAAATAATTTACATTTTCTTGTAGAAGAAATCACTAGAAAACATGCTGACCTTTTTCAACAGACAATAAATTTACTTTCTGGTGGGAATATTCACACATTTAAATTTATACAGGTGTTTAGCTTCTGTACTGGAACCATGCCAGTGTGTCCAGCTTCTTTCAGTATCACGTAAATTGCAAACACTGCCACAGCAATTATTTAAACCAGTGATTTCAGTCTGGATCCTTAATAAGTTTCAACAGAGATGGAAAAACAACTTAAGGAATTTTAAATGTGGCTTGTCAAAGAGCATATATCGATGTAATCTTTTTGGACTTCAGTAAAGCCTTTGATACTGTCTCTCACAGTAACCTCCTGGACAAAATGTCCAACATACAGCTGGATAAACCCATAATGCAATGGGTGGGCAATTGGCTGATGGGTCAGGCTCAAAGGGTTATAGTAAATGGGGTTACCTCAGGCTGGCAGCCAGTCACTAGCGGGGTTCTGCAGGGATCCATCTTGAAGCCAGTGCTCTTCAATCTTCATAAACGACCTGGATGCAGGACTGGATAGTTTGTTATCAAAGTTTGCCGATGACACAAAACTGGGAGGAGCTGTTGACACTCTCGAGGGCAGAGAGGCCCTGCAGAGAGATCTAGACAAACTAGAGAGCTGGGAAATCACCAACCCTATGAAGTTTAACATGGGCAAGTGCTGGATTTTGCACCTGGGACATGGCAACCCTGGATGTACGTACAGACTGGGGAACAAGAGGCTGCAGAGCAGCCCCGCAGAGAGGGATCTGGAGGTTCTGGTTGGCAGCAAGTTGAACATGAGCCAACAGTGTGCCGTGGCAGCCAGGAGGGCCAGCTGTGTCCTGGGGTGCATCAAGCACCGTATTGCTAGCCGGTCGAGGGAGGTGATTGTGCCGCTCTACTCTGCACTGGTGCAGCCTCATCTTGAGTACTGTGTGCAGTTTTGGGCACCACAGTACAAAAAGGATACAAAGCTACTAGAGAGTGTCCAGAGGAGAAAAGCTACTAGAGAGTGTCCAGAGGTGAGCCACAAAGATGGTGAGGGGTTTAGAGGGGAAGCCGTACAAGGAGTGACTGAAGCCACTTGGTCTGTTCAGCCTGGAGAAGAAGAGACTGAGGGGAGACCTCATCGCAGTCTACATCTTCCTCACAAGGGAAGGAGGAGGGGCAGGCGCTGATCTCTTCTCCCTGACGGCCAATGATAGGACCCGAGGGAACGGCAGGAAGATATGCCAGGGGAGGTTTAGGTTGGATGTTAGGAGAAGGTTCCTCACCCAAAGGGTAGTGGAGCATTGGAACAAGCTCCCCTGGGAGGTAGTCATGGCACCAAGCCTGACAACATTCAAGAAGCAATTGGACAATGCCCTCAGACATGTGGTATGATCTTTGGGGTTGTCCTATGCAGGGACAGGAGTTGGACTCGATGATCCTTGTGGGTCCCTTCCAACTCAGGATATTCTATGATATATGACCTTGTTTTTCTTAGTCACTGAGAAAAAGACATGAAATACTAGGGATCACAGATCACTAATTTAAAAGAATCACTGATTTAAATGAACAAGAAATATTGTCCACAGTATTATCCACCATATAAAATTACTCAAGATTTTAATTAGGAATAAGCCTTATAGGAAATGAATCAGAGACTATAAAAATAGCTGTGCATAGATCATAGATTGTTTTCATTGAATTTGTTAAAGAATTACATATTGGATTTTTTGTACTACCTGTTGGAATCCCAAAGCAGTAATAAAGTTCATTTTCTAAGAATTCCATTTATCATTTTTTCTATATAAACTCTACAAACCATTTCCATAATGTGTACTACTTCTGATTTAATGAATGTCCATTTAAATCAAGAGGAATTGCTATTTCGTGATTTGGGGAGAAATGTCAAAAAAAAAAATTTATTTAAACAAATACAGATAACTACACTGTGCACAAAGCAGATTCAAAGTTTTTTATTCTAATTTGTATTAAGGCAATTGTCATGGTTTAACCCCAGCAAGCAACTAAGCAGCACACAGCTGCTTGCTCACTCCCCCCACCCCAGTGGGATGGGGGAGAGAATTGGAAGGGTAAAAGGGAGAAAACTCGTGGGTTGAGGTAAGAACAGTTTAATAATTGAAGTAAAATAAAATAGGATAATAGTAATAGTAATAGCAATATACAATAATAATATACAAAACAATTGATACACTATACAATTGCTCACCACCTGCCGACCAATGCCCAGCACATCCCCAAGCAGTAATCGCTGCCCCCCAGCTAGCTCCCCCTAGCTTATATACTGAGCATGATGTCATATGGTATGGAATAGACCCTTTGGCCAGTCTGGGTCAGTTGTCCTGGCTGTGCCCCCTCCCAGCTTCTTGTGCACCGGGCAGAGCATGGGAAGCTGAAAAGTCCTTGACTAGTGTAAACACTGCTTAGCAACAGTGAAAACGTCAGTGTGTTGTCAACATTATTCTCACACTAAATCCAAAACACAACGCTATGCCAGCTACTAGGAAGAAAATTAACTCTATCCCAGCTGAAACCAGGACAGCAATACATTAAGATTTTATAAACCTGTGCTTACTAAATGGACATTCTGAAGCTGACTTTAGTTAGTGCCACTGTACTGTGAAACAGAGGTGTGATGGGGCACTTCACAGTAAAAAAGTATTGTCTTGGATTCAGATTGAACTTCCTATTTTTTAATTTGTGCTCATTGTCTCCCCTGTCACTGGGCACTACAGATGCTAAAGTGCCTCTACACCAACACACTACTGAGAAAAGTCTGCCTATCACATCTGCAGTCCCCCCATCAGGTGATTATACACATGGGTGATAACCAAGCTGAAAAGTTCCACTTGTTTCAGCCTGTGCACTCCACTACCTTAATCATTCTCAAGGCCTTTCACTGTATGCGCTCCAATAAGTCTATGTCTTTCTTGTACTGGGGAGTCTAGAACTAGTACTGGCACAGCACTCCAGATGTGTCTCACCAGGCTGAACAGAGGGGAAGGATGACCCTTCTCAACCTGCTGGCAATAACTCAGGAGGCTGTCAGCCTTATTTGCTGCAAGGGAACATTGCTGGCTCAAGGTCACCTGTTGTCCACGAGGACCCCAAGTTTCTTCTCTACAAAGTGCTTTCCAGGCAGTCATCCCTCAGTGTGTATTGGTGTACAGGGTTATTCCTTCCCAGGTGCAGGATTTTAGTTTTCCCATTGTTGAATTTCATGAGGTTTCTGTTGGTCTATTTCTCCAGCCTGTCTAGGTCCCTCTGAATGGCAGCGCAACCCTCTGGTGTATCAGTCACCATACGTACAACTGATCTCACTACTTAGATCGCTCAGATTTAAGGGAGACATCTCCGAGACATTACTATTTGCCTAATCTGCAAGATAGCCAAGTTTTAGGACTCTGAATCCAAGGTAATAAAGAAAATCTATGTTCCAGTGGTTAAAATTGTATTGTTTCCATCTTATTCCATGTCCCTGTCTGTATGCAGAAACACTGAGCTCTCTCTAACATAAACCAACAGTACTGAGCCTAGCATAAAGCAGAGCTTCAGCTGTGTTCAAAGACATTGTGGGGTGGTAAGAACAAGCCTGTCAGGAAGAGAGATGACTTCTGCATTACAGTCTGGGGATTATGGTAATCACTCAGGAAACGAGGGGATCTGGTCTTTTGCCCTTTTCAACCCCAAGTTATTTATATCAGCATTTCTCCTTCCTCAGATAGTCTCATGTTTTCCAATAAAACGCTGACTAAATAAAAAAAATACAAATCCAGAAGGAAGCTTGGGAGCAGAGTCCAGGTCTGTCCTTTTTTTTATTTTTTAACAGATTTCAGCCTCTGTCTAAATATTTCTCTTCTGTCTCCATGATAATGAATTCTCAATAGTTACTTGATAACCTATTATTTAGAGAACACTAGAAAACAGCTTGGTTCCTTTCAAACTGAGACAGGCCTATAAGTAAGTCTTCATTAAATGACAGTTGAGTACTATAGAAGTGATACCTTCTGGAAACCATACTTAAGTCCTGATCAGTATAAGCTCTTGCAGAGAATTACTTCAGAAGTATGTTCCAAGGGGACGATCATATTCACCCTGAAAGCACCATAAGCTTCAAAGAAGCCAACCTATAAGTTCCGAAATTGGATTCAACAGTACTGATATAGATAGCCCTGCACTTGGCCTTTCCTATTGATTAATGCTAGGTCAGCCTTTTCACAGTATATTCATCTTTTTGGATTGCACTTTGGAAGCGATGGATGCTTCTTACTGATTGTGTGGGGAGCACAGAGGTCTAACGCTGACTTGCTTGGGGCATTACTCAGATGAAAATGTTGAATTAGCCTCTGTCGATCTCATCTGAAGTTTGCATTGATCAGATGCAGCGCTTTTCTTTCCTGCTTTTGGAAATAGTCCATTGTCAATATTTAACATTGCTTTTAAGTGTAAGGAGAAAAAAAATCATATATATCACAAAACAAGCAAATGAGAAGTGACTAGAATACTAAAATATTCTTTGTTTTTTTCTGATTCAGAACATAGCCATGAAATACTTATCACATAGTTTTGATCTTTCTCAGGCTAATATCATATCACTATTATTTTTGTAACTAGAAATTTCAGTGTGTCAAATTTTGTATGTTTTTTTTCCATGATGCATTTATTTTAAGTTCACTATTCAGATAAAACAGCCAAAACGAAAAGGCATATCAAAGAACATTGAGGGAAATATTGGAAAGTTTATAAGATAAATATAAATCTGTACGTCTCTGATATAAACACATGTAAGTATCCAGATCTTCTCTTCACATACATGCAGACTCAGGATTAAGTACTTGTCCTGCAGCAGTAACACTGCAAGTATATTCAAATGTAAATTCACAGAATTGCAGAATGATTGGGGTTGGAAGGGATCTCTGCAGATCATCTAGTCCAACCTCCTGCTAAAGCAGGTTCACATAAAAAAGGTTGCACAGGATCGTGTCCAGACAGGTTTTGAATATCTCCAGAGAAGGAGACTCTACAGTCTCTGGGCAGCCTGTTCCAGTGCTCTGTCACCCTCAAAGTAAAGAAGTTTTTCTTCATATTCAGATGGAACTTCCTGTGTTTCCGTGTGTGCCCATTGCCCCTTATCCTGTCGCTGAGCACCACTGAAAAGAGTCTGGCCCCATCCTCCTGACACTCACCCTTAAGTATTTGTGAGGGTTGATAAGATCCCCCCTCAGTCTCCTCTTCTCCAGGCTAAACAGACCCAGCTCTCTCAGCCTTTCCTCGTAAGAGTGATGCTCCAGTCCCCTAATCATCTTCATAGCCCTCTGATGGACTCTCTCCAGTAGTTCCTTGTCTTTCTTGAACTGGGGAGCCCAGAACTGGACACAGTAGTGTAGATGTGGCCTCACCAGAGCAGAGTAGAGAGGGAGGATAACCTCCCTCGACCTGCTGGCCATACTCTTCCTAATGCACTCCAGGATACCATTGACCTTCTTGGCCACAAGGGCATGTTACTGGCTCATGCTTAACTTGCTGTCCACCAGGACTCCCAGGTTCTTCTCCACAGAGCTGCTTTCCAGCAGGTCAACCCCTAGCCTGTACTGGTTCATGGGGTTGTTCCTCCCTAGGTGCAGGACTGTACACTTGCTTTTGTTGAACTTCATTAAGTTCCTCTCCGCCCAGCTCTCTAGCTTGTCCAGGTCTCACTGAATGACAGCACAGCCTTCTGGTGTGTCAGCCACTCCTCCCAGTTTTGTATCATCAGCAAACTTGCTGAGGGTACACTCTGTCCCTTTATCCAGGTCACTGATGAATAGGTTAAGCAAGACTGGACCCAGTACTGACCCCTGGGGAACACTGCTAGCTACAGGCCTCCAGCTAGGCTCTGCACCACTGTTCACGACCCTCTGAGGTCTGCCATTCAGCCAGTTCTCACTCCATCTTACTGTCCACTCATCTAACCCACATTTCCTGAGCTTACCTGTGAATTCAGTCTGAAGTGTTGCAGAATTGTTTTGTATCTCTGCTCAATCACTGTGATAAGGCTGTAAGTGTTTCCAGTCGTGTTCGTACTCCTTTAAGATGTACATGAAAAGTGTGGGAAAGTATGTCCTTGCCTTGGAAAGCTACCAAGAACTGAGAAAGCTCTGGAGACTGCAGAATGTGGTTAAGCAAAGGATGATCCTAGCATAGTGCTGAAGCAGATCTCTGAAATGATGGAAGATCTTCTTGCCAACCTGTGGGGCCTTAACAGAGTTTGCCGCTACTCAGAAAGATTACTAAAGCTGAGCTGACTTGGAGATAGCATACCCACCTGGAAGGACATAGGTGGGCAAGAGACATTGTGTGCAAACCTTTATTCTCTTCTATCTTCCCTAGTTGCAAAAAGTGACAATCACTTACAGCAGGTATATCAACAATTTATAAGTGTAAGCTTTAGCCAGAAATTGTATGTCAGTAGATGTGCATTGTTATCACCCATTTCTGAGGGTTTTTTCCCTGCAGACCCTGATATGTGGAATGACCTCACAGAACTAGATTGCCTCCACCAAGAATTCTCACGTCTTGACCCGTGCTCCTTCCACTGCAATGCTCACATAAAAGCTATCAGCTTCTAATAATAAAGCAAGCTGAGCTGGACTTATGATGTTGTTTATTTATAAATATGAAAAATGTTTGCAAATTATTCAAAACAATTAAATTTTATACATAGCTAATCAACGTAACTAAATCCTAGTACTATTGTCCTTGTCATCTGCCCTCTTTCCTTCCTGTCTGCTGTATTCAAAGGACACATTTCAAATTAGATGGGAATTCTCTGTGGTAACTTTTATTCATGTACACTTCATGTGTAAAGGACTACACTCTGGAAAAAGGATTTTATAATACAATTATTAAATACATTTATTTGAGGTCACAGATTTGCTAGTGAAGTAAATAGCTAAATGCCAATAACCTCCTTGTGCATCAAGAGTTCACAGAACTTCTACTTATTTACTTCTATTTCCCCAGGATTAGGAAGGCAAAAAGAGAACTGATGTGTGATAAATCAGCAGGTAAGGAACCCAGCTTCCTAAGGAACCTGGCATTAAGAACAGCTTAAAGAGTTGAAAATTTCAGCTGAGATATACAAAGAACAAGTGGAACAAGTGGAACAAGCGATGATTCTAGAAGAATATACTTTATGCATATGTGAATAGTATCCACTTTGCCCATCAGCAAAGCTTTTGCTTTAGCTTTTAAATTTGAAATTGTTGTAAACATTGTTTGGACTATATATATTTATGCTGTGTCAGTGGAAGAAATATTCATGTAGCAAAGATCATTTTCATTACAAACATTGATGACTAACTTTGGTTAAAGTCTCAAAAGTATGTGTATAAAGCCTTAACTTACAGGAGCCTCACTTCCTGTTCCTTTTATCCTTCACAGAAAGACACCACTTAAGATAATTTCCCGATGTGTTTGTGCTTCCTTTCCTCAAAGAGGTCAACCAGTTTTTGCTATGTCAAAATCCTATTCACCTTTATCTGTCTCCAAGTAGTCCTTCCCACCAGATGAAAGTATTGTTTACTCCCACAGCAAAACAATGCATATGTAATTTATGGCAGTCTCTACACTTACATTTCCAGTAATTTAGTCAACCTATAAACTCTCTTTCTAAACCTGCTTGGATTTTTATGACTGTGTCAAGATATTCATATCCCAGTATCCGTATAAGGAAGTTCTGCAGACAGGGTTAGATCTTAAATTCTGATTCTGTCTGCAGCTTGGTGTCTACCTCAGCAGCTCTTGAAGGCAGTTGCCTGAGTGTGAGATCTATATGTCAGGCTTTTCCCTGAAAGTAGTCGTTCATGTTCTTTTTTCACAAAGACCATCACTACAAGTAGGTTTCAACTCATGCACAGCAAGTCTAATGCATGTAGGATACATTAGATTCACTGTTGATATGAAAATCAATTGCTGCTTGGACCCACTGCTCATGTGTTGATCTGTATGCATGGAACAGCCACGTACTCATCACTTCCAGAAGTCAATAGTTTGTTTATCCGAAAAAAAGGTGTCAGATTGCCAGCACAAGAAGAAAGGTTCACAAATCTGTCTCTGAAAACTGCAGGGGGCAGCTACTTTCATCTTTACCCACATCTCCATCCTTCTTCAATCTAGTAGGTCCAAACTCAGAATACATACTTAGGCTGTAACACAGCTGGGTTCAACATTTCCTGTGCCTAAAAGAAATCAAACTCATTTATTTTCTATAGAAATGTTTGAACCAGGTGTTCTTCTAACTGACCAAAACCTAAATGATAATAGAAAAGGGGTTACATGTGAGAAAACAGCCCGTGACATTTACAGTTTGCCGTATGTGCTGATATAATTAGATGATATAAAGCAGACGTATTTGCTAAATAACAATGAAATGACAGAAAATATGGTTTTCTTCAATTTTAAGTCATTATTGAAAGAAATAAATATCTTATACACCACACAGAGGCAGCTGTCCCTGACATGACTATATCCAGTGAAATACTTGAATCTTTGGTATTTAAAGATATCAGCCAGCTGCACGGTATTGAGATATGCTGCAGAAAGGCTGAATGCTCACAGGGAGTCTTGCTGTGAATGATTAGATCTTGATTCATTAAGGTGGACATTAAATAAAGTGACAGTAAGAATCATGTTTTATGTCAAAAAGCTTGACTAGACTTCTCACTGCACGTTACAGAAAAATATCTTTAAGCATTAATATAGTAAAGCTATTCTATACATAGTTTGTCATGTTCATGATAGCTTGAAGCCAAACAACTTCTGCTACGTTATCCATTTCGTAGTATATGTATTTATATTATGTATTTATTTATGTATTTATATATGTATTTATATTATGTATTTATATACACATACATGCACATCCACACATATACATGCATATGCATTTGTGTATTTCTAAGGTCTAAGCACAGGTAATGCATATAACCCTTTCATATAAGATCTACTTTCCACCAAATAAAGTTACAGAAATGTAGCAACCAAGCAGATTTTAGTCTTATGGCCAAAGTATTTTATATCTAGCAAACTGGTGCCTAATTAATTTAGGAGAACAAATCCCATTGGTTTAACCCAAACTTTATAGGATTTCACAAAGAAATCACTGGCAGGAAGCAGGGATATGACCTAGGTTTGACCGTCAACAGGAAAAAAATGAGTGAGAGGAAAAGGATGGCCTTCTGGGGAAAAAAAGAAAGATGTAGAAAAGTTCAACAAAAAAGTAAGTCAAATGATCAGCAAGACTGTAGATAGTCAACTATTTCAGAAGTTTATTCAAGATAAGATGAACCTTCTAAAGAATCATTGTAATAATTCTTGCAATAATATCAACTGAAATTTTCATAAAGGACAAAATTAAACATTTGAATTGAGATATCTCAAAAACATGCAAAAATCAAATTACTCTAAATATTCATTATGAAAATCTTTTTCATACTTTTGCTTTGACTAGGTAAGTTACTGTACTAGACCCCCAAATAACATTATTTAGGTTGATTATTATTATAATAAGTTATATGCTAACACAGATCAGACAAAAAAACCTCTCCCCTATCTCTCCAGCCTAAAGACTGGAATCTTTTTACATGCTGAACCTTGTATTCCAAACTTATGTATCTTCTGATCCATGGACTGTCAAAATGCTACTCTGTATGCAACATCATTGTCATTTTCTAATCATTTGTCTGCTATCACAGTAAAGTCTTAGAAATACATGCAAATAGATAGATGAAAGTAATTAATTTCAAATACAGAATTTGTCTTTCTCTTTAAAGAAAGGTTGCTGAAGTCAATACACCTCTTGTTCCTGTACTTCTCCATAGGTTGCACTGGCCATTCATCTTATTATGATATATGACTTTGGTCCAGGTAAAGGGCAGATTGTGGTGTGTCATAGGTAACAGAGTGTAGCATAAGAGCACAATGAACACAGGTCAACAACAACTTAACTGGAGCACTTGCATTTCCAAATCAAAATATCTAATAGAGTTCTAGAAGTAGAAAGTGGAAGTAAGATAGAAAAAATTTTTGACAAATCAGACTTCCTGACATGAATTCTTATACAAAAATCTTATTGTTAAAAATCTTCCTAGTAATATATGAGAAGGTTGGGTGATCTGAGCTTGAGACACAGCACTCATAAACATCTCCACCAATTCTATAAAATTGGCATCGAAACTCTCCATTCACCCTTAGTCTGAGAATATTGGAGTTTGGCATACTGGCAGTATGATGTTAATGCTTTTCATTTACTTGTAAAAAAATCATTCCTACCTTTCTGCATCACCATTGTTTCTTTTTCCAATTAAAAAAAAAAATCACGCACAAAATTGCAGAATAAATATTTAGACAATTTTTTTTAATTGCCTCAAACCTACTTATAGGGAATTTATAAAGGCAGCTGTTCCTCTAAAATTAAAATCATATAGAAAACTTCTTTTTTCACTGTTCTTTTGAAATGTTTGCAAGAAGTAGTCTCTCTAGTAACTATTGTATTGATCAGAAAAATCTAAATAAGTTCTTTGATATCTATTTCTAGTTTTTGGTCCAAGTCACCATTATAAGTGTACTGAAATTCAGTCTTCCTCTCTTACTAGGCTTCAAAGTAGAAAGAAAAACTATAGTCAAAGACAGCATCTGGAAAACTGTTTCCATTTCCAGTTAATGCAGATAAAAGAAGTACCTCTGAAAGTACATCTAAAATTATTTCTTTTTGAGCAGTGGTTTATACTGCAATTAATGAAAAAGTCTCAAGTAGAACATTACTCTACTGGAAAAGGTCAAGTCATGGCAGTTGTAATGCTCTGTAGTCCAAGACAACTTACATAGTGAAATATACATAGATGCATATGTGTATATACATATAAAAATGTCTTTATTATAAATATGTTTGTATTATTATATTACTATATTATATATAATATATTCTATATATTCTATATATTCTATATATTTCATATATGTATTATATCATATATCATACATCATACATCATACATCATACATCATACATCATACATCATACATTATACATTATATAATATATATTATATATTATATATTATATATTATAATAATATATTTATATGTATATACATATAAAGTTTTATTATAAATGTTTATATTATTATATTATTTTATTATATTATCTATAAGGTATATTATCTATCAGGTATATATTATTATCAGGTATATATTATATCAGGTATATATTATCTATCAGGTATCTATAAGGTATATTATCTATCAGGTTTACCTGAGTCTCTTTCATAAGACTTGGATAAGAAAACAAAGCACACTTAAATCCATAATAATAATTGCAGAAATCTTGGGGCAATGCTAATTGTCTCAAGCATGATTGCCAAGAATTACACTAAAATCATTGGATTTAATAGATAATCTCGAAACAGCCTACCAAAAATAACAATGGAAACCAGTTGCCAATTTGGGACTAGAACAGGTAGTCTTCAGGAGGAGTTTTGAGTTGGAGTTTGCAGTTGTCTTGAACCACTTGTGCTTCCTACTGAGTTGGTGCAGAGACTGAGTGTGAGTTAGCCCTTCACCTCTGGTCTTCCCTACTGAAAATGCCAGGCTGTAGACAGAGTAACCAGAGGGATACCAAGGGAGCTAGGCCTTGAGTATAAGTGCAAGCCCTGAGTTCACCTGATACTATAATTGTAACCAGGATCCTCTGAATAAGGATTGTCCGATTCAGCTCTGGCCTTTGAGACTTCATCAGTCTGGTTTTGGTCAGATATTCCTACAGAACATTTGGATTTGATCTATGTAAGAGAAGCTCCAGTATCTTACTGCTTACTACAGTGAAATAATTTGAATTAGAGTCCTGGTATTGGAGAGAGAGTTTTTCTCATTGTGATCTGAAATGATCTCATTATAAAAATCATCAGGTTAGTGTAGCCATGGAAGAGACCTGTGACACCTAGAAATAGTAAGTGTATGTAAGGACATAATCAATATTAAAATGTTTCAAATCCAAATAAAAGTTTACATAAATATTGTAATCAATGATGTATAACATATATAACATACACAACAACTTATACATAAGTATTTTGAATGCTGTGATGACACGATACACAACATGCAAGCATTTTATATAAGTATGCAAGTGATGCAACCACCAAAGGGTTTAAGAAAGGTATGTGTCATTGCATAAAGGAGGCAGCCAAATAACAAAGTTGCAAAGAAAAAGGAGAGATATGTACAAGGCACTGCCAATAGGTGTCCTATCTAATGCACAAAAGGAATTACTGTCCAGACCAAAAAAAAACAAACCCAAAACCAAGAAAAAGCCGTATCAAGAGGATCTTCAGGAAAGGGGCAAATGGCATGAAAACACAAACCATTAATAAGAAAGACAGAAAGCAATGCTGCTTCAGCTCTGATTTCTCTCAAAGAGCTGCCACACATGACCACTTTGACTTCCGTGACTAAAAGCCACCAACGATCACAGTCATCAGTGCTCAATGAATGGCATCAGCTGCAGGGAGTTGCATAATCACAGCTAAAATAGCATATGAGTGCTAAAGAATAACAGTTTTGTAAGGTGGTGATGATTATCAATAACATGCAAGAACTAAGCATTAGCACAAAGTGTGCTGCTAAGGAATTAATTTAGTAAAGTTTAGTTATAAAATGGCCTGATTTGTCAGTCTTTTAAACATTCCCATCACAGTGATCTCTAATTTCTTAACTGAAATATATATATATATATATGCATGTATACATACATTTACTTGCAATACTGGGGAGGTAAATGTCAGCACAGAAGAGTTTGATGGGTGAGAAATGCACTGGTTTAGTGTGTAAATCTTCCCCCCCCCCCCCCCCCCCCACTTACTTCATATTCTTGGAATAGGTTCCTTACTTAATGCACACCTAACTCCTTTCCTACATGTTATTAATAAATCATTAAATAATATAAGCTTATTTCACCTGAATTAACTTCTGTAATACTTAATTCCTGGGCTCAAAAAGATAACCAGAAGTGATACATGCAGGAAAAACAAACAATCAGAGAATAGATTTTTTGGTGTCGATTCCCATTCACTGTAAGTGACCATGTGCTAAAAACGCATCTCTTCCTTCCTCACATTCTGCACTGTATGTGTTGGTTGCAAATCCTGTTGATCCTTGATCCTTCCACAGTGTCTATTCCAATATAAATATAAGTCAGTTCTGAATTCTTTTCTAGCCTTTTCAGCTGAGTTAGCTTTATGTGTCCTATTCTAGATAGTTGTGGTCCTTTCTTATTTATAACTGTGTGCTGTAAAACTGTAAAAAAATCCTGAATTTAGGTAACTGCCCATCATTTGGTAGATTGATATAGTTATCAGATTTGTATAGCATCATTCATTTTAAATCATTCTATAAAATGGTGACGTTGAAATCTAAATAGCTATATATAAAGGGTTTTTTTTTACATATCCTTAAGATTAACACAGTATATTTTATAGAAATTCAGAAAGTTGTATTGCAGTAGATTAAAATGTCCTATTATCATTTTAGCCTATGACTTCCCATTTTCTGTTCTTCTGATAAATTTTTTTCTTTTTTCCGGATTAAACTGATATTTCTAGTAGAAATCTTCTCATCTGAGGCCAAAATCTACAGTATCATATGGCCTTTGCAACCTCATTAAATATGGCCTCAGTAAAACTAAACTGAGCCCAGTTCAAATCTATTCTCTGCTTTTTGATTAAATTATCAATTTATCCTACTGGGGGGAAAGAAAAAAAGAAAAAAACAAAACCAAATTATTTAAGTATTTCATTGAAGGATGATGTCAAAAGCTGACCAAATAATTATGAAACCTGATTAACTTAGAAAGCATTACCATAATTTCCAATTGCAAGCACAGTAAACTAGTGAGGAAATTGACCTCTTGTGTTCTAGCTTCACTGCCATTTCCAGTGTAGGCATAAAAGGCAGAGTTAACCATGACAAGTTCTTCTGGATTCTGGAAAGAGATTTAAATAGTCTTACTTTACATTTTGCTGCACTAAACCTTTAGCTATTTGTCTCCTAAATGCTATTTACTACCTGGGTTATATACACAAGCTCCACGTATAAAGCCTAGAAGCACATTAATGCATTAAAAAAATTGAATTCCCAGAAAGGCACATACTGAATGGAAGATGTCTGAAGTAGCCAGAAAAATTCCCAAGGACAGAGCCATATCTTAAATTTTCCTGCTCTTTAGAGTGTATGCTGCAGACATGTCATTTCTCTCATTTTGGTTTATGCCTTTCTGGGAGCAGGTGCAGAAGACCTTGTTTTACAACAGACAGATGGTAAAATTGGCACTATTTCCCTTGCTGTGCCCTTATATCCAGTATCAGAATGCTCACCCAAGACCTGGATTCAGGTGCCAACAACTCCCTGATGAAATGAAAGTCACATCCACTGTCTCACAGAAGCCTGACCTAACTACAGTGGTGCAGGTTACCCTAGACTACTGCTTGGGAAGACGATCCTTCTTTGTTACATAATTAAATAGCCAAGGGACAGGGAAAGAGTGACTCTTGGGATACTCATTATTCAACAGGTTGATCCACAAATGGGCCACAGCATCTCTAAGGATCTTTATTCCAAATTTTAATCATGAGGGCCTAAATAGACAAAGGTCAAACATCCCTTTCAGATAACAGAGAGCTTGTTATCAAGAAGAGGTTTACAGTTGCAGATCTCACTCTTCATTGGTAAGCAACCTTCTGGAACTCAAAGTGAGTGTGCTGGTGAGCTAAATGCATTTTTTCATTGCTCGCTTGTAGTGTATTACGCTAAGAACTTAACATACCAAAATCCTTTATTGTAGGAATATTCTGGTATCTTTTAACTGAAAACTGGCTTTTAAAATCAGGTTATTCAAAGTTCTAGAATACCTTAACTGTTGTTTGGTTTTAATAGCAGCACAATATACAAGGGAGTATTATTCTTAAATCAGGGCCTAAACAAGCAGACAGTGATGAGGGAACATTCAGTGAAATGCAAGCATGTGTTGACTTCTTGTAGTGTGCTCGCTGAATATTAAAAGAGCCCACAACAATATTTCCCGGTGCAACAGATCAAAGGCTAGTCCGTGCATTCTGATTTTCTCTCCATAGTTGGCTGCCATTAATTTGTTAGATAAGTAGTCCAAGTAAAGTTGCTACGCCCTGGGTAGTGGATGACAAGTAAATTTTTGTGAGTAGTAGCACATATATAAATCTATAGATATGTTAAGTAAACTTGAGGAGGTATTGTGAATATGGGTTTGTTAGATAATTTGAATTTCATTAAAAAGAAATTTGATGCACACTGAAACTACTTGACTTGGAGGTTTGTTTGATTTGCTAGGCCTGACTAATGCAGAGAAAGCAAAATATTTTCTGTCAAGTAACTGATTATTTGTGTGAGGGAGGAAAGCAGGTAATAGATTTATGTTTTATCCTGCCCTACCTAGCTTATTTATGGCAGATGAAAACTTCTGTTTTTAAACCTTTAGAGGAATAAAAAGAACATCTTTCCAGTAGGTTAAGTAGAAAGTTTCCAGTGCTGTGTATGTACCGTGCTCTTTATTCTATTCTATAAGCTGTATTACATGGGTAGAAGAATTCCAAAGAATTTTGTTCTTGCTATTATAAATGAAACCCAGAGTAACTCTTCAAAAGCTGATGATACTTAAAATGTTTGGTATCTCTGACTTATCATATAAGTACAGTAAGCCATAGTTTTATGAATATAAATTGTTAATGAAACTTGGTATCAATATCAAAGGAAGAAAGACGAATAAGAATGTTTTCACAAAACTGTATACAGTCTTAATAAGAAAATGATTGACTAATGTTACCCATATGTTTGAAAAAGCTATTAATTTGAAAGAAAAAATCATAAGCAGAAGTCCAGAATTAAAATACCATGCTGTAATTAATCCATAGAAGAAAAGTGATTCTGAACTGGTTTTTTTTTTTTAAATACAGACTTGAATAAGCAGTGCAATAAATTCAGACTGTAGTACAGAAAATGTGTAGAAAATAGATGTCAGAGTTATAATAACCAGCTTTTTGCAGTGTAAAAAACTATAAATAATTTATGTTCATCAACGGGGCACAATACGGACTTTAATGACCAAAGTTTTCTATTTTATATTGCTGGCATGAGGGTTTTTTTTACCCTACAGGTAAAAGTTATAAAAGGTTCCTCATTCCACAAAAAACCTATAATCCTAAGAACAGTGTGATATGAACTGTTCAATTTGATCTCATAGAATTGACTGGATTTTGTGATTTTACCACGTTTAAAACTCATTACAATTTAAAAAAAAAAAAAGTTGGAGTTTTTGTGTGTGTGAAATTCAAACAGCAGTAAGAAATGCAGGCTTTTATATTCCTTCATTTTTTTAACTTGTTTATTGTGATTATTGTGTGACTACACACATTATCACTACGAGCTGATTGAGCAATTACACCATATGATCAGTTTTTCTTTATGCAGATCTGCACTGGTTAATGATTATGTTTCACAATTTCTGAATCAATAAAAGAAAATAAAAAAAATGCAACAACCTCAAAACCAGAAAGCCTCTTCTACTTCATTATTTTTACATTAATTCTTTGATTGAAACTTTTCTAAAAAGTGAACTTGCAAATCATTCAGTCCCAAATGTAAAGTAACACCAATGAGTACATTAACATCAAGCAGGCATTTAATCTGTCAGAAGCATGGTAGGCTGGTTTGCAATTGTGGGGCCTTAGTAAGCTCACCTGGAAAATTGTTGCTGATGGAGTGATGCACTTCACTCGTCAGAGAGAAGTAGCAATATGTTTATTGATAACAAAGTTTGATAGTAAATGCAAGAGTGGTTTAACAAGATTCGATGGCAAGGTACACTTGATTATTTACTGCATAGGGGACAGGGTCAGACAAGACTGTCAGGGAGACCCTCCTGTTGAGTCATTAGGTTCAGAAAGGACCCCCTTGCTTTCTAAACTCCTTCTCAGAGAGGAATCTAGGTGCAGCTAGATCCAGACTTAGCCTCAGACTTGGTCAACAGTTTATGTCTAAAGGATTATATATGTGCAATTAATTCTTTATATTAGTTAGCTAAGATTACAAAGTTTCAGTGCACTTATTCCCAATTCACCTACTGAGTATCTGATGTGATAAAGATTCTCTCAGCCTTGAGAGGCACCCCTGCTCAAGGCGTGATCCCAGCGTGCAGCCCACTGCCATGCAGGGGAGCTCAAAAGGCTCTTGGGCTGCTGTCGTGGTTTAACCCCAGCCAGGGAGTCCTGAAACCAGGACAGCTGCTCACTATTTATGGGAATAGATGATTAACTTATAGTCATATTTGCATACCAACCACAGATGCCAGTTTCTTCCAAATCTGGCTTGAGTCGGGCACAGAGTAGCAGTGTGGTCAGGTGGGTGCATTACCATAAATTAGCCCTTGGCTATTTTGTTGTTATCTGTCTCCCCTGAATCCACCTTGAGCCGGATGCAGCCATCAGGACCAGGTGTGCCCATCATATGCACCACTGGTGGTTATCACTTCACCAGACTTACCGAAAAAGGTCAGGTTTGGGCCGGAGGGGGGCATGGTGGGCAGGCAGAGCACACTGCCACACAAATGAGTTCTCCTTTAAATAGGTAGAACAGCATAAGCTATCCAAAATCACAGGCCAATGGAGAGATTAGTAATGTTCCTGTCTGTTGTTTTCAAATATTCATTCAATATATTAAAAGCTTTTCATTCTTATTCACTGTTGGAGTGTTGTTTGTTTTCCTCTAGATGATACAAACAATGTTTTGCCATACTAATTGGAACATCAAATAAAATATTTGATGTGAATCACCTTTTACTGTAAAATTGCAAAGGCTCCTGTTATTACTTGGGTGCCAAATTGTTGAGAGAAAATGCTTGATGCACATCTATGAATCTATTACTCAGCCTAAACTAGACAGACTGACTGATTATCAGTCTTTTAATGGATGTAACATTTTGAGATATTAAAATTCAACAGAATTTGGAAATACATGGAAACAGTCAAATTCCAAGAAGAATTTTGGGGCAAAACAATGGTTTAATAAAAGTTATATTACTACAGTGTCTGAATTTTGTTGATCCTTGTTTTCTTCTTATTTTCTAGAAACTTCAAATTATTCCCAGGAGAAACAAAAAAATAAATAAATCACAAAAGCACACCAGACTCACCTCTTATACATCAGCAAGGTTAATGTTTTATTTTATGCAAACATTTAGCGGTCAACGGCTCAATGTCCAGATAGAGATCAGTGACAAGTCATGTCACTCAGGGGTCCGTACTGGGATCAGTGCTGCTTAATGTCTTCATCAATAACATAAACAGTGGGATCAAGTGCATCCTCAGCAAATTTGCAGATGACACCAAGATGAATGGTGTGGTTAACATGCCTGAAGGACTGGATGCTATCCAGAGGGACCAGGACAAACTCGAGAAGTGGGCCCATGTGAACATCATGAGGTTCAACAATGACAAGTGCAAGGTCCTGCACCTGGCTTGGGGCAACCCCAGGTATCAATACAGGCTGGGGGATGAAGGGATTGAGAGCAGCCCTGCCGAGAAGGACTTGGGGGTACTGGTGGGTGAAAAGCTGAACATGAGCCTGCAATGTGAGCTCACAGCCCAGAAAGCCAACAGTACCCTGGGCTGCATCAAAAGAAGCGTTGCCAGCAGGTTGAGGGAGGTGATTCTACCCCTCTACTCTGCTCTGGTGAGACCCCACCTGGAGTACTGTGTCCAGCTCTGGAGCCCTCAGCACAGGAAGGACATGGACATTAATGTCGTAACAGGAATGTGGTAGTTAACATGTGAGGAACATAACAGTGTGAAGTGCACAAAGTTTCATTTGGAGCACACATGGATGATCAACTGCAGGTCCTGCCCCCAAGAAGAAGGCTACAGAAGATATTCCACTGCAACACGTTCCCATAACAAAAAGAGGGGGAATGCACTCACTTCAACATCTACAGCAGCCCTGAGTTTGAAAAAGACTACTGTCCGGTCTGGGGCCTAAGGCAAATTTGGACTACATAGTTGCAGTATGGCTAAATGCACGCATATAGCTATGCATGAATGCTAAGAGCATCCATGATTTGGGTGATGCTCTGAATACTCTGATGAATATTTTATTAAGATACAAATGCAAAAGTTAATAATGAGAAAGACTCAAGAAGAATGTGATTTCTTGTACTGGAAAATGATCTTCCAAAGAAAGATCTGAAAGACAAACCAGAATTATCTGTTAAAATGAAACTGGAAAATATCTGTAGGAAATGACAAGAGTGGGTAGTGGGCACTGAAAAATGATAGACCTGATGACTAAAAAGGCCCGTCCTTTCTTTAACATCTGTACTTTCATCACTCCTTGGTAGTGTTTTTGCTTTATTTTGCACCATTGCTTTAAACATAAGTTCTGCTCCTCCTTATGCACCGAGTACTACCTATAGAGCAGACACTACTCTCAGTACATAAATATAAGCAAGTGCTTAGGTTTTTCCATAGAATTAGATCTTAGGTCCCTATCCTGAAGCATGAACTGAGGTTGATGGTTACACGATGTACAAAAGAAATCAGAGACAGTCTGAACAAGGGTAAGGGACTGTCTGCATAACGAAAAATGTTTGGAAAATTGGAACAGTAACTGGAAATCATGCAACTGGTTTAATCCATGTCATATTCTTATAGGTTGCTCAGTGTGGAGTGCCTATAAAACTACAAATTTATAGGAAGTTGTTGTCACATCTAATTGGTTACTGGATTATTCTATTTCAAGAAATGTTTCTTGAGTATTTTTGCCTTTTAAAATTATTCCCTGCTAATGAAACAAATGTAATTTTGCCAGTCTTGAAATAATTCCCACATCACAGCATTATGATTAGTTTCACTTTCACACCAAGTCTGCCAATTTTTTAAAACAGTCTTTTCATTAATAATATTACCTAGTGCGAGCTGCCAAAAACTATTTAACATGTGATATGAAAAATCTGGCATTATGTAGGTGCTTAGTGAGAGCCATTAGTGCAAGATTTTTATATTTCCTCCAATGGATTTGTCTGAAATGAACTCTGTGTATTCTCACTATGCATTCTCTGGTAAAATAAAATTGCTATTTTTCATCATTCAATTTGCACATTTATGAAGTCAGAGTGATACAGTTAGTATTCTCTTAATCCTATTTTTATGGATGTTATTCATATGCAAAGAGTCATTTGCTTGATTTCAGTGCCAACACCTGAAAATATATTAATTTTTTATTCCTATTGAGCCATAGCCAGTATACTTTTTCATCACAAGGAGATTCACATTGTCATTTTCCCAGCATATGTGCGTGTCCCTGTTTTTTATCTCTTTTCCCTTATCCTGCTGGTTCTGCCAGATATTTGTGTCTGACTCTGTTCCTCCCTCTGAAGCCAGTTCTTTGCTCCACACCAGCTTACCTCTTTTTGTTGCTGGACAGCTTTCCTGATGACTCACTCCAGCTGTATGACTTATTTGGTTACTCCTGCTCTTCCTTCTCTAAAATTAGATGGCGAGCTCTTCGTTTTATGGACCATGTCTTTTTATCTGTCCCATAAAGCTTACATGGCATTTATGGGAGCAATGTAAATTAATAATAATGAGCATTTTATACTCTACTGATATACGTTTAGGTATTTGAACTGTGAAATACTGCCTTCAGTCTAAGGAGATGTCAATACATGATTGTGTCAGGACATAGCATGGGCCCAGATCTCCCTGGGACTTGGGGGTGGAGGGGACTCCCCTGGGGCAGTGGGGCTGGGTCTGGCAGCCAAGGCGGTCCCACTGATCCAGGCAGAGAGCAAGGCAGACTGAGGTGCAGCCAGGGTAGCCTCAGCCCCTGACATTGGGCACCTCCCTGGGGCAGACATGGGCCAAGGCTGGGCTGAGACATCAGCCTGTGGTTTGGCCCAGCTTTGTGAGGCCCACAGAGGGCAGGGCAGGGCTGTGGTGAGCTGGAGACTGGCCTTGCTGTGACATCACTGGGACAGGGGCTGAGAGTCCTGGGGGGCTGAAATGAGGTCCTGGGTCCAGGTCCAGCTCAGGGGAAGACTGAGGGAGGCAGGGGAGGGACAGTCAGGCCTGTCAGTGCCCTCAATGTTCTGCCAGAGGGACTGTCTGGGACAACAATTCTTTATTAAAAATGTATTTTTTAAAATTTTTATTTGTATGTCTCATGGAAAGGTAAAAGTTAAGACAGCTCAGGACAGAAGAAAATAGATTTTACAATGATGGTCTCCCTTCTGTTTGCAGTTGGAACTTGCTTGGTTTAGACATCTACATGCACGTGACTCTGTTTAATTGTGTTGCCCAGAATGAAAAATATAAAGCCTTGTAAATCAACAAATATAAGCAAGTATGTTTGGAATTTATTCCCATTCTTGCTATCATGTGTCTTATTCGCTATCGAATTATGCTATGCCACACCGAGATACAAAGTGTGATATCACCTTTAATTTTGCCTTTCCATTCATTCCTAGAAATGTGTCCAGCAAAGAATAGAATCTGTATTTACCCCAGAAAATAGGTAGAGTCTAATTAAAGCAATACTGGGTGTTTGATTGCTAAGTGCATTAATGACAATGAAAGGACTTATGGTCAAGACAAGCAAGTCAAGTAAGCTGATCATTTTTTCAGGGTCGTGAATGAGTAATATGAATTCACAGCACACAAAGATTTGTTTCCTAGTGTCAAACTTTAATTATAATTTGAATTACAGCTGCAAATAAAAACAAATTATTTAGGTCTGGAAGATATTTTGAATGTAGTCTTTGTATAAATGCACATGTCCACAGGCATACACATCTGCAGACACACAGTGGGAAAGCAGCAGTTGTGGTGATGGGTGGTGCTCCTCCTGATGCACAGTGCAGGGCAGTATATACAATCAGTACATACCATCAGTACATGCAGCACATCTTTGTGCTCATACACAAATGACAGCAATGTGACTGCTCTTTGGGGATCAACATGTGCTACATGAGTGTGCATCGATGGAGCACTGAAGAGCAAAGAAACCTGCATGTTTTTAAACATACATGCAGACAAAGGAACATAAGTTTTACATCTGTTTAATATGCTTATGTTTGGTTGCATAAATGCACTTACCTATGTACAAAAAATGTGAATTATCTCTAGATGAACCTTATACTAAAGCTAATCCATTTCATATTTAAAGCCTCAACTGAATTTGGATGCAAATCAAATTCTAAAAAGCAGACAAAACAAGATATTGAAATAGCTGAAGTTTAGATTTAAATTTGAAGTTTTTAGTTTGCATCTAGACATCTTCTACAGTGAGATAACTACCCTTTTTTATTTGCCTTAATATATATTAGGATTTTATTCTGTCAGCATACATATAGTTCTGTCATTCTGCCTTAAAGAATCTTGCCTTTAATTTAAGGCTCAATTTCATCTGTAATACTAAATAGTCAGCATTTTCTTAGGTAATATATGGACATAAGAAATCTGGTGTCAGAGTCTGGGGTAGTTTCTGCTCAGCAGAATTCCAGAGCTCTCTCTTACAGGCAGCACATAGCAAGGAAAGAGCAAAGTTCTTTTTTTTTGTGTGTGTGTGTATCAGTAATCTCAAGATTTTGTCCTTAGTGATATGTCAGTGGTTGGCTGAATTTTAAGGCTTGAAGGATAGTTTTGACTGGTTTTATTGCTACATTCAAATCACTTTTGGCAAAACACAAAATGTAACATCTTCTACCAGCTAAAGAAAACACTTCAAAACTTGTTGGTATGAGGATATCCATTAAGTTAAACTATTTTAACTTGAGCCTTACTCATCACATATTGCCATTCAGTACTAACAATACTCAGGAACTGGTGAAACTATTTACAAAGTCTCCAAAGTAATTTTTTTTTTTTTTTTATTACAACATTACCATCTCCAGATTCTCTGATGTTAATTACAAATATGTTCTAAAGATGCCTCCTTGAAAATGTATGAGAAATAACTCCCACTTGTTCCATTTTAAATCATAGAATATGAAAAGATAACAAGGATGTGGTTTGATTGCCTGAACAGACACATACAGATGTTTTAACTCCAGGTATGTAAGATACATTGCCTGACCTCAAGGAGCCTAGCCCCAAGACCCTCAAGGAGGGTAGGTCGTCTGTGATGCCTCCCAGGCTCACAAAGCTGCTTTGAATGTCTCAAATGTCACCTTCTACCTCCATTTAGGGAAATCAATACCACTCTAACTTTTTTAAGTCGTCACACGATTTTACATATTTGCAATGTAGATACCAACATATGAGCAATTCGCTAGGCTCCATTTATAGTCAAAGGAAGAATCCTTACATAAGGATTCAAAGAACTTATATCATATGGGCATTTTAGGATAAGATTAATTTTGCAGTGAGTACCTGTTCTTTCTCCTTAGCTATAAAATGGCACTGAAATAATTTGCTCAGTTGAGAAGGTAACATTGTCGATGTCCACAGTGGATCAGAGAATCTCCTTCAAAGTGCTATTGCACTGGGACTCTGAATGTCTTAGCCACATAATAATCCATCCTCGGTATCTTTTTCCCCATAGTTAACAACTGAACTCTGCTTGTCTTTCATTGTATTGGTATACCAACATTTTTCTACCCCCTAAATCTGTTGTTCAATTGAACCTGTTACATGGACAAATAATTCTTCCAACAGAATGAATGCCGAGATGATTTAAGGTTTACAGTAAAAATCTGGTAATTCATATGGAGATATATTTGTGTTGAAGAAACATCCTATTGATGCCAAATAGTAATAATAAACTATTATGAATCTTTAAGGAAAATATATATGAAAATATCTTATGTAAGTTTTTTCTTTACTATGACAAGAAAGAGTATTAATTTCTTTCTCTATGAATAGCTCCTACAAAACTGATGTTAAAAGCCTTTTGGTTTGAGCCTAAAAGTGAAATTAATGTTTATGTCAGATGAAATTCTTACCTTATTTAGTAACTAGATAATGGTGAGAGCTTTGCAAGAGAGAAAAAAAAAAAATGTAATCTTTATAATTTTGTAACATGTTTGTAGCTTGTGTTGTGACAATGGTAAAAATCTCATTCTAATCCTGCCTAACTGGTATGAATCCACACCAGTCTAATGACATCAGTTATTGGTGACTGAAGTGTATAAGGTGATGGCTTTACATAGGTATAGTTATTTAATTTGAACCCATAATTTTAAGTAAAGCATAAGGCTGTGACATATTTTGCCACAAGAAAGACATTAGTGAAATGTTTAAGCAAGTGTGAATTTTTTAATATTCACCAACTATTTGAATATTTACCAAATAGTTAAAGTTCACCAACTTACTAAAATATTCATTGAAAAAATAAAACAATTTGTGTGTCATATAATTTTGTCCTTAATTACTGGTAATTCTTTTATAAGAACCACTTCTAAGGGTTTAAATATTTAAAAGTGTACCTCTGTTTCTAAAAAAAAAAATTCCATAAAAGTGGCACCATTTTATATCAGAGGACTGGACCTGTGGTGTATTTACAATCATAATTACAGACTTTAGTCATGAAAATAAGTTTAATATTTTATTACTTACTGTTGGCACAGCTTTGCCAATAAAGTTAAAAAGAAAGTTAATTGGAATCTTCTGCATTTTGTGCATCAAGTGCATCACTACACCTGCTTACTGAGAGCAATAACATCCCAGAAGGGTTCCCTAAAAGCACAGTATAAATGTAATGGGTAACTGTCGCGGTTTAACCCCAGCCAGCAACTAAGCACCACGCAGCCGCTCGCTCACTCCCCCCCGGTGGGATGGGGGAGAGAATCGGAAGAGTAAAAGTGAGAAAACTCATGGGTTGACATAAAGACAGTTTAATAGGTAAAGCAAAAGCCGCGCGCACAAACAAAGCAAAGCAAGGAATTCATTCACTACTTCCCATCAGCAGGCAAGTGTTCAGCCATCCCCAGGAAAGCAGGGCTCCATCACGCGTAATGGTTACTTGGGAAGACGAACGCCATCACTCCAAACGTCCCCCCCTTCCTTCTTCTTCCCCCAGCTTATATACTGAGCATGATGTCATATGGTATGGAATAGCCCTTTGGCCAGTCTGGGTCAGCTGTCCTAGCTATGCTCCCTCCCAGCTTCTTATGCACCTGGCAGAGCAGGGGAAGCTAAAAAGTCCTTGACTAGTGTAAACTCTACTCAGCAAGAACCAAACCATCAGTGTCTTATCAACATTATTCTCATCCTAAATCCAAAACACAGCACTCTACCAGCTACTAGGAAGAAAATTAACTCTATCCCAGCTGAAACCAGGACAGTAACACAGTTACGGATATTAATGTAGAACATGAGTAGAAATATTAATGATTATAATAAATAAGTAGAAAAGAAACCAACTGAATGTTCAGAATGCTAGATTTGCAAGTTTTACTTTAAAAATAGCACATTTTTTTGATGTTTTACTGAGGCATACTTTTTCTCTAAATCACTGGAATAACGGAGGCATTAAATTTCCAACATCATTCATAGAAAAACATTTGATTAGAACAGAATCACATATTGTTTTCTTCCTTCAGGCAGAACTGCCATTTTATTTTGGTTTGGAACCTCCAAATATCATTAGGTGTAAAAATGACCATTATTGTTACCCCAAGGTGGTGTGTATTTGCCTCCCACCTGCACCAAGAACTGAGTCAGTAGATGGCATTCATATTGGAAGCGGCATTCTCAGGAAGATATGGAGCTACCATTGAAGAAAGCCCTACATAATATGCATGTAGGAGCAGCATTTGGAATGGGAACAAACTCCCCAATCTTTATCCTCCAAAAGGTAGGTTTCAGGGCTAAATTACTTGTCCAAGTTCCCTCAGCAGTAGTCATAGAATCATAGAATCATAGAATCATTAAGGTTGGAAAAGACCCTTAAGATCATCGTGTTCAACCGTTAACCTAGCACTGCCAAGTCCACCACTAAACCGTGTCCTCGAGCACCACGTCTACCCTTCATTTCAATACCTCCAGGAATGGAGACTCAGCCACTTCCCTGGGCAGCCTGTTCCAATGCCTGACTACCCTTTTGGTGAAGAAGTTTTTCCAAATATCCAACCTAAACCTCCCCTGGTGCAGCTTGAGGCCGTTTCCTCTCATCCTATCACTTGTTACTAGGGGGAAGAGGCCGACCCCCACCTCACTACAACCTCCTTTCAGGTAGTTGTAGCGAGCAATCAGGGCTCCCCTCAGCCTCCTCTTCTCCAGACTAAACAACCCCAGATCCCTCAGCTGCTCCTCAGAAGACTTGTGCTCTAGACCCTTCACCAACTTTGTTGCCCTCCTCTGGACACACTCCAGCACCTCGATGTCCTTCCTGTAGTGAGGAGCCCAGAACTGAACACAGTACTCGAGGTGCAGCCTCACCAGTGCCAAGTACAGGGGCACTATCACCTCCCTGGTCCTGCTGGCCACACTATTCCTGATACAAGCCAGGATGCCATTGGCCTTCTTGGCCACCTGGGTACACTGCTGGCTCCTGTTCAGGCGCCTGTCAACCAGCACCCGCAGGTCCTTTTCCACCAGGCAGCTCTCCAGCCACTCCTCTCCGATCCTGTAGCATTGCATGGGTTTGTTGTGACCCAAGTGCAGAACCCGGCACTTAGCCTTTTTGAACCTCATACAATTGGCCCCGGCCCAATGATCCATCCTGTCCAGGTCCCTCTGCAGGGCCTTCCTACCCTCCAGCAGATCAACACTTCCACCCAACTTGGTGTCACCTGCAAACTTACTGAGGGTGCACTCAATCCCCTCATCCAGATCATCAATGAAGGTATTGAACAGGACCAGCCTCAACACTGAGCCCTGGGGAACACCCCTTGTGACCGGCCGCCAACTGGATTTGACTCCATTTACCACCACTCTCTGGGCTCGGCCGTCGAGCCAGTTTTTAACCCAGAGCAGAGTGCACCTATCCAAGCCGTGAGCAGCCAGCCAGTCTTCACAGAGAGACAGGGCTCTATAAACACAATCATCCCATCAACCTTCCACTCCTATTACAGGATGAATTGCTCTTTAGAGATGCCTGTCTGTTCCTGATAATTATAAAGTAGACCTGGATTATCATCATAGTTGACTAAAATTAAATGAAATGACTCCTGATTTCATAGGCTATCCAATAAATAATGTCTATCTCCTATACAGACAATAAGGTATTTCAGACTAACTCAATATCAATTGCTCCTCTATATCTCCATTTTTTGTAAGAGGCAATGGTTGTTCCATTTTAGGCACTACTCCATTAAAACAGTTATTGGATAACAAAGGGACTAGGATCAATAGCGATAACTGAGGACTCTAAATGGCTTATTTCCAGGTTTTTGCCTTTAAAATATTTTTCTTGCATCTTGTACATTGGTTATATTAGGATGTGTGATAAAAGCTCATCTGTAAACTCATAGAAGAGCACAGAAATCCAAATAATACCCCGACGGTCCATTCCCAGGCCCATCACAGGAGCCATCAGCCCATCACAGGCTCATCTTTGCAAGTCCACAGGAGCACAGGCGCACAATGGCAGGCAGGACCCTGACTCAGTGACTCAGAGGAAGGGACACCCGGTTTGGGTGCCTCCCAGGACAGTACCAGGAGTACCTCAGCCCCAGTGACGGGGTGTGAAATCCACCACGATGAGTCAATGCCAGATCACCTTTAGGACAGAGGTAAGCTGCTGCCTGGGGGTATGAGACGTTATGGGATTCAGGGGAAGAGCATTTTGGAAGTGCACAGGACTTATTATGAGAATGTTTAGGGAAGGTACCACAGATGGGGAAAGGGATGGACCCAGATGATTTGGGGAGGAACAAGTGTGGGAAAAGGGGATAAGGAGGTAAAAAGGGCCAGTCATATATAAAGAATTTGGTGGTCAGTACACTTGTTTGCCCATGAGCCACACCTGATCAGCACAGTCTGTCCTGTCTTCTCATGGAATTCTTTTCCAGCTCCTTCCTGAGTGAGGGACTATTCTGTGTTCACGGTGTGTATGCGGGGGTGAGTGCAGCAACTGGAGTCAGATCATAGGTCAGAGGGCCCGTGTGTTTGCAGTGCCAGCAACTGGAGAGCCTGAAATGAGTGGATGTAGGCAGCAGCAAATGGAGTGGTACCATAGGCCATAGGGGCCCATGTGTCTGTGGTGTCATGAACTGGAGCGAGGAAGGCCTGGGTGCCAGCAGCTGGGCTGGGACCATGGATTGGAGTACCTGTGTGCCTGTGAATGGGGAGAGCCAACTGAGTGAAACGCAGTGTCAGCCCCTGGGGTGAGACCAGGGGTTGGAGGGATGCAGGTCCGTAGTGCCAAGAGATGTGCGAGTGAGTGTGTGAGCACTACAGTGAAGGTCATGCTGGGCTAGCCAGTGAGTATGTGATGTGACCTGGGAGCCGGGGTCGGGGGGTGGGGGTGGGGGATGTGTCTCTCTATAGGTGAGACCACAGGGGAGTTGGCTACTGGGGGACCAGGAGAGTCTTGGCCAGCTGCCAGAGAGACTGTAGGGGTTGCGGTCAATTGGGAAACCTGCTTGTGTATGTGTGTGTGAGTGAGACAATCTGTACCAGCAACTGGAGTGGAGTTGTGACTTTGGGAACTCGTATGTCCAGGTACCAGCAACTGGGAAGATGGATCCAGGAACGGCTACTGGGCAGACTGAGTGTCTCAGCCCAGATGCTTGAGGGGTCCAAATTGTACATATCTCTGTATGTATTCTCACTAGTGGACCTCCAGTTGCTCAGCAAGAGAGGGAAGCAGGATGAGACCATTGGTGCTTGTGTGTTCATGTGAATGCTCTCTGTGTTTTTTCATGATATGTGTGGCCAGCTATGTGTATATATACATATGTGTACATTCGTGTGCTCTGTGTGCATGTGTCTTCTGGGAATACATCTTCAGCCTCACCACTGATTGAACCCAGAGCAATAGAGCTGGGGCATTGGACACCTCTCTTGGGCTGTTGGATCTGGCCTGATATTTTTTTCCCCTAAGAACTTACTTTTGAAATGTTATTGAATGGTAGCAATTAATGTGCAGTTAATGTTACGCTACATTATTAATGTCAATTTTGATAGTATGCAGGAGATGGGTATGTACTTAGGAAAGCCTGTGCTTATCCATGAACCTTCATGTTCATGGATCTGCACAGGACAGGGTATGCTTTAATGAACATTTTGTTATATAAACTGCTGAATGCTTTGATTGAGAAACAACTTCAGGAGCAACAAAACAAACAGGTAACATTAAGACTCATTCAGAAAATTATGACTTAACTCCTTACTTGGAAGAGACGAACAAGAATAAAACATGAATATGTTTCTACAGCAGACTAGTCTGTTCTTAATAACTTAGGATGAACTTCATTGTTGCATTCTAAATTGTATGCAATTAGCCAATGAACTTTTAAAAATTGTGTATATTAAAAAAAAAAAAAAAAAGCAGGGGACTACACTGTTCCTTTTGCTACTATTTTTCACAGAATCCTAGAGACTTACACAACATCATCTTTGTTAGCTCTGATCACGTTGTGACCTTCAGTGCTCAAGGAAACAGGTGAATGAAGCATTGGCTGTGTGAGCAACAGTTAGTCCTCTACTTCTGACTGTGACACTAGATAGACATGATGGGCAATATATTACCTTGAAAAGAGATTTCATTGTTCTGTAGAGTGTGGTAGGAACATGAACTATGTTTCCAAATTACCTTGAATGCACAAGCTGGATTCTAGCTACAGTGAAAAAGTCAAGTATCAGGTGATTTATAACATATGACTCAGGTGTACAGGCATGAAGAAGTGTTATGTTTCTCAAGACACTCACTTTTATGCAGTCTGCTTCTACAGAAATGTTTCTTTCTTTATATTAAGCTTCTGAGTTCATTGTCATTGCTAATTGTGTCAAGACAATGAAGATAAACATTATCTTTCATAGATTTTGAGTGGCCAAAAGCAACTATTATTTCTTTTCAAAACTGTATTCTCTGATGAATACTTCCACCCCCCAATACTGATCTGTCACCTATTTCATTGGCCTATAAATTTACAATTCATATCTTTTACTTTCTTTTGGTCATTATAATTTCACTCCTTCAGCCATTGTTCCTGGAAAGTTATAATGTGGATTTCTTTGTTCTGGCTATTTTTTCCTGTATGTTTTTAGTCAAAAACTGGCCAAACCGAACTGAGTTCTTCCCTCAGTTTAAGAAATAAACATGTGATTTTCTATAAAGCAATTTCCAGTTTATTTTTTTAATGCTAAAAAAAAAGGTTGTAATACAATGTCATTTTGTTCTACTCAATTTTCTACTCATTTTTTTTTTGTTCCTATTCAAAAGCTTCTTATAAATCATAGAATCATAGAATAGTTTGGGTTGAAAGGGACTTTTAAAGGGCATCTAGTCCAACGTCCCATGCAATGAGCATGGACATCTTTCACAAGATCAGGTTGCTCAGAGCCCAGTCGAATCTCACCTTGAATGTTTCCAGGGATGTGACATCTACCACCTCTCTGGGCAACCCGTTCCAGTGTTTCAGTACCCTCATTGTAAAAAATTCTTCCTTATATCTAGTCTAAATCTACCCTCTTTTAGTTTAAAACCATTACCCCTTGTCCTATCACTATTGGCCCTGCTAAACAGTCTGTCCCCATCTTTCTTATACGCCCCCTTTAAGTACTGAAAGGCCGCAATAAGGTCTCCCCGCAGCCTTCTCTTCTCCAGGCTAAACAACCCCAGCTCTTTCAGTCTTTCTTCATAGGAGAGGTGTTCCATCCCTCTGATCAGTTTTGTGGCCCTCCTCTGGACCTGCTCCAACAGGTGCTGAGGACTCCAGAGCTGGACACAGTACTCCAGGTGGGGTCTCACCAGAGCAGAGTAGAGGGGTAGAATCACCTCCCTCAACCTGCTGGCCACACTTCTTTTGATGCAGCCTAGGATACGGTTAGCTTTCTGGGTTGCAAGAGCACATTGCAGGCTCATGTCCAGCTTTTCATCTATCAGTACCCCCAAGTCATTCTCGGCAGGGCTGCTCTCAATCCCTTCATTCCCCAGCCTGTACTGATACCGGGGATTGCCCCAACCCAGGTGCAGGACCCTGCACTTCTACTTGTTGACCCTCATGAGGTTCACACACACAGAAAGCTAATCGTATCCTGGGCTGCATCAAAAGAACCGTTGCCAGCAGGTTGAGGGAGGTGATTCTACCCCTCTACTCTGCTCTGGTGAGACCCCCCTGGAGTGCTGCATTCAGCTCTGGAGCCCTCAGCACAGGAAGGACATGGACCTGTTGGAGCGGGTCCAGAGGAGGGCCACAAAACTGATCAGAGGGATGGAACACCTCTCCTATGAGGATAGGCTGAGAGATTTGGGGTTGTTTAGCCTTGACCTGATTTCAGCTGGGATAGAGTTAATTTTCTTCCTAGTAGCTGATATAATACTGTGTTTTGGATTTAGGATGAGAAAAATGTGGATAACACTATGGTATTTTGGTTGTTGCTGAGCAATGCTTACACTAACTCAAGGACTTTTCAGCTTCTCATACTGCCCTACCAGCAAGGAGGCTGAAGGTGCACAAGAAGCTAGCAGGGGACACAGCCAGGACAGTTGACCCAAACTGGCCAAAGGGATATTCCATACTGTGCGACATCATGCTGAACAAAAAAATGGGGGGAGCTGGCCATGGGGGCCGCAGCCGCTACTGGGGAACTTGCTGGGCATCGGTCAGTGGGTGGTGAGCAATTGCATTGTGCATCACTTGTTTTGTATATTCTTTTATATTTTTTATTATTTTCCCTTCCTTTTCTGTCCTATAAAATTGTCTTTATCTCAACCCATGAGTTTTACCTTTTTTTCCAATTGTCTCCCCCATCCCACTGTGGGGGAGTGAGAGAACGTCTGTGTGGTGTTTAGCTGCCTGTCTGGTTAAACCACAACAATACTGGAGAAGAGAAGGCTCTAGGGAGACCTCATTGTGGCCTTTCAACACTTAATGGGGCTTATAAATAAGATGGGGACAGACTTTTTAGTAGGGCCTGTAGCGGTAGGACAAGGGTTAATGGTTTTAAACTAAAAGAGAGTAGGGTTAGACTGGACTTAGGGAAGAAATTTTTTATGATGAGGGTGGTGAAACACTGGAACACGTTGCCCAGAGAGGTTGTAGAAGCCCCATCCCTGGAAACATTCAAGGTCAGGTTGGACGGGGCTCTGAGCAACCTGATCTGGTGAAAGATACCCCTGTGCATTGCAGGAGGGTTGTAATTACATGACCTTTAGAAGTTCCTTCCCAGCCAAACCATTCTATGATTCTATGATTCTGTGAAACTAGGAGTGATCAATGATATTTCCAAATCAATTATTTTTTACAGTGCAACACTCTGAGAGCACAGTACTTCAGCTAGATATAATAGAACTTTTCACAGTTTATTTATGTTAAGCAGCAATTAATATCAAGTTTAATACCTGTATATCAATCAGATTTGTACATATGCACTGTAGGGCGATAATATGTCATTTTGCCAATCGTGCGATTGCAACAGCGAAAGAATGTTTAATTGAGTATTGTGCAAACTCTACCTTCTAAGTATTTCCTTGCAAAAGTGAGATTCCTTCTGCACAATTTTTAGTGACAGAATATTTTTTCCCATTTCAGCTGAAGTAGTTAAAATGGTATGAACTCCTAAAGAGCATGTAGGTATATAAAAATAAAGATGTTTCTTTCTGTAGTGGGAGCACTTAAATGTTTTTCTTTAAAAAGAGGTGCACTAAGTTCAGAAACAGATGTAATTTTACAGCCATGTTCTAGGTCTCAGGAAAGGCAATGAATTACAGTGGAATTTCTGACAAATAGTTATGCTAACCTTAACAGTATTGGCATAATAACTAGATGTATCTTTAAATAGCTTTGTAGCTTTTAGTGAATTGTGAGGAGCTTTAGTATTTCTCTTAACATTTCCAAGAAAAACTGAAGTGGACATAATAAATACATTAATATTTCGCATTATAGAGGCTAATACTATTCATTCATGACCAATTCTGTTGATTTATGGTGGAGTATAATGCAAGGAGCTTATATTCTGCTGATAGATTCAGATAAGGAAAATTGGAGGCTAAAGTGTTTTACGGTGTAACTTGAAAGTGTGCATAAGCTTAATGAGCAGAAACAAAACATTTTCCCAGTTGTAACCTGAAGAAGGAAGGATTGGACCCCATAATTGTATATAACATTTATTAATACATTTAGGAGCCCTTCCTTACTTTTTTAAGAACTGATATTTTGACTGTGCCTCTGTATTTTAATTTTTGTCGAGGCAAACTCTTGAATAGCCTCATTCCAAACTTATAAAACTGTGCTAGGAAATGGAACCACTCTGCATACTACCCACTGACCTGTAGGGTGTCAAAGTAGGTTGTATGGTGCCACTGTTGTATTCTGTCTGAGAGATTTTAATGCGGGGCAGCTACATTCCAACAGTTTTGGCTCCTCAGTGATCTTACAGAGATTGAAGAAATGCAATTTCAGGTGAAAAAAAGGCATGGTGAGATGTATGATTCATATATGGTATAAAATTCTACATTCCTTGTGCCAGAGAAAGATGGAAAAAGGCAAAAAAGCAATCTGAGCTGAACCTGCTACAGCCCAAGGGTAGCTGAAGGTCTAATAACACCTCCCTACAGAACACCCTATAGAAGCTTTCATGCAGAAGGCATGGTATCCCTCAAGTCCTCATTTTTACCTTTCAACATACTAATAGCACTGCTAGCTCACTGAGAACTAACTATGGCCTAAGAATCTAAAAGCAGGAGACTTGATTGTAAATCAAGGAATTAGGATCATTAGCTCAAAAATTAGCTGTGTCAAATATCATTTTACATAATACTCTAAAGGGAGTCAAAGACGCACACTGCATTGGAGCAGGTTGGCCATTTCACATAGACAGTCATACACTCTTCTGCACTACCTTTAGAATTCCTGTTGTTAACTATTACCAGAGTTACATATATTTATGTATTTCTAGTTTTGATTTTTCTAACTTTAACCTTGGGCTGTTTTGCTAGGTTAAACTGACAATTTACAGTAAGGTATCTCCTTGCTATGTATGTATTAGCTGCTCAGGTTACTGCATAAGTGTCTATTCAATAAAATAAATTGATTGATTTCTTATTTTTGTATTAGAAATAATGTTTCCACAACCCAAATACTTGATGTTGCAGTTTTCTGTATCTACAACAGTATTAAAAATCTTGCCAAATATGTTCCAGTGTATTCTCACACAAGCATTGTTTTTAGCTACTCAAAGAAAGAAATGTGGAAAGTTTTCTTAGACCGTCTATTTTTACTGAATTGGACATCAATAGTAGAAAGGATAAATTATCCAGTTCACTTACAGGGTACCAGGTAGCTTCTGTCTGCTACTTTTTGAATTATTATAAGGTTCCTTATGTCACAGTTATTTCTGAGAGAAAAATAGAGTTGTCTTTGCACAGTAACCTGATAGAAAGAACAAATTAGCCCTTGGAATTTCACTTTGAACTGAAATACATTAAAGAAAAAGTAGATTTCAGTTCAATTTTTGTCATGAGGGAGGTTTTTATGATGCTAAAATCATATTCAATGCATTTCTGTTGTCATAAATTGTAACTACAGTTGTGTAAGCTTACATTGAGTTCTATCTTATTTCTTTTTCCTTATTTCCTTATTCTATACTCTAAATGCCATTCTTCTAAATGGAAGTTTCAGAAAAAGCTTATTAAAAACTTTATCAACATGTAATACACATTTTGGAAAAGAGATGGAGGAACATTCATCAGAAAGTTTAAAAATGAAAGACAGGGTTTCCCATCTCTTTCAAACATATGAAACAAAGATCTTCATAAAAGCAAATGTATTCATATGAACTCTCTGCTTTTAAAACTTACTCAAATTTTGAATTTTTGCAAAAAATATAAGACATCATAGATAATATGGTACAAATTTTTCTTTTTTTTTTTTTTTTTAAAATAAGTCTTTTTATTTCATTGCAATATTTTGCACCAGAGAGCAAAACCAAATATTGTCAAAATGCAGACAAAGTCAGTTTACAGGAGAAAAAAATGCCTTTTTTTTTTTTTAACTAACAGTAAATATGACAAATCATTAATATAATGAACTGTCTTGTCATACTTCTCCAATAGTTCTGTCAATGCCACACACTCACTTTAAAGTTAACTGGAAGTTTCATAGGCAAGCTATGTTCAGAGTTAAAATATAGCATAAGTTCTTAGATTCACCCTTATTCTTCCTTGTCTATGCCTAAAGGTATCATTGAACAATTGACTAGCCATTTAATGATGGTTTGTGGTAAGTCAGTTCTAATGATAACAAACCCAGCGCAGCAAATTTGATGTAATACTCCCCTCCTAAACATCATCATCAAATTGCCTGTAGGCATCCGACAATGAAAAGTAACTGTACAACAGTCATACAAACACAGCATGGGAAATATTTAACTACCTCTGCAGTGTTTTTCACCCTGATGGACCAGAAACATAAAGCAGAGGATAATTTATACAACGGAAAGAATTACCAGCAAGGGAACAGCTATGATGTTTCTCTTGCTGTTTTTTTCTCCTTTTTTTTTTAATGAAAATGAGTATATGATTCAGTTACCTGTTAGATGCATGAGGTAAGAAAGAAAGATACTATAAGAAAGGCCAAGGAGAAAAGGAAGAAGAAGAAGAAGAAGAAGAAAAAGAAGAAGAAGAAGAAGAAGAAGAAGAAGAAGAAGAAGAAGAAGAAGGAGAAGAAGGAGAAGAAGAAGAAGAAAGAAGATGTGCAAGTTCAGAAGGATCAGGCTGAAGTGAAGATACTGTACTAGGGATGGTGATCAGGGACTATATCCATTGTGATCTTCAAGTTGTAAAGCCATTGCCTTTGACTACAAGGCAAATCTAGTCAAAACTATTGGAAATAATTCTTTAAATAGAGGAGAAGAAATTTTTAATAAGCATAGTTCCAAATAATTCTTTGACTGTTCTAGTTTGGACCAGTGAAAATATCACCCCCTAATTTAACTTGGAATTTTAAGGAAGAAAAAAAGAAGGACAAGAATGGACAAGAGGGAAGAATATAAAAACATGGAATTGTGAGTCTGGCCCAGCTTTCAAGAACTATTTAATTGTTGATACAGTCTATCACTGAATTTAATATAATTACAAGATAGGAATTTTGATTTAAGGAAAGGCAAATGTAAAAACTGTGCAATTGCTAAAACTGCATACAGAAATACTGAAAAATGGTTGGTAATTCCAGTGCAAAACAAGTACTGAAATTATTTTCTTTTTCTTTAATATGTTTTAGGTTTCAGTAGGAGAATCATATAAATGTATGAGCTACAGGCTGTTTTACTGTTTTGAAGTATAACACTGATTATAAATAATGGAAAATCTCATAGCAGTAGCTTGCAACCTTCTTCAAAAATGGATGTAAAGGTATTGAATGCCACTGCACCTTGCTAATAAGTCATTCAGACTCTAAGGGTAACTGTAGGTATAGAATCCAAGCTCTTTGCCAGAATATTAAATACTTGTTAAACAGACATTTACAGACAAAGGAAATTCACCATGTGTTTCTGAATTGCCAAGCATGATATTAATATTCAATTGGTGAGCTGCTGTGTAAAAAGAAAGACCTGCTAGAGGCTTAAAATGCTAAATGCATGTCTCCATTTACTGTAACTGCATATTAAAAGCACTGCTCTGTCATACATTAGAAAGAAAAGTTCAAGAGCCATTATAATGTAGGAAAAGTCCAAATGCAAGGTACTTGGTTTGAGTTCTTAGAATTAATTGAAGTCATAAGCACACTAAAGGAAGGAAAAAAAAATCTTTGCCTACATGAATCTATAGTACTTTGCTTCTTAAAATTATATCTCTCCTAGGCTTTTGTATTAATCAGTACTCTAAAAGACTTCTGTTAGAGATGAGTGAACTGTTCTGGTTAAATTAAAAGCTGATGCAAACCTTTTGCCACCTCTTGTGCTTTTTGAGCAGTACTTAGTAACACTCAAATATGTTTGGCTACAGATTTCTTATTCTAGCTAGGGAAAACAGAAGAAAATTATAGTCTTCCTACTGTGCTGAGTCCATCCAGGTGAATTCGCTGAGATCATATGATCTCAAAGATTCTCAGGGCAACCACCTGAGCTGACTTCAGGCATATACCATGAAACTAATTCTATATCTTATGTAGGCAGCCAGTCTGGGGATAGGCTCAACGGGAAAGGGAAGTCACATAGTCTGTGTTTAAAGGTGTATGGTGGCCAACACCAAGAAATCTACATTGATAGGATGTGAATAGGACCTAATTCTCCATCTGCTTAAAGGCAGGGGGTATCTGCCAGAAGCACTGCACTCTTCCCTGCTCTGTTCTCACAGAGGAGGAACTATGGAGGGGGGTTTGTCCTATACAAAGCAATATCTCAGAGTTAATATATTACAACCTCTGTCTCTGACTTCCTATTACAGCAAAGAGCATCATAGCACTGCAGACTCCAAAGAAAAGTCTTGGAAGCTGCAGTGCTGCATGATCTATGGCTGAAGTTAGCTCAGGCAGTGGCATCTTCTGTGGCACTATGACTACTGGTCATCAGATATGTGCAGAGGGTTAGGCCGTCATGCACGTGGTCTGGCCCTCTTCACATATCTTTGAAGGTATTAAGCTTGAAAATGCTATCCTATGTTCCAGCAAGATGATACCTGGGGCATACTCCTCTCCCTCCTGTTAGAAACAATTTCATAAATAACATTTTGAGGAAGTATCTTTCCTCAGCATTCCCAGGATTTCGGGCAGGACATTTCATTCACCATCTGCTATATATGGGCTCCTGAAAGAGAGGGAATGAAGGAAAATTTGTAATTCAATAAGCATTATTACAACTACTACTATATCTTTGAATGGCAGGCTTCTACAGAGAGTTAATTATAC